>NW_024524266.1:12745843-13361138 GCF_017590135.1 Pyrgilauda ruficollis
ACCCCTCCTTAGCCCCGGCAATTCCCGGGCGGGATGGCGTGGGCGGCGCCGGGGGATCCGCGCCGTGTTTTGCCGCGGGCAGCTCCCGCCCGCCCGCCCGGCGCGGTGCTGCGCAGGGCCGCGCTCGCCGCCGGTGTTTGAAATGCCGCGTCCGCGCTCGGGGCTCTCCGTGACAACACCTGCGCAGCGCTGCAGCGGCCACGGCGCGGCGGGGACCGGCCCAGCGGAGTGCGGGAGCCGGGAAGAGTTTCCCCCGGGCAGGGCAGGGCGCGCAGCCCGGTGCGGAGCTGTCCGGCAGCTCTCTCCCTGCCCTGACAGCCTCCGCCTTTCTCCGCACGCGTATCTTCCCTCCGCCGGCGCTTTCCACGCCGCTTCGGGGCCGGAAGACCTCTGACGGTTTTTTATGCTCCCTCCTTTCCCTTCCCTGTTGGGCGGTCACAAGTTCAGGCTCCCTGTCTGGTCAGTTTTGATGGGCACGGTACAGCTGCCTGTCCCCGCTCTCGTGTGCGTTCCTGCTCTCGGACTCCCGCAAGCACAAACACGTCGGAGAAACTGCTCCCGGTCACCACAAATAACCCGTCCTCTCGTTCGGGATTTTCCCTGTTCATGCCACAATTGCCGTGCGGAACTGACGTCTCTTAATTAACCAGAGATAATTAAGAGGAAAGATAAGCGAGTACGTGCATGTGTCCGTGCTGGCGTGGGCTAAACGCCGCTCTGGTTGTGTCCACGCCCGAGGGCGCACACGCACACACTTCCAAGCTCTAAAGGTGCGTGCGAGGGGACAAACGTTATACCCAGAGTCGTCCCCTCCCTGGGAGCGGGCCCTCTCAGGGCTCCTACTCCTCATTCATCCCGCTTCGTTTCCCCCCGATTCGCAGGCGGGGGCGATGCACCGGGAGCGCCCCGACGGGCGCGGCTGGCGGGCCCGCGATCCGCAGCGGGGCGGCCCCAGCCCGGCCCGGCTGCTCCTGGGCCGGGTACGCAAAGCTGCCGATTGCCACCGGTGCGCAGCTCTAGGAAGCTTTTGCCATCCCCGGCACGAGTGGCAATTAGTTCATTAACTCAGTAACTAAAAGAGATCCACCCCAAATCCCAAACCAACCAACAACAATATAAAAAAGACAGGAAGACGCAGGGATGCCCTTGGCGAGGCTCGGCGAGCAGAGGGGCTGCCGCTTCTTGCTCTCGCCCTGGCCGTGCCGGGCGGTTCCACCGCGACTCTTCCACCGGGCTTCCCTGCCGGGACTGGCCCGGGAGAAGCTGCGCGGAGCCGCGGGTACCACCGGGCCAGGAGCGGCGCTCCGGCAGCCGGGGAGGCCGGCCCGCATCTGCCTCCCCTTCGCTGTCTTGCCGGGCCCCGGCCAAGCCGGTGCGGGCGAGCCGCGACACTGCGAGTGGCAGAGCAGGGACGGGCAGAGCTGCATGCCCGAGGGGGGGACCCGAACCCGCCACGGCACAGGCGACAGCCGGAGGGCACGGGGGACCTTCGGTGCGGCATCTGCGGGGCTTCAGCAGCGCCGAGACCCTCCGGTGTCTGCCGGCGGTGCGAGCCGGGGCTGCGGCGGGAGGGAGCCCGAGGCTGTCGGGGACGGGCGGAGAGCACGGAGCCCTGCTGCGGCCTTCCAGCCGTCTGCAGCTTGTTTTCACTCCTTTCCTGCCCCGGTCCCTCGTCTCCTTGTGCCCGAGTCTGGCCGGGGAGCCTGCCCTTCCCCACTTTCCGGAGTCCCGGCAGGCCCTGCCGGAGGAAACGCGGCCCCGGCCAGCCCAGGGCGTGGGGCGGGTCCGTAGTACTCCCGTTCGCAGGGAAAAATGCTTCGCGATGCGAGCTCTCCTCTGCCAAGTCACTTTGTTGCTTTATTTATTTTTTTTAAACAAACTTTTAGTCATTTATGGTCTCTCCCTCGCCTCCTCTTCTTCCCTTCTCCCTGCAACCTGCTAATTTAACACTGGAGCGCGTTATGGCAGTATTACAGGGAGAGAACGAGAGAGAGAAAACAACAATACTGCAATGATCCAAATGATACAGTAGAATTATAGCAATTATAGTTCTGCTCGGAGAAGAAAACCTTGCTGAGCTCAGCCAAACAAACTGATACCTTGTACGGATAACAAGCCCGGGGACTGACAGCCGGTGCTGAGAGAGGCAGGAGGGCACAAACGGAAATATTTGCCTTATTCCACTCCAGCCAGCCTACATTAACACCCTTGGCTGCCGCTGCCAGAACAATATCTGCTCCGGCTCCTCGCACCGGGGCCTCCGCGATGAGTTTCTCCCTAGGGACCGGCCTCCGCACCTACCCGCGCCCGGCTCCGCTCGGGCCCTGCCGGGAAGGAGCAGTGGGAGCGCTGACGCTGCCGGGACCGGCCCTCTCCGCAAACCACCCAGCCATTCCCAGCGCGGGGGCGAGGGCGAGGGCGGTGCGCACTGTCCTGGGACCCTCCGGCCCGGCCCGGGCGCCCCTCGCCGTGTCCCCTCCGAGCGGGCGGCCCCGGCGGGGGCGACGCCCGCCCCGCTTGGCCTGGAAGCGTGGAGCAGATGCCCAGCTCCAGCGCTGCTCCGCCCGGCCGCGCAGCGGGGCAGGGTGACCGCGGCTGCCGCGGCACCACCGCCCGACGGCTGCCCGCGGCGGCTGCAGCAGCAGCGCACACCCTTCTCCGGACCGGCCCGGGGACGGCGTTTGCAGTGGGCTTTGAGCTTGTTACTGTTTTTCCCTGTTCATCTTTCTTTCGCGTTACACAGAGCCCCGTCGTTGGGAGCGCTCCCCCCCGAAACCATCCTTGCGAGGGGACGTGGCTACAAAATGGCAGTTCGCTGTCAGGCTTGGGGAGAGGTGTTTGATCTTAGGGCGGAGACAGGGCGAAGCTCTGTTTCAGACGTTGTGGTTGTAAATGTGCAGGGTCGGTTCAAGACCAGGTGAGAAATTGCGTTCACCTCGCAGGGAATAGCGTCTGCCTCGGCTGGGGAGGATTTGCCCTCACTGCGGCGGCCACCGGAGACACAAGGTTGTAACCCATCCACTGAGCACACGGCAGCTTTTGGTCCGTGAGCAATTTGTACCCATCCCGTCCCCGGCGCCTCCCGCAACCCTCGATACAAGCTGCTGAAGTCGGGAACCCCTCCGGTGGGTTCCCGCTCCCTGCCAGCCCTGCGCATGGGTGGAGCCGCAGCCGCAGCCCATCCCCAGGCATTTACACAAGCTGCTGGTTGTTTATTTTTTACTCTCTTTGCAATGGAGAAGAAAACGATAACAACTACCGAAAATCCTGATTTATCGCTATCTACTATAGATATCACAATTCGATTTATCACTGTCTACTTTATGCGGAAGAAAAAGGATTGTGTAGAAGCTGTCTGTAGGGAGGTACAGAAACTGTACTTCTGCCTGCCCTCTCAGCTCTTCGCTGTAATTTCCTCCCCGTTCCTCGACGTGCTTGGCGCCCTGGTCCCATGCTCCCCCTGGCTCTGTGCTGTGGGAGCCACAGCTCCTGGGTAACCCAGGGTCAGCCGCAGAGAACATGAGTCTGAAGCGCCCCACACCCGAGCGCGCAGGAGAGTGAAACACAGGAGACCACTGGTCTTCAAGAGATGTGATTTAGTCTCATTCCTCCCCCCACCCCGCCAAGCGTTCAGGACTATGGTCTTGTGTACAAGAGTAGTACAGCTGAACATTGGGGAAGGTGAGATGCCTTGGTACCAGGCAGTGGAGAAATGCAGTGGAGAAATGCATGATGCCGTTTAGATGTCATGAACTGGCACATGATTCCCCTTGTGAGCCTCACAGCGTTTTATCTCAATCCATATTCACGATGTATTTTTCAGCTTTATGGAGAGTCCTGTTCTGAAACCTTTTCTGGGCACAGTCTTGGCTTTGCACAGTTCAGCCCTGAGCTGTGGAGATGGGGGGTTGCCCTTGATTGTAACCACCAGAACTACTCGATTCTTCTGCTAGAGTATTGTGAAACACTTACAAAAATTGGCTAATACCCCATAGACGGTCATGCGGGATCTCAGAACAGCTGCACATCCCCTATAGCCGCGATCAGACAGCTGGAGGAGAACCAGCATCTCTTTGTGTCCCCTGGGGCTTTGACAAGTCACTGGTCACCTGAATACTACACCTCAGAGTTCAATGGCTTAACAACCTTCTCATTTCAGGTGAGATAACTGCTATCCCGTCACTGCAGATTGACAATTTAAGCATTGGGTAATCCATACCCAGCAGCTATCACTAGGGCACTGCACTAAAATCTCTTTGCAGAATGATGTTGGACTTCAGCACGTTTGAATTCACATCCAAGAGAAAAACTCATTTTGCAAGTATTGCTTTTTTTGGACTCTCATCACCATTTTCACCAGTTTTCAGCCTATTGCCCTGGACGTGAGGCTGCAGCAGCTGCTTACGGGGTGAGCTGGGAAAGCTCTGTGCACCAGGTGTCAGTGCAGGTCACAGTTAGATGGACTGTCTGGCACTGGCAGTGCCACTATTTTCTGCCTGTGAAACCAGCCCCAGCTTGTGTCGCTCACTTTGGTTTTAGTGCAAGCTCAGGGAGCAATTTCAGTAATCGTTGGCATCTGGACAGAGGTTTGACATCAGCAGTGGTGGTGACTCCGGAATAATTATTCGTAAACTTCAGATTTAGCCCATGTCTATGTGTAGGCAAAATCTGGGCCACATTCCATAGATGTAATTTTAAAAAAGTATTTTCTCAATAATTTTTTATTCAGTTGTCATTATTTTTTAATCAATTAGTTTACTCTTCTGTTTATATGGTTTTCACTATGGACAGAGGGCAGCAGTTAATTCAGGTGAATGTGTCTCATCTTTACTTCTCTTCTGCTGTTTTCCCATATCTGGTAAGGCAAAACTTCTCCTCTGGTCCATGCTCCAGAAGCATTCCCAGCTCATTTTTGGGTTGAGCCTTTTTTGCATGGCAGGTCTGCAGTGATATCTCTGAGTAATGCTTTCACCTACCATTACTCTGTTAGATTTAGTTACTGTGTTTAGCTTACTCATTCCTTGAGCCTAGTCACCAAACCAGTACCCCTGGAAATAATTTGAAAAAACAGATCTGGGCACACAGCTTGGTGGTACAACCCCTCCACAGCCTGCTCTCCCTCCCAGAGACCATGTAGCTTCCCCTCTCCTTGCCTCAGGTTTGCCTTTGGGGACAGAGGTGTGTGTGTCCTTTGCTGGCATGCCATTGTCCCCAGGTCACTGACCTTATTGGTACATCACAGCTCTCTTTTTGGTTTGGTTTGGGTTTTTGTTCTCAAGTGCTTGGCTTCATGAAATCCTGTCAGGGCTGGCAGTTTTCTGGTTGAGACTGGGATGCCATCAATACTGTCTCTATTTTGCCAGCTTCCTATCCCATCCCATCCCATCCCATCCCATCCCATCCCATCCCATCCCATCCCATCCCATCCCATTCTTATCTTGGGTCCTCAGAGGCCCTCAAAGGCCTTTTCTACTCTTTCAGATTTACCCAGGAGGCTCCTGCCTTTCACATTTTTTCCTCTCCCTCCCATTTCCATGTATGTCCTTTTCCCAGGATCTCAGCCTTCCCACACCTCCACAAGCTCTGGCTGTCCCTGCTGACTGCAGTGATGTTTCTGCAAGGAGGTGGATTTCCTAGCACTCTGTGGATTTAAATCAAGACCACTCCTTTTCTGGAAAGCATATTTTCACCTAAGGTAAATGTTTTGTCGAAATATAAGAAGAACTGTGTGGAGCTCTGCATCCTACAGCCCCTATGACTGCATCTTACAGCAGTTTGGGTGATGGAGTGAAATATAGATCTTCTGACCCTAGAAAACCCATGGATAAAATCCCAAGTAGCTTTCTCACAGTAAGCCTTAGAAACTCAGTGAAATTATTAATGCATTAAGGTGCAGTGGTCTAAAAAAAATTAAAAAGATGATCATAGGCTTATTTAATGTTATACCTTCCGTGTTATTTTCTTTTGTATGTGCTGACTAGAACTGAGCAAAGGCTTCATAACAAATAATTTATTTGTCAAACGTATTCTCTTCTCCCGCTCGTGGAACATCCATGAGCAAGAACATTGTTTTCTCAAACGTATTTATCTAAACCGCTCCGGTGGCTCCTTTAAATGAATAACAGAAGGGCTTGCCTGCAAATGGTTTCCGTTGTTTAGCTGTACTCGGGCAAATAAACCTCCTGCTATCGGCTGCTTTGCCCGCCTGTTGCGCCAGCAGCACCCGGGTTGTGCAAACAGGGTGTGCGGATGCGGCAGCCCCGCCGTCCGCAGGCACTCGCACCGCCGAAACGCTCAGCCGCTGCACAGGGGCTCTGAGCGCAGCTGAAAAGCAAAGCCATTAAAAATTCAAATGAGCCTTCGATGAGCGAAGGACAATGTTGCACCGTCTCTGAGTAGCTGCGGTGTGACCTTCATGTTCTATTTCAGTCAACGCAGCCGCACAGGGCAGAGCAGGAATCAGAATGATCCGGGGAAGGGCATGAGTTGGTGCTGGCCTGGCATTTCATTGCTCAGGAGATGTTTTCCATAAGATCAGAGTGTTTTAATCCAGAAGCGTGGCTGAAGTGAAATAGAATAATAGAGGGAAGAGAGAGCAAACTGTCTGTGAAGGTTGGTGGAACCATTCCACTCAAAAAATCTAACCTTAAAACCATATTTATTATCATTATTTTCTACATCTGTGGGCACCATTGCATCTGGCTGTCATTTAGGGGCACCACTATCTCACAGAGATTTAAAAAAAAATGTTTTGGTAAAGAAAAACCTGCATTTCACAGAAAAGAAT
The DNA here is from genome assembly GCF_017590135.1 of Pyrgilauda ruficollis. Classification (NCBI taxonomy): domain Eukaryota; kingdom Metazoa; phylum Chordata; class Aves; order Passeriformes; family Passeridae; genus Pyrgilauda; species Pyrgilauda ruficollis. Next base: position 12,752,631 of record NW_024524266.1, read on the forward strand.
GGACGTTTTTCCTGAGAACAGACTGATTCTCGTGGATGCATGGAGAAAATTCTTCAGTGGCTGTCTGTCAGTGCTTCTCATGGCTTTTTTTGGTGTTGGCCCCTTTATATGGAGCATCCCTGATATCAATCAAGGCTGAATGCTGCTCAGATATCTAAAGGATCTATTCTGATACAGCATCCGTGTTCATGTGTTTAACATTCTGTATCTCCTTTAATGCAAGACTCAGAGTACTCTGTTGTGCTCTGTGGGAAGGGGATGTGTAATGGATATAAACTGTGCTGTTATGAATGAACCTGCTGTCTCCCAGCTTTACACCACTGAGAGCAACACAGACCAGAGATCTCCCAAACTGCACCGAGGACAATCCATTGATAAGAGGTGTAGAGGTGAGCACATGGAAAAGTTTCTACCAAGGCACCCAAATCAGGCACAGAGTTGATTTGTCAAGGAGATTTAAGTGGGAAGACAAAAATGAGGAAAAGCTGTTGTTCTGAAAAATAATTAAGAATGGAGATTCTTACAAGTGTCTGTGCTAACACTAGTTGTGCTCCCGAAGAACATGGATAGCTGGGGCCTTGGGTGTGCATGACATTGTGGAAAAGTAGTAACTATCTGGTAGGGAGCAGACTTCTTCCTTCCAAATTCAAAGGGACTTTATCTAAATGGAAAAATTAAAAATCAATTTGCTTGTAAATTGGCTCAGCAATTCCAACAGCTGCAACTTGTTGGACTGCTGATTCAAAGTTTTCAATTCGAAAATAAAATAAAATAAAGGGGTATGTATTTTAAGGTTTCTCTTTTATATACAGTCCTTAGAAACTTCTATAGACATATTTCCATTCATATGCATGAATTATAAAGTCTTGAATTCACTGGGTGCAAGTTATTGTTTGGAATCAATGTACTTTCTTGTTTTTTTAGCTTTTTATCAAACCTTGAAAAAGGCTTGTCACTTACAGAACTCACCTATTATTTCCATTCTTGAAATTTAAAAATAATATTATGGAGCCACAGAAAACTGATTTTAAACAAAAGACGTTGGATTTAACTAAATTATTGTTCCTGTTTTGTAATCCTAACACAGAACCTTTAATTCCTCCAGTAAACGGGGTTTTCTCATGAGTGAAAGCACATTTGTATGATGGCTTTTGTGTTAAAAACCCAGGGAACTGATAAACACTTTGGCTGGGCTCTAAGTGAGTCAGGGACTACTTGAGAAGCCTGGTTGCTTCCTTCAGCAGAGGATGTGCTATCATCTATTTTGTATAGCAGTGCTGGGGAAAATCTCAGTTTTCTTCTCTTTGAACACGAACTAGAAGGGATGGTTTGGCTTTATTCAGTTTCAGGTTTTGTTTCGTTTGTATTCTAATATTATCAAAATGTTTGAAGGGCTGTGGATGTCCATAAGGTTTCTAAAACTGAACATGGCTTCTGATTTTTAAAACTTTCTGTGCCAGATGTTTCCTGTGGACCCATCACTCCGAAGAGGAGCAGCAGAGGTCTTCCTTCTCTGAACAGAAAGTGAGAATAAATGGGCCATTATTCACACTCACTTTAATTCCTTATCCCAGAACAGGGCTCAATTTTAAATTTTTTTTTTTTTTTTTTTTTTTTTGGTGGTGGAGGGGAATAAAAACTTAAATGAATAAAGGAGTCTTCAAGACTTTCAAAATAGGTGGATTCTGACCTGCAGGATGGCAGACAGAAACCTTTTTTTTTTTTTTCCCTGCAGTGTGTATCAGGAAGACAAACTGGTGATCAGGCTGGGAGCAGAACCAGACAGAAGGCATTTTGTATGCTTTTCCACATTTTTGCAAAGGAAAACAAAAGGAACAGGTGTCCAGGGAGAACCATGAAGTGCTATGAAGAAGAAGAATATGAATACAACAGTAGGGACTTAGGAACCTTCTGATTTTCTGGGTCCAAAGGTAACCTAATGGAGTGGTGTGTAAGGATTATCCCCTAGGGAAGTGAGGCCAGATCACACCCTGTATGATTCAATGGAAACAAAGCTATGATTTGGTAGAAAAAAGCAAATCAGGTTTGTATTCATGCTCTGGTTAAAAAAAAATCCATTTTCTGGCACTGTGAGCTCTTCAACTAACCTAAAAGCTATGCAGAAATTAATATGCTTCATAACCTGGGATTTCTTTAGGAATGCCCAAATGATGTAGGATGCCATGCAAACTCTTGTTTTCATCAGTGCTCATAGGAAACCAAATCCATGTGGATCTCAGTAGAATTTGGTGGCTGTCACTTTGGACATAGGATGGACTTTGCTGTATCTTCTGGGTATGTTTATTCTGTGTATTTAAGAATAAACTGAGGTTGATTCAGAAGGTCCAGGAACATGGCTCCAGAGATATGTCCTTGGCCATCCATTCTTTCTGGGGTCTCCTTGGAAGAAAAGCATACTGGATACTTTTCAAAATATCAGTATCTTTATAGGAGAGCTCAAATACTGTAAATATAATAATAAATTCCAACTCTATTTATGGCAAAAAGCTGATCTCTCTAAGTTTCTATCTAGATTTTAATGTTCTCATGTATTTCATATCCCCTGAAATGTGTTTTTTCCCCACCTGCTCTTTTTAGACCAACAAATTCACAGTTGGAGACCCTCAGCTGCACCATAAGGTCTTTATTCTTTCACAGTTTTCCGGTGAAATCCTTGGGCTCCTGATGGAGGAAGGACCCCGGGCTCTGGCCCTGTGGCACCAACCAGCATTGAGTTGGAAGTCAGTGGCTTTGAGCTGCACAGGTGAAGAAGCAGTTCCCAGAGCCCTTTGCAAAATGGTTGGATGGAAATTATTCTGAAAAAAAGTATGTTGCCCCTACTTGGTAACCTTGCCAGATGCTCGCTGCACGTTCAAGAATGAATATCCATCCATTCATCTGGGTGGCTTCTGGCTCAAGTTAAAATCTGCTTTGTGTGGCTCATATGTGTGAAGAAAAACAGTTGCATGCAGGCATGGAGACCTTAGTCAAAGGCTGTGCGAGAAAGAATTTATCCCAGAGAAGTCAAGGTTGGTGACAGCTGTAGCAACTCTTCCTGAAGAGCCAGCTGGGCCATGGAGTATTGAAACATGCTGACAACAACTCTCCAAAAGCAGCATTTCTGTTTGAAGGCGGCTCATTGCACCGAAAGGGCACAAAATGCAGCAGGGGTGACATCCTCTTCTCACATCACCGTCACCACTGCACATCAGCACAGCCCCGTGTCACAGCACGGAGGGAGCTCCAGGGTGGCATTCAATTTGAGCTTCACATCTATTGGCTTTCTTCTCAGCCCCTTGTGAGCATCATTTGCTTCAGATACCAGATCTACTAATGATTTTTTTTTCCCTCCCCCTTGCTCACACTTTAATTGCAGGGTATATGTAATACCCTTAGGAATAGCTATTGCCACCTGTATTATTATTTATGCTGTGAAAACGAAGCTTGTGGCAATATATTTATTAACATGGTGCCCTGGAATCACACGAGTTAACAGCTTAATCCTGTGATTGTAAACACTTTTCTCTACATGTTCAAGCACCATCCAGGTTTTTTAACTTAGCATTGGGAAACTGTGAGCATGAGCAGGTCATAATTTCTTGAGAAAATCTACTCTTTACCAAAAGAAAAAAAATAAATCTCATAACAAAAAAGTGATTTATCCATCTAATAGTGCCTGCCATACTAAGCAATAATGCCTTTTGCAAAAGAAAGAGTTAAACAAAACATTTATGCAGTATAAACTTTGCTCCTTAGCATTAAAATGCACTTTATTCATACTGTAGATTTCTCTTCCAGCCACGGCTATTGTTTGTCACTAACAGCTAGCTTTTGTGAAGTTAATAAATGTGCATAATAAGGACATAAAGGTATGGAGAAGTAATACTGTAATCCTTTTGTTTGGATAATCAGTCTAATGTATGCAAATTAAACCTTATTAGTACTAGGGTTTTGTGTCTGCTTATCAAAATGTGCCATTTTCATGAAAATTGGAAGTCCATTATATAAAGTTATTATTAACAATCATTTAGGAATTATATACGGTATGCAAATTAAAGTTGATTACAACTAATTAAGGGCTTTCTTTGTTATTTGACCTTGTCTGCTTTTTATGTAAATATGTTTCTTTTGGTCTGGCATATTTTTAGACTCAGAAAAGTATATTAAGACAAGTTACATTATGTATTTTTAATATATTTTTGTATTGCATAGAAACCCCCTTGCTATTGTTTAAGAGCCTGGTTTCACTCTGGGCTGTTCTGAGCGACGATATGCAGACATGTGTGCCTTGCAGTTTTAGGATGGCTCTGTGAGATGGACCAGGAGTGGAATTGTAGGAACACACTTCCAAGACCCTCCAATGGTTTAAGGAAAAATGAAAAAAAAAAAAAATCCCCTGTGAAATATAAACAGCCTTCATGCCAGAGGAGCCTTTGTTCCACCAGTAATCGAACAGGATAAGCCTCAGTTTAGTGGCTTCAGACACAGCTAAGTAATAAATGATTGGTCCCTACCTGCAAGGTACATTGCAGAATTTAATCGCTTGCTCGCTTCCCCATGACCACTGATCTCAGGATAAAAGACTTTTAACACAGCCAACACGGTGAGCTGAGCAACAGCAGCCTCTGGGGACTTTTGTCTACCTGTCAAAATCCAAGAAGGTTCAACATTAAGTGAAACGAAAAAAATCTCCTGAAGAAAACTTGTGTGAGTTGAATAATATTTCTATTAAAAACAACAGCAGCATGTAATGCAATTTTGATGTGTTTTCTACCTAGACAAGAAACCTGCCATGTAAGCCAGCCACCAGTGTGGAGACAAGAGATGACATATTTTGTGGTGTGTCAGAAAGAGATGTGTAATCAATATCTTCACACCTTCCAGTGTCAGTAAAACATGCAAGAGCAAGAAAGACTGGGAAAAAAACCACAAAAAACAAACAGATATAAGGGTTATAAGGTAGGAATATCTTACAGGTATGTATAAAACTTGTAATCACATATTCTTTGAGTCTAAAATATTGGGATCTGAGGAAAGATATAACATAAATCTTCTCTTTGGTACAAAAGGCTGGGCACAAGGGGACATTGATGCTGGAAAAAACCACTCTGTGTAGACAAGGTATGTATTTAAGCATAAAAGGGGGGATATGCTGCAAAACCCAGGTTTTATTCTTTCCTTTCCACATCCTTGGTGTCTTGCATTTTATGTCAGACAGTCTTGATGGCTCCTACTCTGTACATTTGGGGCTCACAGGATCTGTCCTCTCTTGCCTGTGGGAAGGTGTCCCACCACCACAGCTCCACAGACAGCACTGGTGCCTGGCTAAGCACATGCTGGCCTCCTGAGAGCTGGAAGACAGGGAGTGTGGGTGTTCAGATCCAGCTGGGAAAGGCAGGCATGCTGGGCTGAGACTGGGAGATGGAGTGCACATTGCATCATGGAAATGGAAGGTGAGGGTCTATCTGCTCTCCCTTCTCCTTTCTCTTTGGACATGCTTGTGGCACAGAAGATGCTAACTTTTCACAGCTGAAGGCCAATACAGAAAGCTCTTACTTTGTCCCTTGCAAAAGCAGAGCCTCCTGGCTAGGTATCCAAATCCCTGGGAACCCAGTCAGCTTCAAAGGCCAGGTCTTGAATGAATATGTGCTGCAAATGGCTGGATGGGAAGTTACAAACTGCCGATTACTGGCATGACTTATTCAGCAACCCTTGAGAAGATATTTGAACAATTGGAGAAGTTGGTGATTTGCTCACTCACAGTGGGACCATGGGGTGCAATTCAGCCAGTGACTTATTACAATGAATCATCTGGGGCTGGAGTGGGGACATTTTGCTCAATGCTTCACTGCTGGCAGGAGCTAAAAAATGGAAAATCAGAACAGGCAAAACCTGTCTCTGCTGCGTGGGGCAATGTCCGACCTCAGTCACCCTCCCTTGTACTTGGAAAAGTCATGCTGGAGTCAGGAATGGAGTAGCTGTAGAAACAGCAAGTGTGACCTGGGGTAGGGTGCCAGCCCATTCCCCTGGGAGGGAGCTGACCATGGTTTCAGAAACACTCCTGCTTAATGGGTGGTACCAGGTAGATGTGGCAAAAAGAAAGTTTTTATTTCCAACATTTTCCATTGAAGAAAAAAATCAAACATAAGTTCTTCTCTTCCACCTAATAAATGGTGAGCGTTTTCACCTGAGTGTTGGGAAGTCAAGGCTCTCAAAACAGGTGGAAAGCAAAGCTAAGAAGGGGTTTCAAATTATTTTCTCTAACAGAATAAAGATGAAACCCTGATGCCATCAAAGGTAATAATTCAGGATTTCCCTCAGGGAGGTGAAAGTCATTGTCGTGTTTTTAAAATAGTTGCAATTTTCTGTCTCTAAATAGCACAGACTACAAAATGTATTGCAAGGGGAATATAAAAATAGTCAAAGTCTTCAAATCTTTTAATTCAATGAGAATGTAATATGCAATTAAAATTAATTATCTCATAATCGAACTGTAGACACTGATTATTGCATCATTTTCGTAAGAGACATGCATCTTAACTTGCATAATTTCTGGTATCTTTGTGGAGTTGGCTCAGGAAAGAATCTGGGCCCAGATGTTTTCATGCCTTAGCGCTCAGAGGGGATCTGTTGTGGCTGGATGAGCCTTTTTCTCCACGGGGCACTCTGAGCACCTGGGCTTGGCAGAGCCCCAGCCCTTGCCCTTGGTGTGCAATTGATTAACTCCTCCCCAGCACCTCCCAGTCAGTTCTGCTGCCCCATTTATTTCACTCCCATTTACCATCATAGGATCATAGACTCATTTAGGTTGGAAAAGACCCTTAAGATCATCGACTCCAACCATAAAGCTAACTCTGCCAGGTCCACCACGAACCGCTGTCCTCATCACCACACCTACACGTCCTGTAAATACCTCCAGGGATGTCGACACAACCACTTACCTGGGCAGCTTATTTCACTGCTTCACAACCCTTTCCATGAAGATGTTTTCCCCAGTATCCAATCTATACCTCCCCTGGTGCAACATTTGGTAATTTCCTCTTGTCTCTTGTTACCTGGGAGAAGACACCGACCCTCACCTCACCACAGCCTCCTTTCAGGGAGCTGGAGAGAGCAGTAAGGTCATCCCTGAGCCTCCTTTTCCCCAGGCTAAACACTCACAGTTCCCTTAGCTGCTCCTCCTCAGACCTGTGCTCCAGACCCTTCACCAGCTCCGTGCCCTTCTCTGGACCCTCTCCAGCACAGCAATATTCTTCCTGTAGGGAGTTGCCCAAAAGTGAGCACAGGATCTGAGGTGCAGCTTCACCTGTGCTGACAGGGGACAACCACTGCTGTCTTCTCTCCAGCTCCCACTGCTCCCCATGAGTGTCCCCAGGTCACTTATCCCAGCCTGGTGAGGTCTGCAGAATGACATTAACTTTTCTCAGCTCATTTCAGCTGTGTCTTCTATACATCATCTCTTGTTCTTCCGACACAAGGTCCTAACACAAGAGACATTCCTGTTTTCTGCCTTTATGTTAAATATAATGTAAAGTGGTACCCACATGTATTTATTTGGTGTCATAATTTAATAGTGCTAAATGTTGAGGAGGGCGTGGCTCTACTGCTGGCTGTCAGTATGGACTTGTGAGACCCTGAGAGGTCCAGGGCATTGAGGTGGATCTGGCTGTACCTCCACCTGATGGTGAATTCTCTAAAGAGGAGAAAAAGAATTTTAAAATCCAGACTCCATTATAATATTCAAGTATAGTAAGTAACATAAAGAAATAGAGAAACATATGGAAATGGGAAAAACAGAATAGAGATAAAATAGATTTGTAAACCAATTTCCAGTTTTTCACAAAATCCTTGTAGGTGAGACCGTGCCTCCAGGCTTAGTTTCAGCCACCTCTGTGGTTTCATGGGTTGCAGCAACCTTTTCAGAACTCCCTTAGGGCTCTTATTCTCATGACATTTTTCTTTCCCCTGCTGGGTCCTGACTGCTATACATATATTTTTTCTAAGATCTTTGAAAGCACCATTATACTGCCTTTAAACAGATCCCCATCAGCCCCTGGGGAGCTGATAAGAGTTTGGGAATGCCTTCTCCTGGTTATGCCCTGCTAAAACCCTGTCTTCATGACCCTGATTTTCATTTTGAATGGTGTGTGCTGTTCACGTGCCATGCAAATTCCCTAGGTTTTTTTTTTTTTTTTTTTTTTTTTTTGCGGTAGGGTGGCGAAGCATGGTTCCCGTCTCCTTCTGGACATTCCTGTCCCCTTTGCTGGAGTTTCTTCCAGTGTGCTTGGGCAGATACTCTTAAGCAGATTCCTTAATTTTATCAGCTGTTTAAATTTTCATTTACTTTTAAAACAGTTAATCTGTAATTTAGAATAAAAATCATGTTTGGATTCTCAGAATGGCATTTGAGTAAGCTAAGCCTGTTTGGTCATAAGTAAGGAGTTTCTAGTTGTTTTCAGCAGAGGTTGATTTCTATAAACACTGTGTGTATGAGCTGTAGGTAAGACACTCTTATCTGTTTGCATGTACAGTACAAAAGGTTTCCTTTTCACCTGTAATGCATGATGTGATTTTGATGACATCATTTTAATACCCCTGATTTAATTTCCATAAATGTTCCCAGAAACAGCTGAATTTTGCTCTTAACATACAGATGCCATAAGGTGGAGAATTTGTGACTTCTGCAGTTTCTCCAGCTCTGTTTCAGCCTGCACTGGCCGGAGGCTCAGTATGGCTGTCAGCCTGGAGGGCTGCTTATTCACCATTCCCAAACACCTTATTTTTCACCCCTCTCACTCTCAGAATATATCTACTGAAAATGTCCTTTTCTTTTCTTGGCCTCTCTATCTTGTTCTGTGCATTTCGTAAAAATTTACATTCACTTGCTGGGGTTTCTTTGGCCTCTGTTTACCACTGGGAGCTGTGTGGACAAGTGCTCTGCCTTGTTCCCCTCTTAGGGGCTGGCAGGAGCCTCCTCCTTCCCCTTGCTGCAGGGCTTGTGTGCCTCTTTCCTCTGTGTGGGCCCTACATTTGCCATTCACTGTAGCACTGGATCAACATCTGGGGAAATCTTGCTAGGTGCAGCAGGAATCTTTTAACAATGACATATCAAGGAAAAAAAAAAGCTAGAGAAGTGGATTTGCACATTTTTCATCCTGATAAATATAACTATGAAATTGCTTTATAACTTTGGACACAGTTGGAGCTTTATAATAGGTTGTCAGTGAAGGAGCACCTGTGATCCTAATGCTTGCATCTATTTTCCTGATTTTAGCTATAAATTCCATTTTACAATGCTAGTAGGGATAGCTCTGGGTCTGCAGTAGGGGGTGCGGGTTTAATTCCTTCTGCCTTTTCCGATTCCACCACATCCTTAGGCTTTTCCAGACCATCTCACCTGCACAAAGCAACCCAATTTTTGCTTTCATATGGATGAGAGTGTCTTGGTTCGAAAGACAGGTGTCTGCTAAGGAAGGCAGGAGCCTCCCTTGGAATGGAAAATATAAACCCCCTCCCTCCGATTTATTATAATTTTGAAATTAAGGGTCTCTCAGGCAAAGATGTGGGAATAGGAATGGCAGTTCTTTACTGGTATGTACAATAAAGCAAACAAACAAACAAGAGCTGCAGCATTAACAACACACAGAACACAAACCCAACACACAGCACACAAACCCAACACAAACCCAACACACAGCACACAAACCGCTCCAGGTCTCTCTCGGCCGCGGCGCTTTTCCCTTGGTGCAGTTCCGGGCACGGCCAGCAGGGGCGCTGCTGCTCCCGGTGGGCGGGGCAGGTGCGGTGATTCCCCGCGGCGGCAGGGGGCGCTGTGGCGCGGGCTTGGGCGGCACGCGGCAATGGCGGCACGCGGCAATGGCGGCTCGGCCCAGAGGGGAGGGGACGGAGGCGAGAAGAGATGCTTTGCTTCACAAACCCTGGGGCAGCCGATCCGGTGCCCCAGCAGGACTCTCAGAAGTAGCAAGCTGGGATGGCAGGTTGTCTCGGCAGGCAGGGGGTGCGGGGCTGCAGTGCAGTGGGAACTCGGAGCAGCTGGTGGAGAAAGCGGCGACCCAGCTCCCAGCAGGGCAGGGAGAGGCGAGCTCAGGATCTCGGGCATCCGAGCAGGTGGAGATAGGTCCCTCTCTTAGTGAGGTGGGCGTTCAAAAGGTCCCAGTTCAGTGGCTGCTCTCACAAGCAAAGGCTCACCCCGTGGCAGAAGCAGCAGCTCCGGGCTGGGCTCTAGCGGCAGCAGCGAATTCCCTTCCCCAGGCAGCAGCTCCGACCGTGCTCCTCCGAAGCCGAGAGAGAGCGAGCCAGCAGCTGCCTCACCTCGTCTTTTATCAGCCCAATTCTCCTGGTACCTCTGCCCCTCAGAGAGAAACTCCCAGATAAGAAAAGTGCAACCAGATGCCCTGCTTCCCTGAGCTTGGCCACTTCTTTTGTTTTTCTTAAGGACCCAGTTGTTAGTGTTTCTTAGCAATTTAAGGAAAAAAATTCTATAAGTAAAAAGGAGCAAAAGGCAAGAAACCTAACGTCCAACAGAGGGTTTCAAGTTTGTCCACATTTTCATAACTGTACTTACACTAGCATACTTGTGTCCCTGTTAGACATAGAAATAATTTTGTAGTTCAACTTTCTCAAAGAATGCAACTGTCAAATTATTCTTCAGAGGAAAGGAAGGAAGGAAAGAAGGCTGAAGTGGGTGGAGTGTAACTAACAATTACTGTAGGCTGATAATATTTAAAGATTCATAGAAGGATGTATTTCATGGGCCATACATATATGTAACAAATTCACCTACTCTGTAATCTTTCTCATTATTGACAACACAACAATCATATCTTTCCAGAATGGTAAATTGCAGAATGTTTTTCTTCTGCCAGTGCTGCATCTGAGCTCAAATAATTAATGTGAAGTGTTATTACTGGGAAAAGCTGGCAAGCCTCCTGAGCAGGTTACTGATTCAGGCATAAAACCTTCACTGAAGGAGCCTTCAGCATGGGCTTTCTTTTTGTGTCTTAAGTCTTGATTTTCAGATTGAAGGAGGGGGTAGTCCTAGGGGGCTGCATCTCGGTGCTTAGAATGTGTAGAAATTGGACATTTACTTGTATACTGAAATATGGCTGAGGGAAATGTAATTTGAGAACCTCTTCTGCAGCCCTTGAGCTCATCTGACATGAACATACAGAAAGCAAGTTAAGTCATGCATGCAGGATGTATGGCTGTCATTATATAAATGAACACTACTGAAATATATTTAAAAGTAAGGATCACCCTACAGCAAAACTGAGTTCTGTTTCTACAAACAAAGAGGTAAGTACCCATAACTTGATTTTACATTTAAATTAAAAATATTTCTTATGAAGGGAAGGAAGGAGGACCATCTAGCCATGAGAAAGAAGAATATATTTTCCCTTTCCTACATTTGAAGTGATTTTTTAAATGCAGGGCTGTAGTGATGGGCTAGCAATAGAAAGCAGTTGTGAAATGCACCAATTTTTCCCAGCTTATTCTGGTGGCACAGCGCAGTCTGACTTCTGAAGATTTGTCTGCTCTTCTGATCCTGGACTTTGGTTACTTATCGAGCAAAATCAATGTCAAATAATGAAATAAATACTTTGGGCAAAGTCCAAAGAAAAGTGAGTGTCCTTTTCCTTCTCTGGGGCTCGAGGCAGCTCCTCACAGTCCTATTACCTGTGAAAAATTCTCACCTAGCCCAGGATCAAAGCTTGTGGCTTTGGAGCAGCTCAGATGTTGTCCCATACTCTTCTCCCTCTGTGCTTTTGAGCTAGCAGAGATGCCATGTGGTTATCTACACCTGTATCCTGGCATCCAGTCTCTTGGCTGAGAGGATGCAAAGGGGGAACAAGGAGCTGCAGGTACAGGGCTGATGTGGCTGGTTTGCATCCTTTCCTTGGGGTGCAAACCACACCAGGACACACTGGTGTACTCCAGTGCCTCTCAGCTGGTTAGGGATACACGGACCCTGAGGCAGCTGTAATTTAAATTGGAGCTGCTCAGGACAGATGGTGAGAGCTCTGTGAGTGGTGTCCTGCTGGAATCCTTTCAGCCTCTTGTACTGAGCATAGCCATGCAAGGGAGTGGCTCAGTAGGTTTTCATCTTTTAGAAGAAAAAACAGAGGGAAAAATACTTCTTTTATTTTCTCTATTTTCCCTTTTTTGTTCTTTCTTTTTCCCCACTTTTTTGTTTTTTTTTTCATTTCTTGCATATAATGGATTTTGTATTTTCCTTTTCCCCTGTATTTCGAAGACTGTTAATAAATAAATAATGTGAACACAAAATTGCCATTCAAATTTGATTGCCTCAAATTATGTCTAGAATGAAACAAAAATTTACTGATCTGTGATTTTGTATGGCAAAAGGCAGCTCAATGCTATTCAATCCAGTAGGGGAGATTTAAAGAAAGAGTATAAAAAAGCTGAACCAACTAGCAAAGAAAAGAAGGAGCAGGGAAAGTGTGATAAAGAACAGCATAATACTTTAATGGTGTGAAGAGATTTTTCAACAAAATCATTACTAATACTGGGTGTTCTTCTAAGTCAGTTCTTACCGTCACAAAACCATTAGCTCTTTGGTAGTCACAATTCCCCCTATATCTATATCATGTCTTTTCATTGCTTTTTATTTGTCTTCTTCTGCTTGACTGGTAACATGCAGCACGCTTGTGCTGTATACTTATTTCAAGACTGACTGCAACAGTTATAAATATCTCCTCAGCACTGAGGGAGGCAAAGAAAAAGCAATGAGCTTCAGTAGCCAGAGTTCTGAATTGCTGCAGACAAGAGAGTCTGTCAATGAAGACTGGTGAAATAAAATTTTTCCTGGCTGTTTTTTGTAGCTTTAAAGAAGAAAACTGTGGTTATTTTCATAATATCAGAGATAAAATTATGATTAGAATTGCTTTTTCTGGGGAACTTGCACATGATACTTGAATAGCCAGAATGTTTTCCTATGGCAACAGGGCTCTGCTCATTATCTCCTGAATATTTAGTCTCCAGGCATGAATTTGAGTGAATATTTAGCAATAAGCTTTTAGTTCTGGGTGGGGATTGGGGCATTTTTTGTTGTGCGTCCTCTTTGAGAAGGCAGAAGTGCTGCTGGCTTTGTTGTATTACAATGTACACTAGTGTGTAAAGAATCAGTGTGACCTGAATCAGACACTTTTTCCTGCATAAATACCCAGGGAATGCTGCATAAATACCCAAGGCAAAACAATTGTTACTGAGGTATATTTTCAGGTTTACCCACTAAGAGTTGTTCACTGTCAATAAAATTGAAGTAAATAAAAGGAAACTGCTTAAATCTGACCTAGAGTTTATTGCTTATATTTGACTTGAATCAGACACTTTTTCTGTCAGGTGCTGTGGAAGCCCTGCACATCTCATCCTTTGTCTCCAACGCAGCAACACATTTGTTTTTTTTTTCTCTGTGCTTTCAAGAAATAAACACTGTGTAAATTTGGTCTCCATGCACAATAAGCGCAATTTAAGTAAAAAGCTTAAGAAAACCTTTTTCTCTCCTTTTAAACCTTGCTTCTTGCCAGTTATTCACAGTGTTGGGTATGTGTTTTAAAATAATAAAATAAAATTAAAGCTTCCCACTGTTATGTGGAAGTCTGAGAACTTATTCCTTCAGCTCTGGTGTTTTTAGAGACCTGTGCACTGGCTCATCCAGGGACGACAATTACCTGCCCCATGTCCTCAGTAAAGAAAGATAAATTCAGAAGACAGAGTTGGGTTATAGATTTTTACTGTATCTTTTGCAGTAACATCTCCAGGAGTTTACTGAGGATTTATATTGGGTAGCGGCCAACTGCCTAGGAGTTTGTCAAAGTATGAGAACAGGATTGTCTGAAACAGACACATGATCACAAAAAAAAAGAGTTGCATGGCACTCATCACTCAAAGATTGTGGTGTGCTGAGTCCTTGTCCTAGGTCTGTTCTTTGTGGGCCCTTCTTGCAAATCTTTTGTGGGGAATATAGAGACAAATAACACAGTGACTCTGCAGGAGCCAGTGAAAAAGCTCTTTACAAGCAAGGAGTAAAACTTGGGCTGGCTTTGGAGGTGAGAAAGTGGTCAGGTAGCAATGCTGGCAGGCTGAAGGAAGGAATTAATCATGAAGTTAGAGAGCCTGTGTGGCACAGAAGGATGAGCAACGTGCTGAAGAACCATAAAGGCAAGCACTAACAACTTATGGTTGATGAGTGAAGACAGAGGACCACAGATGCCACGAATTCACCATTGTAATGAGAAACCAAGGAAGGTTATGTTGCCACCGTGTCTCAAATGGTGCTAAGGCCCTGCACCGATGTTCTGTGAAGGCAGGTTTTACTTGTGTGATGGCTGAGCTCCAGGGCAGGTCAGAGCAACAAGTGAAATTTGGGCCCTATGTGATGTTGCCCTCAGCTGGCTTTAGAAGCTACAGGTGTTTTCATCTGCACAGCAAGGAGGGTAAAGGCTGGAGGAAGCTTCAGAGAGTAATCATTTGCCCCACATGGGAAGGGGACTTTTAAATTCCCCATTGCCTGTGATGTCTGATTGTGTTAAGTAGAATCCTTCCAAATCTGTCAGTAGAAGGAGGACTTGGATATTGATCATTTACCTGGGGCATGATGGATAATCTCATTTTTGTACAGTACTTCTTATCCAAGCTGCTTTGCTCAATTAAACTCTGCTCAGCAGAGACTGTTCAAATCTGCTGTAAAGTTCATGCCATGACCACATTTCCTATCAATTTCTCCACCGGAATATATATTAATGGAAACATGGGGATATATTAATTGTACAATTTTGAATAAATGCAACCTTAGCAGAGTACATTTTTTATTATTATTTAATAATTATGAGTTCAGGCTTTTCTTAATTTCCTGCTGTGAGCTTTTAAAAGTCACGGCAATGCTGAAACATAAATAGAGTATGTGATGCAACACTTTGCCTAGGCAAATATCAGACATTTTTACCTCAGGAAAAATAGAATGAGATTTAAAAAATGCATTTGGCTCATTTGAAATTTTGCACTGTTGAAACCAAATAAGGGAAAACTCAAATCAAGATGGAACAATATTTACTTTAAAAAATTAAACTAATATTTTCTAAGACTTGAGTAGGCAAAAAATGATAAAAATCCATACAGAGCATGAAAATGGTAACATTTCTTGAAAAAAAAATCTTCTAAAACATGGATTAGAAAATATCCAACTTGGTCAAGTTTTTCCCAGCCATTACATTCCATAGTGATAAAACCTGGGTGGAATGATGTTTAGATTCTTCCAGACAGTGGAAAAGCAGCAGTGGAGTCCAACGTGAGACAGTAGGATGAGGAGACCTGGAACCACCCAGAACAGAGGGATCATCATTGCTTACTGTCTCATCACCTGGGCATCAAACTCACATTCTCTCCCTTCCCCCTCTCCTCTTTGGTTCCTTCCTATTTTGTCTTTGTATTTTTTCCTTTTCGTCTTTGTCTTCCTTTCTTAGCCACTTGCCTTGTTCTGACAATATGATTACTTAATACTTACCTGCCAAATTAACTGACTTATTTTACCAACGAGTGGATATACCATTCCCTGACACTCGGTATTTGACAGTCCCACAATCTTTTCTGTGTCCATGAGGTGCACACTGTAACAGGAAAATTCCACTAAGTACGGTGGGTTTTCTCTAAAACACGTTACAGTTACATACCAGCATGAACCAGGACGTGTGTTGGTTTGCCCTCTCTTTGGCTTTTAAAAGCAATAAAATGTGAACAATTTAAAAAAAATCTTTTACAACCCACTCATCCTCTCTCCTTTATTCCAAAAATCACACCCAACTGACCTCTTACTGAGAATGCTGTTCCATTCGGTAAGACTCTTGTCTTTTCACAATGAAAAGAAAAAACCCTATTCAGCTAATTGAGCAATTTGCTTAACTGGATACACTGCAAAAATGTATAGTGGAAATGCTAATGTATTAAGTATGAGTGTGTATTTGTAAGCGTGGGGAAAAAGAAATGCTATATAGATGCTGTAGTTGGAATGCTGCATAAATACCCAAGGCAAAACAATAGTTACTGGAGGTATATTTTTAGGTTTACCCACTAAGTGTTGTTCATTGTCAATAAAATGGAAGGAAAGAAAAGGAAACTACCTAAATTTGACCTAGAGTTTATTGCTTATATTTGACCTGATTGTATGTTACATACAGAGCTCAGGAAATCATCTTCTTTTGCTTTTTATTAGCACAGTCTACTTGGAACCTAGCCATGGATCTGAATACATTTGTACAGAACCCACTGAGAAACAAGGCAGGGGGTCTGCTGTGCATAATCCTTAAAATGTTTTGCAAGACAACACCCAGAGCAGGGAACACCTGTAGCACTCTGTTGTGCTACAACCTCTTGCACTGACATCATCAGTCACCCCAAATCTGGCAATGTTTTTCAGAAGAGTGGAAAAAAAGGATTTGAAACAGAATGGTGAGATCACTTTGTGGGTGATTATCAGGGGCCCTTCCAAATGGGCCCCTGTACAGTGAAAGACTGTATTAAAAATCATGGAATGCCAGCAGCTAGATCACAGAGGTTGGAGCTGCTGGCCCCGAAGTCACAACCCCTCTGCCCTTCCCTGCCTTTCAGAAACAGTCCTGAAGATTTGCCTTTCACACTGGGTGCCGAGCAGGCTCCTAAGCCTGGAAGTCCTCAGAGTTACAGCAAAAAACTGGGGCAAGAAACAGTTTACTTACCACATCTTTGATTTCCCCTTTCCTCTTCATGGAAGGGGGCTGAGACTTACACAGGAACTTTCTCTGTGGCACATGGATGAGAAGAGCACAGCTGTGGTGGCCCAAAAGTTGCTTTTTAAGAATAAGCTACTGCCTCTTTTCTTCGCTTGCTTTTAGTTCCCAAATATTGCAGCAATGCAGTACCTACGTAATGTGTGTACACTGAAGAATACCCCATCAGGGGATGAAGTATTTGAGACTCTCTTTGTGGAAGCTGTAGGCCACCCATGTAAAACCATGGTTGCTTTCTAGGTAGCAGAGACAGTAGCATCGGGACAATCTTACAGCAGAGTGCATTGAGAGGGTGAGCAGTGGAGTGCAACACCAAAGTGGAATTAGGAAGCAACTGAGAGACTGGGATGACATAATCGCCATTTCTTTTTCACTGCTTTTTCTTATGTCTGTGACTATTTTATTCCAGTTTATAAAAATGAGGTGATGGAAGCAGCTCAGCAATGCCTGACATTTAAGTTCTCCTAAAATACAAGGGTGTACTGAGCTGCCAGTGGCACACACTATGTCTATAAGGCTTGCAAGACTTTTTAAGTCTATACCTTTCTATTGCTTTTTCCTGACAGTCCAAGACCTCCAAATGGGGTCTGTCATCCTGCAGCAAGACTCTCCCACTGCTTCTCGTAAGAGAGATCTCACTAGGTATCTTTTGAGGTCCAGCCTGATGTAGGTTCTATGAAATTTAGGCCAGCCTAGGAAAAGAAAATTCACCCACTGCGAAACTAACAATTGCTTCCTCCAAGGAAGGACTGAGTCTAAGAGTGAGGGATATTTCCTGTCCAGAATCCATGTAATTCCTAGCCAGTTCAAACCCTCTTTTATAGGAAGTGGACAGTTTTTGCACGTTGTAAGTAAGAAAATAGATTTATTTTTCTTCCTTTGTCTTCTTTCTACATATACTGGCAACTTTATGGGCAGGTATTTGAGGATAAATGGATTGCCTCTCACACAAAGGTTTTAAATAAAACCTCTCTTTTCTGACTAAAAAATAGGTTAGTCAATTTTTAATGGCTTTCTCCTTCAACTGAAGATCACCAGCTTGCATTTGATGCAAAAATGACACTATCACCATAAAAGCTCCTTCTGTTGGGATTCACTGCACCATTTAGACCAGATAGCAGTGTAAAGTCCTAATGGAGAAATAAACATTTGAGCATCTTTCCTGATACTGTAATTGCCACACTTAGGTGCTGCTGTATGTGAAAACAGAAGTACATAGAAAATTTCCTTGTTCATTCTATATCCTAGAAATTTTACCATCCTGCCTGCATATGTTGTTTGTTATGTATGTGAGTATGTGGTGTATACCAAAGCAGAAGCTTCCTTTCTCTTTCTGTGGTGATGGAGATGCTTTGTGACATGAAGTGTAACTCCATTCCTGATGCCTCTTGGAGAGAAAAACTCACATAACCCTCTCCCTCCCAAAACTCTGATGAGAGAAAAACCAAGGATAAATTGCAGCAAGAAACTCTGAAGCTAGAAGTGTAGTAGAATGATGGAAGCAGAGATGAAGACTCAAAGCTGGTGAGATATGACAAAATTGGTATGCTGTACTCAGAACTCCTGACATCACTTGGTAGGAATCACAGTCATAATATGTTCCAGAGATTTTTCTTCTGGCCAGCCCTGCTGAGCCTCTGAAGTCCCTTCTTGGGAAAACCCCCTGCATCACCTGGGACGTGCTGACACTGCTGGGAAGCTCTGACACCGACACAGGTCTCTCAGGGATGGGGCCATCTCCTCATTTTGCTGGGTTAAAACCCTCAGCACCTCAGAGAGGTACTTGGAGCTGCAGTTGTCATGTTGTAGCACTTCTCTGGCTGAATGCTTGGCTGTGACAGAGTGGAAGTTTGGCTTTTGGCAGGTGGGGGTTCAAATGCTTTCTCTGTGGCAGACATATTTATGCTAAGGAAAGAACTTGATACATCAAAGTAGGGAAAAGGCTGCTTGCTGGGAGGAAAACCCCACTGAATTACCCTGAGGACACTCTAACATTAGGAGGTCTGGGTTTAGGAATGGACAGATTGGGGAACATATTTTGTTGACCTCTCTTCCCAGAGTAATTGAAAATTATTCAGCTCTGCTGAGTGTAACTGCCAGTAGCTTCTGCTTGATATAATTAAGTTCTCTACCTTCAATTTGTTTGCTTGTGTTTCAAGCTTTGAAAAAAGAGCACTTAACCTTTCATTGTTTATTCAGATTTATTTAGAGAAAACAAAATCTCTGTGGCTGGCTCTGTCAACTACCTACATTTTTGCTAATTTCTGGAATGAGGTACGTGTCAATAAAAAGCAGCTCAGAAACTCTTTCTTCCAGAATTATTACTGACAATGTAAACAGTTTTCAATGATACTGGATGTCACTGATTATGTTAGCATATGGAATGGATACAGCCCTGTTCCTCTCAAAGGACTCAACATGTATTTGTGCCTGCAATTATTGTGTCATCTATGTTTGGGATTTCACCCAAAGCATGAGAACTCTAAAAACATTAAAAAGTGGATATTTTGAGTGTCTTGATCACAGAGAAAATTTCACTGCAATTGGAATCCACTGCTCAGGCATGAAACTTTCCAATGCAAAGTTCAATGCAGCTGATGACACGGGTGGGATTTTATTAGATCACAGATATCTAGCCTGAGTTTTGCCTTTGTTGTTTTCTTTTCCACCACATTTAAGAGGAGGCTTTGTACCTCTCTGCAGCTTCTTTAGAGCTCAGAGTGCTTCCTATGCAACATGACTTCTACTCACAGGATCCCAGAATGTGTCAGGTTGGAAGAGAGCATGGTGAATCATCTGGTCCAACCTCTCTGCTCAAGCAGGGTCATCCCAGAGCACATGGCACAGGATTGTGGCCACTCAGTTCTGGAATATCTCCAGTGAGAGAGACTCCACAGCCTCTTTGGGCAATCTGTTCCAGTGTATGGTTACCCACACAGTATGAAAAACCTCTGACTGGCATATCATGTGTGACAGAGACATTTTTTAATGCAGGTTTGTGGTGACCTTGTCTTTTTCATTTTTGAATCTTGCTCCTTCAAGTGGGCATGGGGCAGTGTGCTCCTTGCTTCAGGCTGTCAGAGAAGACAGGGGGTAAGCCTGCAGTGCCAGGCAGGACATTAAAGAAGGTTTATAGAATGCTGAGGGCAGGGAGCTGGGGAAGAAGGGTAGATGTAGATGTCAGGAGAAATGTACATAATGCCACCTGGAGAGTGAGCTGGGGTAAGAAACCAAGAGCTTTTGTTCTGCCTAAAATGGCTCTAATTCCCCAAGGTGAGAACCTACACAGGGAGGCCCTTGCTCTCAGGTCTCTGACACCTTGAAGTGCAGCTGCTGATTTGGGTCCACATCCCTCTGGCTGGTAATTTCCAGAAGGGGAAAACAAGGTCTTTATCACTGGATGTTGAGGTGCTGTGGAGCTATCACCATTGCTGGGGAAAATCAGTGATAAACAAACAGTGTGTGACTCCCCCCTGCCCAGACATGTGCCCTCCCTGCAGAACTTCACAGTGTTCTGCAGCCCAGAAGCACAATCACTACCCAGGACATAGACAGGCATGGCTGCTTTGGACTCCTCTGTGGCTGCAGTGCAGTATGAAGTGCTTTTGCTGCTTGTAAGTCCAATGATTCCAGGATTCATTTTTTAATCTGTGGCGAAGAAAGCATGGCAAAGAAAACAATCCATGGGAGTATATGGAGTGGGGCATACAGAAGGGAAAGCTCGTGCTTTCACCTTCAGCTTCTGATTTCTCTGCCTTTAGCTCTTCTGGTGGGTTGATACATTCTGTGGCAACCTTCATGGTCAGGCACAGCAGCTTTTGGGGCTCTGAAAAGAAAATTATGAGTATCCTCAACCTCTACTTTTTCAGAATAAATCTTGTCCAGAATAGCTCTATTGTTCTTCACACAGTAGAAAACTGTTGGCTTTCCATGGCTTTGGCAGGGTTGTAATAACTCTGAGGGTGTGATTTTGCCTGAGACTCTGTCTGTGAATAACCTTTCACAGGCAGTGATCCTGCAAACATTCTGGCATGTCAGTGTTCTTACGGGTTTTTCCATGCATGAACGTACAGGACTGTTGGAACTGAGGGCTTAGGCATGGAGATGTTAATGTTTGCAAAGGTAGTCATTTCCCAAGTGTAATGTCAAAAACTTGGGCTCAGTCTGGATTGTATTCTACTGTTCTATAAGTTTATCAAACTCTATAACTTCCTAAACAGGACTGTGCATAGTTGTTTCAGAGAGACTCACCTGTCTGAACAAGGGAAAGTTTATTATGTTTTAAAATTAAAAGGAATTTGGACTTGTTTTTGTAAAGATGCTGATAAGTCTCTTCAGGTTTGGTTTTTTTTTTATTTTTTTTTTATTTTTTTCTTTTCCAAAGGATCCATGCACTGTTCATATACAGACAAAATGTATTTTCTGATAGGAAAAAATAATCCAAACCCATAGCTGTTCAGTCCTTGACTGCCACTTTATGGAGAACAGAACCTTATATAAACACATATGTGCTAATAAACATATATGGACATGCTGGTTTCATGTTGCTCTGACTCTGGAGTATTCATCATTGACTGTCATGCGTCTTTCATTTCTTTGCCCCTTTCCTGGTTCTGGCCAGGACAGGGGTAATTTTTACAGCACCCAGCTGTGCTTTGAGCAATCAGAGGTGAATCCTTGCACAATCACATGTGAATGGTTCACCTATCTTGAATACTCTTGTTACTATTGTTGTTGTTGCAGTTTTCTTATTTCATTGTTGTTTCTATTAAATTGTTCTTACCTCAACCTGTGATCTTCACCTTTTTGTTCCTCCAGTTCTCCTCTCCATCCCTCTGAAGGGCTGTGGGGGATGACTGGAAAGAGAGTGAGTGGTGCACAGTGGGAACACTAAATTGGGGAATACTATTCCTAAACTACGACATGCCCATAATTTCCTATAGTCACAGGAAACAGCCATAGGAAATAGAGTGGCCGTTGAATGCAAAGATCAGTCACCTCAGCCATTCATTACTGACTGTCACATCAGAACTGAGGTTGTCACAGTATTTCCTCCTTAATCAGCTCGACGTGAAGGGTCTTCCCAGGCAGGTGAAACACTGCTTACTTTCCTCCTACAAAATGGAATGGTTTTGAGCAGCACCAAACCATTAAAGATTTTGCAGTGTTGCAGAAAGGTTGTAAGAGGTCACCTGACACAATCTGGGTGAATTTAAAGGGCAAATCCTCAGCGGGTGCAAAGCATCACCCTTCAATTGACATCAGGGAGGATGTCATGGTGGAGCTGCTGATAAGACTCCAAGGGGCCTTAGAGAATTAGTCTCAGCCAGAGAGCCTGCAGTGCTGCAATTACTGTTCTACTTTCTCAAATATTGTTCCAGTAACTCTATTTGACTAATTTTTTTTTCTTGTTCTGTTAGTATGTGTAATCCATCTAAATCTGTTTTTTCCACTGCAGTACAGCATGTTGTCAAACCCACATTTTTTTTGTCCAGCCTGCTTGTTAAGGTAGGTACACTGAAGCCATGGTCTGAATTTTTTGCTAATCCCAAGTGATAAACACATTCCATGGCCTGTTTTGATACCTGGAAGTAATATGAAGCTGCTGATCATGATACAGTTTGGGTTGAGCCTGGTTGGTAGGGGCAGACTGAAAGAAGTAATCTAAATAAAAGTGCATGGCCTCTTGCACCCAAAATTGGTTGCCTTGCCAGTCCCAATTCATTCATCTCACAAAAAAACCTAAACAGAAATAAATCCTCAGCAAATTCCTATCAGTTTCACAGCGATCATTTGCTTTTCTGGCTTCCACTAAGGATATCATTATGCTCTTTAGTCCTAACCCAGTCCTAACCTGCTCAGCTTTCTAAATAGTTAGTTTAATTAATCCCCTGCCTTTCTGATTGTGAGTGCTGTGTATTGCAAGTGAGATTTTGATGCAAAGCATCACTAAATTAATTAGTTTTGGCCCTGATCCACCAGATTTAATGGGGGTATTTGCACGTTCAAAGGTAGACCACTGTTGAAGTGCCTCATTGAATGGAGCACTTCTCCTTAATGAGAGGGGGCTAGGCAGCTTGGCCTCTGGCTGCTGGATGAAGTTATCAGGGGGTACTTACTGCCTCAGCAGACAACCTCTGCTCCTGGCATGATGATATTTTAGTTATGTCTTGTACAGAAGTGGAACATCTTGAATAATCATCTTATTTCATGCCTTCTTCTGCATGCCATTGTTACCTCATACTGAAGGTGTTATCACTGAATTCTCTGTGCACATCTCAGAAAGCACTTTGGTTAAGGCCATGAGAGAGATCTACCTTGAAAGGTTTGATTAACAACACCTTACATGTTAGATTATTAACACAATTGTTTCTGTGTGTTCGTGGACTGATATTAACAGTTTGATTCTTGGCCAGCAGTTTATTGTTACCTTGTAGACTGAGATTAAAATTGATGCTATGTTTGTGTTGCTGCAGGATGATAGTGTGTTCCACATCAACAGACACCACTTGTTAACTTTTCATCAGGATGTACATTAGGAAGAGGGTGGGTAAATATTGCCAGCCTGGCTTTGGTTCCTGTGGCTTTTTAGATCAACTCAGTGAGAGTCTGGAGATCCATGTCTTCCTTCAGTAAAACTGTGCTTCTGCTGAAATTCTGGGTGTTTCCCATCTGTCTCACTAAAGATGGAATTTAATTATGTGAATTTTCATGGGCTTTTCTCAGTATAGGATAACTGTGCCCAGCAGCACATGACAAAATTCAACAGTGTTGCAGAGTTTTTTAAACAACTACTCTTGCAACAGTGTCCTGATAGTTTGGCCTGGCTGGAGAAGATGCTGCTGGAGTTTCATAACCATATGGAATAGGTGTTATAAGATGCTGAACTCAACAGACAAATCACAGACCTTGAATGATGAGAAGCAAAATTACTCAGGCAGAAATGCAACTGGGTTTGTGAATCTAGTGTCTGAAAATGTTATCTGAACTGGTGTTGGGAAACTATTGTTTTAGTCTCTTTTATTTGCCAGCTCCCTGGGTTCCTGGGCAGATGAGGTGGATTACATCAAAACTTCAGGATGACCTTTCTGTTCAAGGCAACAGTGATGCAGTGCTTCATCTCATGAAGTTAGCTCTGAAAGACTAGGTTATTAAGGTCCTGACTGACTCATACAGCTGTTCAGATTTTCATCAGCATCTTTGGGAGGGGAAAAGTTCATTTTAGCCTACTAAACAGTCCTGTTGGAGAATTCTGCCTCCCCTCCTAAGACAAGCCATAGTCTAGTGGTGCTACTGTGGGTAAGGGGGAGCAGTTTGGGGTAGACAAATAAACTCCTGGTTGTCATGGAATCATTCTCCAGCAGCAGTGATGTAGGCTGTGGTCTTTCCTAGAATTTCTTCCTTAGTTCCAGACTATTCTAGGAACCCTACAAATAAACAAAAATCTGTGTACCCTTAATGACCCTTTGGTCAGATGCATGCATAATATAAACTCAACTACTTTTTGCTTTAGCTAATGGTCAAGTAGTAAAGAAGCAAACAGTGGAGTCAAGGTGCAAAACAGCCTGGAGGGAGGATTTTCAAGGAATCACAGCCAAATATTACAAGTGTTTGTCTCCCTTTTAGTGGAAGAGAGATGACTAGTGGCATAATATCTATGCAAAAAAGTCAACATCCATCCTGAATTCACCAAAATAAAATTTTGGTGAATTCACAGGCCCTGTGCTACATCTATCCCCTTTCCAGGATAATGACGATGTTAATGGTTTGACTGTGTTGCACAAGGCAGCCTGGCTCCCCAGGGAGGCACTGGGGACAGTTCACTTTCCGCAGAGCCGGGAGGCCGGGCCGTGCCAAGGCGCTCATTTCCCAGGGCAGGGCCAGCCCAGGTGCCCCGCGCTCGAGGGGAGAGCGGCGGTAATGAACCGGCGGCAGCCTGCCGTGGGAGCCCTGCCACTGTTAAATTTGTAGCCAATTAGCCGTGTTGCACAATTCCAGCAGAGTAACACCAGTCTCTATAGACTCGGCATAGAGAGAGAAATTAGTTTAGACAAATACCTCTTAATCCCTTGTTCTTGGCTGGGCTGGAGCGCCTACTGCTAAGTGCTAATGGCACGGGGAAATCCCAATTTCCAGTGTCAAGGGCTTCGAGGAATCAGTCTATTAAAGAGAGACATTTATTTTGCATTAGCTTTGATCAGCAGCTCCTGGGTGAAATCTCCTTAAATAAATACGCCGTGCGGCCTCTCGCTTGGGGAACGCGGGCTTCGGGCCGGGCCCGCGGCTGAGGGAGAGGGCGCCGGGGCCGCCTTCTGCTGGGCCTTGCCCCGCGGGAGCAGAAACGCGGAATCAATTACGTTTGAAAAGACCGCCAAGATTATCGAATCCAACCTGTTACCGAACACCAAACTGGACCATGGCACGGAGTGCGACGTCCAGTCGTTTCCTTAAACACCTATAGGGCCGGTCACTCCACCACATCCCCGGGCAGCCTGTTCCAATGTCTACACAGAAAAGGTCTACTAACCTTTTCTGTGAAGAATTTCTCCTAATGTCCAACCTAACCCTCCCCAGGCTCAGCTACAGACTGTTTCTCATCCTGTCGCAGGCTGCCTGGCAGAAGAGGCAGCCGCCTGCTCGGAGCGGGCACTCGCGGGGACGGGCGCGGGCACTCGCCGGGACGGTGCGGGAAGGCACCGGGCGCTGCAGTGCGGAGCGGGGCGGTGCGGAGAGGAGCCGGTGCTGCGCGGGCAGGAGCCGGGCGGTGCGGGAAGGCACCGGGCGCTGCGGGAAGGCACCGGGCGCTGCAGTGCGGAGCGGGGCGGGGCGGACAGGAGCCGGTGCTGCGCGGGCAGGAGCCGGGCGGTGCGGGCCCAGCCGAGGCGGCGGCGCGGACGGCGGCGGCGCTTGGGCGATCTCGCGCTGCCCCCCGGCGGCCGTTCCCGGCCGTGCTGCCGCTGCCCCGCCGCCGGCTCCGGCCCACGGCGCCACTCCCGCTCCCCGGCGCTTTGGCCAGGGCAGGGATGGGTCCCCCGCCCTGTCCCGCTCGCAGCCTCCCCCCTGTCCCCGGAGTTGTGCATCCCCCAGGTCGGTCGGCCCTCGGGCAGGGGAAGCCGTGCCTTGCAGGGCGAGCGACGCTGGGAGCCCGCGGTGCCTCTCCCGGAGCCTCAGCACGACTCCCGGGGAGGCGAGCGAGGCAAAACCGCCCGGCCTCGCCTTCCCCGCAGCGAGAATGGGCCGACACCCATTTAAAATATTAAAATGTCGCCGTTTGCAACGCAAAAGCCTCGGTGTTGCAAATAAAGCTCAAGGAAGGAAATTACTCAGTCAGCGTCGCTGTGCCCTGTCCTCGTGTTGGGTAGCTGGAACCCTTTCATGGCATTAAAGGATAATACCTCGCACCGGGGCTGCCATGAGGCACAAGAGCGTATTTCAGCCTCCCCATGTATTCCAGATGCAATTTGCCAGATGATACTGACGTCTAAATAAGGTAAACATATAATAAAAGATGAAAATTGTATGGGAATCTCCCTGGACGCAATTATTAGGCCCTCATGATATTATTTAGGTGCTTCAGAAGCTTCTGGGACTGAGGGGAAATTGCATTGACACATGCAAAGTAACTTAGGAACCGACCAACATTCACAGAGTGGCATGCTGGGGAAAAAAAAATAATGTATTGCTCCTAAATACTAATTGCATGCACTGTGTCTTGGTGAACAATGTGTACATATAAAATGTAGCAATTTCTGTACTTATGTAAGTAGCTGTTATCTAAAAATTACACAGCTTACTACTGTGTTAAGTTTATGACTGCTTCCTGGCATTGCATGGACACACGGTACCTGCAGAAGGCACCTGCTGGGTTTCTGAATGCATCAGGTACATCCCAGCATTTCTGTGACTTCGCAGGAATGTTAATAGCATGACAGTAGCACAGCAGGCCCCGCAGCAGACTGCTGGGGAGGGAGGATGAGCAGTGCTGGCTACATTAGGGCCACTTTGCAAGCATCTAAAATAATTTTGCAGATGAAATACCCATATATTAAGCAAGGATATGAAGATGGAATAGGTGAAATTTGGTTTTCTGAGTGTTTGGCTTGTAAGTACCCAATTATTTTTCAGCTGTAAATAACAAATGTGGCTGCAAGTCCATGCTTACCTCTTAGCCTTTCCTTCAAGCAGGACACTGGGACTTGTGCCATGGCCTTCTAACATACAAATTAATTGTCTGGTCTGCTCTGATCACATTTTCCATGCCCCTTGGTGTTTATCCTTGGGGTTAGCATCTTTTAATGCTGTGTTAGCTTCTATGTTGTCAGGAGCTAATGGCCATAAGCTGCCTCTCCAGGGCAGCCAGGGTGGGCTTGTCTGTGTGATGGGACCTCTGCTCAGCTTGGAGGTGTGATTCCAAGACATGAGGCTGGTTTATGGAACTTTGCTGCCATCCTTTCTGCTGAGTGCTCCCACTGGGTGTACTTCCCATTGTGGAGAGTTGCAGGGATCAGCTGTCAGGATGGGGTATTGCAGGGAGGGTACTTGGCCATGAATCATGCCTAATTCTCTAGTGAATCAACACCTTTGAGTGATAAAAATATTTAACAAGAAATTTCCGACTGCCAGGCTCTTAACTCCTAGGCACTGGGAAATGTGAGGATGACTGGAGACCTCCACTGTGGCAAAGATACGCAGTGGCTAAGGTTAACACAAAATGAAATTCACATTGGAAATAAATTGTGGATTTTTAACATTTAATTAACTATTCAGACAGATTGCCAGGAGGTGTAGCAGAAATTTTTTTCATTGCTTTTAAGTTTTAAAATGAAGACTGGTTATCTTTGTAGAAGATATACTCTAATCCAAATGTAAATTGTTGGGATCAATGCAAGAATTACTGGATGAACTTCTCTGGCCCTTGCTATGCTGCATGTCAGACTAGATGATGCTAACAATCACTTGTGGCCATAAAAATGTATGAGCAGTAGAAAATTATAAGTTTGAGAAGAATAAAATGATATGAAATTAACTCCATAACAGAAATATTTTTACAACACAAACTCCTCTTTAACTTCCCTTGCATTATTTCACACCCTCACTGAAAGCAGCACAGATTTATAGTTGCATGTTCACATTAAAAACAAGAGCTGAAAAACTTAAATAAGGAAAAATTAATATACTTCAACAGAATGGGAACTGACTCCCAGTAAGAGGTCTGTCTGACCAGTTAATTTGCTACTCAGTTTCCTTATGGAGGAACAACTTCCTGCAGCCGTTGCTTGTACTTGACTAATTCAATTTTTAGAAATTCTCCCATTTAAGATTCAGTGTGATTGAACAAGTAATTGACTTTAGATAATAGGTAATTGAATAGGTATCTTTCTTGATAGATGAATGGTATTTATATTTAACCCTCTCAGATAATGGTCTCTCAACAGCTCAAAGTAGGTTTTCAGCCTCTCTGTGTTGTCCCGATGATCCTGAGAACAACGCCCTGACTTCAACAGAAACACAGTGAGCCACTGGGACCTTACATTTATTAGGCATGTTCAAAAATCTCTGTCAGTGAGTGGGAGGTGGACTATAGGATGAACACAATTCCCATGTGACTACCTAAGCCAACTTCATGTGACTTAAGTCCATTGAAGTGAGTAAAAACTCACTTCAGTGAACTTATGTGAAAAGTGAACCAGCTTTTTGCCTAATGAGCATATTCAAAGAGAGGAATGAAAATGAAAGCAAAAAGTCAAATCAGTTGGAGAAGTATATTTTTTTTAAATAAAAAGAGGGTGTGAAGACCTTGTATTGCTAATATTTTTTCTTGCCCTTTCTCAAACACAATTATTGAGGAAAGACTTGATCTGCCTGGTGTTCAATCATGTTGTGTGGTTTTGCTTTATTTTGAAAAGTGGAAATTTTTGAGTTGCATTTTTCTATTTTGAATGAGATGAAGCAATAAATTCTGGTTTTGACACATTTGAGATTTTCAATACTTTCTTCCTTACCATTACAGAGACCTGGCCCAGGTTCCTTTCTGAGACATATTCAGTGACAAATTGTCTGGGCTGCTCACTCCTTAACAAGGAAGAAGACAACCCTACTTTCCAAAACTTTTCCACAGTAAGAGAGACAGAAGAGAACAAGATATTTCCTATATGTGATTCATCATTATCAACTGCTACATTAGGATGAGGTAATTTGTAATTTGAAGAAAATTCTTTACAAGGGCTATAGATTATGAGCTTATCTTTAAATGTCTGCATTGTGTTTACCTGGTGTTGGCCATTGAACATTAACTAGGAATAAACATGAAAGAATAGAGAAGGAGAGAACAGGAGGTAATATTTTCCAAAAATACTTAATAAGGAAAAAAACGAATGGCTTGAAAAGCAAAAGTGGTCTGTGGATTCATAGAAAA
This sequence comes from Pyrgilauda ruficollis, assembly GCF_017590135.1. Taxonomy (NCBI): domain Eukaryota; kingdom Metazoa; phylum Chordata; class Aves; order Passeriformes; family Passeridae; genus Pyrgilauda; species Pyrgilauda ruficollis. Next base: position 12,781,848 of record NW_024524266.1, read on the forward strand.
GGGAAAATAGTAAAGAGGAGGCAGAAGGAACATACAGACAGCAAAAAAGAAAACAATTATCTTTCCCCCTTTTCTGGGGCCCAGATGGGAAAACACAGGTGGCTATGTGTTTTCTTGTAGCTGCAGTGGTTGAAGTCTGGCTAAATGAGGAAGGCAACCACTTGTTTTCAACAGAATATAGCCCAGTGGTAGAGCTTGGAAAACTGATGAATGTTGAAATCTTCTTAATACATCTTTGCTCAGCTGAACGCTTTCTCTGATACTGCTCAGGAGGCCTGTAATGTAACAAGCACTTGTAGCATCCAGCACATGGCATCGTCCTCTTCACTTTGCCCTGCCTTTCTCTGGGAAACAGCCTGTGTTTGTGTTCAGCTGGTGGGAGAGTATGAGAAGAGGTGGGTACTATTCCAACACAGCAAAATATCAGAAGGGAAACTAACTCTCTCCCTCTGCCTCCCCCAAATTCAGCCTGAAGCTGCAGCCTGGCCTGTCTCTACTCAGCAGCCCCAGAGTCAGGTCAGGGTGGGTACATCTGCTCTAGTGATTTGGGATGGCATGGGAGCATTCCCAACACTGGAGCTTGATTGTGCTGTTAAATTTAGAAAGTGATCCCCGGCACAGTGCTGGCCTGGGATGGCTAACACTCTCAAACAGTTTTAGACACATTCATTGCTTTCAGATCCAAGTGCCCTTTAACCATCAATCAGCTGAGAATATTTTCTCTCCAAGTTTTTCTGAGATTTGCATATCTAGGCTGTGTCTAGTGTCTCCTTGAAGGTTGCTGTAACAACTGTGCTTTCTTTTTTGTCTCACAGACTTTCAAATCTCCCCAGAATCAGAACAAATTCCTCAGCCTTGGAAGCACCTCTTTGTTTGGATTGTTGCACATATTGTCAGTACGTGGCTATTGATTCAACAACTCAGTGGACAAAAGGACCATTCTGGATTCTTACACTTGCCTTTAAATGAAAGTTGTCAATTAGCTCCTTCAGTTTCAAAGGAGTTTAAGCTGACCAAACAATCTGACACCTATTCACTCACACAAAGGGGAAGAAATCAGAAGAAGTAAATACTGCATATTAAGTCTCCTTGTCTATGAAATCCAAAGAGTTTCCAAAATCTCTGATACTGTCTAAACTCTTCATTCCAGGATCTAAAGTGTGTATTCATGCCACCATTGTCTCAGCTGCAATTGAACACTGCAATGACTTTTAATCTGCTTGCTTTCTTCTCTCTCTTGTTCCTTGACCCTGGACCTGTCAAAATGCTCTGATTGTATAGTTCAGCTCTTTGAATCTCTCTAATTCCACTTCGTTTATTTATTCCGTATTCTGTAGTTATCTCCCTTACTTCTTCAACCAAAGGAACATCTTTGTCTTCTCTTATCATAACCTCTTAAACATTATATTGCTTTGTTGGATCCTGTTCCAGGGTCATGTATGCTATAGAAGGACTCTGTATTTTGTTGGAAACTGGAATTAGTCCACTACCGACCTGCTTTACAATTTCTAAATATCCATATTTGAGGTTTTTTCCTACACTTGCATCAATACACGGGCTATAATTTTTATCCAGGCAAGGCATTTTTAGTGCATTTGAGTTCCCTACATTTTAGGGAATTGATTCAAACCTCCAGAGCCTGTCTGTGATACAAGTGTTAATACTAGGAATGAAGAAGAAGCATTTCTGAAAACTACCAGACTAACTGGAAAACCAGGTAGGCCAAGGTGGTCAAGAAAGCAGCCTGGCTTTAGGTCCTAAGTTTTATGGGTCAAGCCTGGAGCCATTCATAGGATCACAGAACCATTTAGATTGGAAAAAACCTTTAGGATCATTGAGTCCAACTCTAAAGCTAACACTGACAGGTCCACCACTTAGCCATGTCCTTCTGATATATCCCTTAGTGTTACATCTACATGTCTTTGAAGCACCTCCAGAGATGGTGGCTGAAAAGAGAAATAATTAGATAAATAATTTCTGTTATGGATCTCCTCTAAGATTGTGAAAGATCATTTTCCAAATCCACATTCTGCCTGATTTCCAGATGAGACTTCAACCCACATCTCCTACAGCTCCGGAAATGTCTAAACTCCCAAGATGTATCTCTTTTTGATGTGTGTTTCTCTTTCTGCTCTGCTGAAGACTTACAACAGCTGTACCATCAAATTCAACTGTATGGAGGGACAGACCAGCTTAGGTGAGATCAGGCTTTGAAGCAGAGGAACTCTTAGAACAGATCAGCAATTTTTTAGCAAAACAGTTTTTGGCATGAAAACACACTGGTTTGTTAACCATGTTTTTTCGTAAAAGTCGAATCTACCTGAGTGTGGTTACTGGTTCAGACACTGGCGATCTGCACTGTGAGAGTAATGTATTATTTTGTAATACCTAATGTGTTATTTTGTGTACTGCTCAGTGTCTTAGCCACCTCTCTTTCTCTACAAGTTTTCTTGAATTCTTCCTTGTATTTTTCTTTTGATTACAAAATTATTAGCCAGTACTGGGAGGTGGTGTATGTATGTTTCATGTATTTATCTTTTTTGAAAAAAAGAAAATCCATTTTTTTCTCTATTACTGAGAATAGAGTAAAAATTTTCCTCTTTGTTGTGGAACATGGGGCATGTTTTTAGCCAACTCCATTTAATGTCCCTTCCAATAATCTGTCTCGTGCTGATTTTCTTGTAAAAAAAAGTCCCTGCAGTAAGTCACATTGTAGTTCTTTAAATATATAATGACACTCCATGTTATGAAATATATTAACTTCTCAGTCACATTTCCTATTACCTAGGTAGAAAAGATGCAAAGTTCCAGTCTACATCTCTCTTGAGTCCTACTATGGCAGCTTCTGAAAGAGCTCCTGGTTTTGTGTGTCCTCCCAGGAGGAGTGGCTGAAGCTCACAAGGCTCTCATCTCATCTGATCTCTTCTCCCAGTGACCTGTGACAAACCAGAGGCAGCCCTAAATACCTCAGAGGCCAGGTACAAGGAAAGCTGTGTCAGACGTATCTAAATTAACTGGCTCCTGAAGAAAGACTCCTTCCACCCTGTCATTATTAAAAAAGGAAAGAAAACAAAACGCAGAAAACCAAAAATCCCAAACAAACAAAAATTTAAGCTTTGAAGAAGAAAGGAAAGTAGTTTTTCTCTGAAATTTCTGCCTTTTAAATGTTTTGAGCATTTCTCAATCCAAAGAGGTGCCTCATCTTCTGCTGAGTCCTGTTGGATTCACTATGTCATGTGGTTGGTTTTTTTTTCACATGTTAATTATGTGAAAGTGTATCTCTTTTTGTATGAATTTTCAGTCTTCCATGCTTAAATTTTTTGAAATGTCTCTTTGTACTTGTCTTATAGTAAAGGGGGCAGGGTAAAGTGCCTCATCTGTTCTCTTCTATCACACTCCTTATTTCCTTTGCATTTGATCATTTCCTCTTTTATTCATTTCATCTCATCTCTTAGGTAAACAGTCCAATTCTGTTCCATTTTGTTTCTTTTCTGAGGTTTTCCACGTCCCTAATTATTCTCATCACCCATCTTTGAACTCTTTTCCTCTGTGCTATATCCTTTTTTGACATTTTAGGTGCAAATTGTTGTAGGTGCAATTTAGATCACTTAAATGTCCAAGTCCCTGACTTATGGATGCAATCAAGGACTCAGACATCTAAGTAACTAGATTGCAGACACAAATAATTACATTGCGAAATGTGCCTGCAAGTTTTGTGCCCGTGAGAAATGGCTAAAGCCAGACTAAAGAGCAGAACCTTAATCACAAACAAAATATCCCCCTCACCCTTTAAAGGAGAAAAGACCCCCTCCATTTGAACAAGGCACTAACGCAGAAAAAAAAGTCAATTGTTTGAACTCTATAGAGTTATATGATAAATGTAATATGAATAGAATAATAGGTAAGAAGGAACCTTATTGGGAGAGAAGAGCACAGTGTGCACTGAGCTTCCATGATAGCCAGTGTTTGTCAGAAATATTTGCACGTTTCTGCCTTTAAAAATGAGACTTGAGATGGTTTTCTTTGTGGCATTGAAATATTTCTGCCATTAATCTACAGGAAGAAGTTCTAAGACATTTTGCCATGTCCACAATCCAATATTCTAGAAAATTCAGGCTAATATTATTGAAAAATATTTTGAACAAGGTTTTATCATTCCTTCTCTTTACAAATTAAATGCCTTTCTCTGATGAGGTTTCAGCAGACTGCAAAGTTGAGGTCATGTTGTTTAACGGTGGTGCTGGTGGAAAAGTTGAATGAGAGCTGTATTTTTTTGAAAGAAAAAATTTATTTGAACTTGATATTTTTTTCTTAGATTTTCTATATTGACTGGAACAAAGTTTCATTTTCAGCTGAAAAAATAGAGCTCCTCTTTCAAACATATGAAGAGAAGTGTTTATGCTTTCTGCTATTTATTCTGAAATTAAAAAAAATCTTTTTGTCTTCAAAACCCAAAGATTTCTAATATTTAAAATTAATGGATACTCTGTTCTGGAAAATGTTCTGTTCCATTCCTTTTTATTAAGCTTTCTGAAAAAGAAAGGAAAAACATAAAAAATAAAAGTAAAAGATAAAAAATAGCAGTACATAAATACTTAGAGTAAGGACTGACTATGTTCTAGAATTTGACAGAATGGTAAACTTTGATTTTAATTCATAAATATAGATAAATTTCAAAATATTCTGGACATATAGTGGCATTTTCTCTAGGAATTGTCATCACTAGAAGTGGACAGAAAATTTGGTGGGGTGAATTTATAATAGTGTCTGCACAATTTCAGGCAACATTTTCCTCCTGTGTTCTCAAATTCTATTTTAATTTCTTATGTATTTCAGCCCCATGTTTGCTCCACTTACATCCTGTGCCTCCTTTGCTCTGTGAGTCAGCATTCCCAGTTAATGAATTTTGGTCATCTTATGAGGCTGAGATTGGTTAGATATTATAACTGAACCATAGTATGGACAAAGCAAAAATAAGTTGATTTCCAGTATAAAATAATTTTCAAATCTCATCAGGCCTGCCTATAGTACAAGACATTTCCTTCCACAAGGGAGGTTACATCCTCAAGAATATTTCTCTTAAATCCTGTATTATTTACTAATGGGTCCACATTTCAAATAACTGTGAAGAATAATTTTTCCTCAACTGTGTGTTCCTTGTTACTCACATAAGAGAACTTATGCATGAAGGAGTCACTTAAGTTTAATTAAATGGGCCATATTAAGTCCCTCAGAGTAAGAATTCTATCTAGAATTGCTTAAATGTTTAATCAGCTCTCAACCAGAAATCCTGTTTGGTTGGTCATCCATGATCCTGTCTTCTTCTAAGTGAAGACAATGAGAAAACTCCAAGTAATTTTAAAGGAAGAAGAAACAAATTCAGTGCTTATGTGTCAGATTTGTGAAATTAAAGAAAATGAGCTCACAGAAAGAAAGAAAAACTGCACAGAAACTTTTCAGTGCACTTACAGAGAGCAATACCTTTCTGGAATTAAGCCAAATTTCTTAGCTAGACTAATTGGTATGTCTTTGAACTTAGGCAGAAGGAGAAGCACCTGAAAAACAGAAGTTGATGCAACAGCCTTAAGACTTGCATCTGCTGTTTGTTCTTCCTTGATCCAGCATTTCTCCCTACTCAGAGGTCTGGTGGTTTAAGCTAGACTGTGTGACTGTCTTACAGTGAGGCAATGAATACAAAGACTTCTTTTCTATGGGTGGAGCAAATCAGGGGAGAAGCATCACTATTGTCACAAGGCCAGGACCCAGCAACTCGACAGTAGTGAGCACCAGCCCTAGCAGTCGTGTGCAAATTGAAATGGGCGCAGCTGTGTGGGTGCTTCTCCTGTGCTCTCGTCCTGGTCAAACACATCTGGTGGGGTCTGTCTGTGACTTCCATGACCTAGCACATGTTTTTGTACAAACACAGCCCAGAAACAAAGGTCTAGAATAGGCCAGAATAAGTTTTCAGAGAAATGTGCAATCTTGCCTTTGACCATAAAGTAGCTAAGAAGAGAAATTTACGTTGTAGGCTTCTAAAATTCTTTGAGGTTATTTCTCTCCTACCTCATTTTCCTCCCTGAAGAGGAAAAAACCTCTCTCTATGCTTTCTGGTCTTCCAAATTATTTGAAAACTTGACTGTACTTTTTCTTGCATTTCAGACATAGTCAACATTTTCAACAACCTTCTGAAAAAATATGTGGGATTATGATGGACATGTGGCTAAGGTGTGGACAGAGCTATGTGGAAAGCAGAATTTGAATTATTTTGCCAAAACATTAGTGCAATTTCACATGCAACCACTTCTCTAACAAATCTCAAAAGAATTTAGATGATATTGGTTATTTTATGCCTCAACTCTACCATTTAAAATTATTTTTAATATAATTTCATTGTGTTCCTCATCCAAAAAAGCTTATAATTTCTTTGAGTTTTGTTTTATTTTGTTTTGTTTTATTTATATATTACAGAGGCAAGATGCATAACAGCTTGAGGCCTTTACAAAGTCTAGGACCCCTTGTGTTTTTCTTTTCTCATCGCTTTGAAGTGAAACATTTTTGTTCCTAGTTCTCCACTTTTTTCTCCTTCTTCTTGCTGCTGTTTAATATTTGCAAGCTTTTAAAGGTCAGCTTTTCCTCTCTCTGCTCACCTTGTCCTGCTCACCACTGCATGGTATCAGTTGCTGATCTGGCACCTCACCAGGTCCTTGCCCACCATTTTGCTGTGAAAAGACAAGATCATATGAAATGTTTGCCTAGTTCTTGCTTTGCAAAGGTTTCATGGCCATTCAGATGGCAGTGAAAACTTCATAAAAATCTGTTAGGTTACAAAGACATCATAGCCATTCATTGCTCCTCTCAGAAATAATAATATTTGGCAAATTCTTTAGAAGACTCTTAAGCTTCACCCATCCACAAGGATGGAAGAACCTTGAATGTTCGTATTGTTTCAGTTTGTCTTGTATTCAGTAAGTTTTCTTGTGAAAACTCCCAGAACCCTTAACAGCAGAACACTGCAAAGTTGCAGTAATACCAGAAGATCTTGGTCCTGGGTTTTCATGAGTTTGATTATGAGCACATGAGTTTGAGCATTGCTCACCTTTGTGTGTGCACTGACCAAGCTTTGAAAGCCTGGTCCTGTACAGACAAGGTGTGAGCCTCTGTTCTTGATTCCTCTCCCTTCAGGTGACAATTGGCTTTACACTCCTTGTGTATCCAGAGGCAGGACAGAGGCAACATGAAGTGGTAACAAATCTCATTACCATCTAAACCTTTTCTTCATTGTTGCTATGCAGACAACAGTAGCCATTGCCTAACTTGTACAGCCTGGTAAGGTGAGATGGATATTTTGACCTCCAAAATAATTTGGTATTTTTTTTTTTCCTGGCTATGCAAAGGAGAAGGCAATGAGAAAATTTCCTTCCTCCTGTGCTTTTCTCAGCCCAAGGGGGCTGTGTTGCATGTGGATGTGTCATGACAGTCCTGTAACCATCCCAGCCCTCTGGGTCTGACCCTTTGTGCTTAGACCTCTTTCATCATAATATGGTTTTCTGTGGCACTTGGAGCTGGCTGTCATTTTACAGAACAGCAGATTGAAATGATTGTTGCTTCCTTCTCTCTTCCTGCTGCTGGCAGTGGTTTTATTTTCTTAGTTTTAGAAGGCTCCAGGCAAGTGCTGCAATCTTCTTCCTTCTCTAGGGCCTGCTTCAATAATAACCCTGGTCTGACTGAGCCTATTAGGGATTTTTGTGGAGAAATATTTAAACAGTAGGTCCTGTGATCGGATTTGGGCATGAAGGAAGCTCTGATTGGATTGAGGCTGTTGTAGGTGTGCCGTTTCTTCTTTTGTTGCTATGAAAAAGAAAGCCAGTGATGGAATATAGGTGCTCTGAGATGCAGACATTGGCAGAGTAGAATTTCATACTAGACCAACTACCAAAATTCAGCCTCGGCTACTTGTCAGTCCTCTTTTGTCACAGGTTCTCTAGCTCTTTTCTGCATTATGCCCTTATTAATGAATACATTTTATTTTTTTAAGTACCAATTCCGTTTTGGAGGGGTTTTTTGTGTTGAAAAAGGTAGGATTTATTTTTTTTCCCTGCGAGTTATGCAGAGTTCTTGGCATTTAAGCACCATGAGGTTGAATTAATTCTACAAAGGAAGGGTTTGGTCTGATTTACTTACAATGAACTCATTTCTGCTCCACAGAACCTATTTTGCCTGGAACCTTCTTGCTTAAATAGAAAAATATTTTAATCTTGTGCTTTGGGTCCTTTTAAACCTGATTCTATTTTGTGCTCCTATTATCCCAATAACAGTTCAATTAGGAGTGGTTAAAAATCAAGATATTTATTTTAATTGCATGCTTATCTTATGAGGGTATATTGCAGTAAATAAGGAACATTTGAACAAAAAAACCCTAACATTGCAACATGTCTTGTCACATTATACTTACCCTACACCTGATTTCAAATGTAAATTGCACAGCATTTAGCTCTAATGAAAATACTCTAGTGAAGGAAATTGTTAAGATTTTCTGGTGCTCCCCTAGGGGTAATATTAAAACCTCCATTACTAACATCTCACTCTGAGAAGACAAAATGTGCACTGAGAATACAAAAGCTCTGTTGGCATCTAAATGTGTGCCAATTAATTCGCAGTTACAGACCTGCAGATCTGTATGGAGATGTAAAAATAGGACCTGGGAAAGCTATTTAGATCCCTGTATAACGGGGCTCCTTGACCCTGGATTTCTAATGTTAGTTTAATCATGGCATTCTGCTTTCTATTTATTTATATAGTTGCCTCAATGAACAAATTAATAATTATACAGCACATTGACAAACATGCCGAGTAATATTTGCCAGATTTTAAATTAATTTAATTCAAGGGCCACTTCATTTACAGGATTCATAGGCACATCAAGGAGTAGCTTTTACTTCATTGCTATTCAGATTACACCAAGATTTTTCATAATTTCCCACTCTCCTTTTTATCTCTCACCCCTCCTTTCACTGAGGAAGACAATTCAACTTGCTTTTCCAAATAGGTCGTTACTTTCAGGCAGGTGGAAAACAGGTAAATGATAGACAAACAGAAATGTAAATAAATGCATGGGCAACATATATTTTAGAGAGATAATAATTTTTATTAGTAAAAAAACAGCTCTAACAACTCACTTTTATTTTTCCATATTTCCAATTTTCAATCTATCTTCTTTTGTTTTTCACCTACAGTTTCCATTGGATATTATTTTAATTGTAATATATCTTGTGATCCTATGTAAGACTGTTTCTGTGTTGAACATAGACTCAGTTACACAGAGCTGCTGTGCTTTGTATTGTTTGTAAACAGAGACTTGATATTAGAACCAGCAACTGGCTTGAACTGCAGTATTTGAAATGAGAAATATATGTCCCATGGCAGGCAAGTAAAACTTTTGAATGAAGGATATGTCCTTTGAGCAGGGGGAAGGAGATGATCATCGATCTTTAAAAATACTCTCCTACTTTCTCCAACATGACCAAGTAAAAGGAATCCACAGAACAGTGCCAATTTTCTTTATCAGTATTCTCTTTTTGTTTCCCATTTCATTATTCTTTTGGAAGAAACAGGACAACTGGTATGTGAAAAAGACTTTTTCTCGAAAGGTGGCACATTGCTATCTTGGCCAATACGTAGCAGGGTCTTCTGCTGGAATATAGAGAATCTGAGACATATTTAATATTTTCTCCATATTTTAAGACGAACTGCAATGTTGGGGAGATTAGTACCCCCTTATTACACTTCTTATAACTCATATGATCTGTGTTTTCATATATTTAATTATGGCAACACCCCCCTCAGATGCTGGCACTTTGAGATGCATCTTCGCTTGTAGAACAAGACCCTTGAAAGAGCCTTTCATCCCTTTCTGATGTCACCTGATTCCTATCAAAAAAATCCTTACCTTGGCACAGGAAATTGCCGAGGAGCCACTGCACTCAGCCACCTGAGAGCCTGAGCTGCCACGTCCTCCCCCTGCATTGCCTCTGCTCCCTGTGGCAGCAGTGCTTCCTCAGAAATACTGCACCTAGTTTGGTACCCAGACATTCCTTTCTGGGCTGAGGCCCCGTGGTTGAAAGACCACTATGAAGTAGTCCCGTGGGTTACAGCAGTTTGCTAAGCACAGATAACTTGCACAGCTGTGTTTGCTCTCCTACTCTTTTCTAAGTAAATCTGGTTGCAACGTTAGCGGAGTTTTAGGGGACAAGATCCTCAAAGACATGAAGTGCAACTAGCAATGGGGACTGGGTCTGAAAAGCTTTGGAGGAGCAGTGCTGTGTAATTGTACTGAACTTTCAAGATGTAGCCAGATCGTGAAACTGAGAGCTATCAGTGGGGATCATCTCCCCTGGCTTCTGGGGAGGGACTCATCTGCACTTGGGTGTCGGGCACTGAGGGATTGGCTTCTGCAACAGATACCAGAGGTATAGGGCCTAATTCAGTTGCATAAACATATGCTTTAAGACTCTTCCATGCATCTTATATTGTTGAAGACCTCTGCATGCAGCTGATATGTGTGACAGAGGTCCTAGAGAAATGGATTTCCTTCAGCAGCTGGAGCCAGGCAGCATATGCTAAGGTATCCTTATTACGTGCTTTGGACAAATTGCATCTGGGTTTCACCAGCCAGATCTGCATGAACTGCATTGAGAGCTCAGACACCTCACAAACCTACAGAGTCCTACATGTTGGTGCCTAAAATAAGGTGTCCTACCTGGCAGTGAAGACCACTCTAAATATCTACTGGTAGGCAGAGGTAGGAAGATGAAACTCATCTAAGTATATTAGCAATGGGAAAGCAAGATTTAAAGGAAGACAAGTGAATCAGCTTCTCACATCCCTGGCTCAGATGAAGGCTAAATTTGGAAATGAAAATTGTTTAGGTGATACATGGGTCTCTCTGGAGAAATGTCTTGGAAATAATTTTAGGAGAAATCTGAGGGGCTGGGGGTGAATTGTAAAGAAACATTTGAACCAAATGCTTATTTCTAATTTGTGTGACGTGACTTAAAAGATGGAAAACCAACAGCTGGTGATGTGAAAGATAGATATGAGTGAGATAAAAGAAGACTGGAGAAAATTGAGAAATAATTTTTATGCCTTTAATGTACATCACACTTAGGAAATTTGTGAGATATCAATGAATAGTAAGGTTCTTCTCAGAAACAAATAGGAAATAGATGTGCCTTGTGTAAGACATTAGCAGTCTCTCTTACGTCTGAACAACTTTTCATAGGTAAAATTGCTTTCGCTGGCACGATTATCACTGTTCACTGCTGCATTCAGCATGCTGCTCAATGTGATAATGAGTGATGTCTTTTTTCCATCACTTCAATACAGGTATGCAATTTATTCTGCCAGTAAACACTATTATAATGTAAAATTTATAATACAATATCTTTCAATGCCAGTCAGAGTGATAGTTTGAAGGAACTCGAATGTGTCTGTTATGTATCAGAGCAAACAAACCCCACATTAACAACAAAGTTGCTTACTTGGCAGAATGGTGCAGCTGCCTTGCTTTGCTTGCTGGGGTGCATACATTAACTGCAGCACTGCTCCCTGGAGTGTCATGGCCCCAAACTCCCTCACTGTTCCTGCACAGTCCTCACAGTATCATGGGTACCAAATGGAATGGGCACAGTGATGTCGTGTTAGGCATTTGGAGCACTGGGTTTACCTTTTAATATCCTCACAGCTCAAGCACAGGGTCAGCACTGCTGATGATCCTTGGTATTGTTAGCCAGATAAACTCTCATGTTAATCCTGCACATTTAAGTTGACAATACAAATAAATACTTTCTGCTCTGTGTGTATGTGGGGGTAGTGTTCTTTCTTTCAAGAGCTTTTAGAATATATTCCAAATAATTTCCAATAATTTAAAAGCCTTTTAAAGAACAGGCTCTTCTTCCAATAATTGACAGGCAAGACAATACCAGAGGGGGAGGCGAGGTGGAGAGGGGCGGAGGTGTAGATTGCTCTATATAAAAGCTGCTAAATTATGTTGTCAAAATTATAGCAACATTTTTTTTGCTCAAAAGCCTTGAAAAACCACACTCCTCCAGTCCCAGACTTCTGGCTTTTGTTTGTTTTGTGCAACCAACCTAAAACTTCATGTCATGAAATCTGTTATAATTGGAAGCACTTGTTGGATTAAAAATCAGCCCAGGACCAGGAACCCAAACATGTGACTGAAAACATTGTCTCTATTTTTACACACAACTACAAGAATAAAAAAATTTTGGCTGCTGGTGGTGGTATCTGTGATGTGTAGGCTGGATCTTTGCTTTCATCTTATTTCCCATTCTTTGGCATGTTTTCTTGTGCAAAGTAACCTGTCTGGAGATCTGGAGAGTGCACTCTAAGCTGATGTGATTAAACACTTTTGACAGTAGGAAAGCCACTGACTACAGGGCCTTCAGTTGGGAGTGGTTTCCATTGAGAACAACATTCAGTAACTTGCTGAAACAGGAGTCTCAATAACTCTACATTTCAGTTCAGAGATCTTGTTTACTGACTTCTCAGTACTCCTTCCTTCCTTCCCTTCCCCTGTTAAGATTTAGTCACCTGATATCTTCTACAATGGCTTTGCTCTTGGAGAGAAGGAAATCTGTGTCAAGGGTATATTCTTGACCAAATTCGTACTGTCTCTCAGATATTAATTGTTGCAGTAAACATGTGAAAAGCATGATGTGGTAGCTCTCCCTCTGGTCATTTCACAGTACAATAATTTGCTCTAGAAGTAAGCAGCTGGAAAATTTATTTAATTGTTTACTTGAAACATTCTAATGTATTTCTTTTTTTTCTGGATATTTACTCTCCACATGTAGCATGCCAAGTTGCAAATCATTTCTTGCTGTAGTCCTCATGTCCCATAAAGCCTATATAGCTCAAGCATTTCAGAATTGAGGATGCATTTGGAACATGACATGAAATATAACCCGAGTTTCTGTTTACTCTTCCACATGTTGCATCATTTATTAACACTGTCTCTTCATAACAAGTCTAGATGATGAAGCTTCTGCAAAATCTGTGTTTCTGACCATCTGCCTGTCTGTCTCCCATGTACCAAAAACAAAGCAAAGCTCAGTGGCTTGTGCACACTTTTCAGTTTTGGTCCTTACAGAAGTGTCTTTAATTAAAGTGGGAGAACAAGCAACCCTCCAAAAAAGGGCTGAGAAAACAAGAATATGCCTTACATGAACAAGAGGGAGAGATTGAGATGCTTTTTCAGCTTATGGTGTTCAACTGTGCAACAGGCATTGCATACTGTTGTGCTTTATGGCATCTCTCTGCTGTAAAGGCTGATTAAAAAAGAAAGGTAAATTCATGCTGTTGTCATCTGGTGACACTTCAACAAACCTACAATATTTTTATTATTTTGAAGAAATCTTTCTGAGACTAAACTGTGTGCTTTGAGAAATGTACTTGCACATGACACTGCATGAGTTGAAAGTCTTGATATTGTTGACAGGTAGATGAATAGACTGCAGTCTCTTCAAGATGCAAGACAAGGAAGAAATTGGTCTGGAAGCCTGCTGAAGAAAGGGACTGTTTGGCACTCTGATGCAATATGAGCAGCTCACCCTCCTATATGTATCTGGGATAATGTTTGTAGAATAGAACCATAAAATTGTAGAATGTCCTGAGTTAAAAAGGGACCCACAAGGACTGTCCAAGTCCAACTCCTGACCCTGCACAGCACAACCTCTAGAGTCACACTGTGCCAGAGGCTGAACAAGCCAAGTGACCTCATATGCTTCTCATATGGTTTTCCCTCTAGACCCTTCAGCACCTTTTAATCCTCCTTTGGTTGCTTTCTAATATCTTTCTTGTATTTTGGTGCCCAAAACTGCACGCAGGACTCAAGATAAGGCTGCAACAGCACAGAATAGAGTGGGGGTTGTCACCTCTCTCCACCCATCATCCCAGAATTCCTGGGAGATTTTGCAGAACAATAATATTATGCACACACACACACACACACACACACACACGTACAGGCACCTTTTCTGGGACTACAAAGAATGTTCTTATCCACACTTTTTGAGCATTGTGCCTCAGATTGCTTTCATACTGACCCAACTTGTAAGAGCAGTCCCTTATCCATGGAGGTAAATAAATCTCATCCTTTTGATCAAATATGTGGATGCTTTTCAAGATTTTTTTGACAATGATCCTTATTACCTAGCTTTCAGCAATGATCCTAATCGAATAGTTTATGTGCTAATTTTTGGCTAGTCTGCTGCTGTCAAATTCAGCAGTATTTTTAAGGCAGGCAATAAGCTGTGTTTCATCATTGCTACTGTCCCATCTACCTGCTTTATTTTATGCCCTGATGACAGGAAGTACTGCAAAGATGAATGGGATTTAAATAACTGTATTTTTTTTGGTCTATATATTTAAATGTACACAGTATTTCAAAGCTAAATAATGTCCTGACAGGTGAAAACAGTGCCTGGCGTGTAACTGAGAAACTAGTGTTGAATGGAATTGAATTTCTGGTCAATTCTGAGTTCTATTTTCAGGTGTGCCAGACCTGATGTTGATGTTCCTGACACATTGTGTGCAGATATCATTTGTTTTCCTCTTAGTCTTGCACTTAACCTAGCTCTGCCTGGAAACTGTCACCAGTGTACATGAGAGCAACCATTTGTTTTCCTCTTAGTCTTGCACTTAACCTAGCTCTGCCTGTCACCAGTGTAAATGAGAGCAACCTTTTTTTTTTTTTAACCTTAGGTTTCTCCATCTCATGTTGTAAGCCAAAGCAGTTCCCAATTGCCACTTTTGGAAGATAATTAAAATCACATTGTGACTGATCCAAGAATCAGACCTGGAATGTGTAAGCCTGTTTTTGTCTACTCAAGTGCCAAAGTAACAAAACATCATCTTTCCAAAATATTGAAAAAATATATTTTCATATGTTCATGTATCTCAACAATCACTTTGTTACCTGTAAAAAACAGTTTGCCATCAATCTGTGAAGATTGCTAACTTTATTCCACTAAGTGCTACACCCCTCCCAAAACAGGGTCAGGAGTATCTGCAAGGGGAGGATTATGATCAAGGAAGCACTTCTTTTGTAATGAGATTGCTTCTAACATGGTGCTATAATCATATGTGCAGGGTTACCAAATAATTTGCCTTTGCAGTAACTCATGACAGTAAGCACCAAAGTAGTAATTTGTGTCTGCAACATTTTGTGAGCTGTTGTCAAACAGATAACCTGTCTACATGCTCAGAACTGGTATCTCCTGCTGTTCAGCTCAGTGGACAAAGGGGCTTTATTCGTGGAGGCACTCTCAGTAGAATATATGTTCAGACTGAGCATGGAGGTGCTCTAATACTTTTAGAAAAGCAGTAAATTCTCTCTGAATAGCACTTACATTATATTAGCTACTGGAGATGAGTGTTTGCTTTTTTGTTTTCTTTTGCAATAACATAATTTTCTGTGCATAAATTCTGTTCATGATTTATACTTTGATACTTCATTCTGTGTTTTGTTGTGTTGGGTTTTTTGGTTGATTTTTTGTTTGTTTGAATTAAATGTATTTCTTAAATAAACCAACTGTCCTTTTTTTGTCATTGGAGATGGAGAAGTTACTGGATTATTTCTCACCCATTAAATCTGAAAACAATAAGATCTTCCATCAGATAAAATAAAGTGAGTCAAACTCAGTGCCATTATAGATAACTTAATTAACCAGGGAGAGCTGTTTCTTTAGTAAGAATCACTTGCTGGTCAACATGAGGATTTACAAATTTCTGTTCTTTAGATTAGGAATGTATGTATGAGATAAATCCAAACAAATATTGCATACTGGAATAAAGTTATGAACATCTTGAGTCTCTACTGTAAAAAGCCACTGTTTATTGCCCAATAAAAGGCTTTCAGCACAAGTGTGTCTATGCTATTTACCAAGTAGGAAGTGAGCAGAAGATTCCAATAGTTAATAACTGCTCTTGCCTTGATAATGCCCCCTGCACCCATTGCTGGCATGCATTAAGGCTCAGATTTTTCAGCCATTGTTCATATTAAGCAGGACCATCAAATTCCCCAGATTTAGCTGTGCATTGAAGTCTCTTCCAGTCTAGTGGTATCTAGTCTAGGGCCCCTGAGCTTTCCTGATGCTCACTTATTGTGTCTTTGTTTACTGGCTATGTCCTGACTATATTTTAAAATTAGAGACAGTCTTTTCCATCTCCTGATATTTCAGGATAAGAGGAATTGAACAGTATATAAGCCATAGGGACTAATGTTTCTAGAACAAATTTCTGGCGCAGGCAATATTTTACACTTTGAAGGTGAAGGACTGCCAAATAGTAAACATTATGAATCAAATTTTCACCTCTCATTGAAATTGAATCAAAAGGGGGAGTATGTCTGAATATGTCTTATCACAAGTAACAAATGACAGGATGAGATGAGATGGCCTCAAGTTGCACCAAGGAAGGTTGAATTCAGCTGTTAAGAAAATTTTTTTCACTAGTAGAGTTGCCAAGCATTGAAAAAAGCTGCCCAGGGAAGTGGTGGAGTTGACATTCCTGGAGGTATTTGAAAGATGTGTAGAGGTGGCATTTGTGGATATGGTTTATTGGTGGTGCTGGGTTAGCAGTTGGACTCAATGACCTTACAGGTTTTCCAACCTATATGTTTCTATGATTCTATGATTTAATCATTCTGTGTTAATATTCCTCCCCTCCTGTTTTTTTCTTTTCTCTGATGCAGAATTTAATTAAATTAATTAAAGTCTTTAAATTAATTAAAAAAATATTACCTTGAATAGCAATTAATTTCTGAGTTCTGTTTTTTTAGCATTTTACAAGGTAAATTTCTTGGTTCCAAGAAAAGATTTAATGTTTATATTTTCTTTATGACAGTTTTGTAAAGAATTTTGGTTTTAAGCATTAACTGTTTGGTTTTTGAGTAGTTTTTTATGATATGCTTTCATCACAGATGATCAACATTATAATTATCACCTAAAATTTAGCTTTAGCAGTCGTACTGATACAGAACATTACATTCTGAATGATCACTTTAAATTATAACCATTTTTGACAGCTGTGCTACTATGCATTATCTAAACAAAGTAAATGTATAGGGTATTCAAGTGTATGTGTTGATGTTTTTAAGCCCAGTCACTCAGAAATGAAGCTTTTTCTCAGGTATGAACTGAACTGGTTTGCTGTGTATTCTGTACAGCATCTCTGTGCTCTGTTATATAACACAGGCTGGTTTCCTATAAAGGTGCATCTAAAGGGCTACTTCCTGCTGCTCTCAGGTGCTATGGCAATTGAGGACTCACTTTTTGTTAAAGCAGTGAAATCTCCATAGCATGGATGACTTCCAAAGAGAGCAAATGAAAGGAAACAGCACTTTTCATGAGTCATAAAATGATCATGTTCTTTTGCTAGCTGAGACCAAGCTGATGATGCTTCTGTACACTGGGGTGCATTGTGCCTTTCTGGTTAAAAAAAAAATAATGACCTCAAATGTGTGTAGCATAAACACTGAGAGATTTCTGACTATGTAGGTGAAGCTGCTGGTATACCAAAGCAGGTAATTTTATTGACAGTTTTGCTATCTTTGGCAGGTGCCCCATAAATATGTGCTGCTTATTGCTTATAGTTCAGCTTATTGGCTAGGAATCAAAATTTACAGGACCAAATCCCACACTTGGAGAGATTTGCTCCTTTGAGGTACTCAGGTGGCTGAGAGAAAAATACACACCTTCTAGGACTGGCAGAGAGCTGGGAAAGGGTAATTCTTTTCCAGCTGTGCCTCCCAAGAACCGACCCATAATGCTGGCTTTGGGAAGCAGTGAGTGTGTGCTGCCAAGTATGTTTTAGTGGCACATGACTGTTTTTTAAAGCTGCTGCTTGCTGCGACCCTTGGAGGCTTTTAAACTAATCTGTATTTAGCTATCATAGCATCTCTCCATCTCTGGAGACTCATCTTTGACCATCTGTTTTTGGAGGATGAAAACTGGTTTGAGTTCCTTATTTGTCTGCTGAAATCAAGGGAATTGGTAGAGTGCTATAAAATTGGAAACTTGGACTTTATCTTCCATTTACAAAGAGGAACATTTCTATTTTTGTTCACCAGGGAAGGCAACATTTGCAGCTGACTGGAGGAAGAGGCCAGATGTACTCAAAGATGTGGAGAGGCACTAATGCATGGACTGACCAGTTTATGGAACAGGATGGAGGATGGAAAACAAGACAATTGTGCCAAGAGAAATTATTTCAATCACTCAATGTGCCCTGAAGTGTTCTGTATAAATTTAAAGGTGGAATGGGAGAAAGAGGATTTCTGCTTTCTTAACTGCATTGTAAATGCAACAGGGAGAGTGATTTATATACTAGGTACTTATGATCTGTAACACAAAATAGATCCAAATATTGAAGTCTTCCATGTTTCACACATTCATACTTGCTTCATTCAAGAGTTCACATGTGAAGGATGGGATAACAACGCTTGATAAACTTCAGGCACATGTAGTAATAAACCCTCAATTTTCCTTGTTTCCCCAACTATTGATGTAGCAATATGCATCCATTCTGGTCAGTGGAAATGGTTTTTGCAGGCTGAGTAATCCTTTGTACTGTGCACCACTATTATTTTCCTCTGGTATCTTCCTGCTGTAGAAAATTCTGTGTATTTGTCTCTTTGTATCATTACTGCTGTGAAATATGTGCCTGGATTGGTGAGCTCTGAGTCAGATTTTCTGCCACTTTGTGCTGCTTTTCATGCCTTTCACCTTTACTGACTTCAGCAGTGCACAAACTCAGAGGCTTTAATTAAATGGACAAATTCTGCTTGTGTTTGTGTTGTGATGAAGGCCTGGGTATTCCTTTGGGTGAAGATGAGTGTCACTGAGGTCAAGATGTGGTCCATCATTATCTCTGATGTAACAGTGTGAGGAAAAAATCATAACTACTTAGTTTTTTGACTGTTGGTATGAAATCAGTGTTGCTTGGTCTGTTGTGCCACTGTTCATCTGTAGATGCAGACCTGGGTAGGATGAACCAGGAGGGATAGTGAGCACCCTTGCTGGAGCTGACACTTATCAGAAGAAATGTTTATTGGGAAAAAATGATTGTCTCAACTTCCTGGTGACCTTAACTTGCTGGTGACCTTAACTTGCTCTTTATAGAACACAGCTTGACTGATGCATAATTGTATCCTGAGAAATATTTTTGCTCAAATTTTAAAGGAAATAGTTATTTTTTATTCTGTTACTTTACAATTCTTTATCAGAAAAGACAACAAAACATTGTTTAAATGGAGTACCTCAATGATGCAAAAAATGAATCAATTTCTTACAGCAGTGTCTGTCTCTCTAATAGAAATGCCCGGAATGGATGGGCTTCTGTTTCTTGCTGTGTGTTAGCTATCATGTAGAGGAGCTATTGCTCTATCAGAAATCATGCCTAAGCCTGTTATTCCAAGGAGACAGTTTTTTTAATAAAGAAGTGATTTCTTATTTGAAAGCCTTGGTAAATAAACACATAAAAAAGGGGTTCATGCAGAGACATGGCCATAATTCTGGGTGGGAAGCTATGATGCTAGTTTACTTCATTTTTTTTTAGAGAAGGGGACAGAGTTAGGCATGAGCAACAAATCTATACAAAGTCATTTATCAAGCTTTCCTGGAGTCACTGTGATGTCCTTGAAAGTAGACTGCTTCATTTCTTATATACTCTGATGTGGAGGAGAGATGGCTGTTCTAAATCTCAAACATCGGGAAAGGCAATGTGCAAACAGCTGGCACTAGCTTTTAGCAAAAATTCAGGAATGTACTAACACAGGAATAGAGCAGCTACAAATTATTTTGACAAATTTTTTGTTGTCACACAGAGGCTGGCTTCCCTGTACGGACTGTGCTGCAAGATTTTACTGTCTTTTCATCTTCTTACTGAAGATCTCGGACACTTAAAGGTGCATGGTCAATAGATGGCAGCAAGTCCTTTAGCCTGACTCTTACCTCTTCTGGGCAGTCCTCTGTGCACAATCAGTGCTCACCCTCTTGTTTTAACAAAACACCTTCTTCTTCTTTGCAATTCTAAAGGCTGCAATGAGATGTGTAAGCCAATGACAGTTAATCCTATATTTCATCAAAGAAATATCCTCTTGCAAATATCTGGCATGTCTGTTTTTTCAAACCACCTAACACAGTTTAACGTCCATGTTTCTTTAGTCCAACAATTATAAACCCTTTTAATTGGCATCCAGAGTGATAAGAATTAGTGATTTCCTGTGGAAATGCTTTATCAAGGCACAGCAGAGGAGATGGTGCTAGAGGGGAACCTCTACACCTTACATAGCTACCCCCTGAAGACCTCACATGTTGTCATGGCAGTGAGTGAAACTGGCAGGAAGAGAAAGTTGATGACAGGGATTTACTGAATGAAGAAAAAAGCAGTAATTCTTCAAAGTACAGGAGATGAAAATAATGTTCCTCACAGAAATTTTCCATCCAGGAACTGCAGTAAAAACTCATTATATCTCCCAAACTACCGCAGTTCCCAAAAGGAGTTTCCATCTGTTAGTTTAGTTAAGGAGCTTTGACACCAGGCATTCTCCAGTCACACTGCTACCTCTGACACTAATCTTTTGTGCAGCTTTGAAAATGGATGAGAAAATCTTTTGATGAAATCTGTAGGAATCCAGAAAGTGAACCTGTATATGGCCCACTACAGTATTTTTCCTCTGTAATCTTTACTGTTCCCTGATATTCCAATATAACTGTCTTACAGCAAGAAATTCCTGTGAAGGAAGATGAGGGAGAGGCGTGCTGGTTTTGCTATTAATCTCTTGCAATGCTAATTGTGATTACAGTAGAAAATAATTATTTCCTCAGTGATATTGCAAAATCAAGCAACTGGAAAATCATTGCCAAACTTTTAAATATTCTAGAACTACCGTTGTGCTGAGTGATTGGTGGTGTTTTGCTGTGAGTTGATACATGCCTGATAATTATACTGACAATATTGACACCTTTGAATGTTCTCATAGAAAGTTAAGATTCATTTGAGAAAGGATAGGTAACACCACATTCTAAAATCAAAGATGTGATGATAAAACCTTGAATTTCACTGTTTAGTTATTAAAAGTGCATTTATTTAAGAGAAGTCTGAGAAGTGTGTTTTACATCCTCATTTTATTTTATGTATGTATCTTACTTTACAGCTGTTCTAAGGATTTGATACTTGAAAGATTTATAAAGCCAAGCTATAAAAAGAACATTTGAAAACAGAATCAATAATTTCTTACATAACTAGAGTAGCAGCATTATTCTGGAGATCTTAAGGCATATATTCAAATGTTAATTAATACAGGACCATTATGAGGAGAATAATTATTAACATGTTCAGTGAGTAAAGTAGTCACAGAGCATATTCTAACACTTCTGGGAATGCAGTAATAACTCCTGCTTGACCAACTTGGTAAACTTCTGGTTTGGTAGATGAGGGGAAGTCAGTGCATGTTGCTGACATTAATTTCAGTAAGGTCTCCCATAAGATCCTCACAGAAAAGCTGATGAAATATGGGTTGGATGAGCAGACAGTGAGGAGGATTATAAACTGGCTGGATGAATGGGCCCAGAGGGTGATGATCAGTGACATGAAATTGGAGGCCAGTAACCATCAGTGTAATCCAGGGGTCAATACTGGGTCCAGTCCTGTTTAAGATCTTTGTTAATGATAGGGAAGGTTGTGCCCTCAGCAAGGCTGAGGATGACACAAAGCTGTGGGGAGTGGCTGGTAGGTGCTGCCATCCAGAGAGGCCTCATCAGGCTGAAGAAATGGGATGACAGGAATCTCATGAAGTTCAACAAGGAGAAATGCAGTCCTGCACCGGGGGAAGAACAATCCAAGGCACCACTGTATGCTGGGGGCTGCTCAGCTGGAAATAAGTTTGACAGAAAAGAACTTGTGGGGTCCTAGTGAACACCAAGTTGAACGTCAGCCCCCAATGTGTCCTTGCTGCAAGGAGGGTGAGAGGGATCCTTGTCTGCTGCAGGCAGAGCATTGACAGCAGGCTGAGGGAGGGCTTCCTCCTCTCTCAGCACTGGTGGGCCACTCCTGGAGTGCTGTGTCCAGCTCAGGGCTCCACATGGGAGAGACAGGGACATGTGGGGGGAGACAGAGAGAGCTGGGACAGTTCAGCTTAGAGAGCAAAGTCTCAGTGGGGAATCTCACTGTGCAGAAGGAAGGGTGATATCAGTGGGGCCCAGTGACAGGATCAGAGGTGACAGGCAATACTGAAACACAAAAGTCTCCTTTTAACATCAGGAACCATTTTTTTTACTGCTAAAAAGACTGAGCAGGTGTTGCCCAGGAAGGTTGTGAGATCTTCCTCCCTGAAGCTATCCAAAAGCTGTCCATACATGGTCCTGGGCAGGTGTCTGCAGGTGGGTGTGCTTGAGCAGGTGATTGAGCCACGTCACCTCCCGAGGTCACTCCCAACCTCAACCATTTTGTGGTTCTAACTAAGATTCCTTACTCAGTTTTTCTCTAACATCATATACTCCATTAAATCCTTATGAACCTGGATATTTTTTGTGCTGTGTTTCCATGTTTCTTACTCTATTCATATTCTGAAGTAATATACATTTTTTAGGATAAGTTCTCTTTTT
This sequence comes from Pyrgilauda ruficollis, assembly GCF_017590135.1. NCBI lineage: Eukaryota > Metazoa > Chordata > Aves > Passeriformes > Passeridae > Pyrgilauda > Pyrgilauda ruficollis. Next base: position 12,804,533 of record NW_024524266.1, read on the forward strand.
TCTTCTCAAAGTTATACTGTTTCTTCTTTGCACTGCCTGCTTCCACACTGATTTTCCTCCTTCCCTCACTTCTTCCTCCATCTGTTTGGATTCATTTTCCCTATCATGATATTTTTGACTGTTGAAGGTGCCCACTCTGCCTTTATTTTTCACTCCTCTCTTGCCTGAAAACCCAAATCTCTATCTACCATCACAACTGTTTTCTTCCTTTTCTACCTTCAACAGCAGAGATCATATCCCCAGCCTGTCCCTCCTTCTATAATTCCCACTTTCCTAATCCCTGCTCTGAAGTCTCCTTGACATTTTTTCCTAAGCCTTTGCCCATCTCTTCTCCTGCTCCCTGTGTGGAATATCTTCTAAACCAAATCACTCATCCCAGCTTTGTCACTAAACAAAATTTCAGAAGAAATAATTAAAAAATGAATAAACACAAGTATTTCTCACAGTACCATAAGCACTGAGTGTAGGCAAGTCAGTGTGCTCTTATGATTATCATGAAAAAGAAAAACTATCTCTGGTAGTGTCAGTATGTCTGGTACCTTCAATTTCTCTCATTTCACACTGATGTCTGCTTCTTTTTTTTACATTGTGGAGTGCCTCTGGCTGCTTCTGTCCACCTGGGAGAAGGAGAAGGGCTTAACATGAGCGGTATGGCTTGATGTGAGCAGTCTGACTTTGCCAGCTGGACTTTAAATGCCCCCTTCATTTGTCCCCTAGGACATCTCTGTTGTGACTTCAGACCTGGCATCGTGGGTTTTATTATTATCACCTATTTTATCACATCTTTGACAACTAGAGCCCCCTCTCACCTGCAGGTTACTTTTCCTTTTTGTCTCTTCTGAAGATGCAGTGGTAAAGTCCCTGAGTGGGCTGTAAACTGAAGCCTTTACTGAGGCTTTTTAAGAGAATTACTCTGTGAGATTCTGTCCCCCACTGTTTGGGTCTTTTTGATATGATTTTCTCTCTCTCCCACACATAAAATGACTCCTAGTCTTGCAATTGATATTGATGGATTGGTTTTCATGTTATGTTTCTTTTCTTTTTAATCTCTGTTTGGTGCAGAACCTCAAGCTCTGGGTGACCTGAGTCCTGCTTTAGTCAAAGTCTAATAGGGTAGACCTTCAGGCAGCTACTACACTACAAACATCAGATTAAGTGTTCTTTTTATCAGCATTCAGGCAGGATGTAAATTTGGGGGCAGCCTTAAACAATTTGCAGCTCATCAGGAATCCTGGAAAGAGGGAATTATGGAAGGAGGGTGTTCTATAATAAATAAATATGGGGAGCCTTCCTTTTGCCTCTGACAGTCCTTCTGACTTTTTCAAATGCTGAGTCAGTGCTTAATCAAGCAGCAGTTCTGTGAAAACTCACAGGGCATGAAGCACATGAATCAGCTCATAGTATAGACTGGCAAGGACGCCCTTGAATTTTGGTGGGGTCGGAGCCAATTTAAGAGTAATCCTACTGACCACTGGATGTCACTGCGACACTGCAGGAATGAAAATTGAGGCAAGGATTTTCAAAAGTATCCAAAGAATTTAAGAGCACGAGTGCTTATGACCATTATTTCAACTTTGGGAATTTCCCTAAGATTTGCTGTTAGCCTACATGGCACTGGTGAATAGTGAGCTTTAATTTTGAGAGTTAGACACTCCAATCTATCAAAAAAGTGTATGAATTAGTGTCACTAAAACGTGTGTTTGTGTGTGTCTCAGAAAGGGGATTCCCAAAAGGGATTCTAGTTATACTGTTTTCTGTCATTGATACAGTGATGATTTTGATGATAAATTAAATTAAATTATATTGTTCAAATTAAAAAAAAGGCAGGACAGATGGAGATTTCAAGACACTGGGTAATCTACTCCACTTTAGAGCTGGAATCAGATAATGTCAATGCTAATTTAATTTACTCTTATCATCTGCAGTTATTTAATAACCTCATCAGAAAATAAACTTGATTTCTTTAGTCTTATTTCAGATCATGATTTCCAAACTTTCTATTCTTATTCTTCCCCTTTTCAAAGATGCAAAGAAAGCAAATAAAGGGTTGTGAGGACATATACTGCCATATAAAACACCCTTATATACACATAAAATAGCTCTATTATGCAATAATAGTAAAAAAAAAAAAATAATTCTACTAAATAAGGAAAAGAGCAATCTGGGACATTGGACTACTCAGCCAATGGTAGAAGACGGAAAACTAGAAAATGAACATACACATTGAACAGATCACTTGAATTTGAGACAAGTCTTTCACCTTTAGGTTAATGAAAGGAAACCTTACTTAGAGAGCTGCAGAAAAGGCTGCTGATAGTAACAGAGCACTTATTGTGTGGCAAAACCTATGGGGCTTAAATGATGAATCATTCATAAATATGAAAATCAAATTTGGTCTTTACTTAAGGTTGTGGTGCAGGTGGGCGTCAGGTCTGTGCACACCCAGTACACACAATCCATGAATTCCTCTCGTGCTGCAGGAACATCCCAGCCAGCCCCCGTATACCTCAGGGCTGGCTTGAGGCAGTGGCCAGCTTGAAACCAGAAAACCTTCACACCTGAGTATTTGCCCAAACAGGTAAAACAATTTTAGACAGTTTTTTGATATTCCCTAAGGCAGGTCCTGCTACATATAGTCCAATTTTTATCCTTAAAATTGGAGATTCCTGTATTTTCAGTGAAGGTGAATTTTGCTTGTTTTATGTTGACTCAGGTATTTGGTTTCTCCCTTGATTCTTCCACTGCAATATAGGTAGCAGAAGTAATTTTCTAACCTTAGAAACTAAGGCTAAGTAATATCTTTCATACTCTCTCTTCATTACTTTTTATTCACCTTCAGACAACTGTGAATACCGCCATGACTTAATTATTATATGACTGCCAAGATTCTGAAGTTTCTCTCTCATTTCTCCTTGGTAAAATTACAGCAATTTATGCAAGTATAAATTGATGTACCTCCACCAGAGTTTTTGGCCTGTGGTTAGTATGTTGCTGTGTATTTTAAAATGTTTTAAGAGTTGCAGCCACAACAGAATCTCCTAGATTAGCTAGTCTAAAGGATAATTGCTTGACATGATGCTTATTAGCAGAATTTCACAGATGGTCAAGACTGAGTTTTATTAATTGCTCAAGTTAAGCCAGAGTTTGTCCATAATTAATGATACAGTAATAAAAATTTTCTCAGCTCAGAAGTTGAATAAACATGACACTCTAGAAGGGAAGCCAAAACCGAGATGGTAAATATTTATTGCTGGATTACTGGACATAAATTCAATACTAAATGGGCAAATTGTTAAATGAAAACTAGACCCTTGTGGGTCACATGCCACAAACAGCCTGAGCTGGAAAGTAGGTTAAGGGTTAGTGTTCTTTAAATAGAGAGCCTGGAGATGTGGTTGTGAATGGGGATCCAAAGGAAGGTCAGGGGAGCAAGAAATTTGTGCTCAGAGAACATTTGTGTTGTGGGTCAGAGGCAGGGTCTTGGTCCAGACCTAAGCTGGGAAGTAGGATTCAGGTTTGGATTTGGACTGAGTGGAAGGGAGAGCCTGGAGGTGTGGTTGCAGCAGTGCTTAAAATGGCAGAAAAAAAAAAGTGTCATCTGAATGAAAGAGATTAATGGAAGATAAAGAGGTCTCAGGACCTTTTATGCAAATGGAGGGATGGGCAGTATTTGAACGAGACAACAACAATTGGACAGAAACTATTTTAGAAAAGGTTCTATTAAATGTCAGTTCCATTAAAACATATAACCAAATGATATTGTGTTTTGTTTTTATACTGTGAAAATGATAGAGGACTTGCCTCATAAAAATAATAAGAAAAATTATTATGGTGAGTTTGTAGAAAAGAAGAAATATATACACTTTCTATTATGAGATGGTAGAAGTCGTAAATCTGCTATAGGCAATACTTTTCCATCACATGTATTTGGTCTTCTTTCATATTTGTTCTAACTTCCTATATTCTGATCAGCTTTTTCAGGGCTGCCAGTTCAACAGAAGATATAAATTTTGTTACTATACATTATGCTGCACCTGAAAGCACAAATTTCTTATACAGAAGCTTTTCAGATTGAATGCCATATATCTGAAGAAAGGCTGGGAGGGAAGGAGTGAAAGGATTTTTGGAAAGCTTTTAGAACCATTACCTCAGCACAGAGTTCCCTTCTTTAGTGGAAGAGAATAAACCATTTTGCCAGAAGAGATTTCCCCTTAAATCAGCACCTGAAAATTTTCAAGCTGACACTTCTCAGCCTTTAAAAAACACTGTTTAGAGACAGTTACAATTATCTCCCAAACAAGCATTGCAGTTCTCAGCTATCCCAATAAGCCGGGGTGTGAAAATAGGCAATGGAATTGCCTAAAAGCCTTGGAAGATTTATAGTAATACAGTGAAACAGCAGCATTTCTTTTGCAGTTGGTAGGTGCAACATAGACACAACTATCCTTTGCATGTGCAAGGGCTTTTCTTAAGCTTTTTGTCTTTTTCCAGACTTGGCTGATGCCAATCCATGTTTGATGGCCTGTTTGGCAGGTTCCTTACAGACCGACAGGGCAGCTTAGCTCCAGCGTCCCTGGAGGGATATGGAGGCAGTGAATCCTCGGGGGTCTGTAGTCTGGCACTGAGCAGAGCAGGAGCTGTTCCATTATACTGTGCTCTGCAGGGACCTAGGTACCTGTTTCCCTGTGGAAGGAATGAGTGAATGAACTAATTAATCATTAATTTCATGCCTCTCAAGCGTGAAGTTGTCTGACACTCACAAAGCCAAGGAATTGACTCTGCTCTCCTTTACACCTTGTTTAACCTAATAAAACAGCAATGATTTTTTTCTTTTAATGTAGGAGAGAGCTCAGAATGGGCCTTAATAACTTTCAGATCGCCTTAAAGGGAAAGCAACCTTCCCCTAGAATTTATTCAGAAGACATTACAGAGAAACAAAAAAATCTCTGTGTTCTGCTTCAGATCCTGAAGCATGTTGATCCCCAAAACTGCCATCATGATGTAATTTAAGTAGTTATTTGCTCAAGTAAGGTGTCCATTCTCTCAGCCAAAGGAAATTTGATGTTTGGTTGCCACAATCAAATTAGAAACAGCATTATTGTTTGGAATATACAAAAGAGTGATGACTGATGACTCAGAACTGTATTATGACTTATGGAAGTTTGCAGGTGGCCTTAACCAAGATTTTTTATTTGCTATTTTTGGGTTTTGGTCACATTTCTGAGGTTCTGCCCAGCATGCAAGGGTCAGTTGTGCAGCTGGTGGCTGTTACAGCCTGCGAAGGCAGGTGGGTGAGGGCTGGTGGTGGCACACCATGTGGGGTATAGGCTTGTCTCACCTGCTCATGGGCTCCTGCCTGCTGCTCTGCTCTGTTGGATGTGTGACCTGAGCACGTTCCAGCCAGGAAGAATTCACAAGCCAAGTGCTGCCCAGACACCAAACTAATGGGATCAGGGGCCAATACTGAGTTTACCACGGATTCATAGAATCATAGACTGGTTAGGGTTGGAAGGAATCTTAAAGTTCATCTATTCCAACCTCCCTACTAGGGGCAGGGATGCCACTCACTAGATCAGATTGCTCAGACCCCCACCCAGCCTGGCCTTGAACACTCCGAGGGATGAGGCATCCATAGCCTCTCTGGGCAACCTGTGCCAGTGTCTCACCGTCCTCTGAGAAAGGAATTTCTTCTTAACATCCAAACTAAACCTGTCCTTTTCCAGTTTAAAACCAGTGGCTCATTGTCCTGTTATTATCTGACTACAACAACAACAACAAAGAAAAAAAAAAGTCCCTCTCCCTCCTTTTTATAAGCAACCTTTTAGGTACTGGAAGGTTGCAGGTCTGCCTGAAGCCATCCCTTTTCCAAGCTGAGCAACCCCAGCTCTCTCAGTCTGTCTTTGGATGGAGAGGTTTTCCATTCTTCTGATGATCTTCCCTGCCCTTCTCTGGACCCATTCTATCAGGTTTGGGATATGTGTAGCTAGATTAAATCTTTCAAAAGCAAAGAACAAGAAAATCTTGTTTCAGGTTTTCTCACTGCTTCAATGGAAGACAGCATGATGCTGTACTTTAAAGCAGGATTGCGTCACCCCTTGGTGAAGCCTGGACCCCTGGCTGGTACTACTTTGTTCCAGGCACCTTTCCAGTATCCTGCTGAAGATGTTCCTGAAAGCTGTGCAGACCGTGCAAGGGCTCCCCTTGTGCTCTGGCCATGCTCCAGTCTGATTGCAGTCCTTGAGATTTATGGGGATTTAGGCAGGCTTCATGTCCTTTGCTCTCAGTGTCTCAGATGGAAATGAGATTTCATACTCACAATTTCCTATGTTTTCATTTCCTCATCAAATATTTGTTTGTTTGTTTTTTTTGTTTGTTTGTTTAGTCCCCTCCCTTGAAAATCTGCTTGTGTTTTGTATATTTATTCCTCCTGGCAGGTGCTGGTTGAGTAAATGACAAGACATAACTGAGTTTTTCTCTGACTGTCACAATCCTCAGGACATGCAAGGTCAGGTCTTTGCTGTAGAGGAAGCCGACTTAACAAGGTACTAATTTACTTCAAGGAAAGAGATTACTGATCACAGTAGATTTCTACAGCAGATGAATATGTAATTAAGAATGAATAATTTATTAAAAGTATTCAGCCTTACTATCTGCTCACAGTAAGTCTGTGAGTGTTTCAGAATGTTCTTATGTTTGTCATTAGATAGCTTCTGCTATCTCCTTAGATTTATTTTTCTGGCCTGTTTCCTGAACTAAAATTTGGCCATATCACTTCAAGAGTGGATAGGTGTACAATTTATTCTTTTGCATATATAGACTAAAAATAAGATTCATAAAGCTTTTTGAAACATAATTTTGAATATTTTTTTCCATAGTTGCTTAGCATTAACTCATGAAAAGGGAAAGCAAATACAAAATGAAGCCTCTAAAAAGGGTGACAGATAATAAACAGAGCATTTGTATTATGCTTTCTGGCCAGGATTTCTGAAAAATTGTGTTTTATGTGTGTGTCGTCTTCTTTTTTTAATTTTTAGAGTAAACATCTAAAAATTGATGTAAGAATATCCAATGATAACTGTCAAACTTTCTGCTGTGGTTTAACATGCAGACAGTTAAATCCCACAGATCCCCTTGCTCACTTGTCTCCCCAGCAGAATGGGGAAGAGAATTGGGGAAAAAAAATCCTGGGGTGAGATAAAGGAAGTTTAACAGCACAGAAATGGATAGAAAAAGAATATTATTACTCATTCTTCTACTAATAAAATAATTACATTACAAAAGCCAGTGATGCACAATGAAATTGCTCAGCACCCACTCAGTGATCCCCATCCATTACCTGAGCAGCCACCCTCAGCCACCTTTCACCCTAATCTATACACCAGGCATGACATTTTATGGTGTGGAATATCCCTTAGTCCAGCTGGGGTCAGCTGTCCCGGCTGTGCCCCCTCCCAGCTCCTTGTGCCCTGCAGCCTCCCTGCTGGCAGGGTGGGGTGAGAAGCTGAAAAGCCCTTGACTTTGTGTAAACACTGCCCAGCAACAACCAAAACTTCGGTGTGCTGTCAGCATTGTTCTCATCCTAAATCCCAAACACAGCACTGGACCAGCTACTTGGAAGAAAAGTAATTCTATCCCAGCTGAAACCAGGACACTTTCTGAATTGTAAAACTCATGACATTTATTTAAATGCATATATTTGGATATATCAGCCGAATGGCAGATTCCTGTTTTCAAAATGACATTAAATCAGCCCTCTAAATGATCATGCTAGATAAGATGGTTCCATGTTACAATTTTCTTTTGGCACTGGCTTGAACAAAAGTATCTGGTTGGACTGCATTCAGACCTCCTCTGTGATTTCTTCACTGAAGATAAATTGTGTATTTGAAAAAGAGGACTTTCAGAAAACACTTTGGTCAGTGGTAAGGTGTGTTTGTGGGGAGGAGAGATGAACTACTAGAAAACGAACTACTACTAGACAAATTTTCTCATTTTTATGTCTCTTTCTTTTACCTGGAAAATGTAGGACACTTAAAAATATGGAAGAAAACTAGCTTTTTTTTTTTTTTTTTTTTTTTTTTTTTTTTTTTTTTTAGTTTTTTTTTTTTTTTTTTTTTTTTTTTTTTTTTTTTGCTTTGTGAGCTTCTTCTTCTTTCTATTATATCTTCTTTCTATTATACCATGATGTCATTTTTCTTGCACACTTTCTATCAAGGATTCATCTGCCCTACTCTACTCTCATTTAATTCTTCTAGGTGCATGAGCACCATTCCTCTACAACAAGTTTCCTTCAGCAGAAACCTCAATTTTTCACTGCTGCTTTCTGCTTGCTGAGTCTGTCCTTATCCAGATCTCAAACCCCTCGAGCTCTAGCTCAGGTCAACCCAAACAGCTGCTGCTCAGGGGCATCCTTGCCCTGCATGCCCTGGCTGTGCTGTCACTGCCCTGTGTGATAGTTCCTTGTCACCACTCCCATTTGAGAACACCAGGTTTTTCATAATCTGTGTATGCACAGCACATGTAAAATCCCCCACTGTTGTGGATTCTAGCTGTAAATCTTAGGAACACAATCAAAAGCTCTGAAAATTTCTCTTCTTTCCTCTTACCCATTGTCACCGGGTTCAGACAACCATGCCTGCTGTATCCTGCCATATCCTGGGAGATGCCAAACCCCGTGTTCTGTGATTCTCCCTTTTGTTGACAGCTGACCTGCTACCAGGACTCTGGAGAAATGGGGGCTGAAAACATTGTGTGTGTGTGTGTCAGTACCACCATAATGTGCCTCGTGGGGATAATCCAGCCAAGGCTGCATTCCTGGTACAGTGTCTCTTTCCTTTGCCACCTGTAGTCTACTAATTTGCTGCCAGGCAGGGTTCCCTGCCACCACATCTGTAGTGGGGGCCTCTGGGTCTGTAGAGAGGATTGAAATGAAGGCGTCATGTGGTGATACTGCATGCTGCTGTGCCTCAGCCATAGCAGGTAACAAATTGACCTAATTGGAAAGTTGCAAACTTTTTTCCAGCAGAACCTCCTCTCCTAATTTTCCGTGTGAGGGAAAGGGTTTCCATTCCCTAGCCAGCAGTAGGGAAGCTACTCCTTTGACTTTTCCATTTTAAATATGTATCTTCTGGGGCAAAAAGCTGGCTGTGAATGAGTACTTGTTGGGAGGATCACAAAGAGAGCCTTTCTGATTCTGTCCTCTGCCCATTGAAGCCTGACACAGCAGGAGGGACTTGCTGGGTGCTGTGTGATGAGAGTGGAACCACATCTCTGTGAGTATCCAGGTTTCTTTCCACCATGGTTTTTTTTTTTTTATCTTTCTTTTTTTTTTTATTTTCTTTTTCTTTTTGTTATGTAACTTCATTTTGAATAGATGTTCGAGTTATGTTGATATGTATGGTAAAACACGTTACTAACAAATTGAGGAAAACTGTTGACAAGGGTGGGGTGGAAGAATGATTTGGTGACTAATATGTGGTTTTTTAACCTGTTTTTTAAAGAAAGACTTTAATGAAATGTTTGTGAGAGTGTGTACATTTGAGAAGGGGATGAAACACAGCACAGTTTAAATGCTGTCACGTTTTACAGCTAGGATACCATTTTTTCTTCCACAAAAGCTGATAAAATACAAGTTCCATTTAGGCGTAGGATTTATAGTTACTTTAACATATGCCCTGAAAAAATGTGTATCTACAGGGGATAGTAGTTCATGGAGAAAACAAGTTGGTGCTGAGAAGTTCAATTACTCTCCTGAAATATCAATAGTGTAGCTGGAAGAAAGAAAAAACAACAGGCTACTTCCTATACGGGATGTATTCTCAAAACGTCTATAAAGGCTTGCTGCCAGCAGCAAGAAAGTAATAACTATAAATGTTGCTCAGTGGGAAGACTTAGTGATAGAGCCCCTCTGTTTGAAATTTTACCGAAGCCCTGTCAACACAGTGTAACTTTCATGTTTTTGCATTTTTATTTTTATTATCGTTTCTATTATTCTTGGCAGGTGCATGTGTTGGCAGGTGAACTCAGGGTCTCCCTCCTGGCAAGGCTCTCTATCTTTTCAAGTCACTCAGCCTGCAGTTTCTTGACTCTGGGATCTGCTGAAATACACTTTAAACATGCTGTTCTAGATGGTCACTGTAGCACTTTCTAAAGTCCCACTCTATTCTACAGAAAGCTTAAGCAGTAGAGTGAGCAATGTAATTTTATTCCTTAAAGAGTTAACAAAATCTTCCTGCAATTCCTTTTAATTGGCAGCTATGGTTGAATTTAATAATAACAATAACAACAGCAATGATGATGACGATGATGATGGCGACGACAATGACGATGATGATGATGAAACAACCCCAGCATGTTCCAAGATGCTTGAGGCAAAGTGTTTTGTGTTTTTGTGCTCTTATTGAGGTACTGGCACCTGTGCCTGGTCTCAGCAGCACAAGATCTTATGTACATGAAGAAAACAGAGAACATTGTGTGATAGCACTGCCACACGTGGGAGCTGACAGAGCTTTGCCATTGCACAGGACAGCCCTTTATCAAAAGAGCTCCTGAGGAACCTTCTGAGCTTACTTCTGATGGTGACCTGAGGTGCTGAAACAAATAGGCTTAAAACAGATTCAGGTGAATGAATTGATGTTTTTCTTTTCTAAGGAGCTTGAAATGAACAATAGAGTCTTCCCCCCCATTCTTTTTCTTTAATTTTAATAACCATTCTCAGCTGAAGGCATAAAAAATGTTTTTACAGTTATTTTACATATTTCAAAATAACATTTATTAGCCTAATACCTCTAATTATGCATGACGGATGAGTCACATGTAGAGCGTGCTCCCACATTTCTTCATTTGAATTCATGTACATACTTACCTAATTTGGCAGCAGTGGCATGGCTACAAGTTAAATTAAATCATCCTGCTAAGATTAACTCTCAGAGGCAGATCTGCAGTGCAACAAGGACTTTAAGATTTGGGTTCTTCCAGGTTTTCCCAATATTTTCATTGCAGGAATCACTACTTAACTCAAGCTCAGAAGACAAACATGTGAAGGTGGATTGATGTGAATCTGTCTTTTGCTTCAGACAGTGAAATTTGGTGCTCCTGTTGAATAAATTTATTCAGTAAGAACAGTTCAGTTACTTTGGGGATGATCGCTTTTGGAGAGAGAGGAAAGTGCTTTAGAGTGGGCTTACATTAGTATTTAGTTTTGGAGAAGTGGAGTGTTTCTGAAGCAAATGTCCTAATTTCTGCCTCGTTGTGCTGCAGTTTGCACCTGGCAGAAGTTCTGGGATATGGATTCCTGATTTCCACTGGCCTAGGGATGGTCTCTGCTTGCTCAGGTGTGCTCAGTACATACAACTATGATGCTGGTCCAGATTAACCCTCCTACAAATACCTGTAGTGTGGCTATCAGGCCCCCAGGACCACCAGTCTGCTACCCTCACACTGCAAGGTGAAGCAGACAGAGCTCCAGTGGTGTGCAGCCAGTGTGACCCTTCGTTTGGGTGATGGGACACATGACAATTATTCTGGAGCACTTGCCCTGGCATTTAATTACAGTCAGTAAATCATGGTGATACCTGTTACCTGTAGAGTTTATGGTTGTTGTCAAACATCTACAAAGTGGAGATTCTTCCTGCCCACAGCATTTGGTTTTTTGTGTGGCATCTCTGTGTGATGGTGGATAAGTTAATACACCCAAATAATCCTTGAGGGAAAAAAGAAATCTAATTTTCAGTCTGGAAAGGAATGTATTGGAAGTCATTCATTCAAAGGTAGGTTTAGCTCCTCTGGCACCTGTGGCTGGGAAGGTGCTGGAGGCCCTGCATTTTGGTCTTCTGCACCTTGAGTTTGTATTTCTTGTTCCCCAGATGGTTTAAGTAAGTGACACACTTTCTGGCAAAGAAGAAGGTGCAGCTGCTTCAGCTGCATTTTTTTGTTACTGAATTCTTATTGCATTTTTGTGTCACAGTAAATACACATAAAGCCCTCTTTGACTGTATTACAGCAGGAACTAGAAAAAGATATATTAAAGTCCTAATAATTCCCCAAATGTAGGAAGGGAACAACAACAATTTCCCGTGATGTCTGATATGTTAGCTTTAAAGACTAAAAAACTTTATGGAGTTCCTTACATTTTCTATTAATAAGAGGAATACATATTCAGTAATCACTAACTTTATTATTTTTTAAAATCTCTGGGAATGCCTGCTTTCCTAGTTAGGTATTTGAAACATCTTACCTGATGTGTTTACTAAAAAATGTAAACAATCAGACTTTGGCAAAAAAGAGACTTCAAAATCAGAAAATGCACTTGAGACATATATTTATGCAAGAAAAATTACACTTTGGACAATCGTCTGGTTAGGTTATGTAGAGGGCTGCTTTAAGCAGTCACAGAAGTTTTCAGCTGAAACAACTTTCTTTATACACATTGTTCTTTCAATAAAAGGTCAAATAAAATTGTGCTGGAAGCCTAGTGGGTACTTTAAATGGCTAGTTACTCAAAATGGCCTTTTGGGGATGATATTAGAGAGGGTCTCTAATGCAGGTTCTGTTGTATTTTGTCTCATACTCATTTTTAGGGTAAAAACCGCCATGACCAAAACCCAGATGCTGGTTTTTTAATGGTGCTGTCATGCTGAGCTCTTCCTGTTTTTTTGTAGTCTTTCTAGAAGATGGATACAGATCGTCAGTAAAAATGCAGAGATGTGAGCTGTGTCCCTATGTGTGATGCCTCACTATTACAAACAACCCTATCATAGCAGCTTTCAGAAATGGTTCAAGATCTTTATTACGAAAAAAAAGGAAAGTTGTCATTTTCTGTCCCACTGGAGGGCTTTGATCTGTGCTTTGACACTCATATTTTCCTGGGTATTCAGCTTAAATTAATTCCTTAATAATTTTATAATCATTTATTAATCACTGTGAACACCATCCTAGAGGCTGTACTCCCTTGGAATACATGCCCAGAAGGTATTTGGAGAGAGGCATATTCTCACTCAGCCTTCACTTGCCTGACTAGACAAGACAGATTCCTGTAGTTCCTTAGCTGAGTAACCTCCTTCTTGCTCACGTAAGATTAAGAGCTTCACCAGACCTGCTCTTCTCACCTGCCAGTGGCTGGAGGTGGATGGACTACGTTAGATGAGGTATTCTCTGTACTCTGTACAGTGTCACTAGAGTCTAGAGAATTCACCAATACTGATACATCATAGAGCTGTCTTTGACTTTGTCCTGAAAGATAAACTGTTTTAGTGTCTTGCAGGCACCTGGTCAGGAGATTAACAAACCTGGGTTCTTCTTTTCAGATATTTTGAATTAATGAGAAGTGACTAAAATAACTCCAGCTACAAAGTTAGAGCATATTTCAAGCTATTTTAATATTAATGTGTGAGGCATACTAAAATGTGATGGATTTGAAATCTCCTGAATGTTTTCTTTTCACTCGTGTTTTCAGCCTGTTCCAGTGGGTGGCACAAGAAGCACAAAAAACAGGTGAGTTTCCACCCCAGCATGTCCCATAGGATTTCTATTTAATTATTGTAGTTCTTCGTTAAAAGTAATAAAGGAGATGCAAGAGGGTAAGGAAGTGCATTTCTCAGTCTGTTTGGTGTCAGACATTGTGAACGTTTTATCCTTAAATATTGGTTTATATTTATCAGTGTCTACAATCACAGGCTCGAGGGGGTCATTCTGAGAGCTTCCTTCCTGAGAGCTCTGTGGCTGAGGGCTGATATGCTGGGCACTGTGAGGGAGCCTCAGATCAAACCTGGATTGTACCCACTTTGTGTTCCAAGTGCTGTGGCTCTGGGCTCTGCATTGCAGCATGTGCAGAACTGTGCAGGTATGAGCAGTATTTGGCTCTTTCAGTGGCATTGAAATGATCTATATTATACTCAGTTCCAATTTCACAGCTGGGATTGAAAAAAGAAAATGACAGATCTAAAATCAATACTGCAGCTAAGATATTGCCCTGGAGAACATCCTACTGTAATGTTTGGTGGGAGGGTAACTGGGGTGTTACAGGAAATCCTATAATGGTCATGCAGGTGCTCCATCCATGACACATTCATGTGGTTGCTGTCTCAATGAAAAATTGAAAGGAGCAACTTACATTTCCCTTGCAGAAGTACAGGCAAAACCAAACTTTGCTGTGACAAAAGGATGGATTTTGCAGAGCAAAATCACTGGGGATTTAAAAACATTGTGTACAGTTGGGATCATCAGCTGGTACTTCAGGTCATTGGTAAGAGAGGTTGGAAATATCATGAGAGATTTCAGAAGGCCTTTAGGAATCAGCTGGGTCTGAGAAGGCTGCAGGAGGGAGAAGCCCCCGTATTACTCTTGCCAACCAATGGACTCTGATCCTCCTCTAAAGCAGGAAGGCTGTGGATGCAGAAGAAATGCAAAGCAGAAGTTGTCTCTATGGACTATATGCCTGATGAGATGTCCAGCAATCTGCTGGGCCATTGAAAACCTACTTTGTCTATTGCTAGAGGGGACCCTGGATGCATGAAAGTCAGAGGAGGAAGTGAGAGCAAAACAGGAGTTAATGGGTAGAAGAAGGTCCAGTAACAAACTTTCCACTGTAGCATTTTTCCAAATGTCCGAAGATGGGGAATATGTGTTCCCTCAGAAATTCTCATTTTGGTTCATGGCAGCTTATAATAGAAACCTGTTGGATTTTAGCAAGTGGTGCTTGGAAATGCCTGAGTCCCTGGGCCACTGGAGCTTAGGGCCCAGTGAAGCTGAGGACTGGGAACTCTTCTGTGTCCTGGGGGTTCTCTGGTCTTCTGTGCTTCACTGAGGAGGATTTGGGAGCCTGAAGATGCTTAATTTCTGAGATCTGAAATGGTGGTTTGAGGGGGATGTGTGTGTATGTAAGACCCAGATGGGCTGGCCAAAGGCCTGAATGATTCACACCTGAAGTGCCCTGGCTTTAGGCTGAGGTGGGCAGGTCTTGCAGGCTCTAGAGAACTTGGCATTGAAGTGCAGTAGTGTGTGGCTCTGGTGGTGCTTGCTCTTCACAGTCTGCAAAGCTCCAGTGCTGTCTTATAAAGGTTTCTCATGGATTTGGGAGACTGATGAATTCCTGAATTTGGGAAGGAAACAAAAGAAGAAAACAGTGAAGAGGAAAAAACAATGGTGAAGAAGTCAAAGTTGAAAGCTTCTAGAAATAAAGAGAGGATTTAAGACTAGAGAAGATTCAACCACTGGCCTTTTCTGTGTCAAAGTCTTAACATGAGTGAAATAGTGAGATGGCAGTTTTATTTTTGGCTGTCACTTATTTTGAAGAACAGGGCAATTAATACTGTCCAGCTAAATGATGGAGGAGAATTATTCATCTGCATTATGGGAATATAAATAAAACTTTGCATGAAAAAATAAGTATAGAAAAATAAGAACAGAGGAAAAGGGGGAAATGTAGACTTTGAATCTGCAATCTTATACTGGTCACAAGCATAAAATTCTTGTAGACTGAAGCACTGATAAGAGATCAGTATCTGACTGGGAGCTGAGCCAAGGAAAGGCCAGAGAAAGACTCAGTTTAATCTTGCAATGCAATGACAATTTGCCAGCAGAGGAAGCCAGCTCTCCTGCAGGAGTTTTGTGAGCTGTGCTCTGATGATGCCTGGGCTGGTGCAGCATCCACAAGCAGCTCCAAGCCCCAGCAGAAGCAGAGGGCAGGTGCAGTTCAAGGTGGGTGTCCAGAAGAAGTAGCAGCGGTGTCTCATCATCGCGGGCCCTTGTTACTCTGGCGAGAGATGTGCAATTACTGGGACCTCTCTGCTCTCTGCAGGGCACTGCAGCAGCCAGGACACACCCACGCTCTGCTCCCTGGCTCTTGGGCACATTTGCTGGTCAGGGGAAGATTTTAGCTGAGGGAACGTGGTGTGGTTTTACTCATTTCTCTCTGTGTCCCTGGCTGTGTGCAAATCTCTCCTACTTGCTCCCAGCCCCACTCTTTCTCTTGGCCTCAATTCTCCAGGGAGAGGCTGAATTTTCCCTGAGAGTGGGGAAATCCCCCATTTTTTTTTGTTTTGATTCATCTTTCCCAAGGTAGTTAGCATGCTAAGCTTCAAATTCTTTCATGCTCTTTTCCTGTGGTGGGAGAAAGGTGGCAGGAGAGGAGAGGGGTGATGCTGATGTCAGGGAGACACAGCTGGTGTAATGGGAGAGGTGTCTCTTCTGTCCTCTGCATCCCCATGGACTCTTGGCAGTAGCTCCTTTTCCCTGGATGGTTGAGACTCAGCTTCTTCTGCTTTTCTACTCCTGGGGGAAGAACTGCCCCAAGAGTTGGTGCAAAGCAATGGGTTTGAGCCCTGCTCCCTCTGAGGGTCTGGATGTGTCTTAGAGACACTAAGAAGCTGCCAGGAGAGACCAAAAAGCTGATAGAAGAGCCCAGATGAAGGAGATGGCCAGGGCTGATTCAGCATGTGGTCCTACCCACACTACCCTCATTTTACTTTTGAGTCACCTTTCCACAGGAAAAAGCCCCAAAGCAGAAAACCAAGGCCTCTCTGGGAGACCCCAGATGCAGGGGGGTGGGGAGTGTTCAGGGGAAGCAAGTCTGCAGGAAGATGAGCATCTTTTCCCTGTTTTCCCTTTGTTCAGTCCCTGGGATGACATGTCCTTGTGTGGGCTCAGAGCCCAGAGCGCTCCTGTGAGCAGAGCCCCAAGTGCCACTCCGTGCCACCGCCACCGCCGCGTGGCCGTGCTTGGCTGCTTTGATGGCTGCGCTTCACAGAGGCAGGAGGCAAGCAGAGGTGAAGTTGCTTTAGGCTGTGCTTTGCCCATCTCAACCTTGGATTCTGACTCTGAGCCACTCAGTTGCTTTTATTCCCACTGCAGCAGGGGAGAACTGCAGAGATAAAAGTCCTCTGGATGGCCCAGAGAAGAGAAGGGGTGTCACTCGGTGGTTTGTAAAAGCTGGCTGAGCAAAGCAGGTCACATACCTGTGCAGTATCTCAGGGAACGAGGTGTTCAGTTTGTGAACTGAATGTTGTGAAATGACCCAGTTTTTGGTGGTTTTTAATACCACATTGCAAGTTTTTTTTTACACAAGCAGATGGAAGGAATCAACAGCTTGGTGGCAATGGTCCATAAGAAAAGACAGGATGACCCAAAGCAAGACTGACATTTGTTTGCATTTTTAAATATATGTAGAGGTTAGTGCTGCTCCCTTTTTTTTTTTTTTTTTTTTTTTTTTTTTTTTTGCTTTGTCACTCAGTATGTGCTGGTGCTGAGGATCAGAAGGAAACCATGACAATGCAGCTTTTCCTTATTTTTCATGAGCATTAGCCACCTTGAGATCTTTCATACATATTTTTGTAGATGGAAGTTGTCTATTAAACTAGACCAGAAGCATAATAAAATAAAATTTGCAACAATCCTGCAGAGAGAACAAGAGAATAAGCTTCAACATATCCTGCTTGGTACATACTGTATTCTTGATAATCAGACAGGGACCTCAGAAGGTTACCCAATCAACATTTTAAGTTTAGGGTATCTCATTAAAAGACATAACCTTCATGGGTTCAGTAAAATGTACATTATCTGTGGATCTTTTTCCCAAAGTTTCTCTTCTGAAGGCTTCCATAACTCCTTTATTGCTTGCACTATCTGAGTATTATGCTGCCAGAGAGCATTGGCTCAGTAGCAAACTTGCATGTGTGAGTCAAAACAAGGCTGGTGGGAAATATGTTTTAAGGCAGAATTGTCTGAAATAGACCACAGGTGAGCTGTCATTGGGCATTAGTGTACCTGAGGAACTGTGCTGTTCTGAACAGCCAGGAGAGGCTTATCTGGGCTTCACAGGAAGGCTGTGACAAACAAGACCAGCCTTGCCCGAGGTGAGAGCCAGAGATTTCTGGGTAATCTTCTCCACACCATGTTCTCATAAATGTGGATGAAACTGAAATGAAATCACCTCCACATGGAACAGGAGGGACTGATACATTGTCTCATGAGTGTACAGTTGAGATGAAATCCAAAATGGGAAAAAGTTTGCAAAAATATTTGCAAGTGGGAATGAATGGAAAGATATAAATACAGAAAAGTGAGATATAGTATGTCCTCTAGCAGTCTTTGCTGGATGGGACATACTTTGTTACATGCTGTGCCATAATTAATCTCAAGGGTGAACAAAAGAACGGGAGTGGGTATTCAGGTGCATAACAGAAATTAAAAATACTTGCCTTTATTGACAGATATCTTAAAATCACTGTTACTTTAATGCACTGCTACATGTATTTCATTAGCAGCAGACCAATGGTAAGTATTATACAAGAGAAATACCCAATGTCCTTCTACTGAAACAATTCTCCTGATAAATTTGTTTAAAGACAGGTTGAGCATTCTTTCTTCTTCCCGTTCAAATGGTTTCCTCTGAAGTCTGAATTCATTCTTTCCCACAATCTTGCAGAAAAAAGTCTGGCGCGTGGAGTGAACCCTGCACTGAGTGAGCAGAGAAGTGGCTTCAGGTCTAGTTAAATTAGTTCAAAAATTGACCTAATCCCAAAATTCTTCATTCCTGGATAAATCCCCATCCCCACTCTGAGTTTCTTGCTTCTCAGCAGCTTCTCCTTCCATCTCTGACAAGCAAAGCATTAAATATGAATCTTTGCAATGACATCTATTTTTAAAGTAAGAAGAATAGCACTGAAGGGAATAGAAAACAAAACTAAACCGCATTTCTTGTCTTTTGATTAAGCTCCCCCAGCTGTGAATAAACAAATGTCATCAGCATTGGCTTCCCTTCACGTGTGCCTGGAGGGTGAGCTGCAGCAGGTTTGTTTGCAGGCGCTGGGCACAGCCCTGGCTGAGCCTGTCCTGCTGAGCCGCCCAGAGCCCCTGGCACCACCTGCCCTCACCTGGTCACACCTGCATGTCCCTGGGGGCAGGCTGGCTGCAGTGGCTGCTGTCAGAGGTGAGATGCAGGAAGGGCCAGCCCAGCTTGGCAGCAGCAGCAAGGATGTGGTGGCTCCCTCCCTCTATGTGTGATGGTTTTCTTTGACGTGCTGGAAGCTGAAGGGTGCCTCGTCCCAGCTTGTTTCTTTGGGAGCTAGCTTGTGCACAGCTTGGCCCCCTTTGTGACCCGTGACAGATGAAACAAGGAGACATTACTTCTCCCTGCAAAGTTTCTCAGACACCCTTTGCAGGCCCACAAGAGGACCCCAGCTCTGCTGAGAAACACCTGTACACTATTTTTCAGGCACAGGTTTTCCAGGGATGGATTGCTTGGCACTGTCCTACACAGTTTTCCTTCTCTCTACAACACTGATGGTGTGCACTGTCAATCCTTCTGTCTTCTCCCCCTGGAAGAGGCCAGGGAGAGCTGCAATAAGAACATCAGCAGACAGCTGTCTGTGCTGCATCCCCCACACTTCCTCATCCCACCTCTTATTCTTATTTCCTGTCTTCCAGGCAGCATTATTTTAAGTAAGGTTGGTTAGTCTTTGGTGTCTCAGTACCTGTCCTCATTGTTAGAGTTCTGCTTCAGAAAGCCTTATCCCTGTTATGACTTCCCTTTCTTTTATCAGTCCCCTGGAGAAGTGAACTCCAGGAGATGACAAGGTGATGGGTGCTAATACGAATTGGAATAACTGGGACAGAAGTGTAGCTAACAGGGAGAGAAGAGATGTCTCCAATAATGTTTTATTCTCAGCTCACTGCCAATGCCCAGTGTTTGGCCAGGGAAGAGGTAAAGTACACAGATGAGTAACAAACCCCCTTGCATTCAGAAAAGGGTCTGTGGCTTGATATTGAACACCTGTAAGGAATCAACCACAATTAACAAACTGTTAACATATTTGTTCCCCAAACTGGCTGAAGTGACAGTTGGATGGGTTAAAGGAAGTGCAGTGCTGTTGAAAGGAGGTATGATAAATGGAAACACCAGGAGGAGGTATGCAAATAGCATTTAAACATTACTTGTCTGTTTTTGAAAGTGGAAGAGTGATTTTTCCTTTTAAAGCTTTTCTATCCAGTGACACAAAAAGGTGGGTTATCGGAATCTGTTAAAATCAAGCCCTAACCTTCTCAGTTTTCCATGTCTGCTGGTAGTAGTGTGGGTAACAGTGACAGAGGAGATGTGAATAATTGATTTTACTCTGTCTCCCAGAAACAGTAATTCCAGCAGCCTGCAGGTGAATATGTAGCTGCTTCTTCAAACTGGGTCCAGCTCAGAGTATGTGACCACAATGTCCAGAGGGCTCATACTGCAGTCTCTTCATTACAACCATTCACATGAGGCATTTCTTTCCAAGACTCACCTGAATCCTGCATGGCTGTGCAGGTTCAGCGTTATTTCTACAGCGAAATTCTTCCTTCATTCTGGTTTCACAAAAAGCTTGTGTAAATCCCTGCCTTTCCAATGGCGCTGACTCTGCAGCTACTGGTTTACTACAGACCACAAATTACAACTATTCGTACCCTATTCAGTACAAAGCTCCCTTTGTCCCAGAGGTCTCAAACCAAGAGACTTGGTACCTGTGAATAGTGAGAAAATTCTGGAGTGCCAGAATTGCTAAATTGCTGGTTGAAAAGTAGACTACTCCTTGCATTTCAGAGACTGGACATTCCAGCTACAGAGTAATGTAAT
Source organism: Pyrgilauda ruficollis (assembly GCF_017590135.1). Taxonomy (NCBI): domain Eukaryota; kingdom Metazoa; phylum Chordata; class Aves; order Passeriformes; family Passeridae; genus Pyrgilauda; species Pyrgilauda ruficollis. Next base: position 12,825,132 of record NW_024524266.1, read on the forward strand.
GAAGGACTTGGTATAAATCTGAAGGTTAGGAGAAAAAATGCAAGAAAAATGCACACTATCCCTGTCCTTGTATGCTCCCTCAAGTCTTCATGGCATCTGATGACTGTTTGAATGCTCAGTTTAGACAGAAAATTCTATGTTTTCATTTTGGAAGAAACAACTTTTAACTCACAGATGTGTTAGCAGTTCTGATCCATCACATGTTCCGTGTGGGAAAACATTTAAGCAAGAACCTTTGTCTCTTAAGGACAGGTTTTTTCTCTCTACTCTTCCTAGTGTTTGGCTGGTAATCCAAGTGGGATGGAGAGAATTACAGACTGCTGTTCTCTAGTCTGTGAATTTATGGCAGTGGCACTGGTTTATAGTGAGGGGTTTCTGGCAATTAACATCTGCATGGACGTATTTGTCCTGTGGCTCAGGTAAGTACCTGAGAGTGGTACAGAGGGGTTTATCCCCAGGGTAGAGAGACTGCTGTAAGCAGCTTCTGGGTGGTGGTTTGGGCTCAGGCAGAGGGAGCAGGGAGGTACTGAGTGAAAGCAGATAGTGTGGAACTGGTGGTGTGGGGCAGGTGGGGTGAGTGCTGGGGAAGATTGTTGTTTTGGAGCCTAATTTATTGAGAGGGTGGCTGAAGCCCCAGAGCTGGGGTGCCACTGGAGCAGCAAGGACCCAGACTCTCTCTGTTGTGCAGTAACTTGGCTAGCAAGGCAGTGATCCAGACAGTCACCCAGCCAGGCAGTAACCTAGCCAAGTTCAGTTTCTTCTCTGCTTGAGGGAGTTTGAAATTGCATCTTCAGCCTTATGCCAGAATTCATAACCATTTAGTGGCTGGAAAAATAGGACATACAGTTCAAAATGCCCCTGCTCAGAGGAACAATAGAACTATTGCCTGTTGACACTGCCTTCCTGTAAATAGTGCTCTGGGGGTCCCAGCTTCTGTTTTTTAATTTTTTAGGGGCTAATGTGGAGACAATGTAAACAACATTACTTTTGAGGAATTAAATTTACTGTCCAGCTGAACTGTGGCTGCTCCCCAGGACCCACTAAGTCCTGTTTGTTTGGTTGTATTTTGAAACTTTCTTTAAAAACAAACTTAAGTTTCTTGAGGATAAATACTCTCAAATGCTGGTAATTAATAACTGAATTGGAAGTAGAAAAGGAGAGGTCCCAGTCCCTACTTTCTCCCCATTTCTCTCTGGCTCCAAAGTGTGTAATCAAAGTTGTGCACTGGGATTATGGTTGCTTATTTCTCTGCTCCCAGTAATGCGGCCCCTTTTGTCCAGAACTGTGGTTTTCCCTGGTAAACACAGTGCTTCTCATCAGATCTGGTGTTAAACTACTTTAATTGCAAGTAAAGAATTTTGCTGGCTGATTCTATCCTCTTCTGATTTTCCATGTCCTTTGATCTTCTGGATCGCTGATCACATCCCTTTCCTTTCTTGGCTAAATCCATCTTGCCCATACATCTGACAAAATGTTTGGTTCCCAGATGCATTCCTGATTAGAGCTGGCCAGGAATTTCCTGACAAAGCATGCCTTTGTTGAAAAATGCCAATTTATAAAAGCTAAATGCCTTATAGATGTGTCTCTTCTTTGATGCATTTTCAGGGAATAATAGGAAGATTTCTGTTTTTGGGATTTGCTCCAGATTGAATTGCCATGAATTTTATAGTCCAGAAAGCTCTGCCCTGAAAGGGGCTCTGGGAGCTGCTATGCTCCTTATTCTGTGGCCTGCCTGGGTGGCTCAGATAATGTGACAGCAGTTTGTTGAGTCCTACAGAGCCAGAACTCACTGGTGTGATATCCATATTTTAAATTCCATATAAAATGGTCAGAGTCCTGAAAATACTGACATTTTTTGTCAGCATTGAAAAAGTCACATTCCAATGGAATCTCATGCCTTGGTGGGAGATGGAAGAATACCACCATTCAGTGCAGGTGTATTCCTGAGAGCTTTACCCAGTTCTGAAAAACCTGGAAATGCAACTTTAAAAAAGAAATTACCCTGGTTGAAGAGGAGAATAAATCAAAGTATATTTTTGCTATTGAAAACAAGATCTTTTCTTGAGCTGCAGAGCCTTAGAGACTGAAAGTCTTTGTTTATCAAAAAGTCAGGCAAAACATAGAAAGGTTATTCAGGCAGTGGTAATGCACAGTGTGGGTGGTGGCCATTGGCTCTGACCAGGAGGGTCTGAAAAGGACAGCAAGTTCAATCTCAACATCCATTAAATCTTTAACCTTTCTTGCTATTCTTAATGGAAGCTGGAGGAAGAGGAAGTGGGAATATTTTAATAGACTTGAAGTGCTCCCTTCATGAATTATTTTTCGTGAGGAGATGAAATGCCTCACTGTATGGACACATTATGTTCTCATGGTCTGCCTTATTTAAAGAAACAGTCACAACAAGCAGTCACAAAGCTTTATATGGCTTCTTTATTATTTTGCTCTTGTTATTGTGCCTCTGCGGGGTCTACACAGAAGAAAATCAGTAGATCAGCAGAATGCTGCTGCTATTGTGGAGCCTTTGTGTAGATTTGTGTGGCAGTAAAAATATGAACAATATTTCGCTGAATCCCATCCCTCATTATTTTGGGGCCATTTCCTCAGCAGGCTGTCACACAATACTAAGGACAAGTTGGGTTCACAACTACTTGAATGATGCAGAGAATAAAAGAATATATGCCTCTTTGTGGAAAGAAAACCTGCCTGGGCCCAAATAGAAGGAAATCACCACAAATGCACCTTGTATCTGCTTGTCTAAACAGACCTATTCATTTCTATACAATACACTTTCCAGTCCTCAGGTTGTCTCTCAACCCATTTTTAAAAATCAGTCCATTATAATAAGCACACCAGGGATAGATTTTGTTGACTCAGTCTTTAAAGCTATCTTATAAATATGCAATAACTATATTTGCGAGAATTCAGAGCTCCACATTCCCAGCTTAAAAGCTCAGTCAGTTTTCAGTTGTATCTCCATCTAAAGCCTGACAGTATCACAGAAGGACACTAAAATTTTTCCCATAATGTGATTACACTGGAAAAGTCCATTATTTGAATCCTTCCGTAGGAGGATCACCATAGATTGCTGTTTCACTACAGATTGCCACTTGTCTCAGGAACAGCAGAGGAGCTGTGAGTGCCTGGCATCCCCCAGTCCTGGAGGAGGCAACCTAAATACAGAGGCCATTGTAGGAGCCCATAGAGTTAATGGATCAAAAGAAGGATACTTGGTATTGCAAAGGATTGCAGGGTAGCCCTAGGTACAGTCAAAAATGGTACCATAGGTATTCAAGCAATTGCTCCTGGAAGAGCAGGCTACTGACCCCAAACTGCCTATGCCTTTCCTTAATGGTCCTTATCCCTTAGCATCCTACAGGAAATCTACAGACTGGTGATTTAAAGCCCTTAGTGGGGCAGGGAAGATACAATACTGGGATCATGTCTCTGTTGTGACTGGGCTCTTAATGGCATTTTGAAGTTTAATCTTCAAAATGCTGCCCCTGGAAACAGTGACTTAATCAGAGGCTGAAAGCAGATTGATTTTGCAATGACTTTTTTCCCCGTAAATTGCCTTTGAAAGTCAAAAAGCTTTTTTAGTATCTTATTTTTGATGTTTCAGTGTGAATATTAACTAGATATAACTGTTGCTTAGCTGCACCATCCATGTTTTGTACAAATTCATTTTCTGTCACCTGCACTTAGGCCAGTAAGTGCTTAACTTTTTTCATACTGTAAGGATTATGAAATCAGGATCATGAATAAATTTATTTTAAGAAAATGCAGCCTCTTTATCTAAATGTGTCTTTGTTATTTCCACAGCAGGCACAACAAATGCTACCATAAAATTAAACAAACTTTTAGACAATACGTTTCAAACAAACTGCCCTACAGCTGCCCTGCAAAGCCACCCCAGGAGCTGGAGACCTACAGATGGGATCAGGCTGGGTTTTGCCACCCACACCCCTTCTTTTGAGGGTGGCACTGACCCCTTCTTTTTCTTCCCACCTGTAGCAGAGAAGCCTGGGCTCTTGCCAACCCCCGTGCAGGAGACACAGGCACGTGGCTGTGGCTGAGCTGCTGCATCTCTGTGAGTGCATGGCCAGAGCCACTGCCCTTGCCTGTCCCCCCGGTGTGCCTGGGCTCCAGCCAGCTCAGGCCACAGACTCCAGGGGCTAAAGTCATCCTTGCCTGCCTTTACAAAGGTGCTGCAAGCTGCTGCTCCTCTGGAGGAATTGGGAATGGCAGAATGTTGTACAAGACCCAGAAAACACAGTCTGTACCTAGAGGAAGGAGGTGCACCATTCCTGAAAGGCAGGTTTATAAAACAACATGAAAATGCTGTTTTTGAGTTTTTTTTGCTTTGTTGTTCTGAGAGGAGCTCATGGGAGGAGGGTATATTTCAATGGTAGTTAATTAAAGACTGCTTTGTTTGTAATTCCCTGTGGAATTGTCCATGATTGCAAGTTTGAAGAAAAACAATACACAGCATTTTGCCTTTGGTGCTGTTGCTGGTTTAAATGCTATGTAGTCCTGTCATATTCAGTAACAGGAGAAAGGAGGCACCAAGGTGAATGTTGCTACAGCTATTTGAAAATTAACTGCTTCTTGTTGAGGGGTGATGAAAGCAAATTTCCAGGGCAGAAACCTAGCAAAAATAAAAATCTGAAAAATGATAACATTTTTGATTTCTGTAGCATCACTGACAAGAAAAATCTTCAAGCCAGGAAGCAAATAAATGTGACACTCAGCCATCCCTTTCATTTTTGGCAAACCATCAAAACCTGTCGTTTTTTCTACACAGAAACCGATTTTCTTTTCTAATGTATTTTAAATTAATTTTTTTTGTGGTTTTTTTTTGATGTTTTTGAACGTCTGTTTTGTGAAAAAGCTATTTTCTGTAGAACACCATTTTAGCTGCAGTTTCAACAAGCTCTTGTTGCTTCTGAACTCAGGCTTCCTGTGTAGTAACACATTGCACTGTTGGCACACTCCTCCAACTAACAGCCTATAGCATATTTGGTGTCATCTGTTCCTGTTTCCTTGGCTGAGACATGGGCATTGTGCCACATATCTTTGTATCCTTGGATCACTGACATTTTTATTGTTTTTAAAAATAACCCCCCAGCTGCAACTTAAGCATTCCTCACAAAATTTCTGTTTCTACTAAATGCTACTCTGTGTTTAACGTAGTAATGTGATAAAAATGGTGTGGGTGTTGCTGAGCTGATTGGCATCTGTCGTAAGGTGGTGAGCATTTTCATTTTCACTGAAGGTCACAGGATGAGGGTGCTAAATACTTGGCTCTTGGACAAATGCTACATATGACTGTGAACATTTCTTTGCATAGTCCTGGTTTAAAAAAAGTAAAAATAATTATTATTCTTTGATGTAGAAACAGAGGTACCTAAGTGCAAGCCAAATTTGCTATCACAGAGGAGCCAGGGTAGAACTTTTCACACTGTCTTTTAGGAAGGGTAAGCAGGAAATCAGTATTCCTAAATACAAACAGGTATGGCTGGGGTAATTATTTGTTATAAGGGTGATTTAGTTACTCTCCCTCCCATGTGTTATTTTGTGCCAGTGACATTTGCACTCCCCTGGCCCTGGGACAGTGTTTGAAGACAAATCTAAAAACACTAACCTAGATGTCACAAGCATGGAATTCTTTGAATCAAACCCAGCTGCTGAGACTACACATCATGGTAATTTACACATCAGCTCTCTTTGCAGGCAGAAATGGAAAGTAAGCACTGCTGTGGTGCAGCTCAAGCAGAAGGTTTGTGTGGTCAGAGGAGCCTTGTCCTGGAAGAGGAAGGGCAAGAGGATCAGACAGGGGACACAGGTGGGATTGCTGACTCCCAGTAACTACAGATATATTTTTTATCATGTGATGTCATGCTTAGCACATACAACTGGAAGAAGAAGGAGGAAGTGGGGAGGGACATTTTGAGTGAAGGTGTTTGTCTTCACAAGCCACTCCTATGAGTGATGGAGCCCTACTTTCTTGAGGAGGTCTGAATATTTACCTGCTCATGGGAAGCAGGGAGTGAAAGCCTTGTTTTGCTTTACTTGCACAAGTGTCCTTTACTTATTTAAAATGTCTTTATCTTGACCCATGAATTTTCTCACTTTTACCCTCCTTGTTCTCTCCCCCATCCCACTGGGGAAGAGAGACGAGGAGATGTGTGGTGATAAGTTGTCATCTGGAGTTAAACCATGACAGTCCATTCTGCTTTTCCTGTTCAAGTGTGACTGCCAAGACTAGAAAGCACCACCTTGGCTGTTCAGCACACTTCTCATTTCAAGACGTAATATGCAAATAACCACATCTCATTCTGAAGATAAACTGTTCTGACAATTACTTGTTATCAGCAGCCAGCAAATCAGATCTTATTTCATTTGTCTGACCTTGCCTCTAGACAACATATTTGTTGCTCTCTACCACGTCTGTTCTTTGTCTGACCCTCCAGGCCTAGCTCTTCTCGGTTTTCTTGTTCATACGGTATATTTTGAGACCTTAAGGCTCATAACACAAGCTTTTCTCTCAAGCCTTTTGTTTTTTTTTCCTGTCTTCTTTGAATGTGCTCCATATCACCATGGACAACAGACCCATACTATTCCCAGCTGGACAACCCCCTGTACAGCAGCAAAATCTCTGCTCTAGTGTTTGATATCTCCCCTTTTTTGGTGTCACGGCCTGAAGCAACCCTTCACACTACTCAGTCTGACAACTCCCATGTACCACATCTGAGTTCCTATCCAGTTGGTGGAATCTGCCTCCTGCACTTTGTGATATTTCAAGAGTTTTTTCAATGCATCAAGCCACTTTGCTATGCAATTGAAAAACTTCTGTAAGGGCAAGTGTCTTCCTCATTATTTTCTACTCCACTAATCTCTGTAATGTGCAGACTTCATTGACAACCATTGTAAATCCCAGTTTGGAGCTATATTCGAAACCTCACCTTAGAAGATGACAGAGGTAACAATTAATGGGCTCACTAGTGCCATCTTTTAAAGGCAGCCATAAAATTTCAAAAGCTCTTGTAGCTCTTTTCAAGTTGGCAAAAGTATAAATGACAAATAATTTTCTCTATATTTCTCTGAATAGGCTTTTGGAATAATTTCATCCATTATATTAAATGGTTATAACTGGAATAAAATAATTTTGATTTATTAAACTAAGATCCAAGTTATGCATAAAAAAGTGTGGTTTCTAAGCAATTGTGTGGACAACCTCAAGGGACTAGTAATGAAATGTTGAAACAGGAAAATTTCAAAACAAGAAATTGTTCTTCATGTCTAATTTTCCAAAAAGTTTTCTCTTTAGTTATATTTGTTCTGTTACATATTTCTCTACTTAGTTTTCACTTATTCTTCTGTACTATTTTCTCCTGTTAGCTGATGAATTCTTTCTCCTTTTTCCCTCATCACATTACTGGTCACAGGCATGTCATAACAAGATTAAGCTTTTCTCGGAATAGTGCAGTGTGGAAAGTGTGATCAGAAAAGATATGACTGTTCAGTCTAGTCTAACATCATGCAAGGTAGGAAATGTCTAAATGTTTTGATGAGAAACAAAAGGTTGAATCTTGTGAGATTGTTGGTACTTTTAATTTTAAGTCAGTAAAAATGACACTCTCCAAGATACTGTAATATTCAGTTGGGGTTCAACATTTTAGGTTGCTTATGACAAAATTCCTAAAGTTAATTGGAATATTTTCCATGTTTATTTTTAATGTAATTTAAGTGATTTATTTTAAAAGAAATTTTATTCAAAGACTTTGAAAGGTTTTGTTAGACTTGAGATGGATAATTGGCTACATGCAAAGATGAAACAGGTATGGGACTAGGGAAAAAGTAAAAATGAAAAAGAAAATTGTATTCACATTAGAAAAATGTTGCCCTTTTAGGTCAGAAAGAAGTCTCAGCTCTGCTAGCTGGGCTCTGGTGTGTCTCGCCTGTGGCTCAACCTGATATTTACTGTGCAGAGACAAAGCTTCAACCTCATCAGAGCACATGAACTGGGTATTTCTGACATGGGGAGTAGATGTCCCCTTGACTATGCTGTGAAGTGACCTCTGGGGATAGCTGTGCTCAGGACTAAAAAAAATAAAAACCAATAAAAGAACTTGAGCAAGCACATGGGAGAGCTTGGCTTACACACAGTCTTCCATAAAGAGCTGCCGTTGTTTCTGAGTGGCTCTGTCCAGACTTTGACATCTCCCTAGGGAGAAAGCTGACATGTTTCTTACTGCAGGGCTCTCTCTGGAACAGGAAAGATCCAAGGATATTCTGTAGATTTTTATTCCAATTGTGCCCCTTTAAGACAGATTATGAACTCTATGCATGATAGTGCTACATAATGCTGTGAACCTGGAGATAGAATTTTTAAATAGAATTAAAATATTTGAGGAAAATTTGGTTGAAATTGTTGCTACATTGTATCAAAACATACTTTGCTTTCATTTTATGTTTGCTTCTGGAAGCATAAATAGTAAGCTGCAGTATTCTGATAATAACTTCCACTACTTCCCCTATGCTTTTTTAATGCTTCATTGTGAAAAACAGACACTTTCCACCTTTCTATCCAAAAACTCTTCAAGATTAGAATTCTCAAGGTGCCAGATGTGTGTATTTTGAGTTTGAATTTCAATATATAAAAATTGGAAAATATGTCCCAAAAAGAAAGAAGAAAGAGGAAAGAGACACATGGACATATTCCCTGGCTCTGAATGAGAACAACAGAAGAAAAGTGAGCTATCAGTAGAAATATATTTTATTGTTGCCTGTAATCTGTGTTTTCCATTCACACCAATTTCTGAGCAGACTGGGGCCTATTTTCCATTTGTTGTATGTGAGTAACTCCCATTGTTGAAAATGGAAGTTATTTGTTGTATCAAAGAGGAAAACGTGGTTAGAATGTGATTGAAACTGTTTCTTCCCCCTAATTTTCTGTACTGTGCGTTATTATTTTGTGGAATGCCATGTTTTTGGTTTTTTTTTTTTCCTGCAGTTTCTCATATTCTTAATAAGGTCAGCTTGCAGTAGTTTCAAGAAGAAAGGCATCTTTTACTGCAGTGTGCTATAATTTCAGGGCTCTCTGCAGGCAAACTTGAAGATCAGGATAGATTTTTCCCCTTCAGATTGGTCTGTTTTACTTTGTTAAAGCCATTCTGATGGTCTAAATGATCTCTGCTCAGCTTCTGAGTTTTAGTACAAACTGGAAGCTCACAGCAGTCCTTCTGGTTCATATAATAATTTTGAGGTTCATAATTTTTTTTTACGATAAAGAGCTTACTGCATCACTAGGATAAACTAGAATGAATTTCTCAGCTGGGGGTGAGGTCAGGTGGGAAGCGTCACATTTTAATTACAAAGGCAATGCTGCTAATGATTAAAATATTCTTTGTTTTTTCCCTGAGCAAATTCATTTTTTTTCTAAAAAACTGTGACCTTTATTGACAAAGGGAATGTTGCCCTTAAATTAATGTGAATGCTGGGCCTTATTGAGTAGCTTCAGCCTGAAGGAGCTGAGTTGTGCCAAGTACACCCCATTGCTTCAGACTTTCCCAGCAGAAAGACTGGGAACTCACATTTGAGCTCTGGCTGTACAGAGAGTGGAGCAGCTATTGAATAGGTGAAGTGTCATTAGTGTCCTTGTGATATAAACTTTTTTTTCTTTTTTTTTGACAGGGTGTTTTATATTTTGCACAGTTAGATCTTGTTGGGGAACCATGTGTCTTCAGCCTGAAGGATCCCAGGATGGAATTTGGGAATTTGTCTGTCTTACTTTACCTCTCCTTGTAACACTGAGGTTTTTATCTGAGCTTTCCATCAACTCTTTTGATGGTCATTTGTGAGAAACCCATGCTTTTATGTCTTCATTCTAAAAGTTGACCTAAAAGAGATCTAATGAGCACATCCTCCCTAGAAGGACATTTTTTTTTGCAATTTCAGTGGTAGCCATATTTGCATGTGAAAATACCCAGTATCAGAGAAAATCTCTCTCAAAGGACAAAGAAAATAAATTGGCATGAAATGATCTGATGATGAAAGATCTCAGAAAATCCTTTCTTTCCCAATTTTTTTTTTTTTAATTTGATGTGTCTGTGGTTTAGATCTCTGTTGGCTGACTCCCTGGTTGCTTCCTTCTGGAGTATAACTGTGCACTGCAAATAAACCTGATACCTGAACAGAGATCAGTGACCTTTTTTATCCTGCCAACAAGCGGCCTTCTTGAGCATTATTGTAAGAGAAAAGGATGAAGTATTTGAGCAACCAACTATAAGAATCACTGTCTCTAGCGTCTAGTAAGCTTTCCATTCATTGTTGAATGATTGATTGCAACCAGTTCAAGCGCTGACGTTTTACTTTGCTAAATTCAGGTTTTAGGTAAATCACTCTGAAATACATTGGAAAATTGAGACCCTTAATGTTCCTACCCAACCAAGATAAAGGAGAAGCTGTTGGATGTCAGAAAATGAGCCTGTGCAGCCTAAGGACGAGTGATGAGTCACATTCTGTACTGCTGTGGTGCTGTAAGAACTGCTGTTGAATGCCAAGTCTTTCCAACTGTGAAATTACTATTTCTGCTTGACAATGTTTTGTTTCCAAGCAGGATCTAGATAAAAGGTAATAACTGAACTTTTGAAACAAATCAGACTGCTTGTCAGACTTTTTCCTTTGGTCTTCAACCAACATATTATGGAAAGTTTTAGACTTGATATAATCATAACTATCACACAATTTTCATTTCCCCCCACTTCGTTGCCTAATTTGGCTGAATTGATTGAAAATTAAAGTAATGCAGTCACTATTATTTTGTCAGACTGGGAAATAATACTTTAAAAAAGTGCCTGCATATTGAAGTAGTTCATATGGTAAAACTAAGTCTTGTTTCCAACACAGTTAAAAAAGGGATTTTGGTGTTTGATTACAGAATTAGACTAGCATCCTTGGAAACTGAAAAACTCAACTTTTTACTAATATGGTAGAGGAAGGAAAACTTTTTACTTTAATGATGAATGCATTGATGCCTCTAGGATAGTTCAGGTATCATCTGGATTTTGAGGTCTGTTTGCTGAAAGCACAAAAGGGACATTGGCTATCATGAAATACTGATTTTCTTGGTTAGACATGTCTAAGAACTTAACTGAGAAAGGTACTTAGGCCTGTGTATAGTATGAAGCTTCTGAGCAGTTTCTCTCAACAAGCCAACAAGCCTGCTCCAACAATGGCCAAGCACTTTGGCTGAGGTGGAGTCCAAGGGCATCAATTTTTGTAGGTTTCTATGAATATATCTTTCTTATAGGCACATTTGTCCAGCTGTTTCTGATTGTCAGAAATCCACAAGAAATTGGAGCTGTAAGAATCTGCCTCCTGTTTTTAATTGCCAGAATAATTCGGTTTTCCTTGTATTCTTTTCCAGAGGGAATAATTATGCTCATCTACACTGTGTTTTTTTAATGTAGGAAGTGACGATGTACATCTGATGTGGAGTGAAATTTTAAAGTGTCATTTTGGAGTAGTGATAGTGCCAGTGTGTCCTTAATAACAAACAGATTGTGATGTACAGTGACTAAACTCCAAAATAATACTATTGAATGGAATAATCTGTCCTGTACTTAAGAGAACTGAAAACATTAATGTTAATATTTAAATATCTATGTTTTCACCATGTTAGCTTTGTATGACTTACTCAGCGATTCATAAACTCTGACATATCTGCAGATTTAGTAGGTATCAGATCTGCCTTATGAAGAGTTTAGTGATTCATTCTTTCATAATATACTTTTATACAGAATATCATATGGTTTGACCTCTATTGGCAAGGTGTCAAACAGCCCAGCTTTAGCAAACAGGACTGAAATCACCAGATTCACTGTGATGAAGATGACCAAAACCCCAAGCCAAATCTGACAGACAGATGGGTTACTTGAAGATTACAAAGTGACAACTTAATGAGGCTGTTGGAAGACTATCAAGTCTCAGAGAGAAAGAAAGTGGGTGAGACATTTCTTGAATCAATATTTATCTGAAATGTTTTTCTCATTCTGCTGGGACAAAACCGCATCATGCAGCTTCTTGGCTGATAGGTTTAGGCAGGAAACATCTTCAGAAATGGTTTCCCTGTGGAGTTATGGGCTCATGGTGCCCGCATCCAGAGCGCCGGGCAGGGCGGGACAGAGGGAATGGATTCAGCACCACGGGCAGCGCCCGCGCCGGGCAGGCGGGAGCGAGCACGGCGGGAGCGGCTCATCCGGCTCATAGTTCGCCCGCCCAAGGGACGCTGACTGCGCAGACCAGGAAGAGTCTTTTTGTGCCTGGGCAGAGGTGGCTGGGATGAGCCCTGGAGAAAACAGAGCAGCAAAGCATGGTGCAAAGCTGGCACTGCCAGACAGAGTCTATGCTGTGGAAAGAGACACTCCTGGGATATGGAGAGACCAGAACAGATGGAGTCAAGAGGCGTCCAGCTGTGAGAGTGCAGCAGCAAGGCTTGAGGTATCTGACCTCAGGATCTGGACTCAAACCTGATGAAGTGTCTTCTTCATCTCACCCTTCTGCAGATCCCATTCCATGAGAATAATTCACAGTTGAAATACCCTATTACTTGAATTTCAAGAGATCTGTGCAGTGCAGCTAATAACTTAGAACCTGCTGATTATCACTGAGTGACTGCCTTCAGATTTCTGCAGAGATGGCTCTGCATTTCACTTTTAAAATAAGTGTGGGAAATCACACATGCAGAGTCTGTGGAAAGAACAGTAACTTAGCAAGGACTGGTAGTGAAGAATTACCACAGGCTACAACAAATCTTTCTGAACCAGGTTAATTTCTCCTACTGCTCCTGCACTTTATCGCTCCTGAGGCTCTCTGCCCATATGATAGATATCATAGAGCTGTCCTGACAATGAATCGATTGTGTTAAGGAGGTGGTCATCTGTAGGACTTGTCAATGTCAAATAAAGTATAGATTGAGGCAAAGGACTGAGAGAAGAGGTGGGACACTTCCAATGTGCAGCTTGTGATGTGCTGTTATGGAGAAATGGATTTTCAGTTTCTGTCAAACAGTTCCTTCACAGTGTTGGGAAAATTGTTAAACCATGTTTTTCCACATTTGGCTACTACTTACACAGCCTGTATTTTCTCATCCTGAGTTTGAAGTGAATGTTATTCCTGATTTGCAGAGGTTTTGGCACAAACAGCACCTCCTAAGCTCACTGGAACTTGTCCATAAAAAGAGGATTCTTGGAACATATTAGTTGATGCATAACTGTAGAGATTATGGAAGACAAGCTCATGTGAAACTCATAGAATTCCAATTTACAACTTCTGATTTCAATTTTAAAACTTCCTGTGCTTAAATCTCTGTCACTTCATCTTCTTGAAGTGTAAATTTCTTAATATTTTCAAAGTTCTTATACTCAGTAAAAGAACATGAGATATACATCTACAGATATTATAGCTGTCACTACTCTTTGCAAGCTTAAATGCTGTGGAATGTAAAGGAAGAATGAAAGTCTCGGATAGAGCAACTAAGAGATGAGATAATGGCATTAATGTTATTTTACCTTTTGGCCACCTGTTGCAGTACAGCCAATGCCAGCAGTCACTGCAAGTCATTACTGTTTGACAGCTGCTTCATGTGCTTTGGAAAATGACTGTGTAATTGTTCTCAACCTCCTTTCTTGTGGACAGGTGTCCATACCATGATTAGCACTAATTGGCAATGTTGTTGGCAGTCACAGAAGGGAAACTAATGAAAGAATGAGCATGGAGGGGGAACAAATTTCTCAGCCGCCAAAGCAATATGCCCATCTATATTCCTGCCTGTTCTGGGAACAGAATGTCAGCTCTGTGTGTCCCCTCTCCCCAAACATATTGTTTAGGAGAAGCCAAGTTGTTTTGAGGGAGAGAAACACAGGGTAGTTTAAAAGGGATTTGAGGCTGACAATGGGAGAAAGATCTGCTGTAGGAATTTTTAAATTTGTGTTTGATCAACTTTGTTTGATTTTAACTCATTTAGAAAGTAAGTTTTCAGAAAGGGGGATAATGTGGAGAAAGAGCTTTAAAAATATATCACCCCAAGGAAAACTCAGGGGTTCTTTTTCACAAAAAAGATTATGATGTTATCCTAATTAGGATGTCATCAAGTTTGTCTCTGGAATGCTGTCATTGTAGTCTTCATGACATGGTAATGTCCATCTCACAAACAACCCGCTTCCATCCACTGTCTGGATATGACTTTATATCAGCCTATCTGTTTGAATTGTAGAGGACTGTTGGTAGATATAATATTAAAGTTTGCTTCATGTCTGCCACATGAACACTCAGACATCCGTAACATGATTGGGGAAGACATATGTAGCAGGTGCTATACATTTTCTACTAATTTGAATCAGCAATTCTCTAGTTCTCTCACTATGTAACACAGTATCTGAATTTTTGGTGGAAGTGGATATGTGTATAGTCTGATGGGTAGGAAAGGGTCACGGTGACCAGTGCAGAGTGACTTACTCAAGAAGCTACATCACTTTGAAAAAAAAAAATCTGGATTCTGATGTCATCTTCTATCCTGGTTATTATTCCTTGCCTAGACACATTGAAATTCTTACCTGCTCTCTTGAGTTGCTAAGTCAAGACTGTTTCAGACCTACCAGTTCTGCAAACCCTGAAGGAATCCCTTTTGTTATAAATGTTTGTAATGATGTCTTTTCCTGAAGTAGAGGCTGGTAGGAGCAAGTTGATAGCATTTAGATAGAGAGCCAAACATACCATAAGCATGTCCAAGTGTGTACATGATTTTGCAGTACAAATGAAAAAACCCCAAACCTCCTGGGGATCAGACAGGGGCAGCTAACTGAGGTATAGTAATGTACAGTTCTTAGCTCCCACATCAGGTCAAACTGAAGCATGTATCTTAAAAAGGGAATGGGAAAAGTAAAAATAAAGAAAGATGAGGATTGTGCATGAGAAAAAACATCATTCCTAGGAAGTAAAGGTGGATGGATGAAGGAGAGCTGAGTTGGTATGGGAAAGCCCAATACTGTTGTGCTCTCATGCAGGAAAGAGGGGGCCTGCATTGATTCTTGTATATCATTGCCTTCTCCTCAATGACTTATCAGCATGGAGCCAACTGCATCTTGTATAATGGATGTACTTTCTGTGGGATCAATACTGGCTCATCACACAGCTGGCAGCATTGAACATCTTTTCTGTCTCAGCCTTCAGCATTTATTCTCTCCTGTTGCTTATCCCACGTTATGTGTTCTGATGACATGGCAGTCGGTTTTGTTGGGTAATGGTTAAAAAAACCTAGTGCCCACACAGACAGGGGAGCACAGATGAAAAATGGCAATGTGGAACATTTATAATACCCTTCTAACCCCTTCCCCAGCTTCTTTGGGTCCATGACCTGAGGTCTGAGAGTGACACCCATCACAATGCCTTAGGGGAAAGAGTCTCTGGATCACCTTTTGGATAGCCTTTGTGAAGATGAAACTTACTATGCCAGAAAGTGTATTTTGGGTCTGCACAAGATTTCTATGGGATGTTTTGGAGAGGAATTAAAAGTGGGGAAAGAGATGTATCTAGCTGATTTGGAGAGGAAAGGAATTTGTGAAAAGGGAGGGGTAAAGAGCTGGTTCCATGTAAAAAGGTTGCTGGTCATGCCTGGCTCCTGGTCTTCTCACCAAATCCCATTACTGTTTTTGAGGGTGAGGAACTCTTTATTTTGCATGCATGTAGGTCTGCTCCATCAACTGGAGTAGGATACAGGCACATGGGGCATGTGGGGGAGTGATCACTAGAAAATACTAAGCCAGTCTAGCTGGTGACATAGATAAGTGATCAAATATTTAAGCCATAAGTCTAGGCCAGACACTAGAGTGACCAGAGAGGCTGAGAGCTGACTTCTAGAGGGGTCAGAGGCTCTGAGACAAATTCTAGGGACACAGTGTGAGCATGGCCTGAGAGACCCATTTCATCTGTGTGTGTGGCTGGATTTTTACACACATATGTGCTGTATACCTGTGTATGCAGGGACCTGCTGGGAATACATGGATCCTGGTTGGATCTGGGGGCATGGAGATGCAGCACCATGTCTCTTTTGGTCTACTGGGTTTGGCATCCCCTAACAGATTTAATAAAGTTATACTCAGTATACCTGACCTTAATGAATGCAGAAATAATCCTGGAAAAGTCTATATTTGTGTATTGCCAAACTTTGGGAGAATGTAGGTATTTTCCCAAACATGATCTTTTCTCCTGAAAATGAGGAAAATAACTCATGGGAGGTAAAAGTTCTAAAACAAAGGAAGCAAGAAGAAATAGGAAACATCATATGGGGGCTGGTCTTCCCTCTGGTACATTTATTCTTATTTTCTAGAGAAATCAAGTATTTTTATATTTCTACTTCTCTTTAACCATTAAAGCAATGACAGAAAACAAAAATGTAAATGACGTACTGAGGTTAGCTTTTCTGGAGAATAGTTCTGCTTCCCTTGCTAAAGTGCATATAGTTATTACTCTTAGGATAATTGTAGTATTTTGTCATGTTGGCAGATCCTTTATAATAGTTTTTGCTCCCATTAAGCAACAATAGATGAAAGGAAACCTTGGCTCAGGACACCTGTTAGCAGCCTCACAGTTGCTACTGAATAAGCATTGCAGCAGTAGCTGTCACTGCAGACAGGATGTCACTGAAGAGAGAGCTGGCATTTTAAGGACTGCTGTGTGTTTGTGAAAGCCTGGCCCAGTCTGAGAGCTCTGCCTTATCCTCCTAGCACAGGTCTTATTTCACTTGTTGCAGTGACAAGCAGGTGAATCACAGGACTTAGAGAACAAAACTCATATAAGTGGGAACATTGATCTCAATTCCATTTTTATGATAAAAAATAAAGGGTTAGGATTAGTGATTTTCAAACCTACGACAGTTATCTTAGTTATATTCTGGTTTTATTTACAGTTATAATGCAGACATTTTAATAATTTTAGGATAAATACCAATATACCCAGTAGTGAAGGTATTTACTTGGTGAGTATGGTAGTAACAATAATTTCAGAAAAAGGAAAAAGTCTTTAAGAAAATCCCTACTGTATGGTATTCATATGTTGCTGTGAGTGCTGCTTCTTTGCCTCTTGTTTTCTATCCCAGACAGGTAAAACTTGAAATTGAATTGCTGTAGGGTCACACCCTATCCCGGTAGGTCCCAGCCGGGCTGCGCCCGGTGGACTGCCGAGGCCAGGATAGTCTCAGTGGAGGCTCAGACTTGGTCCGATCTCCCAAGCCGTTCCTAGCTGCAGGCAGCCAAGCAAGCTCAAGTGATTTCAGCTCTTAGTGATTATCAGCTCAGTGTGATTATCAGCTCTTTTGGCTTGCTTGGGCCGAGGCAGCAGACGCAGGGAGAGAGAGGAGAAGCGCTGTATAAGGTTCCACAGGATTCTTTATTAGGGAGTCCCACGAAGGGCCTCAGTGACAGCTTCTTCTCCCGAACCAGGCAGAATCAGGGGTTTATATACCCTACAGAGGTTTTGAAAACTGTCCAATAGAAAGGGTCAGGGGAAAGTGACCTATAGGCTTACAGAGAGATAAGCAGGGTCCGAAAGGCGGAAGAGAGGGGCTTCTAAGGCCCGAGTCATCGTGACTTGGCATTTCCTAGCTCAGGCATTCTGACCTCCAAGGAGGCCTTGCAGGCCCTGGGCCTGCTACAACACCCCTCACATAATTTGTAAATATACATTGTGAATGAGATTATATTTTAGTAATGGCAAAAGCTGGTTAAAATGTTATGAATTCACATGAAATATTAGAGAAGCTTTGAAATGGGGGGCAAAGCAGCAGCCAGAAGAAAATGCTTCCCAAAATGCTACAGAACATCATACTCAACACTGTATTAATATAATTATAGGGCAATGATAATTGGTTTTTTTTATATGAAATTGTATCAATAAACTTTCTGTGCTTCTTAAGTACAATCTCTCTTGTAGCAGTCCTCACACAGTATGACTGAAAGCCAAGATGTTACATTCATTTTCAGGGGACTCAGCTTTATGAATGTCTCTTAACTGAATAATTTTTTCTTAGAATGTTACGGCCTCTGATAAGAGGACTTCTGTGCCAGAACTTGAAGGATAAAACTGAGCATCTGTGAATGCAGGAGTAGAAACCAATTTTTTAAAAACAAATTTAAAGATAGCTAGTGGAAAGTCAAGATTAAGTTGAGGCAGAATATACAGCTGCCTTGACCACTCTGCCCATCTTCAGGCTGGCACTAGAGGTTACACAGATGCCCTCAACTCTGACACTAACTTACACTGTTTTGTATCAAGCATTATTGGTCTGGCACAGGGGCAACACACTTTCAGGTGACATACATTTTAAATCTTACAACTTCTGTGCTACTCTACATTTTAACTCTGTTCAGCTTGATGCATTGATTGCCAAAAGCTCCTGCTTTTGAATAATTCAAGAAAGTCAGCTGTCAGTCGGTATATAATTTGGAGAATTGCCTTTGTACTTTTAAAAATCCTCAAGCGTGTGCCAGCAACTGACTGAAGCTCAATTTTAAGTTATGTACTAGAGCTCAACTTGTACTGAGTTGTATTTATATGAATAGACTCTATGGATTTAGACTTCTCCCATCAGTTTTTTACATAGACTCCAGTAGCATACTGAAGAACAGTTTCATGTAGCATTATTGAACTCAGAGCTGATAGGTCTGATGATTTCCATCATTCTGCCATGATACCTGAATGTCAATGATGCATTGCTGTAAAGCTGTGAGTACTGCCAGTCTAATATTTTGTTATTGCAAGGCACTAGAGCCACTTGAATTCAATCATGGAGTGAAAAGGTAAGAACTCTCTAAAAGAGGGGGAGAGAGAGATATTGCAAAACTTGGGAAATGTGGGCATCCTGGATTGCACACATCTGAAATATTGATGCAGAAATGAAAATTAAATCAATAAAATATAAGCTATTACATATAATTAATGTGTATAAACTAAAACATATGGCTCATAAGTACATGACAAGATTAAGCTGAAACCTAATACATGTAAAATGAATGCATATAAAAATGTCTGATTAATTCAAGGCACTTAACACACTAAGTAACTCTTGAACAATACCATGAGCCTTATGGTCTCCTTGTCACTGAGGTAGTGCATTGTTTTTTGGTTTTTTTTTTTTTAGTATGACAGGGCTGCTTGGTAATCAAACCTCTGCTGTGTTTTGCACTCTGCAGGGATGTCATATGCAGATCTGTAGAGTCCACACTTGCTAAAAAGCTGGAAAAGGATTTTAATGCCTGCCAGAAATACATGGTGAATAGGACATATTGAATCTACATATACATTTATATAAAAACATAAATACAGATTTATTTGGATCTGGACTACATTTTTCTTTGGAAATGGGATACATAATTTTTAATCTTTTAAAAGATATGGATGAATATGTCTGCAACCATTACATGTATTATTAGCAGCAATTTCTCCTTTGCAGTACACATTCAAAGCAGTAGAATAGAATGCATTTAGCAAGATGCCATTCCTCTCCTCTGCAATCCACCATGTGGAGGAAGAAATTAAAGAGACATGAGGTGAGCAACAATGCTGGTGCCACCAGGATGGTTATGTTTCCTTTTATCTGAATCCAGACAGCTCTCTTGCCTTGCTAGAGTCTGCAGTTATGGGGAGAGGAAGGGCAGGATGCTCAGGAGTTAGGTGAGTGTGGTGGTGTCAGCTTTGGAGGGTTGGCCTGAATTTTACTCCCTCAGCCATCTGTCTCCTCCTATTCTTGTCAGAAAGAGACCTCTGTGCTCATGACTTTTATCCCATTGCAGGCTTTGTTCTCATATGATCCTTAAGTTATTTTCCACTTCTCTGGTCCAGTGTCCCGATTTGTTCCAGCAACAGGATGATGGTTGAGTCTTTAGGCAAGGCAATTACATTTGAAAAGAAAAATGCAAAATTTGTTTGAGTTTCTGTCAACATATCTTCTGCTGTGTACAGTCTCACTGAGGTACACATCATAAATGTGGATGAGGTGGGAAAATTAATTATAAAGCTGGAGGTGCTTTTATGTTAGCTGTTAATTTTGTTAATTTTCTGCCATTTGAACCATTAGGATTTCCTTACCTTTTTTCTTTTTCCCCACAACTGTTCAATTATTATGCCCCTCACCTCCTTCCAACCTATTTTTTCATCTCCACTTTTATTTCCTACTGCTTCATTCCTGCTTCTCTTTCCCTCATTTCTCCACTCCGACTTCCTTAACAAAAATCTTATTTTCTATTTCTCCCCTACTTTTCTTCATGCTTTTATCCATGCCACTTCTTAAGCTTCTCTCCCCCTTAATAACATAATCTAGCCTAGAGTACAACCTTGCCTAATTGTGCACTCTTCCTGCAAAACAGCCATGTAGCCATTGCTGAAGAAGTAATATATAACCCATAATAATTAGCAGACTATAAAAAGTGTTGAAAAGATTTTTTTTTCCCCCTGATGGTGGGCTGAGATGTTGACTTGAGCTGAAATATATTTTATTTAACTTTAAAACAAGTGTCTTACCCAATCACGGTAATTTTTATTCTGTTTTGAACACCAGCCCCTGGGCTAGGTCTAAGGCTATGTTTTATTTGGTTCTGTGCAGGGAGGTAAACCACAGCAAACACCTTTGGGCTTCTCTAGTTCCAGCCCATTATTGTGTAGTGCAAAGGAAGTAGAAGGTATTTACTAAAACATAATTAAGACTGTACAAGCCTCTCAGAACTTTTTCTAGTTGCCACATGAAAAAGGGAGATTTTCTTGACCCTTAGTGTTTGAATTGTCTGTCAGTGGCCCAGGAAAGCTGAGACCCTTGTGCTGACCAGCCTGCCACTGTCCTCTTAGGGGCAACCTTCTCTCAATAGTCCTGCTGGGTCAGAGGCTGGTCTGACTGACTCGTCCAGGAGCACACACAAACAGCATGAGGGAGAACACTCAGCAGGTCATCCACATTATTCAAGTATGCTTCCTGCTGCTGGAGACTGCCTGTGAAGGACTCACACTCACAGTTTATGGAATAACACTCTTTATTAATAGAAAATTGTGACAGATGATGGACTGATAATATCTGTTGGTGACAGTATCTGACTGCAAGAGTGTATTCAAAACAATGCAGAGACCAGCTCCAATACCCCATAAAAGCATTCAAACACAGAGTGTGGTTCTTACCCAAGAGGAGCCCCTATGGGGGAGGAGACAGGTTCAGCTCATTAACAGATCCCAGCAATTACAATGGTGTCTTCCCTTACTTCTCCCCAGTCTCTACTTAGTTTTATACTATTTCTTCATGTTTAGGTGGAGCTTGAGTCACTCCAGTCATGCATACCTTGGTTACTACTGATTGGTGTAACTCACTTTGCTCTTAAAGATACAGTCACTAAAGCATGGAGCACGGGCACACTGAGGTTCTACTTTGGAGGGGTACCTTTGGGATGTGGGTGTGTGCTAATATTACAATTAGATTGTAATGAACCAAGCTGATCTGACGAGAGTGATTTCAGCACAGCTGCTGCCTTGGCAGCAATACCTCTCCTCCTCTCTTCCCTGGCTGACAGGTGTTATGGGCTCCATCAGCTACCCAGCACCGCTGAGTTCCCCTCCCCACGAGGATTCCAACCTCGTATTCTGGATTCCAGAGACTGGCCATGGTGTCTCACTCTGCTCCATGCTCCATTCCATCCCTCTTAGCAGGTGCTATGGTTGCAGATTGTGTGCACATGGAATTACCATGGGATGGATTTCCATTGTGCCAACCACATTCCATCCAGGGAGCAGCAGCTGCATTTTACCCTATAATTTCTGTACTTTTATGGCTTCTGTTACAATGTGTATATAACCTCTCAGTTTGCTACAATTTTACCCCCAGCCATATTTCCACTTTAATTAGTAAGGCTTTCTTAAAAACCAGCTAAATCTGGGAGCACGGAGCTTCACAGTCCTTTCATAAAGGGCCTGCACCAGGCAGACCTTATAAAAAGGCTTGACTAGGATGTAGATTTGATATTTCAGTATGCCATATTAAGTAACTTTCAGAGCTTCTATTATTACTTAACTTGTGAGAGTATTTACTGAGTCTTTATTAGAAGTAGGTTTCCAGTTTTCTCTGCTTTTATCTTGCCTCCTACAGTATGTAGTGAAGTCTAACTTGGAAAGAATTTTTTGGGGCTTTATTCTCTAAGCAATCCAGTCTTAACAATGAGTCCATGATGATCAATTTAATTTAATTTATGTTTTGTCATAAACTGTTACCTTCTTGACTTGTCTGTGTAATATGCAGCCTCACTCAAAAGAACTGTTGGATACATTTTCAATTGCTTTATGTGAGTCATTGTTCTAGAGGGAGCTTTTATTATGGATTGAATAGCAAGGATGATACATTTACATGTATAAGATCAGATTTATGTTCTGTTAGATTTATACCTGTTTCCTAGGTGTGCATATATTCACAAATATACATTTGCATTAGTATTCATACAGACTCACAGGGTCTTGAAGACAGAAGGATAAGAAGGAAACATTGGGATGCTGCCAAGAGAAACTACAGTATCTTCGGTCTGATTATTATTCATTATTTATTCCTGTTGCTTCATATGACAAAGTTGTTCACACACAGTTGTCCCTATCCTTGCATAGTCACTTAGGCTGCTTGCCTTTGTTCCATGCTAAAGCTGCAACTTCAAGAACAACAGGATGTGAGAGAGGAGGAGGAGGAGAGGTTGACTCTGGACATACTGAAATGTCAAAAAAAGCCCACCTAAAATAAAAAGCTGAAACCTACCAGAAGAAGAAACTATGTTTAACCTCCTGCAAATACATGAGCAACTAATCAGGAAATAACCACGAACATGGTACAGGGAGAACAGTTTATTAACAGGCGAGACTGAACCACAATAATTAGAAAAGTAGACCAGATCTAATTGGAGACCTTCCTGCTAGAGCTATGGAAGTTAGGATTAAGGTGTTTGTGTGTTTGCTTGTCTGTTTCTGACAACTGCTTTGTGTTGCTGGGGGCAGGCAGGACAAGCTGCTCAAGCATAAGGTCTTGGTGCATCTTGCTCCACCTTGCCATCTGTAGCATGTGTGGACATCTCTGAGTCAGTCACACTGAGCTCCAGCTACACAGCTACAAAAAGGCATTTTTGAGTTCAGTTTATTTGCTGGTTTTAGGTATCTGTAACAGGTGGTGCTGATGTCGTGCCCTCTCCTCTCTGCTCCCTGCAGTGAGGACCCTGCTTCTAGGGACACCTGCGGCACATGCTGAAGATGTCTCTGTTGGATCAAATGACTTTCAAGTGAGCTTTGGGAGCTGGCTGTGCTTCCTTTTGCCCTCAGTAAGCATGAGGTTAGCTGTACTGCCAGCACCATAGAGAAAGATTTGGATTAAGGTAATGTACCTTGCATTTGCAGTAGGATATGCTTGCACATGTGGCTGGTCGGTACTGTTCTGCTGAGGGAAGCTGTCACCTGTGATGCAGGTATCCTGACAGGAAAAGTGCTTCCATTACTACTTTTTCTGCTGTGTGAATATCAGCCAACGTGACAAAGCAGCTTAGATTTTTCACTGGTATAAGATAAGCCTCTGACAGGAGTTAGCTCTGTAGCTGTGACTGTGTGCAGGTTCAGATCTGGGACCCGTGGAAGCATCAGTGCAGGAATCTGCTGGGATGATCCCAGGGGAATGAAGTAACATCAGGCATGAGATGGGTGAGGGATGAGTGGCAGACTCTTTGAGAGAGTGAGTCAGAACACACAGTGTAAACTTGCTCCCCAGAGTTAACTCACAGGAAACTGTAATTTTGGATGTCTAAAGTTTGATCCTGGCAACCACCTATACCTGAGAGCAAATGTAACTGATAAACACACTCAAGTAAACCAAATTGTCATTATTTGATTTAAATTATAAAGTGAAGTAAAAAAAACAGTTGAACTCTGCCAATTCTCCGTTGAACTCTGCCAATACTTTTTTTTTTTTTTCATTTTCAAGTTCATCTTTTTCACCTCATCTGCTTGGGAAACTGTAACATTAAAATGGGACAAGGACAAACTTATTTAAAAAGGAAGCTGTATTTCACAGCTACTGTCAGTGACAATAGCCAGCTTTTGATGTGTAATTCTGATAGCGTCAAAATGAGAAAGCCTGGCAGTGATGCCCTGTTTGGTAATTTTAGAAGGAGGTTTTGGAGCTTACTTTGGGCTTTCTGAACTATTTGAATTATTTACTGGCAGCCACAGGCGAGTGGCATTTTACAGTGTGTCAAAACCAAGCTTTGATATCTCAAAATAGCTCCTTTGGTACAGTGCTTGTCTTCCTTGATTCTCACATGAGCTGCATATTTATCATAGCTGAGTGATAAATGATAAGATTCTGCTGTTTTATATGCAGTGAAATGACAAGGTCAGTTTTAATTAAGCTGAGATCAAGCCCAGTCTGTATTGCACACTTCTGATTAGGTTACTTCAAATTAACATAAGTTTTTGGAGACTTCACTGAAGTCAGTGGTGTTAAACACCAGCTGTGCTGGCAGATAAGCGTGGGATATAAGAAGGAGATAGAATTCACATTGAAATTAGCACTTGGCACAATATAATTCTCTGATTGCAAACTATGTGAAGTTGCCTGTGCTAATTGGTTGATTTTATTTGAAGCAGATGTTGTTAGCTTTCCCACTAATGATCTGGAGAGAAATTTTTTTGAAAGAAATGCCATGTTAGGTTCTCTGCAGTATAATAAGCTAATTACAACTTTAAGTACTTGCAGTAATTAGCACAATGTGTATAAAGTGGTCCTGATCTTTTCACCCTGCTGTATTATTGTTAGGACATGTAAAAAACAAAAAAAAAGAGAGGTAGCTGGATTTAATTTCCCCAATCTAGCCTTTTGTTTTTCCAGACTATTATATTAAGGAGATAATGAGCTAGACTTTTATCCTTAATTTTAAGCACACCAAAAAGTTTTAAACCTTTCTCTTGTTTCTCTCTCTCTTCTCTAAATCAAATCTGTTTAGTTTTATCTATCTCCATTGAGGTAAAGCCTTCCAGCATCTTAAAAATCCCATTAGTAAACTATTCTGTACAGCAACGGAGTGTTTGTTCTCTATTAACTTATTTAATCACTTGCCCATGGATTACCAAGATCTAAAGTATATCTGACCTATAAAAAGAAAACAAACAAACCCACCCTGGAAACTTCCTTCTTACGACAGCAATTGTGCTCCTTGTGGTTTGTACTGTCAGTGATTAAAAACTGCTGGCAGTTTGCAAAATAGATACAAGAAGTCCCAGCAAGTGATCCTGCCTACAGAAAGAAGAAAAACCAAAATGAGTTATATGAAAATGGTGAATCAGATATTATCCTCATAATCCCGTCTGAAATTCAGCGTGGCTGTTGCAGATGGTGGGTACACTCCAGAAATGGCTGTTCTGGGAATACAGTTTAATGAATATTTCAGTTCAGCTAGCGATCTCCTGACATGGTTTGGTGAAACCTGCTCTTCAGAAACCTCCACCTGCCATTTACACTGAAGATGCTTTCACTTCTTAGGAGCAGTGACTGGAAGCCAGATAGAGCCATTTGCACAAATATGGTCACATTTCCCAGCTCCCTGGTTTTGTGGGCTGAGGGATGACACACTCAACTGTCTTGGACATGTGCCATCTCAGGAATGCCTTCGTGGTCCCAGCCACCCGTGTGACACACATATGCTGCCAGAGACTGGTGCCATAAGGCATCTCCTTGCCACCACCTGAGAAAAGGGTCAGGGGACTGTCCCTTAGGGCTTGTTTTCTGGGAAAATGATCTACTGCCTGGAACTGCAAGGGCAGACATTTCTGGGCAGCAGAAGCCCTCAGCAGGTGTTTGTGGGGGGCTGTGGACAGAAGCCTGGTTAGGTGGGCTGGGCTGGGCTGTTTGCAGCCCTTGCATGGTCCTGAGAGGCTGCTCACAAAGATTGGCACAGCGACAAAGAGGGGACAAAGCACAAAGCCCACAAAGTCTTTGGGGCTGGCATGTGCAGGGATATCCATGACACTTGGATGTAGAGCAGGAGGGAGCTGTTGATGGCACCGGGCAGTTTGACTGGACTCTTGCTGTCTGGAAAGGTCCTCTCTGACAAAGTGCTTCATGCCCCAGTGTTTCTTCCTTAGGTCCTTTTAACTGCAAGTCATATCTGTGTTTCCCCTTGGTGCAGAACAGAAGAGTTTCAACCCATTATGTTTTCTCCTTTTTTGTTCTTTTCATTTTCTATAAGGAATTTTAAAAGAAATATGTCCTTTGCAATTAGGGCACAGGTTGAATGTCTACCTCTCTGTAAAGTGCAAGTAAGGAAGGTACTCAAAAAGAAATCTTGTATTTAGCATGGCATATTATGGAGATATACTCCTGGGTTAGCAAAAATGATGCAAAGTTTAAAACACTCATTTGCTTCCATCAAACCTTCTCCTTTTAAATAAGCTGGTAAATCTCTGTCTTGAGAATGTGGGTGAAAAAAGGAAATATTTTTCATCATGGCAGTGGTGAGCTTTAAGGAAAACTCTTGAGTTAGCACTAAATCATCACTCAAAATAAACCACAACTTGATTTCTGTAACTTCTTGAGAACAAATTAATTAATTTTATTGCCTTGGGCAAATCTTTTAGCTGTGGGTTTAAGCTAAAGCAAACATGCTACTTCCCTTCAGTCTGAAGCACTGGCAAGTAAAGATTCTTTGTTATTTTAATCTCATGATTCAATCTCCTGCTGCATTAATTTGGTGATTTGACTAATTGGTGGTTTAACCTATTATTAATGTTCCTCCATTAATTTCCTGATGCAATTTTAATGACATCTTGATGTCACTATTGAATTAAAGTCTGTTTAGTCTAAGAAAAAAAAGTAAAGCAGTAGTTTTAGATGTTGTTATCTATTTGCTGAATTTTAATGTCTGTCTTCATTCTAATAAAAGTCTGTATGTTTTTAATATACATTGGGCTTTAAACCTGAATAAAGCAATTAATTTTCCCAAGAATTTCTGTGGTTTTAACTGAAATGAACAGAGTCCACTACACTATTCCTAGGTCCTACTCCAAGGATGGCATGCAATGCATGTAAAATTCTCCACGTGAAAAAGCAACTTCTGGGTCAAGTGGTTGTGACCATGAATATTCCCTCTGGACTACAGAGAAGTAACAAAGCAGAAACTGAGTTCTGGCTTTGCTACCGCTCATCCTAAGTCTCCCCACAAGTCTCTTCATTTGATTGTGCCTCACTGCCTGCTCTTGACCCAATTAAATGGGGATCTCACTTAATTCCCTTCACATTTTACATGTTTCATCTGTTTGTAACGTAAATTGTCAAAGCAGAGACAATTTTTTCACCTGCATTTATGATCTCTACAATTTTGGTTGGGATCTTGAAGGGCTGTATGGTGCACATAACATAACGTGTAATTAAACCCAGGTAATACCAGATATTGTGGAGCCATAGTTATTTATAAACAGAAACTAACAGAAAGAGTGACTCTACTCCTTCTGGAGCCTTGCAACTACTCTTCTGAATCATATCTGCATCTCACCCAATCTGATGCAGAGAAGCACAAGACGTGTTGACAGAAATTGTAAGAAATGCCATGAGGTGAACAGTCATCTTGTTTTCTAATTTATTTAGCAGTGTAGTGCAGCTTGCAGGGGGATGAGCTGTGCAGCTTGGCCAGCAGCAGATGTGGTGACAGTGTGTGTCTTGCCACGCAGCACACACGGGAAACATCTCCACATCCCCGTCCCTCTTTGGCTGAAGAGACACTAAGGTCAAGGCACTGTTACCTAGCAACTAATGAGAGCTGATTAATCCATTTGTGGGCATCACAGGCTGCAGTGATGTATGGGAGCCTTGTGCCTGCTTCTACTATTCATTTACTGGCAGAAAAAGCGAGTACCAATAACATCAGCAGGACATCAGTAATGCTGACAACATCATCAGATGTGTAAATAATAACAGCCAAAACCAACTGTCCACTTTCAATGCTGGCATCAGATTTTGAATTTCTAACTTTTGTTATTGTTTCTTTGAAGACTTGGTAGAGATGGATTTATATGTGAAGGAAACCAGATTGTAGATACAGAGCAACTTGGTTTTTCCAGAAAAACAAACTGTTGGCTTTCCAGTGGACTCCCTGTGAAAGCAAAGCTACCCCCTAGTCTTCAGTGTATATTCCACAAATGCCTAATCAAACGAAAAGAAAGTGAAACTTTTCCAAAACCAATTCTTTTGAGTTTTATGGGCCCCTGAAGAGTTAAATAAAAATAGGGGATTTTATAATGCATCTGCTTGCTGTCTGCACCACATGCTCCAGAAGGGCAGTACCTCACCCTGTCAATGTCTAATGAACTGTGCAGTTCCATATGATTTATCATTGCTGGTGTTCCACCAGGAATGATCAATAATATACTCTATATAATTTCTTTTTTACTTCCAAATGCACCCAGCAGGATAGAGAAACTTTTATTAAATTGTTGGAAAAAGTAGAAACACTTTCCATATTTTAACAGAGGAGACCTTAGCAGACTTGGCTTGCGTTTTAAAGGCTTAAAGTCAAAAGCAAAACTATTTTTCAAATACACTTTGCTTATTTTTAAATAAAAAAATCTCATTAAAAATATTAAGACTTTATATGTGAGAAAGAGACTTTTAAAGTGAATAGTTTTAATAGAGGAGATAAAACTTTAAAGAATGTACTTTTCACAGTTCAGTTTAGACAAGAAAACCCGAAAAGTAGTGAAGAAAGAAGACCAATTCTCTTGCTGTAACCAGACCAATCTGAGGTATAATACATTTTTTTTGCCTGTCCCTATCATGATTGCTTACTCTTCTCAATCTTGTTTATTCTGAGAAAATTGTGCTGGAGAAATTTCCTTTTGATTAGTGATTAGACACAAAAGGAAATGTGGACTGTCCTACCCACTCATTCAATTTCCTTTGTGCTAGGCTGTTACCAACACTTATGCTTTCTAACCAGACGTTCCTGAGAAGCTCTTTCTGCTGTGCTATATTCAAACTCTCTAAATAACACAGGGGTCAGAAGTTTGCCCCTTGACCAAGGGTGCTTTGGAGCTAGAAATGTGTGGTCTGATTTGCTTTTCTAAATCTCTGTGAGCTGTGTGGGAAATGGCTGATGCTGGCTGAGGAACATCTGATAATGCTTGCTGCACAGACCTGGCAAAGGAGCAAGGACCTCAGACCAATGTCAGAACACGTCAGTCAGAGTATGGGGAGCACCAGGCTGTCTTCTGCAAGCGTATTTACCCTAATTTATCTCTGGAGCTTGGAGGGGCAGCTCAGTGGTCAAAAGTATGAGGATCTACAGCAGGTTTTTCAAGCAAGGGAAGATGCCTTTTACATATTGTTTAAACACACTTATCCTCCTCTCCTACCTCTCCACCACTGTCTCCACAACTCCCCACCACACGACAGAATGACCTTTAACGCCTTTACAAGAAGGAAGAAGCACCTCCACTGCAACTCCCACTAAATTTAACGTGTGGGTTTATTAAAATTGTTATTTTTAAGAGTAGAAAAGAAGGGGAAATAAGCTTCAGTTTTGTTCCTGATTTATTGAATGGCTTGTGTTGGAAGGGACCCTAAAGACATCTAGTATACAAGAGGACATTTGCTTCTAACAGCAATGCATTCCCAGAAATGCATCCAATATACAAGAGGACATTTACCTGAGAGGCAATTGTGTATATGCTGTTTGGCATATTTTTACTCTTTTACCTTCCACAGCACAGAAATGTTGCTGGAGGCACACAAAAGGTGTTTAAAAACCCAGGTCTTAGAGAAACCATGTTGGGGGGAGCATGGAGTGGATGACAAAAGAGACATGACAAGCCTGGACTGTGTTGTGTAATTAGATTTTTTTCTTTGCAGGTTATTTATCTGCCCTTGCTCACTTCTTTCCTAAGTCCAGGCCTGCCTCTCTCTGTGGTCCTATGTTTAATCATCTCACCCAAGTTGCCCAGTTCCCCACCATGAACTGATGCTCCTCTCCAGCTTCAGAAGTGGGAGAGGGGTGAAGCAGTCCCACACTGTGAGCATTCAAAAGCCACTTGCAAAGAATTTGGCTTCAAATTTACAAATATCTATGACCACTACAACCTGTTTAAAGGTAATTTAAACACACCTACAAAGGAAAAAGAAAGTATATTAAGAACATCTTCTTTCTGTGCTCTGGGAGTTGCAGGGCAGCAAATGGAGAGCTGTGGGCAGTGCCTGGCCCATCGTGTTTCCCACCTTGGAAGAGGTAAAAAGGTCAGGGCTATGGAGGAGGAGGATGGGAGGAGGATGCTCCACAGTTAACATAGGGAATGCATTTCTGTTAGAAGCAAAATTAAACCTCCAGATTTTCAACCTAATTTAATCTTATAACAAATTCTAAAGTGTCAGCATCTGAGGCCCTGTGTTCCAGAAAAAGCAAAAGAATCAGATTTTAGAAGCTTTTGTTGCTCTTACTCACAGATTGTTAACTTGAATGAAATATCTCCTTAGGCCTCAGTTATCTGTACAAGTAACTGAACAAAGTTTTTTCTACAACCTCTTTTCAGGACATACATCAATTTCATAGGTGGCATGAGAGGGTTTAAAATTGGACTGAAGAAGGATAGCAGCACTTTAGTTGTCCAATATGTGACTTGCACTAAGAGCCCTCTCTTCCCAAGCAAACTGGATTCTGGTCTGTGCCTGTCTGGGGTATGCATTTGCTGTCTGAGGTTGCTCGGTGCTCCAGTTACACATTACACATTTCTTAAGTGTTCTTCATCTATTTTTCCTCTGCTGTCAATATCTGCTAAGAATAATGCTCAGAACAGCTTACACAAGCACAGAGCAGGCCCATTTCCTACTTAGAAGAGTGCACTGGAAAGGTAATTTTATTCTTCAAATGGCTTGGAGTTGGTCCTTAGCCTGATGTTGCTGGAAGCAATGTTTCAGGAGGGGCCATTTCAGCAGGAATCTGAAGCGTCTACACTGACCTGTCACAAGCAGCACACTTGGCAAAGGAAGGACTTGCTTCTTTCCTGGGCAATAAGAAATACCCTACTTTCACCATGGACTAGAAGGGGATCACCAAAGCCTGTGGTGAAGACGGAGTTTAAATTATGAGCATACAGTGTGTTGCTCCTTGTTATGCCAACAGAAACTTACTGAGTTTGGAGAGCCATCAGCTTCTCCTGAGTCATCTCAGACCCCCACAGTATGCACCTCCAGCTTCCCTCCAGCACTGCCACATGCTGGGTACCTACCAAAACTCGGTGGGGACTAACATTGTGTATGCACTGCCTGGGATGATCCCACTCAACACACGGCAGGTGTGGTCTCTCTGTTGTGTTATTGTCCTTTCTTGCAAGACACCTCTTTTGCTTTGTGTTTGTGCTTCCTCAAAACCTGGGTCTGTAAAAGAAAAATAACAGCTCTGTTTTACTGACAGGGCAGCTGGTAGGTTTTTAACCACAGTTTGTTTTTATTGAATGCCAGTCACTGATATGAGTTCATCTAAGTTTGTCTTCCTTCTCAGCACTGCAATCTGTTTTTCTTTGTAAAATATTGATACTTTTTTAGAAAAGGAAGCCAAAATCAATTAAAACCAAACAATTTCTGACACTTTTGGCTTTCTGCAGTGATATTGGTTAATGACATATTCATAAATACTCTAACATACAGGTCAGAAAGATGACATTAAAATTTAATGCACTAGGGAAAAATAAATTTAAAAGGTCTGCTGGAGAGGTTTTGCCATAGTTCTCTTCCTGCAGTCTGTCAGAGGATGCATAAACCTGTGACCTTTTTTGTACAAAATTACAATATATCTCCTCTATCTAAAGCTGGATAATTACAAGGTTACATAGTCCCTTGGCAGGCTGAAGAAAAGGTTACTCTCATTTTCATCCAAAGGCTTTGGAGTAATGCTGTGTGCTGAAAAGGTGTACAGTCATTTAATCCAGTGTGAATGGAGAGGAGGGATGGTGTCTCTTGCCATTGCTACTCAGTTACTAACAGAATGACAACCCTGAATTTATGTTTTAGTTAGCACTGTCATTCCCCTTACCCACACAGCATCCTGTATGCTGGTTTGTTTGCAGGGATTAGCTGGAGCCAGTGCTCAGTGATTCCTACCAACAACTTCAGGGTGCACCCAGCAGTTTCTTCAGGATTTACACTACAATATTTTTAGCGGACTGCCTAAGACTCGTTGGGAAGATAAACTTCTGAATGAGAAAATGTGCAGTGCAGTCACACTGGATATCTGCCAGATGCAGAAAGATGAATCAAAGTCTGCCTTGAGAAATCAGTGGGATTGAGCCTGGGAATTTCCTTTGATCTGTATCTGGGAGGTGTACCCAGTTCTTTTGCCTTCAGCATCAAAGCTGAAACCTGATGATGAGTATGCAAGGGATAACTTTACCCAGCACAGTCACAGTCACTTCAAAGGGTGCCAGTCAGACCTGAGGACTCAAGCTGAGTCTGGTGCTTTGCTCCAGACCTGGTCCTGACCAAAACAATAATGTAAAAACTGGGGAGTGAGTTGGCCATGGTTGTCTCCAAGGAGAAATCTGTTGCAGAATGGTGAGCAGGTACAGGCACCCGTGTGCTGCTGAACAGCTGGCAAAGGCACAGGTACAGCAGCTATGGACTTTTGGATGGGAAATGAACAGGAAGTGATGGATGTAGATAGAAAACAGCTGTAGATAGAAAAATGTGTACACATATTAAATGCTGCTGCAAATTACAAAAAGCAGAAAGTTAAGGTTTAAAGGCCTTAAATTCGTCAGTGCACCCACAGCCAATTTAATTGATCCCTCTGTTACAACAATGCCAGCCACCATATATGATGGATTTCTCATTATGATGTGTGATGTTACCAAACTTTGCTGCCACCAAGAAGGTGACTCTTTGTCCGAAGCCTGGACTCTCTGGCCTCCTTCTTTATCTTGCTCCTGCATGAAGGTTAGTGAGCTCACAAAAATAGCTTTGTGAAAGAAAAGAAATTCTCCAGAGAGTCTGCAGCTATCACATCCAACTCACAGCAGACTAGAATATCATGGAGCACCTGTAACAGACCTGTGAGGGCTGAATTTGTTTTTGGGGAGACCTGGCTGCCCTTTACTCTGAGCTTGTGACAAAACTGAATGGATCAGCGTGCCAGGCAGAATTCTGTGCTGTGCTGTGATCCTAAGATCTTAAAATACTGTTTAACACTTAATACAATTAGCAAGACAAACAATTAAAAATGCTTGGAGAGCATTGGGAAAAAAAGAGCAAAAAAATTTAGAAAGAAAAAAATAAATGAAATCATTATTTCCCCAGAAATTTTCTTGGTATTTTCTTCTCGTGACCCATCATCACCCATCCTGTAGTGGAGTCAAGGTACTGGTGCCCTGCAGTAAGGGGGATGCCCACTGGATGTCATGATTGCTCCACAAAAGTGCAAACACAATGTAATTTATCTAGCAGTCAAAATGTTATTCTGAGAGGAAGCAATTTTAGGATGTACGTTTTGTGTAGTTATTCTCTTTCTCTGTTTCAGCCCCTCATCTATACACACCCATAAATCCTCAGATTTCTTTGAACTGTGCAGAGTCAGTAAGCCATAGCTAAACCCTGTTAGGTTTATATGTGAATTGTGTAGAAACAAAAAAATGACTGAAAGTTATTCAAATAAATTACACAGGAAAAAAATTTGACACTGATTTTAGAAAAAGTCAGTCACCCACATAACTTTGAAAATCATGGTCTTATTGCCATGATTAATGAGAGAAAGGTAGAGTCTGCAATCAAATAGATTCAATCACTTAATTCAGTGATTAATGAGATCAAGAAATTGTATGTGGGTCATCTCAGCTTTAGACTCCTGCACTACCTATAAGCTTTTTACAGAGGGAAAGTAAATAAGAAATTAAACAAACAATAAAAAGTACTATTCCTCTGCCAAAAAACTCTTCTCCAACCATCTGAATTCATAGTACATGGAAAATATGACTGCAAATACCTACATTCTGCAAATGTCAGTAGTGGCTAGCTCTTGTTTTAATTTACTATTTAAATGTATTAAACATGAAAGGAATCTTGTTAAATGTCATAATCATAATGGCAATCCAAATGAAATTAACTAGAAGAGTCAATTAGATTCAGAGGCCAAGCAGGAAGTAAAATGAGTCATGGGGAAAGGAGGATCCCCCAGACTCCGCACAGCGTGGATTACGGTCTTAAATGTCATGTGGAAATGAATACAGTGCTAATGTTCTCATGTTCAAGGGCAGGTTATTTGCTCAATCTCTTTATATATTTCTTGAAGGGTTAGGCAAACCTGTGGGCCAGGCAAACTCAGAAACTGTGCAGCAGCATGGTGCTAGCTGAAGCGCAAGCACACAAAGACTGTTTGGATGAACAAAGATTAATTTGTAGAAATGAGGCTGACAGATAAGCAGAAATCATGACTCATAGAATCATAAAATCTTTTAGTTTGGAAAAGACTTGTAGGGTCAAGTCCAACTGTTAACCCAGCATTGCCAAATCTACCACTAAACCATGGCCCCAAGTGCCACACCCAGGTGTTTTTTGAACACTTCCAAGGATGGTGACTCCATCAATTCCCTGGGCAGCCTGTTTCAATGCTTGACAACCATTTTTGTGAAGAAATTTTTCCTAATTCCCTGTCTAAATCTCCTGTGGTGCAACTTAAGGTTGGTTCCCCTTGTCCTATTGCTTGTTACTAGGGAGAAGAGAGTGCCCCCATCTCACTGCAACCTCCTTTCAGGCAGCGGTAGAGAGCAGCAAGGTTCCCCCTGAGCTGCCTTTTCTCCCACTTAAACATCCCCAGCTCCCTCAGCTGCTCTTCATAAACTCATCCTCCAGACCCTTCACCAGTTGATTGCCCTCCCCAGATGTGTTCCAGCACCTCAATGTCTTCCTTGTAGGGTGAGGCTGAAAACTAGACACAGGATTTGAGGTAGAGCCTTATAGGTGCTGAGTATAGGGAGGCAATATTTTCCCTGCTAGCCACACTGTTTCTTATTTTCAGTGTCAAAATAGCTGATACTCACATGCAACCAGAGGGCATAAATGAAGTTAAAAGAAATGAATTTGTGAACAGGATAAATAAATTGTTATGTAGCAGAGACAATTTAGTCATTTTCCTCTCTGTCTCTGGCCTTATTTTTCTGAAATGTTGATGGAGGCGGTTCCATGATGATCTTCTGTGTACAGATTGACCATGCCCATCAACACTGCCATCTCCAGTAACAGCTCTTAGAGAGTTCAACAACAGATATTTTCCTCATTGGTCCATTGGTCCATTTCATATAGTTATTTGTGTTGCAATTTTTATGGACTGTCCAGATACATATTCTTTGATCAAAGATATTTCTCAAGATCAGCTTTCTGGTTTGCATTCTACTGTCACATATATTCAGCAAAGAACAACTTCAGATTATGGTTATGTTTTGTCTTTTCTGTCACTCAGTCAACTAATATCTTGTGACTATTTGCAGAAGGAGGTCAGAGCAAAGGTACAAGATTAACTCATAGCTTGAAGATAACTTCAGACCTACTCGGGTATCAAAATGTAATTTAAGCATTATGTTAGTTAAAACAAGGAAAGGCCTTACAGTTTCAAAAGTATGCATCATATAAATGTTATTCCTATCTTGTCCTCCTCTCCTATTAACTTGCAATTCATATTACATCTTCTCCGATCTTTGTCCCTTTTTTTTTCTGTTTCAACATGAACGATTATGAAGGACTAAATGAGAATAGCTGGTTCATCAAGTGAAAGTGACTCTTAAATGCTTACATTTTTTGGTGGATGATTTATATTTTACAACACAGCTCCAGAGGGCACTAAACCCAGGAGCAATTGCTGTGCAGTTTAATGATTTTACTATTTTGCCCTTGCTTTGAACACAGCAGATGAGTTTCTTTGTCACAGGAAGCAGAAAGAAGCAGCTCAGCTGGGATGGTCCAGGCATGAAGCAAAGATGTGCTGTCCTTCAAGATGCAGCTGATGGTCTGTAGTGTCTGTGCCTCTCAACAGCTCTGTCCCCTCATGGGTCTGTCCCATTTGATTTGGGATGGAGTGGCTGAGAAAGCTGTGGGTGAACAGGGTTTTGTGCTATGCTGTAGTGATGTTTTCTGCTTGCTTTCATTCTCTTCCTCCCATTCCTTACTGTCTTTTTTGCCTTTCTGACTACTGAACATTGAGCTGACATTTCAGGAAATTATCCAGAGTTATTCTGAGACCTCTTTCATGAATTGTTAATGTAGAGCCCATCATTGCATATGTATAGTTAGGATCATTATTTTGCCATGTGCATTACTTTGCATTTATTGACATTGAATCTCTTCTGCCATTCCACCATGAGAGCTTTCTACAAGTATTTGAGGTCAGTCTTATGTTTGATTTTTCTGAATGCTTTTTTAGCAGCTGAATATTTGCCACCTCACTAAAAGAGATTCATTGCATTAATAGTGATGAACAGACTTCTACTGTTCATTTATGAATAGAGGGTGAACAGAGCTGGCTGCAGCCCTGAACTGACTCCCTGTGGGAAAACCTCCCCCCACTGTAAGAACTGACCAGCCATAATTTTTGACTGCTCAGCTTTTAAAGTAACAATTATTAATTAGTAGACTCTCTCTCTTTTCTTCCAAGGCAGCTTAATATCTTTAAGAGTGTTAAGTGTCCAAACTTTTCAAAATATTTTGGGAAATTCAGGTGTGTGGTATAACCGTGTCACTCCTCGCTATGCGCTCACTGATTTCTTAACAGAGCATCTCTAGCTTCTTGAAGTACCTCTTTCCCACAAAAAGCCATGTTGGATCTGACTTTTCTCCAATATATCTATGTGCTATTTATGACAAAACTACCACTATTCAGTTCACTGTGCCATTCAGGCTCAGTGCACAGGAGCTGTCACCATCAGCACAGCTCTTAGAAATCATGGTCCCATGCTGTGCCTTTTCTTTCTCCTCTACAGATAACCTTCTAAACCAAAGATTAAATACCAAACTTCATAGTTTAGCAGTGTTGTACCTCTGCTCCTTCACCCTAGAGACCATCTGATCCTCTCAATTTCTTATGAGTCTTTCAATTTCTTCATCCCACTGTGGGTGGGAATTGTTCCCTGGTCTCATCCTCATGAGGAAAGACTTTGGTGTCAGTGAATCCCATAGCTCCTACAGGAGAGACACTCCAGGGAAGAATTAATTAGGCTTTCTTCCTTCAGATTCATCCTCCCTGCATGCTCCTTTTAGATATAATAAGTAGGACTTTTCAACCTGACTTCTTCACTGCCAGATTTTCAGGTAAAGTTGCTTGGGAAAGTTAGTATTTTTTTTTTAAATTTAAAAAAAATATTTTCTCCTAGTAATTTAGATATGTATAAGGTTTTATAGACACCTACTTAACATTCAAGCTGTTTTAAAATTTTTCTCATTTAGGTATTTTAATTTTTTTTAAGGTTGCTTTTTACCTCTAATGACAGCATTTTACTCTGCTGTTGAACACTCTTGCCTTTTACTGTGGTCAGATGGTAATCTTTTATCTTTTCTCATGGCAGTGCATTTTGAGTCTATAATGGGCAATCGGTAAAGAATTCCTACCTATGTTTTGTGCCTCTGCCAGTCCATTGAACTACCTGCTGTGTAGCCTTCCCATTTTCCCCTCTTTGAAATTAAATACTCCTAGGAGGTTGAATATAATACTCCTAGGAGATTTCTGTACTTTGAGTATCTTTTATGTACCTTGCAGTTACTACCCTAGGGTAGTTGTTTGATTGATGCCATGGGACAGCTTCTGTGCCTTGGGTTAAAACATTGACAAGAGAGAACTGGCATGGCTGATCAGTTGGTTCAAGAAGTCAGGCTTCATGCTGCTTAATAATCTGTCTGCAGCATCTTCCTCATGTGTGAATTTTCCTAGGTCATAAGGGGCCAGACGCAGCAGTTTTCACTACTCTTCCTAAGGTGGGTTGACCCTGGCCAGCAGAAAAATACCCACCCAACATCTCTCTTAATCTCCTGTCTCATGGGGTTGGGGTGCAGGAGAGGGGAAACACAAGGAAGGTCAGAAGACCCATGGGTCAAGGTAATGACAGTTTAACAGGGAGTGGAAAAGCTGAGTGCACAAGCAAAGCAACAGGAGGAATTCATTCAGGACTTTTCATAGGCACACAGATGTCCGGTCATTCTGAGAAAAGCAGGTCTTTAGCATATACAATTGTTTGTTTAGTAAGATGAACAATGTAACAGCAAATGCCTTCCCTTTGTCCTTTCTTTCTTTTTTGTTGCTGGGAATGCAGCCATATGGTGTGAAATATTCCTTTGGTCATTTCATGCCAGCGGTCCTGCCTGTGCCCTTATTGTATTTGCAGGGACCCTCGTGGCAGGAAGGAAGGATGAATCTGACTCCATGTTCTCAGAAGGTTAATTTATTATTTTATGATACTATATTATATTAAAGAATACTAAACTATACTATACTAAAAAATAGAGGAAAGATACTTACAGAATGCTAAAAGGATAATAATGAAAACTTGTGACTATCTCCAGAATCCTGACACAGCTTGGCACTGACTGGCCGTTGAGTCAAAACAATTCACACCAGAAACCAATGAAACAATCACCTGTGGGTAAACAATCTCCAAACACATTCCACATGAGCAAAACAGAGGAGAAGCAAATGAGATAATTATTGTTCTCCTTTTTCTCTGAGGCTTCTCAGCTTCCCAGGAGAAAAATCCTGGGCGAAGAGATTTTTCAGAAAATGTGAATGTGACATGCCCTCTCTCAGCCTCTTGCCCATTCCCAGCCTACTCACTTTGGGGAGAAGGAGAAGAGAGCCTTGATGCTGTGAAAGCACTGTTTCAGCAGCAGCCCAAACTCAGAACTGCTTTAACCACAAATCCAAAGCACAGCATCATATCGACTGCTGGGAACAAAGCTGAGTTCATCCCAGGCAGACCCAGAACAGTCTCCACCCTTCACTGCAGATTATTTGCATAATAGCTAGCAGGCACTGATGTGTTGGCACCAGTCCCTGTGGGTTCACCTCTGTGCTGCCAGTTGGTTTGTTTGCATTGCCACCCCCACAGGGGGTCTGCCCTTGGGGTCACGATGGGAGCAGAGCACTGGCCACTCTTCTGTAAGTCCAGCTGGATGTCCCTCACTTCTGCAAATTTGTTTGGCCCTCTTTCTCCTTTGGTAGCTTTGATAACTTGTCATGTTAGACTCCACACAGCAATGTTCCACTTTCCATGGTTTCCTGTAACATGACAGGATCTGTTGGTAAACAGAGCCTTTCACTTTTAGGTGTTTCCAGGACTGGTGGGTAGAAATGTGTTCCTGTGTGTCTTCATGTGAGGAAAGGTCCCCATATGGAGAGTAATGGAATGAAACTGAAGAACTGAAGTATACCTTTACATGCATCTCCTTCTTGGTGAGAAATGGGAGATTTTGATAGACAAGAAAGTCCCTCAGAAAGGGAAACACTTGTGCCATCAATATAAAGGCCAAGGAGTTCTGTATTCTCTGCAGCAAATCCTTGACTGCTGATTGCAATTCATGAGGCAAAACAGAACTGAACAGCCAGAAAACACGTCAGGGTTATTTATATAGTGTGGGGACACTTCTGCAAATACTGGGGTAACTGCTCTGCCTCTTGTCTGAAAGAGTGCCCTGCAGCCTGCCATATGTGAAGTGCTGACACCTGGAAAAAAATAGCTGTCAGTTCTTTTTATCAGGGGGTTATTTGTGTGTGTGTGTGTGTATATATATATATATATATATATAAAGAATTGGAGCATTTTGTCATTTTTCAGAGACAATCACTTGAAAGAGAATGTATTTGTCTAGGCTGTGAGATCTGACTGCAACCTGGAGTCAGCAGGCAGCCTTTCAGGTTTAGGAAAAATCAGAATGTAGAGGCCATGTCTCAATTTTTTGCCCTTTATAGTTACAAAACACTTAATTTCTTTCACCCACCAAAATGGCTTCTGACTGAAAAAGCCTCATTGTTACATGATGAAGAATTGCTTTGGCTTTGGAAATAGAAAATTCAGTAATACTTAGTATAAATCCACTCATCTGGACCACCAGAAGTCATTTAAGGGAATGTCCAGTGAAGGCAAAGAATACAACATGGGCAAGTAGATTCACCTTCTAAACATTATCCTTCAAACAGTCCAACTTATTAAGATATTTGCTATTTATATCATTACCAGAAGAGGAAAGGGAAAAATACATTAAAATGATACATGAAAAGCACTAATGCTGCATGCAATCTAAACTTCCTTCACCTAAATTAAAGACTAACTCCTTCTGACACAGGTACTCATACAAATGTGGTGTCATGGTTAGACCAGAAGATCACAGGTTTAGCAGCCAGCACGTGGGCATCTGAGGTATTTAGTGGTTAGCTGATATCAGGAGAAGTGAGTGACAAATAGGCAGTGTCAGAACAGCATATTGACAGGCATGGAAGTAAACAAGAGGCTTGCTCTGCTGTACACCCATGTGTTGTTGGAATCTTTGC
Organism: Pyrgilauda ruficollis; assembly: GCF_017590135.1. Taxonomy (NCBI): domain Eukaryota; kingdom Metazoa; phylum Chordata; class Aves; order Passeriformes; family Passeridae; genus Pyrgilauda; species Pyrgilauda ruficollis. Next base: position 12,865,736 of record NW_024524266.1, read on the forward strand.
CTGTTGAACTAAACAGGAGCAGGCATGGGCTGAGCCTCTGAGAGACAGTCCTCCTCACTGATACATGGTTGGCTTTGCTTTAGCATTTGGATTTTTCTTTCCTTGCATACACTTTATTGGCAAACAGAAAGTCTATCTTGGGGCTGAAGACTCAGACATTTGAAGTCCGGACAGTGCATTGCTGAACTGAGCAAAACATTTTGAATAGCAAGACCCTGGTACATCTAACACCTTCCAAAACACATCATCCTCACAAATGAGTGTGGAGAATTGCTGTACCTCTGTAATATGGGAAAGTAAAACACAGAGAAGACCCAGACATTTTATCCAAAACAAATGGGCTGAAGAACAAAATTGCTCATCAGAGTAATCAACTTTAAAGAGTCCTTTTCTTGATCTCAATCTTTGTTCACTTATTGCACTTAGGTAATTTTAAAGACATCAGTGTAACTATTTTATGCCTGCTCTTGTTAATTTTCTTTAAGTACAGTAAAATAACATTTTATTGCTTGCACAATTCCCTGATCATTTGCATTTTTCTTTGTCACACTTTCTTGGCAAGTAAAACTGCCTGAGCTGTGATGGTTGGGTAAATTAGTATCATTCACAAGCTCATTTTGCATTTTGGAGTGTCAAATGTTTTTTGACTAAGAAAACATCTTCCCTGTTGTTGTTGTTGGATGTGGGAGGAAGGGAGAAGATAGGTAAATTTGTGTAATGGAAGAGTGAGACACACTTTTGAATGTCAGTTTTATATATATGTTGATAAAACCTGCAGACATAAATCAGCTTCTGACTGTGATTTCACTAGTGTGCCATAACTTCCCACATGGTCTAATGAATAAGCACAAAGGGAATAATAGGCCTATTGATTTACATCTTATTTAACAAAACAAAAATATATTGGTGACAGTGTGCAATTCCAGAGGGAATGTTAGGAAAGAAAGAAACTACAGGCAGGAAGGAGGGTGGGGTTCTCCAACATTTGTGTTGCACAATGCCAGAGATTTAAATTCGGGATGTCTCAGATTAACCAGGGAGGCAAGCTCTCTCTGGATGCCCTGTTGTTAAGGTCTTGGGATCTGCAGGAGAGGACAGCAGCTCTCCTGCTGCCTGCCTGAGCCCTCCCTTAGAAATCCAGGGCATGGATGATGGGGGGACATTGACTTCCTCTGCAGTCTCCAGCATTGTGGCCACAGTGCAGCTCAATCTGGCTGTGAGATCACCCTCCACTCCAGAGTTCTGTACTTATGAGGCCTGAAGGGATCAAGTTCAGAAACTTAAATTCTCTCATTAGCCTATGGAAGGAGAGAGATTAAACCTCTGTGAGTTTAACCGGCAAACACAGGTTAGATATTTGCCTTGGGTGGAGTGATGACTTCCATGGAAGTAAAACAGATTTCTCTTCCTACCAAGCCAAATTTTGAACACCTTTATCTTTATATGGTGACATCTGACATAGAGGCATTCTATCTGGTTTCACACAGAGACACAAAACTCAGATTATGGAAAATAAGATCCAAAATACTGGCCTGGGGCACTTCCAACTGATGAAATACTGTGAGTACAGAGATGGGCGAGGCAGCCTTATGAGTGTAGGATTATGATTGTAAAAGCCCATATTTTTTATGCCACTGGTGCCATTCCTGACATAACTATTTGTTTTTAAAGCCAACTAACAGAGACAAAACACATGTAATAGAAAAATTGCCGATTAACTATTGCATGTAGGCTAGAAGGGTTCAGCTGCATTTCCTTCTGTGCAGTCAGGGGTAATGGTGTGATAGAAAAAGGCAGAAAGATGTACTTGTTAATGCTTATCAAAGGGCAGAATTTTAGATCTTACAGCTGACATGGGCTCCTGAAGTCTGCTAATTAAACCATGTGAAGATTTGATCAAAGGCATTTAATGCAGAGATTGCTTAGCAAGATGCAGATAATTAGATGAAGGCTACTAATGATTTACTTCTGCAAAGTGTAACCTAGCACTGCTGTCTGAAAAGTGACATTTCCTGCAAATTCTGGTCTTCGTGTTCCTTGGTGTAACAGCATAATTGTTAAATACCAAGTGCAGATCAGGCCCAGAACATGCCTCATATTCTACTTCACAGTTAATATAGATGGTTTAAGCTGGAGAACAGTGGTGATGTAGGTTAAGAAGGTTTAGATATCTTTTCAAAGAGACAGAATGCTCTTCACTGGCTGAAGAGATGGGTCAGTTTGTGTGTCTGGAGCTAAGTGAGATGATTCCTACAGCTAGCATGGGATGTAGCTGGCACTGAATTAGCACAAATCACTTTGCCTGAAGTTCTGTCACTGCCTCCTGTGGCTGCCATCTTCACATCAAACTCTGGGTCTTGTTCTTCTTTTTGCAATGTACTTCCCCAGGCCTTACAGCTGGGCACGCTCTCCCAGATGCCCCTGTCCTCTGGAGAAGACAGATCACCTCTGCATCCCACAGAGTTCTCCTTCTGAGGCAGAGGGCAGCACTTCCTCCACCAGGGTCTCTTGGGGATGGATTTGTGGGTTAGTTTTGCTTCCCACAGGAGCAGGAGGTCAAGTTGTCTACTTGCTTCCTAAACAAGTACTCTGCTGACTGGATTACAAGGTAAGGCTCTACTCTTTAAGAGGCTTAGAAAGAGCTTGAGGGCATTTTCCAGGTGAGCTGCTGCTGCTGCTGCTGCTGAAATCTGGCAGACTGTCACTGCTGCTCGTATGCAGACCTGAGCTCTGCTGAGATGATTGTTTCTGTCAAGGTGTACGTGACACTCAGCATTCCTACTGGCAGAAATCCTGTACTGGGGGAATCCTGTGAGTAGGAATGCAGACATCCTGAGAAATTTAAATGAAAGTTAATTTAGGTAGAAGGTGGCCTGAGGTTTCAGATTCATACATCATGTAAATCTAACCCCTATTGTTGTACTGGTTTGAACATTCCCTTCCAAAATATCTTAGTAACTTATTAATTCTTTCTTAACCATTTTTAACTGTAATACGAGCTGTGATTAAGCTTTGTCCATTTTTCTCCAAAAAACAGCTCCGTGCAAAAAATTCCCATAAATTATCCAAAACAGAAGCAGTCCTCAGCCTTAATTGCAGCATTCATTACACACTTACACTATCATAAAAGCTCCTTGGATTTAGTGAAACTCAAGTATTCTTTTTGTGTTCATAATTTTAACATGCATCCTGAGGGAAGTTTCTGTGGAGAGGCAGCAGGCTCTGAAATGAGCTATGGCTGTTGCTGAGCATTGCAAAGCAGCTGAGACCTCCTCCTCCTAGTTCAGGCCCTGCTCATCTGCTGCCCTTGCTTGCTCTCAGAGGTCACCCTGCAGACACCAGTGCACTTCTCCAAGCTCTGAACCCACCGCTAGGGCCAGTGCCAAGCAGGCAGACACTTTGCTGTGATCCAGAAACTGAGTGAATATTTGTCAGCCCCAGGAGGCTGGGTCTTGCATGGTACTCCATGGGTCAGACCCTGCTACTGAGGTGAGGAAGGAGAAAGGAGCATGAGTGCATCACCAAACACCTCAGGGCAACTGGGCTTGATAGCTGCATTTTTGTGGTGTCTACAGCTCCCCTGTCTGCCACACATCACCTGGGTGTGCTGGTCCAGAAACTGAAATGTTAGGAACTGGCATTATGGCTTTGTCTGTCTGCATGCAATAATCCCTGTGCTTTCCTGGTAATGTGCTGGGGAAGGAGCCAGGCACTCAGCACCCCCACCATTCCTGTGTGGCTCCACTGGGAGCAAACCTGGGCGAGGACAGAGCAGGGGCTCAACAGGGCTGGGCTGATGAGGAGGAGCCTGGGGAGGGCAGTGATCCCACAACACAGCCAGAGGATTCCATGTGACAGTGCAGCTACAGGATAAACAGGTAGGACACCACTGTGTCTTAAGTGTTCAAAGAAACAAAATCACATTTGGCGGACTAAGATGGAAGTAAGATGAGAGACAGGTCACAACAGATAGAAAATAAATGAAAGAAATCCAAGCTGGATTTATCAGTAATTAGAGATTAGAAGGGAAGGAGAAATAATAATAATAATAGTAATGCTGGCAAGCCAGAAATTGAGGAGAAAATGTACTCTAGATAACAGAAAGCCAAAAATGGCAATGTTTTAAAACAAAAAAATGATAGTGGAAGACCTGTTGAAGACCCCAAATAGCTCCTATTTTAGAGGCATCCTAGTAGTTTCTGCTGGATTACTATTTAGATCTAGCTAACACAGCCAGAGGATTCCATGTGACAGTGCAGCTACAGGATAAACAGGTAGGACACCACTGTGTCTTAAGTGTTCAAAGAAACAAAATCACATTTGGCGGACTAAGATGGAAGTAAGATGAGAGACAGGTCACAACAGATAGAAAATAAATGAAAGAAATCCAAGCTGGATTTATCAGTAATTAGAGATTAGAAGGGAAGGAGAAATAATAATATTAATAATAATAATAATAATAATAATAATAATGCTGGCAAGCCAGAAATGGAGGAGAAAATGTACTCTAGATAACAGAAAGCCAAAAATGGCAATGTTTTAAAACAAAAAAATGATAGTGGAAGACCTGTTGAAGACCCCAAATAGCTCCTATTTTAGAGGCATCCTAGTAGTTTCTGCTGGATTACTATTTAGATCTAGCTAGTTCTAAATCAGCATGTCTTACTTCCAGTTTTGTGATTGCTACTCGTCTTCCATTCTGAAATAGGACAGAAATGACAAATTTTAAGTTTTTGTGGAATGCTACAGTCTATAACATTTGTTTCTTCTAGATTGATATGTTTCAGATGAATGTTTATGTTATTAATTTTTACAGTACCACAGGATGTAAGAACTATGTTAAATTAAATGAACTAAGCTAAACTAAAAATGAAATTAAATGAAAAATCAATTTTCAAACAAACCCCCAAATGTTCCCTTTAAAAATGATCTATTTTCTCTGCCTAAGCAAATGTTCACAGAAGAACCATGTTTCTACAAAATATTTAATTTCAACTTGCCAGCAGTGGAAATTTGCTTCATCAGGATCTGACCAGCTTTGTTATTGATTCACTCAAGGGAAGAGCACAGAGGAAAAACCCAGTGACTGATTTACTACTGCCTTTTTCTCTTATGCATTCATTTACACTTATGGGCAGGAAGTGTAAAACACACATAAATACACAAAACCAGGCCTGTTTTTGTGCAATTCATAACGCAGTTTAGATCCATGCAGTACAGCTATTGTTACATAAAGAACAAGGCAATAGGGAAGCAGGTACAATATTTGTGTTATCCCTGAATACTTAGAATTCATATAATTTGGGTTTAATTGTCCATGAACAGAAGAATATCTGGTATTCATCTGTTTTGAGACTTCATCTGCTTTCACCTTAATTGGTAAAGAGACATTATGTCTCAGCAAGGATAAAGATAATTTTCACTGTATGTTGTTAATAAGGAATAAAGTGCAAAAAAACCAAAAGGGAAATGCAGTCCCTGTGGGAATAAAACCCCTCAGCAATTGAAAACCTCTCTGTGATTTGGGATGATGATATGTCAGAAGGGTAGAGAACTTCCTCCAACATTAGAGAATGAGCAAGCTCTGCATTTGAATGCTCATGCATTTGAGCAAATAGATCACACACGGTTCTCTGGATAAAAACAAAAGAAGTAATTAATTGCAAATTATATGGTCATAGCAATTCCTGTTGAGAACTCAGCTGAATTTTCTTGTGTTTAGTAGCTCACCATCCCACAGTGCCCTCTTCTGAGATACAGGAAAGCCTGAAAATGATGTCTGAAATGCTTCTTAGTGCAATACAGCAGTAGAAATTGGGCAGGTACCCAGATAGGAAATGGAAATTTCATTCTGATATCTGAAAGTATTGTGTAATTCATGAAAATGATGGGAAGAGACACAAAAAAAAAGCCTTGCCAGTACATTGCTTCTCACTGCTCTCTTGCTGCTTAGTGTGGGCTGCTTTAACCCAGAAACTGTTTCAATAGGCATCCCTACAGAACCTATATTTGCTTTTCTTCCTTTTCTAGCCTTTCCTGTCCTTTATTCCATATCAGAGAGATGTACTTTGCATTTTTAACATTGATTGACTTAATTCCTGCTCACTGCTTCCTTTACTCTTAGGTCAGCCATCTGCATTGATATCCAAATTTTACATTCACTGTCCCTTCCAGATCTCCAGCTTTATCTCTTCAAGCCGTGTAACACAGGCACTACAGCCACTTCAAATCTGTGACCTGACTGACAACTTGCTAAACTGTTTCATACACCGTCCAAAACCATCCACACATCTCTCTTGGTTCTGGAAGCAGTAAAATGGCTTAAGTTAGAGGGCAGCTCTGCTGGGAAAAACTGCTGTTAATGTGCTAAACGTGATGTTCATGCAAATTGCAGGCATGGTGTTAATAGCAGTGCAATTCCCAGGGCCCAGGCTGTCTCCAAGAATAAAGATGTGTGGCATCAGTTTGGGGTGATGCTGCTTGTTGGGGGCTGAGTGTAGACAATTGTGGAAGCTGGAGCACAGACGTGGATGTTGTGTGTTTTACTGCCTTCTCAGACCTGCAACCACAGCTCCCCTGAAGTCACCCTTGCTTTTGTATGAATTTGAGAGAATATGGCAGCTGCTATCCAGACTTGCCTTTGTCCTCACCATTGTGCATTTCTGCCTGCCTGTTCTTTGTCTATTTTGCCAATTTCTCCTCCTGATTCTGTAGTTCAGGTCCTCATTCATGCCTGCTTAACCTTCCTCTGGCCAAATTCTTATTGTTACCCACTAATATCCATATTCACTATACTATCTTTTTCTCATTGTTGTCTTTCCTAACTCCCATCTTAATATTACCCTGGCATATAGGCTGCCAAATGGACTGTCTGCCCTTTTCTACACTTGGATAAACTCAAGGGTGAATAAAACACACTTTTATATAAGTACTTTTATACTGGTAGGGGACCCTGATTGCTCCATTTCCCCCAGCAGTGTAGATTCTCCAGCCATTGCCTGGGAATAATCACTGTGAGGTGGGTGGCATTAAGGGCTCCCTGTGCAGTGGGTCAGCAGGTGGCTGGCGTGGGAAGGAGAGGTCAGCTGAGGATTCAGTGGACAGTCTAAGTTCTGCAGATCTGCAAGATGGATAGTTTATAATGTGTATTTGGGGTATCTTCTCAATTTGAATGTTAAACAGGAGGTATTCATGATGCTTCACAGTCTGAGATGTGAATCTTGGCTAACTAAAGTCACCTTGAATTTGAAGGTATTTTTACATTTAGTCTTCTGTTCAGAAAGCTGTGTTTCAAGTTCCAAGGCTTTTCACAGCAGTCATCTTTAAATAAACATATTTTCTAGTAAAAGCATCCCACAGTTAGTCAAATATAACTTCATCCTACAGAAGTCAAAGGGATGCTGTCCAATGACACTGAAGATCACATGATAGGCATTAATCTAAATTTACCTTTCAGTAATTCTCAGTAATTCTTGTTCAATTGGTGCTTGTGTGAAATGGCTGGAACCGTTGGTTTAGCCTTTATTTTAAAAGTATTTTTTGTTATTTTTCCACATCTCATGAATATATTCAGACTAGTTTACAAATTTACGTAAATTCTATTGTTTAAAAGAAAAAAAATGTCAAAATAGCTTCAAATATCTTCCATTATGTTCTTTGTTGCTCTGCCTTGTTTCTGTCTCTATCTATGTTTTATTATTAAGAAGGTCTGATTTTACTTTTATGATGTGAAGTCTGTCAAAACAATGCATTAAATAATTCTGAATCATTATTATCCAATACTACATCTGTTGCTTTCTTTCTTAGTTTTTCCCCCTTCCCTTAGATGGTCCAGGATTGAAACCTGCTATTTCCTTAATATTATTCAGCTGTGTCTGAAATATTCTTTTGTCTTCCTACTTAGAATCCTTCAAACTATTGTGCTCATCATTCAAAGACCTTGAAGGGTCCTGCCTGTGACTGTTCCAGGTGTCTGAACGACACAGAAATGCTCCTTACACTGGTTCTTTCAGTCAGTATTGAGAAGTTGGTCTTCAGCAGCTCTTGAGAGTTATGGACAGAAAGATGGAGAAAGCCAAGCATTACAGAATGATTTTAGAAAGCATGCTATCCAAGGTCTCAGTGTTTCATGGCCTTCACAATTTTTTTGGGAGCGATGAAGTAGTGGAGGTGAGGTGTAGCCTGCAGTGGCTGCTTTAAGCCTTAGGAAACCTGAGGATAGGCTTGCTCTGCAGGCTGTGGGGTGCAGAATGCCTTGTGAAGGCTGACCTAGAACAGAGGCTAGACAGAGTTAAAGAATAAAGTAGGGATTTATTAGAAGGTATCAATGGATCCACCTTGGGCAGCAAAAGAGCCCAGCCAGGGCTACACCCAAGATGAACCCAAAATGGTCACAAAATGGACAACCCGTCACGGGGTCTCTCACTTCTATAAGTTTTGGTCCATTTTCATTTTGGAGTTAATTGCCTAATTATAGCTTTAGGTTATGAAGTCCCATCCTGCTTGTTTTTCTCTCTTCATTCTGCTGTTGTTTATGCTCTTGGGCCTGAAATTTGGATCATTTGTCCTTGGTCCCCAGCTAGAGAAGGAAATGTTTTGTCTTCCTACTCTGTGAAGAGAGCTTACTATCCCTTAACATGAAGTTCAGAACTACACACTAAAGCAGTACAGAATCTGAAAAATATAAAAATAAAACTTGAGGCATCACTAAGGGAGATCTATGAGCCAGGCATGAGGGAGTAGAAAGAACAAACAAAACATATGAGGCTTCCTAATTCTTCAACTCAGTCCCAAGAAACTGTAGAGAACAAATATAATTTTAAAATGTCTGTTCCAATCACAAAAGGCTGCAAAATATTTCCTCAAATTTTTACAAGCTTATGGGCTGGCCTAAAATACAAAAAACTCCCAACCAAGCTGTGCTTCTGGAAAAGGTTGAGGGCAAAGCCCCAGGTTCCTTCAGTAACAGGAACAGCCTTGTTGAAATATTAGATGATCTTAGCAAGTGGAGTTTCATCTTGCAGATGAGGGCAAAAATCTTTGTACAGTGCTCTCATCATGCCAGGGAAAACTTACCCATCTTTCTCCGAATTAGCTGTGAGTACATAGGCAGGGCTCACAAATCCAAGACATCAGTGCCACCAGACTTGATGCAACCAAGGCATGACTGCACCAGTGCACCCACTGCAACAACTTGGGAGCATGGGGGTTGCAGAATTATGCAAACTGCTTCTCTCTCCAAAGCTGCTTGCATCACTCATTGGAGAAACTATGCTGGCTGCGCCTGTTCCTTCTTCAGACCCTTTTCTAGTTTGTCTAAGTGTGGTTTTCCTTAGGGTTTTTTAAGGTTTTGTCCTCTTTCTGCCTTCTATATGTAGTCACTTGCTTTGCCTTGAACAGCTTGTGTGTGCAAGGTGGAACTTAATATAGAAAAATCAAAAGCAAATGTGGACAATAAGACAGTAACATCTGTGTTGGAAGTCAGCATTAGAACTCAGAGTTATTTAATCATGGCTTTACTTTGCTAGTCTTCTCTCCTGGGCAGCCCAGGAGTGGAGTAATTGCTTCATGAGATCTCAGTTTAGAGACAGGCTGAACTTTGTCCTTTGAAATGCCAGTGTAGCTTGTAAACTGGTGGTCACTGTACAGGTGTGGGAAAATGTATGCACGTGTGTATATGTGGTCTTTTATATTTCAAATTCAATTATTAAAATGTTCTCCTCCATGTGATTTAAAAATTGTGTTCCAACCAAGATCACATCATTCTGGAATGAGAGACAAGAAAGACTGCTTTTATTATTTATTTAGTATTATCACCTCTGGAAAGAGCTGGGAGCTGGCTGTCACAAGTTCCAGGGTGATGCCCTAGCTGGTGAACTCTTCACTACATTGCAAAGAGTATTGCTGGTGCCTTCTGTTCACTTTGTGCTGCTGTGTGCTTAAAGGAGCAAACACTTCAGGCCCCAAGCAAACTTGGGACCTGCAGGGCAATAGCCAGCTTGCCTTTAATTAGCACAATTAGGCGGGCAGAAAGAGATACACAGCCTGTTCTGTGAAATGCACAGGCATTTTATGGTGGAGCAGATCAGTTTGGGATTTTGTTTAAGTAACTTTAGGAAGTTTTTAAAGTAACTGTCGGAGCTCTAGGAGCTTTCTTTATGCCCACCACATGTGAGAGTCCAGCTCCATTTGATCTGTTCACCATCTGACTCGTCGCTCTTACATTCCTGGATCCAGCTTTCGTAGGAGCTGGACACAGGTGCTGGTTTGGATGCCTTTCTGAGAAAGTAGGAACAGCAACAAGCCCTTGCAGCCTGACAAAAGACCCAAGCATCAGCAGCACTCCTCTTGTCTGAGCTGTGCAGAGGTGCTCAGTGGCTCTGGGGGAGCCACCAGCTGCCTTACAGCACTGCTCCACAGGTCTCCCTGCCTGGAGGAAGGCTGGATTCCAAGCAGGTATCCAGTACTTCTCCCTGGTTCCCTGTGCTGGAGGAGTGAGGCAGGCATCTGACATTGATATCTGACAACCCTGCCCCTGGAGGTCTCATTGGAATTCACTCCACAGAATAAGAAAATTAGCTACTTATTTCCAACAGGCTGCAATATTTTCTTCTCCTTCTTTTCCCTCAGACTAGGTGGTTACATTTTGATGCACTTGCAGACAAAATGAAATGAGATGGACTGGAGCCAGTATAATACTGCTTGCAATGCTGTACTCAGAATCACAAAGGAGAAACTTCTGTGTCGTGTTGTGCTGAAACCACATCCCTGGCATCAGTTACTGCTGTTTCTAATCAATATAAATGTGCAAAACATTGTGTAAATGCTTTAGATTTTTCAGATAGTTCCACAATGCCATTAATTCTTTCTGACTACCTGGGCAAGCACCTATTTACCTGGCAACATGATAAAGCATTAATCTTTCCCTGTGAAGTGATGGGAAAGGAAAAAAGTGGAGAAGGAATGCAGATATTTTTCCTTCTGAAAGCTGTTTTCAGGAAAGACATTTGATATTTTTTATGCTAGACAGAAAACAGCATTTCCATATTGAAAAATATTTTTTCCACTCTATTTCTGAAACTCTGGATATTTTTAGATCAAAAAACATAGAAGAACTCATGTTACTAGAAAGATGCCATGGCCTATTGAAGCATTACAGCTAGAGGTATTTATTCATAAAGTTGGCATCTCTGTTGCCAGCCTGATTTGCATTTGCAAATTGCACCAGGTCTTCAGACCTTTAAGTCTGCATGTTTCCAGAAAGCTGTTTATTTTCTAAAGGGATGTGTGGTTTTAAGTGTTTCCACTAATGTTGCTGTGGAGTTATTGTTTCTTATTGTAAACTTTCCTGTGTAGTCTGAGGAATTTGGCCTTATCTCACAGAAAATTTTCCTCTGAAAGGCAGAGTTTGGGAAAAGAATCTGTTGTGAAACTCATCTGTTAATAATCTTGGGCATAACTCATGAAGATTGAAGAGTGTCTTTCTAAAAGCAACTCTAATGCTATGAATAATTGCCTCTTTGATTTCCAGGGAGACTGGAAATTCACTTTTAAGCTGTCTGAAATGCTTCTTAGTACTCTGTACTATACAGCAGTAGAAATTGTGCAGGTACCCAGATAGGAAATGGAAATTTCATTCTGATATCTGAAAGTATTGTGTAATTCATTCTTTCTTGACAATCTTTTGCCCTTTCATTTCCTGAACTGTCCATAAACCACAGAATTATGCAGAAGTCTTAGAAGTTAATTTTGCAAAATATTAACCTGTAAAGCTACCTTGAAATTCCTGGTCTTATAAACATATTCATCCTCCCAGTAAAATAGAGGCTGGTGGTTGTTAGTATTTGATAAATGCTGTGTTTGCAGAGAGCATGGCCTCATACATGTTAAAATTACCATTGGCTTTACGACATTCCTTAGAAAGAGTAGCAATGATCATATATCTTTCCTTACCAACTGAAAACTGATACCAGGCTAATGATAAATTTACCATTGATGGATCTCTGTGGGGTGAGAATATCATGCCCAGACACCTTAAATGGAGACTCTCATGTGATCCCAATAGGGTAGGGCTGGGAAATATGCAGAATGCAGACAAACCTGAGAGTGTTTCTACTTTGCCAACAGCTAAGAACCTGTGGCTGTTAAAAATAATCTTACCTGGATACAAATGATAGCACTCCAGGAACAATTCAGATTTTTCTGAAAACTGGAAGAAGTGTATGAAAAATATGAACAAGGTCCTATAGGTATTCCAGGCTAAACAGCTGTATAGACCCCTCTGAATTAAGCATGCTGTGCATATGATTGTAAAAGCCACAACTCAATGCACCTGGTTCCTTTCCTGTCTTTGTCCCTGTCAAGTGAACTGATGAAATGCCAATTTTGGAATTGTTTTCTTCAGATACAGTGAGATTTCACATGATGATATAATCATATATTTGTGACAAGAAAATCATGGCTAAGCATCTTCACATGAGATTGACACCTGGCCTCCAGATCCTTCAATGTGTCAGTATTGGATTATTATAATATTGTATGCAATGATAAAAGCATTGGCTTGTGCCAGAGTAAAACTAGTGTACTGGAATACAGCTTCCCAGACTCTACAGAAATCAGGCAGTTTTTCAAATTCCTTTCCTTGGGAGGTTTAGTTGTCTTAATGAGTACAGCAGGCTTTTCAGCTGTACAGGAATTATTTGAGTTGGAAAGTTACTATTCCTGCCCTTTCCAACAGCCTGTGTCACAGGCAAAGCCTTATGCCTTTTCTGCAGCAATGTCTGTGGTAGCTACTGTGGTAGCTGTGTGCCAGAAAGCAGACCTTGACATTTCTGTTAGTGAAAAATGGATTGAATTGTGCTTACTTCATCTCTGGCAAGAGCAAGGTGGACCTGTGTCATGCTGTATTTTAGAAAGGAAGAAAAGCACAATGAGTTTATTTAAAAGCAAGTGCATGTGCACACATATTTAGGCATATCTCTTTCCATCCAGGAGAGGTTAGACTTTCGTGCCACACAGTAATATCAGAAAATATCACGAGGGTACAGTATATTGAAGTCACTTGGGTTTTAGGCATTGCTTCTTAAAACTAGAATTTTGCACCACAGGTATAAGAAAAATACTGCCTTGCCTTTACTATTGCACAGAGATAACTACTAGTAAATGCTGGTGACCTTTCAGACAAAGGACAATATTTTGCAAGTAAAGGGAGGATGAAAAATAAGGCTTTAATATATTAAGCATCCCACTGCTAAGGCAAAGAAGAAGCAAAAGGTGGAGATGTATGTCCAGGTCAGAGTACTGACCTAGAATGAGATGAAGGTATACTTCCCAAAGTATGGAAGTTTTCTTTTCTTCCGCCACCTATAAAAAAACTGCTTTTTTCCAAGTGTTATACAAGCATAGCAGAGGCTCTAACCTGAAATAGCTAAGAACAAATCTCACCCTGTGAAGAAATAGTTTCCCTTTGCTGGAGCAGGTGTGTTGAGAACCCTGTCAGATGCTCATACATCAGGAACTGTGAGGGGACTGAGACAAAGTGTTTCCAAGACTGCAAGGAGACAGTTAAAAAGAACGAGCTTTGTACAAATGTCTCAGAGGGAACTTTAACAAAAAAGGGAAGGAGAAATGGACTTTTTCCAAAATCTGCAAGTCATTGACATAGATTTTTCTGGGCCCAGTCTATGATCATGCATTTGCTTCTATCTTGCATATAAGGATATTTGCAAAAGCTGTTTAAAGAGAATTTACTAACTGGCTTTATACATGTTTTGAACTGTGTTCAGGAATACTGCCGCAGATCTGTGGCACTCCCTGCTTGGGCACTACAGGAAACTTTTGTCCTGTGCTGGATATATGGGAAAAGAAGTCACAGAGAGAGGGCAAATGGTATTAAGAGCAGGTGCACCCAAGAAATTATTTTGAGGCTGCATGAGTAATTATAGTAATATTTCAAAGGAAAGCAGGGAAATAACAAAAAAAAGAAAGGAAAAGAGTTGGGGAGGGATTAATGTGAGTTCTCCTGCTGAAATGAAATTATCTCAGATGCTTTATTCCCTGGAAACACCCCCTTTCTGTACAATGTCTTACATAATTAATGTGAATTTTCTTAGGCAAAGTTTGTTTCTATAATTTGAAAGAAAAAGAAAAATGGAAAGAAAATGAAAATCAGCAAGCCATTGTGAGGGTTAACAAATGTGAGTTGTGCCATTGAATCTCTAATTTGAGGTACCTGCCATGGAAGAATTTTATTTTTGTGTAACTCAAGTTGGTCTCACAGCACAGCCTCTGTGTTGGCGGAAGAAGGAATGTGATGTTTGTGGCACATCCCTGCAGGGAGCATCAGAAACAGCTGAAGACTCCCATAGGACTTTCCGATATAACACACAATACACTGGGGAGAAAAGCCTTCCCAGAACATTGTCTTTTATATGGACACGTGACAAGTGCCTTCATTAAGACTTGAGGCAAAGTCACAACTGAGTCCTGATGTATTAGAAAGCTGCTGGGGAGCAAACTGAAAAACCAGAAGGTCAAGCTGCTACCTGACATGTAGGGAAACCTCCACCTCCCTTGCACAGGCTGGTGACCTTTCTGACTACAGGAAGTAGTGTTTCTGTGTGACTCAAGCTTGAACCATCAAGCTGCCTCTGAGGACACAAAATGCTTGCCCAGGCTACACAGTTGATGTGACTGTCAGATGTGTTGGGTGATTGATGACTGTTCAAGGTCTTTTTGTAAATTGGCCTTGTATCCTGGATGGTAGAAGGAATAAGTTTGACAGTTACTGTGATGTTTTAAACAGCATTCCTTGTCAGAAGTCAGACCTCTGCAGATTGCTTTCTGATCCTACTGAACAGCATGTCAAATATATTGCTGTTTTATGAGCATCTTTCCACCTTCCCAATTCCAAAAGTTTCTGGGGAGACTAAGGCTCATGAGCAGAGTGCTAATATAGCCCATAAATCGTGTTGATGGCAGTACAGTGCCTGAACATTCCCAGGGGAGAGGGTTTTACAGCCCTTACCAAAATCATTTGCTCTGCATCAGGCATGATACCTGCCATAACGACCATAGCTTGGTTCCATGTGGCAGTTTACACTTAGCTGCCATTCACTTTTATTTAATTTGTAGCAAGACTCAAAGGCTAACAGGGCAGGCTTAGGAAGGCAGCATGCATCTCAGTAGGCTGGCGCTCACCAGCTTGTGTGATCTGGACAAGTTTCCACAGCTTCACCTGCAGCTTAGGGTGTGCTGGTCCCAAGCCAACAGAGTAAAAGTTTCATCCTTCTGTAGATTCTTCTTACCAGCTGAACAAAAACTATCCAAGATGAAAGGGTTAAGCACACCAGTGCTTAGTACTCTGTGCCAGAACAACTGTATTTTACATGCCCAGCTCAGAGAAACAGTCCAAAATCCTCTGAATGCTGAGTAAGAGCACGATGAAACCAAAGTTCCACACGTCTTGCTCTCATTAAGAGTGGCACTCCAGCAAACCTCAGAGAATGAGTTTAAGGGACCATTGAACACACCTGGTATATCTCTCCTAATGTAATATATGCAATTAATATAAGTTTCTAAGCTGCCAAGACATAGTTAAGTGCCTGGGGATTAGATTAGTGCCTCCAAAATAGGCAACACGCATAACCATTGATATGTTTAATGAGTGCTGTTGCCTTAAGTTTTGAGCTTGTATATTTTTCAGATCCTGTACTGCATTAGTGTATAACTCTGAACTCCACATAGAGTGTTAGTAAGCTCTCTTCACAGTTTGGTCAGACTAAATGACCCGTCTAAGCCTGAGAACCAAGGACATCCTGAGCCTCAGGCCCTGAAAAGTATAAACAAAAGTGTATGGGGGGAAGAGCAAACTGTGGGAATATGACTTCATTACCTGAAGCTGTAGCTGGACAATTAACTAACCCCTAATATGCAAATAGACCAAACTTTGTCTGAAAAACTCGTGACCATCGCCCATCTTGGGTGTAGCCCTTGCGAGGCTTTTGCACTGCCCAAGGTGAATCTATAAATAAATAAATAAAAATATTTACTTAATAAATAAAACTACTAAATAAATAATAACTACTTTAATAAATATCTGCTTTACACTCTAACTCTGTCTAGCCTTTGTCCTAGGTAGCCAATCCAAGGCATCATAGTGCTATGGATAAATGCAAAGCAGGATTAATGGAAGAGACCATAACCCAGAGCTACCCCACAGCTGGGTGCATGGTGTCAAACTCACTTTGACTCTTCATTTAATTTGTTTACCAACATTTTCTTCCAATGGAAATGAAAGCTATAAATGGGACATACGTGATTCTTGCTCTGAAGTAAAAAGAAACATTCCCACATTTCACAGTCTCTACTGTCTTAAATACTTGAGAAAACAGTAACTTCATTAGCTCACACAGAAAGGAAATGATATGAGATACTTGAAGACTGAATTAATGGGAATCTTGAAAAAAGATCCCTTTAGGCAGAGATGGTAGCATTCATCACACCAGGGCTGGTGTACCATGTAAAGGTGTAGGGAATGACACTTTGTCCCCCAAGTCCCAGTTATTGTCCTCCGCTAGTAATGTTAAGTGCAAGCCCAGTAGCCTGTTTGCATACTCTTTGATTGGTATCAATGTTTATATTAGCATTCAAAAAACAACAAAGGGTGTGTTAAAAATAGCAGAGATGACAGAAAGAGGGCAATTACTTGGTTGTGTGACTAGGAAGGATAATATTAAGTTACTGTGTAATTAAGGTTAGACCAAGGTGAAATAAAGATAGCAAACAAGGAAAGTAAGGAAAGGTTACTCATTGTGGACCCAAACCTATCCCTGCTGAATTTAATGACAGGTTTACACTGACCTCTGTGAAAGGGAGTAGGAGTAGACTTGAGGTTAATATAGAGACATATTCATAAGGCAGTTTAGTGAAACTTGATAATGTATAATAGAAGAAAAAAGCACAGACAAATGTGAGAGAATTTATTGAACTGAGCTCTCATCTTTGAATCAGTTTGATAGCTGCTCTCACACATCATGCTGTGTGCTTATTAAGAGAGATGAAATGCATGGTTTTGTTTCATATTAGATTATTTATGGGATTTCTTCAGGGCAAATTGTTTTCAAAAGGTTTTTCCTGAACCTGGATGTGTTCTGCCACTGGTCACTCTCAGGCTGCATGGCTGCATGGCTGCTTACCAGCAGGGTACCAGTGTTGTTTTCATGCTTGACTAGGAAACATTTGTAGGCTAAATCCCATCTTGTTTGCAGCTATCAGAAAATGCTGTGTTCTTTTACTGAACAGGCATGGACGTTATTGATTTCTCCTCTGTGTTCATGGGAACATTTCTTAAGGGTTGTTTGGACTACCTGAAACAGTTCAAGAAAATTGTGTGTGAGACAGAGAAGGAAACTAATTAAATCTTCAGAGAGGAAAAGGACTTAAATGATGAAAGATGGTGGTAAATTACTTAGCTAACAAATAGGTGCCTTGGAAATTGAACCACAAATTAGGTTATCTAATTTTTCACCACAAACCTAAGCAGTTCCATTAATATGATTTCCATCTTGTGATAATATTTCATGGCTCATCAGGAGCTTCCTGAGACATCTTAATGACAGCTAGAAGCAATGGTAATACAAAGCTTTTGATTCCAGGTAAGGTGATGACACTTATCTGAAGAAAAGGACAATAAAAATGATGATGTTTTCGTGAGTTGTTACATTCATATTGCCAGAGAAAATAGTGCTGTTTGTGTCCAGCTGAATAGAGCATTAAGTCATAATTTAGAGAAACAAATCTGATGCCTTTACCATCATGCACCTTGTGAACCTTGCCCGGTGGGGCTGCGCTGCGGGGCTGTTGTGATGCACAGTGGCCATGCTCCAGGCAGGCATCCTCTGAGGCAGGATCCAGAGCTTCTGTTTCTTGGCTGGTGCCTTCTGGCCTTTACATCTTTGTAAGTGTTGGATCAGATTTTCCAGATTTCCCAGCAACTGTCTGTGTGTCCACTAGCACTGCATAAAATCACTCACTTGGAGCATACGCTGCAATTATTAGTGATTTGATTTTCTCATACATATATTGTACTATGTCTCAGCATTAATTCTGCAGTGAGAAAAATGCATATTGCACAGTATGTTATCTCATTCCACTTGCCTGCACACTCATATTCAGCAACCTCATTTTCTAATATACAGTTTATTTCTGCCTTCTTTAAAATATGATTTTAAATCAAGCTGTAGGTGGGAGAGCTATTGTGAATTTGTGGGAGACTTTTGTTTCTGTCCATTCCCAGAGCACCTTGCTACATCCAGTTTTGTGGTTGCAATGTCTAAGTGGCAGAGACAGATGAGCAAACAAGCATGGGTCTGTCTAGCAATAGCAATATAGAGTCCATGTTTGACAAAGGAGGAGGGAAATATAAATTTTCCTTTTGAGAGGTAACTTCAACCTTTACATGATTTCAACAGGATTTTGGATTTCATCCCCCTTCCCCTCCCTGCTTTCTTTCCATGTGATTAATCAGAGAAGTTGTTATTTTGCACTATCAGATGTGGTGGTGTTCAGCTGTGGCAAATGACAGCATGTCTAATGTGTGGCATTTTAAAGAATTACTGCATTTTATCTCAAGCTGAGCAGGTTGTGTGGCCTCCATCACAGGCACAGATAAGGGCGGCAAATCAGATCCAAGTCCTGTGACAACTTCTTTGCCAGTTTCAGACAAGGACTGTGCATTTGTTTGTTTCCAATAGTTGCTGTCTTGTCAGACGATATTTTGAAGCTCAGAAATAGCAGATCAGATTAAAGGTCTGAAGAAAAATAGTACAGCAATATTGCAGAAGCAGCTTTTCCTTTCTTTTCCTATCAGCCCACCAGTGCTTCCTACCAAGCCACTCATTTGGGCAGGACCCTGCAGAGGCTTGGCAGGGGATCTGCAAAAGCAGACTGACTCTTTACCAGAGGTGTTCCTTCGAGTGGAAATAGAACTTTTCCCCATTTGATTCTAACTCTAGATGAACTATGTATCATCCATAAGGTGATGTACAATGTCTAGTTGCAGGATGCAGTTTCTTCATTGTTATGACATTGTTTTCCCTGTGGCTAAAGAAAAGTGACAATGTCTGTTTTTTTTAAATTCTACAGATCATCCTTAAAATAACTGAAATCCACACAACTGATTTAGGAGCTTGTATCTCATTAAGTCTATAGGATATAATATCAGGATACTCAGAGGTAATAAGCTTTGAATCCCAGTGACTTGGACAGGAGGACCTGCAGTTAAACTACTTTGAGGTGGGTTTTAAGATGGGATTTAGGTGCCTAAATATACAGACGGTTTCTCATTGCCTTTTGCAACAAGCATTATAAAAAGGCGTCCTGCAGGATTAATTTTCCTAGATGTGCGCATCTGAAAGTTTACTTTTAAAAATCTGCTTTGAGGCCTTTTAAAAACATTACCCCATGAGAGTGTCTATGGGCTGTATCTTTAGAGCTTTAAATGCAATATGGACTTCAGGCTCCTTCTATAAAAGTTCTGGTTTTGGCCTCTGCCACAGATGTGTAGGGGATCTGATTGAGCCTGCTTTCATCTTCCTGAGGTGTGCATGCTTCTGGGGAAGGAGATGGATAACTGGTAACACAGTGAAAGTGCATTTGTTCATACATGCAAGTGATTATTCATGAAATGCTTTTGCTTTGTTGGCCAGCTTCATCAAGTACCCACCCACCTACAATAAGTGGACTCAGAATGCCACAAAAATAAGGGATCTAATGTTTAAAACACTGGAGGCTGGATTCAGAGGAAGACCTGAATAGCAGGTCTTTAATAACATTGCCTTCAAAGTCAGCCAGCAAGAACATCACAGGATTGGATCTGATGTCTAGATGGACACAAGAATTAAAAAAATCTCACCATACTGAGTAGAAAACCCACTAGAAATGAGAAAAAAGAAAATGTTATATGCAGCACATGTATGATTTAAAAAGTGAATTTTGTTGGGTACCTGAATGCACATACATTTGGGTAGATAGAACATTTGTAGGTGAATCTTCCTTTTAGGAGCAGCTCTGACCTTACAATTCAATGGCAAAAATCATTATTTTCTTCCTACTTCTTTTTGAGAAAAGAAAATCTTCACCTCATCTCCTGCCTCAAGATCCTCTTACTGCTGTGCCTTCTTTCAGTCTTCATTTACTTTTCTGTACAGGAGAATTAGCCTTGTAGAAGGGCACTTTAAAAAAAGTGCAGTGCAATTCCTTAGTACATCAATACTTGTTGAAGTCTTGCTGGTTGTACCAGGTGAAAAATGCTGATGGTCTCTGTGCTTCATCTCAATGAGAGTATGATGATCAATTTATTTTTTTGTCAAATACATTCTTTAATATGTTGCATTTTGTGTGGTTGACTATTCTGATAAAATCAATTTAATTAATGATCAAGATGTGACAGAACATATTCAGGCAAAGGAATAATAATTTCAACTAAAGACAAATTGCCAGCCATTCTAATGAGGTATCTCAACATCAGCAGGAATTCATGATAATGATCAAAAAGAGATTTCAGGGCTTCTAAAAAATCATGATTATAAGTCAAGATATTGCATTAGTACCAGGGTACACTGTCACTATTTGGTCACGAAATCATCAGTATTTTAAACATATTCTTATTAGTTCCTGTGTGTGTAAGTTGGAAAAGGGAAACAAATTACTCTGTGCTCAGCTTGTTATTCAGGAAGGTTTCTGTGGGGAGGCAGGTGGTGTCCTTACAGCACATCTCAGACTTTGTGGGGTGCAGGTTTCCTAAGAACAAATAAGCAGTGGTGTATGCAGCTTATTGGAGTTTACCTTGATGTACTGTGCTATCCCTCCATATTATTATAGTGCGAGGCTGAATATCAGCAGGGTCTATTACAACACTGGATGATTAAAGCACTTCTTGACTTTCCACAAGATTTTAAATTCAGGATGAAGGAAAGGGAGGCATAGTTGGTGAGAGAAACGCAGAATGAAAGTGAGAGGATTATGCTTCAGCAGCCTTTGTGATAAAATACTAGTAATTAGTTTCAGTAAAATCCCATAATAGTTTTTTTGTGCTTTGCAGGAAACCAAGTGGCAGACAGATAAAACAAATTACTTTACTCAGGGCAATTAGCATGCTATTTCAAGGTTCTGACTACGTTTCCCCACGACTGCAAGATCATGTCCTATTTTTCCAAGAACTTTATGTTCCTGAAAATCTCATCCATTTTAAACCTATCATTGTGTACACAGAGCTACCATGTGTGTGAGCACAGCCTGCATTGCAGGGACAGCCCAGGAGATAATGAGCTCTGGGACCACATCGAGGGGAGGGGGAGTTTGTAACACTTGCTGCTTACTCATCTGAAATAAACCCCCAGAGTCACTGTTTGTGCCTGGCTCTCTGACTCGTAGCACAAGGAAAACATTTGGGGTTTATAGCCCTGCACTCTTGTGCTGCACCAGTAGAAATGAGTGAAACTGTGCATTGCAGCTTTAGCCATTCACAATTCATGGCTGTTTCTTGATAGCGACCCCATCAGAAAGGAAGAAGTATTTATTGGCAAATTAGTGCCAAGATTTCAAACTAATAAGAAATAGTGGTGAAAAAATGCATTTTCTAGTTTTTTTCTTTTGATTTAAAAGACTTCTCAAGTTTGTGTTTCAAGAAGGCACTTGTCTTGTTAAATTAAAGAGTAGCTTAATATATGAGTAATTCAGGCATTAAAAAAAGACAATAAAAAAAATTTGAACCTATACGGTACAGAAAAATTACACATTTTAAATTACTATTGAGAACATATCTTAATGCATGGCCATCGTTACTTCAGGCTAAGCTTAAATAAAATTATGCAAAACATGAAGACCATAAAATTTACAAATGGGAAGTTTAATTTCCTTTTTGAAGAGAAAGCCTTTGTTACTGCACTGAGACCAAAGGAACTATACTATTATAAAATGTAGGAGTGGCATAGAAAGGAGGAGGTTGTCTGGCCAGACTTTGTCCAAGGACACCAGCTCTCCTCACTTAATCTGCCTGGCTATGACAAAAGGGAAGAATGTGAGTTTCACACCAATTTCTGCAAGAACCTGAACTCCATTCCTGAGCTGTAGAAGTATTACATTTTAATTAGGCTTGGTGGTGTTCAACATATCTTTTTACTGAATATTGGTTGTTAAAGTCAAAACTTATTCTGGTTTCATTTATAGACTGCTTCAGCCTCCTCCTGTCTCACTTCTGGACCTTCAATCCAGCTATTTAATTTCATGTTTGGCCATCCAGCTGTTTTAAATCACAAGTTACAGCTTGTGCAGGTGGGATGAAACCTAGTGCTGGCATCCCAAAGAAGAAATTTCATTGATATGAACATACAATTTTCATAACTCATTTTATTAGTATCATTACTTCTAAGCTGCATCAATTGGGTTGATATTATTGGATATTGAATGAGACCTTGCTTATCAATTAATTTATTCTCTCTGCCAGATGGACTGAAGGAGACTTACTTGTCTAAGGTAGAGACACCAATAATTTAATTGCTAAATATTCAGATTTATTAGCAGCAGTCAGAAGAAGAATTGAATTGTTTGAATCATGATCTCTTCCCATTACTCACCTTCTCTTCCTACCAGTGACTCATGGTGGAAAGAAATGAAAAGGAAAGAAAGGAATTGAAAGAAAAGAAAAGGAAAGAAAAGAAAATAAATGAAATGAAAAGAAAAGAAAAGAAAAGAAAAGAAAAGAAAAGATAAAAGAAAAAAGAAAAGAAAAAGAAAGAAAAAATAGAAAAGAAAAAAGAAAGAAAATAAAAAAGAAAGAAAAGAAAAGAAAAGAAAAGAAAAGAAAAGAAAAGAAAAGAAAAGAAAAGAAAAGAAAAGAAAAGAAAAGAAAAGAAAGAACCTAATGGGAATATCTTGAAACAGAATAAGCTGGAGGCTAATGGCATGCTTGTGATTCTGACAAGAAGATAACAACACTCAGCCTGCTGGGATAGTGGTGGTGGGGGGAACCTATGGGCTGCAGGTGGTGACTCTAGTGAATGTTTGTAAATTACTTTTAGCAAGGGAAAAACAGGAAAGAGAACAATTCTTTACAGTTGACATGATTATTGTGCTGTGTGGTCGTCAAACTTGGATCCTATCTACACCCCTGATAATAACAAACTTTTGTAATTGGGAGAATGCACCTGAAATGAAGTCAGATTCCTAAGCAGCCCAGCTGATTGACAAGTTTGCCATCAAAAAGAAAAATAAAAAGAGAAAAAAGAAGTGTGAATAGAAATTATTTATCTTTGATGAAGGAATGATCTTGGAGTTTGTGTAACATGGCCAGAAATCATTTTGGGCTTAAATGTATTCAAATGGCCAGGGACAGCTGATAAGTGCTTGAGAATCTTGGCTGTTCTGCCCAAAATAATTTCCTGAGGTAAAGTCACTGTGGTCCAATTGATATCTTTAATGGTTGTAATGTGAATATAAATTGAGGCAAAGAAAACTGTTCAAAGCAAAATTCCTCAGTAGCATTGAGGTTGCATGTTCTGTGGGAGAGCTGATCACACCCAGTTTTATATGGATATGTGAATTTGTTGGTGTGGATGATAAAGAGTGCATTTGAAAATGATTAATTAGACTTTTCTTGGTGATGACAGCTTTGCTGCCTATTGATGAGCTTGCTCTGCCAGAGGGAAGGTGGTGCTACAAATATAAGTTTATGCTTGCTTAAAAATGCAGGCAGGAAGATTGTTAGTTTTGTCTTTTTATTCCTGCCCAAGTAAACATGTAATTTTCTGCAATAATATTGATATAAATGTTCAGATACGGATCTGGTGAAGTAATTAATGTCCATCTATTTAGTTCTGACAAGTTTCCAGCCAACCTGGTGATCAACACTGCTATTGCCACACATATATATTTCTATTCATGAACAGGAGTTATAGCAAGGCTACATAAAAACTTCTGTTACTTCATCAATTAAAAAAAAAAAAAGTTTATGACAGGAAAAAAAAAAAAGCACTTTTTACCTGAGAATAATAATGGAGACTCACATGCTAAACAAACCTCATGTGGGCAGAAGGAAGCTCCCAGAAACAGTTTGTCAACATTTGAGCCCCTGAGTCTCACTTTCAAATTGAAAAGATCATCCTTTATTAGCAGTGAACCATTTACATTTTAAAGTTCAACTCTAAAAAAATGATTGCAAAAATGATATCATGGGTATTGTGATAATTTTCATTAATGAGAAACCTCATGTGCTCAATTTCTAAACAAATCTAAACAAATCTCTTCTATCAGCCAGCCTTAACACACAGCTTGAGAATGAAAGTCACCTTCTCAAGAGGATGGTTTCCTTCATGCTCACAGTTTACTAACAATAATGTACTTATCTGGGCCTTAGCAAGTCTGTTTGGGGTGTGCAAGGTGGATTAAAACCCACATCACTCCCCTGTAGCACAATGGACTCTGCAATGCTAACAAGGAGTAGTAAAGGTAATAAAAGTATATTTCAGGCAATAAAGCAAACAGATACCACTACTGAGTACACACTAGGAGCAGATGGCTGTAATAAGACAAACAATTTGCACAGACACTTTCAGAGAGAAAAAAGGAAAATTCCTTTTTGGTCCTGATTTCCCCCCTTTATCGAAACACCATTAGTCACACAAAAGTGGCTCTGGCTTCCCCACAGAGGCTCAAGCTAAGGGTACTGGACTATTTTTCCATTAAAGTTTTGTTTTTTAAAGGAAAACAAAATATTAAATGAAAGTATAAATAGTATGAAAAGCATCTGCATAGCTCAGAAATTTGTTATTAAAAAAAAAGAAAAAAAGAAAAAGAGTCCCAAAGCTAAAATGTTTTAGATGAAAAGATGAAGTCTTTCTGTTGATGCGCTTTGCTGAGATCTTGTGGGATTTAATTTTGCTTCATCTTGTACTGTTTTTTCCCCATGCATTTAAAATCTCAGTTAAGCCACATCTCTCCTGCAGACCAGGAACTCTCCTGGGAGACGTTGTACATCACAGAAGATGCAGTCTGGTTGGAAAGCCAGGCATGTAGGGGAAAATGGAAATTGGAGAAGTCTGAATCAAAGTTGCAGTGAGGCATTGCAACTGCATTTTTAAATTGTATTATTTCAGCGTTGACTACATTTTTTTCCCCTAGGATTTCTTCTTTTTTTTTTTTTTTTCCTACACATGGGCAGTCAATTTTGTGATGCGAGAAAAGCTATAAAATGATAATAAAGAAATCACTTTTAATTTGTTTTGGGGAGTGAGAAGAAGAGAAAAGGAAAATAACTTGTACTGAGCTCTAGCTGTGATAGCAGATGCTTCCTCTGGAGAGTTGGGACCATTGCCTGGCTCTGCCCTGATGGTCACATGCCCTGGCATCCCTGGCATTCCTCCTTCATCCAGTTATTCTGAGGAAGAGCGTGAACTTGTGGCCATGGAGGTTTGGGCTGAAACAGGAGAAATTAATTTCTTCCCCTGTCTCTAGATATTTCTGCCAATTGACTGAAATTGTCAACATTTTGGGAATTCAGATTTCTTGAGCCCTAGGTTCCCAAGCAATAAAGAAGAAGGAAAGTTCTATACAAAAGAATGTTTCAAACTTTTAAATTGGTTCTGTCTGGCTGTAAAAGAGCACTTAATATTTGTATCTGTTAAATCTTTTTAATTATTAAGTAGTCCTGAAGGCACCTGTAAATTAAAGGATGGTTGGAAGAAATAATAACATGATGAGGAAATTGGGGATAGAGAGTCTTAAACTAACCTTCAAAGTGTCAGTAATTAAAATTAATTACAGTTCATGACTTGCACTGATTGTAGAAAGAGCATGATGCTGTAGGGAAATAATACGAAATAATAGGGTAGGAAAGATTGGAAATAATACTAGAGGTTATTAGAACTTTTTTTTACCTCATTGGCTATCTGAATACTACCAAAGGAACTTTAAAAAGTTTTTTCTAGGTGGTTAAGCTTTTGAATCAGTAAACTTGTTTTGAATGGCTTTCTTCTTCCAATAAAAAAAACCAAACAAGCTCAATAGAAGGCAGGAATAATTTTTATTTCCAAAAAAGGACAAAGGAATATCTTATATTACTTTATAATGCTCTTAATTCCCAGAAGTCCTGTCCCCTGCATGTTTGTGTTCTATGAAAGGAGCAATAGATCTATCAGTAGCATCTGATTTACAAATATCCATGCTTACTTGCCTTTTGGGAAATAAGGAAATATCACGTGTATTATATGGTCAATTTAGAAGGCAGTTATGAAGAATGGACTCCCAAGAGAGAAAGAGACAGCTGCTGAAAACAGAGGTACATAATAGTATCAAGAAAAAGTAAATAAATAAATAAAAAAAAGTAGGTTCAGGCTGTGGCAGCAATGCAGCATTTTCAGTAATCTGAGTCCTGCGTACAGACAATTAAAATGGCATCTTCCCAGTGCTGGTGTGAGACATTAGTATGTATACTGAGATATCAGTATACTGTTTAAACATTTCACTTTTTTATACAGTATAATCACTAAGTCAGGTCTTGGATATGAAAAAGAACATGTCTGTTTGGTATGTCACAACAATTGGGATGGATACCTGCTCCACAGATAATTTTGAAGTTAGTGATTTCTGGTGTTAGAAGGATGTAGCTCTCCTCCTTCCTCAGCAAGAACCAGGTTGACAGGACTGGAGTGACTTTTGGCGTCCTTCTCTGGAGGAATCAATATTTAATTACTTTATAAAAGATGGAATATTCTCTTTACAGAAAGAAATAAGAATTCTCCTGGAAATTCTCTAATGCAGTGATCACTAGGTACCCACGGGCATGTGGTGTTTGAATCTGGAGGCCTGAGGTAGATCCACGTCTCTTATGCAGTGGTGTAACCAGTGCCAGGGATTGGAGGGTCCAGTAATTCATTATTTTGGCTTGAGATGTAGGAAAAAACTCTTCTTGATTTTTAGGAAGATTTTCTACTCCTCAGCCCTACATCTGTGTCCTATTTCTCATGTCACTGAAGGCCCTTTAGGATCGAGTGTCTTTTCATTGCCATGGCTGAAGCTATGACTCTGGAAGGAGAGAGGGAAGACCTGACTGGAACAGAAACAGAGAGACTCAACTGAGCTGGGTCTTGCTGATTCTTGTTTGGGGCAGCACTTGGCACTGTAATCACTGCAGAGAATATGCAGGCAGGGTTACCTGGCAGCCTCAGTCCAGGTGAGTGCCCCACTGCTCAGCTGAGGAGTCTTGCTCCAGCTTGTGATTCTCCTGCGGTGGGAAGGATTAAGCAGCTGCCCTGAAGGCAGGTCCTGAGCATTCCCTGCTATGAAACCACAAACCAAGACCTGGGAGGCATAAAGTGCCCACGCTGCCCATGCTGTGTGCCTGTGTGTGGGTGCAGGCTGGGGCAGGCAGCAGTGTGTGCTCTGAGCTGCAGCCTGAGGGAATGCCGCAGCTCTGATGGCCTGGAGCTACTGATGGGGAAGGAGGGTGGGGGACACGCTCATACTGGGCTGGCCTGAAGTAAGAAAGAATTAGACCCTTTACTTTGAGGCAATCAAAGCAGAATGTTCTCAGGATTCACTAAGGCTTAGCAATATTTGTTTTTAATCCAGAATGCTTCACATTTGAAATACTTTGATATCCATGGACTGCTGGCTGTCAGCCCCAGAAAGGGGTGGAGCAGTGAGGGAGGGGACAAGAACGATTAATGTCTTCTGAGCAGCTTCTTCCCCCTGGTATCAGAGTGGTGTTGTGTAGGTAGAAAGATAAATATTGGTGTTTTGTGAGTCAGCTGCACCTGTGGTGGATAAAGGGCTCAATTAATCCTCTTGGCTGTCCAATAAAGAAAACAGTGTTTCATGCTTGTGTGACATCACAAATATTTGTCAGGTCCACCTGGAGGTCATCAGTATGCACTTGTGCCCTTCAGCCTCTCTTTTCCATCTAGGATTTAACTAGTGCTTTGCTCTGTCTTATCAATGTTCATTTTCATTGTGGCTGGAACCTGCTTCCCTTCACCTGAACAGCTATGGGCTTGACAAACGCCAACAGAAGAAAAATGAGGCAACATGTTTAAACAAACATTTACTATCTTGGAAAGGCTGGGATAAAAGACTTTTCTTGCACAACACAGATTCAGTCAAAATATTAAGATGTTTTCTCTGCACATTAGATTATGCCAACACACATATTGTAAATATAGGTCACCCACAGTTATTTGATATTTACTTGGAGAGGTGATGGCTCTCCTCATGTATGAGGTAGTGACCTCAGGTCAGGAGACACTATGAATGTAAAGGGCAGTATCTCTGTAGTAAATAATATTCCTTCTACAAGAAATTGTTTATTCAGAGTAACAGGAATATTTCTGAATTGCTACCCTGACTTCACGTTCTGTGTCATCTGGTTGTTGACCAACAATGATATGCCTTTACCAGTAAGAAGAAATATAAATCTTTATTACCCATACAGATACACCTGCATGTCATGAGAATCCTCTGTAGTTCTTGTCACTTGTAGAGTAAGTATATCTTACACAAGAATTGTATATTTTTATCCATTTTCCTCCTGTTTTTCTGGTACAGGAAGTAGCAAATTTAAGTAATGGATTTGTTTTCTGGTACACCTATCCCTCCTTTATCTAGTCACTCACGTGGCCAGTGATTTCAGGTGCCTTTTGTGTCTCTACACATTTTTATTACAAGGTGCGGACTTCTATTTCTGAGTTTAAAACAGAAAGGGGAAAAAAATTAAAGAGATGCTTCTATGTCACACATTAATTAAAACTCTCAAATAGAATTGTTTAAATCTAATTTTCACCTTTCTGTATGAATTCCCCATTGTTATCAGCTCCTTAACAGACCTGGAGGTTTCTTGAAACTCCAGTCAAAAGATTAGTTTGATTTTGTAGAGAAGTCTAACTTTTACCAACAGCAATAATAACAATAATTTAAAAGAAAGAAGAAAAGGGAATTTATGGTCTCCATAACTAACAAAAAACCTCAGAAACTAAATGAACAAATGGAATGAAGAGAAAAAATATTAAAAATTCTTCTGCTTCTTTTTCGCTTGCAAGTCTATAAGCAAAAGGAATATTTTATTTTATCTCTTTTTGATATTGATGCACACTTTTTGAATATTCCAGATTGCCAGAATTGCATCCTGCCTTTCCTGAAAGTTCATACAATTATCAATTCTAAAAGCTGAAGTGCATTTTCTAGGCAACACACAGTTTCAGCTGGCTAGAAAAAGGGAGAAGTTGATCCTGTATCCAGTGCTGTATTGGGATATCTTATCACTGGGCAACAGGAATAAAAGCCAGATTGAAGTTGCCATTGAACTGTTACTTTCAACAGTACATCTAGATAAGGCTTACAGGGCATTTTCTTTCACTTTCTTGTAAAAGGAGTAATTTACAAGTCTTAACATGCACCTGGTGATTATACATGCTGGTTCACACAGTTTAATATATATCAAAATCAATGGGCATTGGAACAAATAGCTTGTAAAACCTGGCATAAACTTAATGACTCGAGTGGTTTAAAAACGGGAGAAATTTATTAAACCTTCAGAACAGTTAAGTTCAGCTCCTTATTCATTAAGCATCAGCTCTGATCACAGTAAAGTGGGCCAAGAAGTTACTGTTTTGTTTGGCAAAGGTTGGTTCCCAGCTGCTGGCACCCAGTGAGCTCTGAAGCTCTCCCATCTGGTATGTGCAGGATATCGGGGCGCTCCCTCCCGTGGCAGCACCCCCTTATCCAGCAGGAGCTGCATCCTCTGCCCCTCCTGCACATACAGCTGTGGCACTGACTCTCACAGCTGGACCTGGCTGCAGTTCCTACATTTGGGTACCAGCACCTTTCAAAAGCTGAGCAGTTCAGAGTGCCAGTGGAACAGTAGCTAAGCACATACACAGGCACTCCAGTATCAGTGACCTGCTTTAGAGCACCTGCAGTGCCCGCGGAATTCAGCAAGAATAATCTTAAGAGGCTACTAATTCTTGTGAAAAAGCAAAACTCTATTCTTTTAGGCCTCTAAGACACAGTCCAAGTCTAACAAATACCTTGCAGCTCTCACTTAGGGGTCAGAAGGTTCAAATATTACTGAGGTAATGCCCTTACTACTGCATAGCCACCCAGGCATCCTTATTATTTATTCATCACTGCCTTAAACTTGTATTTCCCTAAAGTAGACTGGGGTGTCTTAGTTCTTGCTATACCTTTATAGTCCTTTGTGATTTAATTTTGTTTGTTCATACAAAACATTAGGCTGGTGTTATTTATTTGAAATTTTATTTCATTTTATTTCTTTGTAGTTTGGTTACAGTTTTCTTCATGATTTCCCTAGTTACATACACATTTCCTTCTTTGCACTTCCTCACAGATTTGATTCCTCCTCATACGGACAGCAGTGTTTGCCCTTTTTTCATAAATGAAATACTGGATCCATAATTCCTTAATGTCACTGGCTTGAACTACTGGTAAAGTCATTTTAATATTGCCACCCAGAAGGACTGCTTAAGTGAACTGCCTGTGTGTTGGCATTTGACCACCACAATACATTATTTAGGAAAGCAGTTCACTTGAATGTCAAGGGAGACCTACTTTTCCTTTTCCTTTTCTCTTTAAATGAATTGCTTGCAGCAAGAACTTGATGACTTTTTAATGAGATATTTTGTTGTTGTTGTCATTGTTTAGGTAACTAATGCCACAGTGGGGTGAAAGAAAGAGCCCAAATTTTGGCTGCTTTCAATTTTTTTTTTTTCACTTAACAAACATCAAAACACTGTACATTCACAGAATGAGAAAAAACAAATAATAAATACAAACACTGCAGATGATTAATGCTCTTCACTGAGAGCTAACAGTGACTTCTGCACAGGACAAACTAGAAAATACACTCTGTAACAGATACAAACCCAAACACTGAGTGCAGGGGGAGAATGAAAGGGGGAAAGAATGTCATATGGAACTGAGATTCAGAGCTCTCTGAGCCAGAGCTGACAAAACTACACCCCTTGGACCAAGTGCTCGTCAAGGAAAAAATTCCTGTTGGCATCAGCATTTTCAACTGTCAAAAGGTTGAAAGTTCATAATAATTTTTTTTAGGGTCCTTTTAGCTCCCAGATGCTTGAGGCTGTCACAGTGCTCAGTTATGACGTGCCCAGGGAGACAGAAAGAGCCAGAGAAGTTCGTCACAGCAGAGTGGTGACAAACAGTGCCTGACTGTGCCATTACAAGCCGTGCTGCACAGGATGCTCGGAAAACCACTGGGTTTAAAATGCTGCTGAATGCTACTGTGACCCTTGCAAAACAGGCCTGAAATTTGCCATTGATCAAAGATGGCATTTTAGGAACAATGAGCTCTTTCAGCCTGGAAGAGAATTAGCAGAGAAACAACAGCCATGGATATCGTTCTACTCTTCCATCCCTTGGTGGACTATGCAAATGGTGGCAAAGGAATATGCAGTGGTTTTTCCTGTCCCAAATCCCCTCCACCACTTCCCTTCCCCTTCTCTTGTCTTACCTGATACTGACACTGCTGTTCCTGGGTAAAACACTACCCTGCAGCATTTTCTTGAACCAGAGCAGCAAGAGATAATGACACTTTATAAAGCGCTGGCAAAGTGCAACCCTGTGTGTGATCTCAGGACCTGCAGGGTTTTCAGGGGCTGTTACAAGATCAGGGCAGGAAATAGCTTCTGAAGAACGGTTCAGGTTTGTATTTTTAAAATAAATTTCAAAATAAATAGGATTTACAATGTTTTTCACAGCCCCCTTATCCTGATCTATGAACAGGGGGCTAGGGTGGAGTAGTCTATCACCAGTATGAGCAGTTTTCCCCCAGGTGGTTATGGGCACTCACCTTGGAGTAGTCTATCACCAGTATGAGCAGTTTTCCCCCAGGTGGTTATGGGACTCACCTTGGTGTCCTATGAAATCTGTGAAGCACCAAGCAAAGACTGTCCACAGAGAATTTCAGCTGATCCAGAAGCTGTTTATCAACTTTATACATTCTCTTGGATTTTCATACAGGAATGAAGGATGTCTCAAATATGAAGGTCTGCAAAAGAGTTATAACGTTATTGCACTGAATTATCCCTAAAACGAATAAATATTTAAATGTGACCAACCATATTGCAGCCACATATATTAGATGTTTGTTGTCCAGTGCTGACCTTGTTTTCACACCATTTTTCTTATTTTATTGTCCTTTGTAGACTGTTTGGTGATATTATTTTCACTTTACTTCATATGGTTCTTTTTTTGCTGCTCACAAATTGCAGGAGGCTAATGGGACAATTCTTCAGGAATTACACTGAAATGAGTTCAACAATGCCCTGGTTATATTTCATATTTCAGTACATGCAAGTAGTGCATGGCATCTTTTCTCTTGAATTTTCAATATATTAAACTTTAGTAAAGATATTATTCAATCTTAGTAAGTCTACTGACACCAATGAATTATTTTTAAATTTTTCAGTTTATAGTCCAGATGTGGCATCCATGTGTTATCCAGTCAGGCCAGATAAGATGAAAGCACAGAGAGGTTAGGGCGCTGACAACTCACTGCTCAAGCCATTCCTCCTGTATTTTTAATTCTGTGACTGTCTAGTGACGAAGCTGTTAAGTAGAAACAATGAGCCAAGACTTGCACTTCTTGCTGAGTGCCCCGAAATGCAGTGAATGCCCGTCCCACTGGCATTTTCCTACAGCTGGAACTTGCAGTGTGCAGCACCCATCACTGTTTTTCTGAGGTGACAGAAGCAAATTTTGCAACTGTACTTTGCTTAAAAATCAGATTTAAATTTTTTTTAAATTCCTGTACCTAAAGAATAAAGCCTTTTGGGCTTATATGTTTTAGTTCTTGTAAGACCCTGGGCAAATTGTTGGGGCCTAGCAGCCAAGAACACACAAAACAATGTTTCTTATGAGTATGCAAGACATATTCAACCCAGATGCAATCATTCCTTCAAAAATAAGAGGGGGTTGGATATCCAAATTTCCTTTACAGTTTAGTAGTCTTCCACAAAATGTATCTTTTCTGCTCAGAAAAGCTGTCTCACTATGTATCCTGTGGAAAGAGCTATTTAAAGAAAGCAGTATCTTTTATTAAGAGACAAAATCTTGAAAACATTGGTCACATTGAGGACAGGTCTGAATTATTTTTCTTAAAATATTTGGTTCCATTCCTTGCCTTCAGCAATTATCTATCACAGAGCAAGAAGTGGAGGGTGGAATCAAATGGGCAGAGGAAATACCTGAGTAGGAATGAATTTCTGCCAGTGTTGTATAAAATCTGTTGATTTATAATGTCAACTGTTTGTGACAAGAACAGAACCCCCCCTTGTATAATCTCTCTTAAACACTGGATAAACTGTTTGGAGGCATCTATAAATAAAGGTATAATCACTTAGTGGAGCCACACTGGCCTGACCAAAGTATTTCTATTTGCAGACAGTTATGTGGATTTTCCCAAGTAACTTACTGGGGATTCTGGAGTGAGGAGTTGTCTCCTCAGGGAGGAAAAACATCTCAGTGACCACAGTTAATGTTTTCTGTCATCTTCTGGTTTCACACTTCTTGGAGTTGGATCTGTTGAGGAATACTTGTGCCTTTGACTTGAGAATGTGTAGATGCTATTACAAGATGCAAAGGTCAAAATGCCTAGTAGGCTCACACTTTTGGATGCAGTCTCCTAACTCAATTAGATACTTATTTAATATTTAGGATAAATTATTTAAAATTTCTTTCAGTCTGCACGATGGCATTTTGATGTCTTAGTCAATGAAATGATTTAAAAATACTATTATTTCTTTCAAATTATTTATTTTCCATTTCCATTGTTAAGCATGTTTCATGAGCTACTTGGGATGTTTCTCTGTCATGCACAAACGTCCAGGAAGTTGTGTAAATACTGTATATTTAGGTGTCTAGATACCAACTAACAAACTGAGGAAGCAGAAATAAGTCTTGCCCTGCCCTTATGTCATCTAGGCAGCTGAACTGCCTACTTCAAAAACTCTTGAGTTGACAAGTCTGTAGAGAGCTTTTAAATTTACAGCTTCTACATATGAAACATTTAAGTGTGGAGCTTTAATTTTTCAAGCTGTCATTTATTATGTCATATTACTTAATTACTGTGAATAGTGCATATGAACATATTTATTTCATAATTTGAGAGAATGGATGGGTTGGTGTACTGGATAAGGCATTACATGTGGATCAAGAAACCTGGGCTCTGTAGGTCTCTTTGTGTCTTAGCCCTTCCTTTTTTGGGGACACTGGAATGGGGAATGGTTGAAATTCATAGAATCACAGAGTGGTTTGCTTCAGAAAGGATCTTTAAAAGATACTCAACCTCCCTGCAATGAGCAGAGGCATCTTCAAACAGACCAGGTTGCTCAGAGTCCCATCTAACGTGGCCTTGAACACTTTCAGGGATGGGGTAACCACAACTTCTCTGGAAAACCTTTTCCAGGACCTCATAATAAAAAAAAAAACCAAACAACTTTATTATTATATCTATTCTGAATCTACCCTATTTTATTTTAAATTGCATGCCTTTCTCTTGAAATTGAGTGAGATTTCTAGGATGTAAATTCCCTGCTGAGCAGACTCTAATTTATTGCATAAGGTAGTGAATGCAAAGAAGCACCCAACTCAGAGTGCCTATTTATATTTGATGTAAACAGGGCGAAGAAACCACAGCACTAAAATAACCATATAAAATGTGAAATGCCAATGCAGACACAGGTAATTCCTAAGTGTTTCTCCCTACCTTGATTGTACATGCTTTTCCCTACTTAATCGTGTTTGCTGTTGAAAAAATAACATTGAAAGAGGGAAAATATCCACTTTCTCCAGTGAGTTGTAAATTCTTCCTCAATTCTTCTTCCTGTCATTACCCACATTTACTGTCCTGTAGCTTGTTCTTCAATGCTCTTGCTCTGCCATTGAGTTATATTATTTCAGACCAATTACTCATAAACAATATGGTTTTCCTGTTAGAAGACTATCTTGCTAGATAAGCAGTCTGCAGATTCCCGTTTTGTTGGGTGTTGGTTGGTGTGTGTGTGTGTGTGTGTGTTCTATATGAAGAAACAAACTATGTCATGGGTTGGGTTTCTTTTGCAGGGCAAACTTTTAAGCCTCCTCAATATCTTCTGACCTGTCGGAGAAGAAAACCTCTTCAGCTGGGACAGATTTGCACTGATTAGGTTTGTCATGTTATTTTCAGCTGAAGTTTGACTGTGTAGGAGTTAAATAAAAACCAGGGAAAGTCTCAGATGTGAATTCATAGTCTATTCCCTTGAATGCAGCTGTTAAAAATCCCCATGGATACTGTTAGCCTTGCTTCTAGCACAGTACTTACACTGCCATTCTCTGTGTGTGCTTAGCAAGAGTGAGTTGAGCTATATAATAGCTGTATAATAGCTATATAAAGATGCCTGAGATTCAAAAAGGTCCCTGGGTTATTTCATGCTATGAAGCATTCACTTTTTGAATCAGATTTGTCAGTACCAGTGGTACAGACAATCAGCGTATGCATCAGCAGCACTGCAGAGCCACATTTCCTTTAGACCACAGTACTTTTCTGAGAGATCAAACTCTGATGGATACACTGAGCAGGGTCAAACCCCTCTCTCTGAGTTAGTGGAAACAGCAGGGAGCACGAAATAATGAGCCAGTACTAAATGCCCTGAAAATTAATCACTTCATGAGCTTCAACGTAGTAAGTCAGTGTCCACGGAGAGTGAACGGAGCAACAGATGGACCTTAGAGACCTTGGTGTTTCTGACAGCAAATGCAGCTGTTGCCAAAGCCTGACAGAATTACAGACTTTGAGGTACAACTGGTGTTTCCTTCCAGAAGACTTGGCTTGTTAGATCTGCATTCTAGGTCACAGAAGAAAGGGAAAATGCTCTAAAAGTTGCAGTCCAAAAGAGGGCTTGTATGTTTTTGACTACAGCAGATTCAGTTTCTAGTCAGTTTGTTGCTTGATTAAACTATATAAACATTATACAAGGCAAAAAAACTAAGACATTATAAAGGTGAGTTACTTAAGAAGCAAGCCAGGTGTCTCCAGTTTTAAAGCTGGAAGGTTCAGAATTCACAGAAAAGCTTGTTGCTCTTCCTCCTCTCCCTCTCAAAAATGTTAGCTCTCTGAAAGCAGAACTTTTGGGTGGTGTAATGCAATGTCTTAGCGATTCATTTGGGACATCTGGAAATTAATCCAATATTGATTAAACTAAGAGTCTCTTCCTGCTGCTGCAGTCCCCTCAAATCTTTCAGCTGTCAATATTTTTCTTCAATACAAGGCCTGTGTCTTTGGCCAGTGTGAATAGTGCAAAGAAACTTTATCTGTGCTGAGCCCCAGTTTGAGGCTGATCCAGCTTCCAATTGCTCTGCCATAAATCAGTATCTGTTAGTAGGACTTATCACACTGGATCCAAACTGGTGAAGCATAAGAAAGTCAGGGGCTGTATGTCCTATTTCTGGTGGGCATTTGTCCTGCTATTTCTGGACCCCTCATTGGTCATGCTCGACAACGTCTTAAGCTTGTGAATGTGATGGTCCAATTTACTGTCATTTAAAATTTTCTCTACTAGACTAGAGAAGGAAGGGGGCTCAGTAGTTTCTGGGCTTTTTTTTTTCTCTGTTTCTGTTTTTGGTATAGCTTTCACAGGTCCAGCTCTCTTGAAAGTAAAGGACTGTTGACTAGACTTTGCTTTATTGGGTTGGGTTAGTGCTTTAGATCTGCAGCTTTTCTTTTTAGAAAATTAATCCTTCTGAAATGCTCTGTGATTTTTCTGGAAGGCCTTTGCAGTAAAAGAAGCTGGTCATGGAGAACTGTTTGGCATAGTATTTTTCTGTCTTGTTTTTGCTGTTTTTGGTTTTTTTTCCAGAAAAAAAAAAAAAAGCCCTATGTGGCTAGAGAAGCTGAAATATTTGCTGCAGAATGAATAATGTCAGGTGCTGTCCTAGCTGTTTCAGGTAAGCTCTGAAGCTGGGATCTTGACAGAAGGCACTTGTAAACACTGGACAGTTTTGAGAACATGACCCTAGGGTGCCTGCTTTTGCCATTGTCCATCATTAAAAGGTAAATGAGGGGAGAAAAGCAAGTAGAGTCTGACCTCACAAGAATGTTAGTGTGTCTTCCACACCACAGATATCAGATGCAGTAAGGACTGCAGAGGATTAGCACCAATTCTTGTTAAGCAGCTTCATGTACAAGTAATACTAAATAAAAAGGGCAAGTACATGCAATGAGGAGATGCTGAAGAAGATAAAGCTGTGAATCTCCTGGAAATTTAAGCTAACTTTATTTAGCTAATTTATAAAGTCTGGCCTAACCTAAGCTTTTAGACACATAATTAAGTGAATGTACGAGGATATTTCCTCTACTGAAAAGAGATTAGAATATCCCTTCTGTTCAGTGCCATTCCCTGATGTTAATAGCCCAATATTTTTCACTTAAATTGAGGATTCAGGGATGTTATGGATCCACGTGCTGGGTCCCGTCAAACACTTCATTCTCTCATCTGTCATCCACAGACTTCAGAGCCACACACTCTGTTTATGACACCTTTTTTTCCCTTAATTTTCTCTGTTAGAGAAGGTTACTCAGGTGTCCAGTTTGCCACGTGTTGTGACCTACAGACACAAGTCATTGTCAGTATTGGCTGCCACAGGACAAGGACTAAAAGAGATGGAGGAAATTGCTTTCCACTGCTGAAAAAGGAATGCTACCAGAATTCAGTAAAATTAATAAAGAATGTAAAGGAGCAGTGAAATTTTAGTTATTCAAACCAGTCAGAAAATCCATGTGTTAAGGTGGCTGGTGAACTTTTAAAAATATGGAACTAGTTAATATATTATAATGTTTTTTCCTATTCTGCCAGCCATTTTATGCTCTTTTACAAGCTTGGTGGTACCAACGCTGATGATGAGAGTCTGCAGGGATTATATCTGTTTGTCATTCTGATAGAAAGTTTTTTGGGTAATGATAGCCATTAAAACAAGACATTTGTATAATTTTTTTTATCTTGTGAAGGTTATAAAAATCCCTCGTCATAAAATGAGGAACATTCAACATTTCTGACTCCTGAATGACCCAGGAGCAATGGAAAAGAAAGGATGTTTCAGTAGTATTGCATGCTATGTCTGGCCCTGAAAACTGCAGCTCCTTTCCAAAATTGTTTTTAAAGTGGCATTATTGAATGCTGTGTTGCCACGAATTGTCAATTGAACTGTCAGTCCATGGCTGTGAAATACCATGGTTAGCAGACTCTGTTATCTTAGAAATGCAAAATGCTTAAATCCTGTTTGGAGCATCATCACTTAAGCACCATTCCAGAAACAGTAGTGGCATTTCCCTTCAGCGCAGGCAGGGCAGGAGAGGCTCACCCTCTTTTCCCTGAGGATTTCAAGATTCCACCTGCATCTCCTAAAGGGAAGGGGAAGGTCCATGGGGATTGCTTCCACTGTCTTTTGCCATTGGTTTCACTGGTATAGGCTGTCAGCTGAAATACATGCTCACAAAACAGGTCATGATTTTTTGATGATCTGTATATTACAAAATTAATCCCAAGCTACTTTTTTTTTGTTTTTGTCTTTTCTGGTGGTTTTTTTTTTTTTTTTTTTGCCTGGTGAACAAACACACATGGTTACATTTCTTGCTTTCAGTGTGAATCACTCTCCTTTTGTGTTTTAGTCCCAACAGGTTTTTTTTGACAGCATCAGGTGATAAGAAGCAGAGATGTAGAAAGACTCAGACAATGTTTATTCCCCAATGCACTGCTACTTAGTTTGTTTTTAATGATAAATGTTAGGTACCTGCCCTTTTAAGAAAACTATGTGAAAAATGATAATTCTCCATATCAGTAGGGGAAATACTTTGCATATTTTAGGAATGTGGTTCTTCAGTTTTTCAAAAATTAAAAGCTTGACCTTTAATAATGGCATCTTTTATTTAAATCCCCCAATTTGCCTTGAATTTATTCTAGTAACAATGCACTCAGCATTGAGATATTCTGTGTTAAATGAACATGGAAAACTCTCATTTGAGCAGAAATATTGTAAAGCAAATAATGTTAAGGACCATTTGCTATGTAAAAAAAAGTTATTAGTAAGCACTCTGTAGCAGCTTATCTTGTTTCCCCCCTTTTCATGCTTCCATCTGAATTCCTTCCACTGAACTCTGGCTGAAGCTGAAAAACTTGTATGGCACAAACAATCTCACTTAAATTATGCCTTGTAACTACCTCAGCCTAGTGTATCTCAAATCTCCCCTAAAATAGCTCCCAGGAGTTTCAAAAGTTAGTATGATTGAAAGAATGTTATTACATCTTGCTCTTCAAGGAGGGCAATGTCAAGTACATGTTGACTGTGTTCCTTCTGAGTCATTCCCCCTAAATACTCCAGGGATGCTGGTCCCTGACCATTCTCTTGCCTTCTCTTGTACTACTCAATGATCTCAGAGCTTTTTCAGCGACAAATTCCTGTATGGAATTTGGCCTGTCCATTAATATCAAGCCTGTCTTCATAGAACTGCTAGTCCATTGTGTTTAAGAGGGAGCAAGTAAGCCAGATACTGCCTGGGTGTCTATTTTTGTGCCTATTTTTCATTTAAATTTCAATTTCTTACATGAGATGAAGGGTAATTGTGCACTTTATATGTTTCTTCATTAATACATGGTGTAATAGTAGTAATTATGGAAAAAAAAAGGATAAAAATTATTCCAGATGAACTTTAGACCAAAGCTGAAATTACATTTTGCTATTGGTCCTCATAACCTTGTAGCTGGAATCTTATATTTGTCTTTTGAAAGTGAGATAGTAAGGAGGTGGTGCAGTGATCTGCAAAAAGAGTGAATATCACTCTTTTTGTATATAGTTTCTGAAACTGCAAGTGACTGCAAATACTCATGTTTTTGTACCTCTATTGAGTCAATTGCAGGATAAAAATCCGAAAGTAAAGGGGGAGTGAGAAACACAAACTGAGAGAGAACATGTGGTTTTCACAAGTGCAGAGTCACTGACAATGTCAACCATTCTTGAGAAATAAAAAGCTTTTATGAAAACATCAATTTGTTTATTTAGGAAAACAAACAGGTGCTTAGGAGCAGAAGCTTGGCCATCAATTTTTGAAAAGTGTCCCCCATGGTCCATGCAGCTCTGTTCAGAGAACTATTGCCTTCAGCCTGCACTTCAGAGTATGGACAGCTCTACTCTGCTGCACACAGCAGAAGCTCAGTTGCAGTGGCACTCTGCCATTTCCCTCTGTGATATTTCCTTAAGCAACCCAGAATTCACAGGTAGTCTGAGTCTCAATAGGATGAGTCTGACATATATTTTTGTGGATAATGCTAACTTTTGTATTCTCAGGGGTTAGAGGGAAAAACAGTGGGCTTATGATTCAGGGTTCAAAACACTGGAGAATTTGCCTCTCTCTCTTGCTTAGAGGTATCCTGCATTTTTGGAAGAAAGTGGTTGCTGATCTGAGCTGAACACCCAGATTTTTTGCAAAGCATAACTGCAGCATCTTACCCCAAAGCAGTGCACAGAATAAAAAGTGCTGGTATGCTGCATGTCCTACACTGCTTCACCTCAAATTTTGTATGTTTCTCAAGCTGGCAAAGAGGTGGAACATTATTTTTAGTAGGCCACATCTCCTTTTACTATATTGGCTCTTTGGATTTTTATCCCATTATTTGTGACAATTAAGAGCTCAGACATCTCATTGAACAAGACTTTAAGTGTCTTACAA
This sequence comes from Pyrgilauda ruficollis, assembly GCF_017590135.1. Lineage (NCBI taxonomy): Eukaryota > Metazoa > Chordata > Aves > Passeriformes > Passeridae > Pyrgilauda > Pyrgilauda ruficollis. The sequence goes on from NW_024524266.1 coordinate 12,906,519, forward strand.
TTCAGTTTTAATATCATGTTAACAGCCTTGATAAATGTTCTAAACTGGGTTATTGCTTCCTTCATGACACTCATAGCCAAGTTACCTTGTCCTGCAAAACAGTTGCTGAGATCAGTAGTGGCCACAATCCTGTAGCAGAAAATTAACCTGGATAGGCTTATGGGATATTGCTGCTTTTTGCAAAGTCACACCTATGTCCATTCCATTTCTTATGGGGCTGAGGAAACAACAACCCCCAGGACTATCAGGTTTACATGAGTAGCATTTTCAGTCTGTGAGTAGAGGAAAGGTCTTAGGTCTAATGTTCCCCTTCCCTTCTGCAGCAGAACTCCTATCAATAGCAATAGGCTTAGAAATCACTTAGAATATTTTTATCCAGCAAGGAATCTGGAAACTGTTTAGGGGCCCATTTGGAGATAGGCACCTGCCAAGTTAAGAGTGGAGCACTTGCCTTCTGGAAATGAGTTTGAAAAGGTCACAGAAAAGCTCCATTCTTCCTCCCCACTCCCATTTATTTTTAAGTATATTTGTTCCTGCTGTGCATGAAGCCTCAAATCTATAAACAAGATTGAATGCTCTTAGACTCTCACTTTTCCTAACAGTAAGCTTTGGGTGAATGGAATTGACAGAGAGGTTTATTTAGAATAGCTCAGTATGAGATTCAGTTCTCAGATTAATGATTTAATTTCACTGAGGGACGTGGAAGATCTTTTAAAATGTGCATTTAGGCTCACAGGTAGCAGTAGGTCAAAGTGTATTCAGGGCAGTTTCTAAACAATCCCTCCATGGTTTAAATTAAGCAACTTTACTGTGAATAGGAGGTACTGTTACAAACCCTCATATTAAGGTAAGAAGCCTTCAGATCTGCTCCCTAGGGAAAAAATTAACTTCAGAAAACCTGAAGAATCACAAAAGGACATCAGAGTGGGAGCACTGGGTGGAGGCAGTGTCAAAGAGAAAGAAAAGTAAGAAGGAGCATTGTACTTTGATTAAACTTTTCTTCCCCTGCAGTGTGGAGGGCATATTGTGAAAAGAACATCTCTGTAGGTGGTTTTTTTCTTGTCCTGCAAGCTCTCACAGCCTGTGTTTAAAAATACCAGCTTTTACTTTAGGCAAAAGAAGAAGCATTTATGCTATTAAAAAGATGAGTAAAAATTGTTGCTAGCGGAACAGATCTGAGCCATATCACAGCAATGCAGCATCTGGTTAAAGTATTATAGTTAATGTGCTGGCTGTGTTAGTGGAGCTGCCTTCTGCACTGAAATGCTTGAGCACTTGCTTTAAATCTCAGAGATCCCAGGGTGGTTTGAGCAGCAACATCTTCCATAATTAATTGGATGTGTAATGTAGCCCATTTTGGAGGTCTGTGATTACTTGCCTGTATGTTCTTGAACATATTACAATACCAATAACTACTAATTTTAATTAAAACTTTGAAATGTCTGTTGGTTGAAATATTCATTAATATCACTTGATTATGTTGTTTTGTAATCTTCTGCACTCTCTTCATTACTGATTATCAAGACTATGCAAAAGTATGGCACTTCAAAGAACATACTCCTCCCCTGTAAGGGCAACAGTCTGCAGAGATGTATTTTAATTTTGTTTTTGTTAAGAGAGGAAATAATCTCCTCCTTCTCACAATACTAAGAGTCTCTGTAACACACAGACAAACACACCATCTGCCATGGCCTCAGTCCTACAGTTCAAATGATCTTCAAAATGCTCACTGAAATATAAGGCTCGTGCAGTGGTTTGCTCATTTATTCTTTATCTCTAGATTTTTCAAAATTTAGATCTACCTGATAGAGATGGGACTGAAATGCTCATACAACCCAAGCACTAATGCAAATTTGTGTAATCTGAAACTCCACTTTCTCACTCTTAAACAAAGAGTCTTTGACTTCAAGCCAGTACTTGGGCATCCACTTCTTTTTCCTGTAGTGGCCCAAAGTCTCATTTTCTAAAAACTTTCTGGGTCCTTCCCTTGGGTTTCTTTTTTCCTTGAAGAAACCTTCTCTCAAACTTTTAGTTTGAGACAAGGAAGCTTCAGTCAGTTCTGGCATCAGAAATTATTTAGAAATCATCAGAAATTATCTAGTACACTAAACACTCATTCAACTAGAGTAATGAGAAGTTTTTAAAGCAGCTTTTAGCCTATGACTACCCACAATACAGCACCCTGTGGGCATTATCTAACAGATCCTGGGCACCTAGAAAGTCACACAAAAGTAAAACTCCAACATAAATGGTGTGAGAAAAATGTTTTGAATAACTGCTGCCAATAAATAGCTCCTCTGGAAGGAAGAATGACCTCAAAGATAGAAATAAACTGTGCTGATGCTCTCACACCACAGAAGGTAAGAATCAGTTTGTCAGCACTACAGAAAATTCTGTAGCAGCTGATATTTTTATGTGCCAAATAAAAATAACTGCCATGGTTTCTTTGTCTCATCAGTAATTTTATTGCTTTAATTGTGATCATCTTGATAGCAGTTATTTCCTTAGTGACCTGTGCAGCAAAATATTAGAAAGATGTTTTTTCAGACTATTAAAGAGATAATTTAATAAGAATTGTCCACTGCCATAACTTCAATACATAATATTGATAGACTCAGTAACAGATCTTAAGAGATGGTCCTGGGCACATCACGGTGCCCTCAGACTACTCTGAAGGGAGTTCCTTGCAATGGAAGGATATGCTCAGCCTGATGATAGGCCTCATTTTTGGGCAATCACCCTCACTTTTTGGCAATTTGGGATGAGCTGTAAGAGGTATTGACTATCCCAGACAGCCAGGAAGTTTCCTGACTTGCCACAGTGCTCAAGGGTTCATGATGTGAGCAGCAGCTCACTGAGAGCCTGGGACAGTGGGGACACTGGTGCCCCTCTGGAGGTGGTGCAGGGTCTGTCAGAGCCCTGCTTGAAACTGGAACAAAAGCAGGGCTGTGGATCTGAAGGCAATAGCCTGTAACAATCCCACTTAGCCTTAAAATTGTCCAAAGCAAACACATTCACTGCAACACTATATTTCTGAGTACAGCTCAGAAATTTTCCCATAATGTGTTGTTTGCTTTAATTTCCAGCTGTTGCATCTTGTGTCATTGCCAGGTAGACAGGAAAACCAGATATTGTCAAATGCCTCTTAGGCACTTAGATCTTCCAGATTGCCAAGTAATTTCCATGGAGATGAATCCCAGGTTGTGAGATTTGGGTACTTAGACAGAGTTTGAATGCTCTGATATATCTTGCCAGGCCTCCAGCTGCTCATTCAGAAAAGCACTGCTCTCCTGTAACTACTGGGTCACTTCTGCCATCTCCTTCCAGGCATCTTGCATGGCAACCTGGCCAGTAGCACTTGCTTAGGACAGGTGCCACTGCATGGCTGAGATACTCCTCTCCACCCCACCCTGTTGGGCCTCTTCCAGATTCACCAAGTCAAAATAAGGTACTCACAATAATTTCTCAATTTTCAACACCAGCTGAGGAATGAGAGGAATTATAATTTATAATTATAATTATAATTTATTTAATAATGAATATTACTGAAAATGGAAATAGACTGTTAAGAGGGGATTAAAAGCTACGGGCAAAAAGGTTAAAATACTTGCAGTTGGTATGGTGACTGCTAAAAGAAAATCAGATACCAACTGTATTCTGTGTGTATCAAAAAAAGTATTTGAAAGGCCAAAAACTCCCCAAATACAGGAGTATTGAACAGCAGAGGTGGCTGGAAAATAGCAGGAATTAGACCAGATTAAAAGCAAAAACAAAAAAAGCAAAAGTGGAATAAGGAAGAAAATTTTGAATGAGCTGCCCAGGGTAAAATATACAGGTTTTTTTTTTTCGCCTCTTCAAATGGATCAAAATTAAACTTATCAGAGCACTTGCAGGACAGACAGATCCTCAGGGCATAAATAGTTAGCCTATAGCAGAAAAGCCAAATTAGTGTTTTGCCTTTATGTTTTCTACAAGAATACATTGGGAATTTCTTGCAAAGAAAGAGTAGGAGAAACCTTCTCAAAATGAAGTGTCAGGTTGAATTTCTCAAACTGAAAAGGTTTTAGACAAATTGGTAAAATGATCAGGAATAAATAAAAAACCCCAGATGATATTCTTTCAAGCATTTGAACAGAAATTTGAAATTAAATAGAGAATCAATCACAATAGTAGACAACAGTAGTATATTTGACTAAATAATTTCCTACCTTAAAGAGCTATAAAGTAGCAAATGACAAAGGCAATGAAGAGGACTACAGACTAGACTTTGATATAAAAGCCATAATAAAGAGCTGACTTGAGTAAATAGAATTCAAGAATGCAGCCTTTCTTGTATAGATACAAGAATATGACACATGGCAAAGAATTAGCAAAGTCTCAGAGAGGGAAGAAATGTCTCACAAATAACCCAGAACTCTTTGAAGGAGTCAGTGATATATGAATATAATTACCAAGCTGGTCTGCTTGGATTTCCAAATAGTCTTTGACATGATCCTTCATCAAAAAGGTTTAAGAAAACTAAGCTGTCTTGAGATTAAAGATAATTTTCTCTTCTGGCTTAATAAAAGCAAAATTGATAGAAAACGCAGAGATCCAAAAATGTGGTTATATGATTACGTCAAGGGAAACAAAAGGTACAGATAAGGAGGAGAATTACAATGGATGCTGCATTTCAGGAAGTTTAGCTGTTCCATATATTCATAAGTGACCTAGAAAAGAAAGTAAATACAGAGTGACAAAATTTGCTGCTGATGAGATATTACTTAAGGCATTCAACTCTCAAATTGACTGCAAAGAATTACAGGAGGATTTCATGATACTGAATGACTGGACAGTAAAACAGCAGATGAAATTCAAGGTCAATATATGCAAAGAGATGCACATGGAGAAACACATCCTTAATTGTACATACAGAATGATGGTTTCTAAATTAGCTATTGCCTCTCAGGAGAGAGATATTGAAATTACTGTAGCTGGTGCTATTAAAACATCAGTTAAATTCTCTACAATGGTCAAAGGAGCATAAAGTTTGATAAGAATGGTTAGAAAATGAAATGAGAACAAAATATAAAATATGATTACACCATTTGATAAATGCATGGTGTACCACATCTTAAGCACTGTGTATAGTTTGTGTTTATGTTTCTTGAAAAAGGGAAAGTGCAACTAAAAAGGTCAAGGGAATTTAATCACTGTGGTGAAATGGTTTATTTCCAGGAAAAACTTAAACATGTTGAGAAGGAGATGACTCAGGATGAGTAATGAAATATACATATATATATATATATATAAATGTTAAATAATAAATGTAATGGACAAGAAAGGAGCAAGTTTATTTCTTTGCCTTCATAGTGCAAACTGCATAGTTTGCCTTCATATGATGGACATGAATAAAAAATAGCAGCTAGAGACAGAAAATAAGCAAATGGAAGTACCTTTGTACGCTGTGTGTGATTAAATTGCAGCAATGCTTGCAGGGGAAGTTGTGATGATCATACGTAAAGTTGGGTTCAAAACCCGCTGAGAATGTGAGCTATTAAACACCAGGATGCATCTCATGAATTCCAAGTGCTTTTTGTTGGGGTGAGACAGAGGCAGAGAGACCACACAGTCCTTGCCTGGTCTTTTCTTACTTCCATAACCAGCCATCCTTGAAGGATAGTGAGGAAGGTGTAGTTCATTTCTTTTGTCCCCTAACTCTTATTATTTATCTTCTAACAGTACCAAGAAAATCCCCCCTTACTAAGCACTATGCATGTAAAGAGTGAGTGCCTCTCCTTGCCCCTAAGTGCTGACTTGAAGACCTTGTTAAAAAAAGGAAGTTTGTCTCAGCAAGATTCTACACCTTGTCCAAGGTCACACAGAGAGCCTGTTGAAGTGTGTAGCTGGAAAGATGGTCCTTGTCCTCCAAACGTGGTTAGGAAATATGTCACAGATTTTAGTCATGAGCATTTTTAATTATCTGGGCCTTGCTTGGATTCATTATTCTGAGTCATTTAGGACCGTGGTCTTATTAATTAAATGGCAGCTTTCTGCATTAAGTGATTTAATTATAGAATATTACCTCATTAAAGACAACAAAACTGACCAAAATAAAGAATTATTTAATAAACATAATTGAATCCTTAAGCTTTTAATCAAATTAAACATTGATTATTAATTAAGTGAAATGGAAAGCATTGTCACCTTAACTGGAATAAGTGTAGACAAATGAACTAAGGATTTTCATAGGCTGTCTGAAGGTGGGGGTCTTGGAAAACTTATAAGTGTACACTAGTGGGAATAGAGTTCTGATGCTGTTGAGGCAGCCACATGTCCAAAATGGACATGACAGGCATGGCAACCCTTTCCAGGTTCTCCTCTGTCCAACCTAGTCCCAAACTGAAAAGAAGAATCATAATTTCCAGTTGTTTAATCTGTGTAGTGTGTTTGATGGCATTTCAGCTCTTACAGAAATTATTTCATTAATATCAGCATTTTAATTTTAAACCATTCAGTAGGCAGGCTGTGCTGTTAAAAATGTATCTTCAGTCTCTTTTACATTCCTTTTTTCTTCTACTCAGCACAGCATGGTTGGGATTCTGTGATATCCCACAGTTTCTTCAATAAACAAACCGTGTGAATTTTTGACCTTTTCCTTTCTACAGTTTCTAAGGCTTTTCTAGGATAGTGTTATAGTCTTGAAATTTCCTGAAGATGTTTCTCATGATAGAACAACATAAAACTTTTTTCCTCACTTTATCTCCTTTCTAGTCCCTTTCCTTGAATATGCCATTGTCAAAATCAGTCTAACTTACTTTTTTTTTTCCTTCCTTCTTGCCTTTTTCCTTTTTCTGTAGCACACATACTGTGAGGTTCTTTCTCATCCCTGCTGTCTCCTATCATTTTTACCTTTGTCCTGATGCTATGGGAGCAGAGTGTTCAGTCATTCCATGCTGCCACAGTATTTCTTTCTCTCCTCTCAACTTGGTTGCCTTTGAGTGATGCTGGAACCGCTGCATGGTACCTTTGCCCCATGAACCTCAGTGACCCAAAACAGGCCAGGAGAACTTGACTAAAGGGAGCAAATAGCACAGTATGCCATTTTATTAAACAACTGATGTGTATAATATGACTGCACATACAGTTCCCCTGAAATTAATGATGCAGATCAACAGTATGTTGAAACACTCCCGAGGCAGGTTTTGAAGCCAAATGTTTCTCTTCCCCAAAAAAATCCCTACAGATGCCCTGCATGAAATTACAGTAATTCCAATCACAAACCATATATTACTTCCTTTGGTTCCTGAATATGGAGTGTTGCCCTTGGAGGGGTGGCAGGTTGCTGCCAAAGCTGCTCTTTCACTCCCTTCCTCAGCAGGACACATGACAGAAAATATAATGCAAGGCTTGTGGATTGAAATAAGGATAGGGAGAGATCAGTCACCAGTTACTGTAATGGACAGAACAGACTTGACTTGGGGAAATTAATTTAATTTACTGTCAATTCAATAAGAGTAGGATAATGAGAACTAAAACCAAATCCTGAAAACACCTTCTTTCACCTCTTCACTTCTTCCCAGACTTCACTTATGATTTTGTGTACCTCCTCCTCCCAGTGGCATTGGGGGATGGGGAATGGGGGCTGTGGTCAGTTCATTACCTGCTGTTTCTGCTGCTGCTTCCTCCTCAGGAGGACTCCTCACACTCTTCTCTTGCTTCAGTGTGGAGCCTCCTTGAGGAGAGGCTTCTTGACTGTGGGCTGAACACCAGATTGAGATCTAAGGAGTGAACTTTTCCTGTGGTCCATTCATGTTGTAAGGAGTCCCACTGTAAGAGATGTCTTTGTTGCACTGATTAATTCTCATAAAGAATGGACTCAAGTTTTGGTCCTGGTTCAGGATTCAACAGCAATGCCAAGCTCATCTATTTTCATGCTCAGAAAAGCACTACCTGATTTCAAATCAGTTATAACTTAGGGCTGAGTTTTGACTTGTACCTATGAAGTATTACAGTAACCAAGTTGAAAAGTCAGAAGTCAGCTACTAATATGATGATACAGGTGTAAAATATCCTCCTAGTTGGAGGATGACATTTTACCCATTTGTGATGGGTTATGGAAAATGAAAGAAGTGTATATTGAAACACACTAAGAAATGTAGGAGAGCAGCCAAAGAACTCAAAAAGATCACAAAAGAGCTGCCTGTAATCCAACCCATATTCACTCAATGGACAATAAGGGGTTGTGACATATCCCACGCTCCAGAGGTAAATGGTGCTCTCCAAAACAATTGTCTCACATTCTTTGTCATTCCTCAATTTTTTTGCTAATGTCACTTTTGAGCTTTGACTGCAAAAATCTGCAGGCTCACATTGTTTCTTATAAGCTCTGCTGTGATTAGCAGTTCTGCTAGCAGCCCATCAGCAGAATCAACAGGGTTTGCTGAGCTCCAAGGGCAACCTTCTTGGTCTGCCTTTGTTGACAAGGCGGCAGGTTTGAGGGAGTTAAGGCAAAAAAAACTCTGGACTCTTCTGGAATTAGTTCCAGGTCTTGTTCTTAGACTGATCCCTGTAAATGGCCTTGTAAGGGTTAATTTTACTGCTCTAATCATGTCTGCTGAAGTTTTAGAACAGGCTTTTGTCTTTCAAAAAAATGAAGTTTTTTTTTTGAAAAAAGTCAGAGATTCTCTTCACTGCAAGTCAATCAAACTGTAAATAGGGACACTCTTCATCAACCCCAGCTCAGCAAAACAATTCTTCCCTTGTTTGAGAATCCACTGAAGGGCACAACTGTTCAGGAAAGGGTGAGTTATTCCCATACTAGAGTCTGAAACCACATTTTTTTTAAAGCATTAAACTTGAAGCACAGATACCTCTTTTCACATGGAATAATTGTTAATAACAATGAAAATGTGAAATTGACACTTTTTACAGGAGTTCTGAATGACATAAATTTAAAATATGCATCTAAATAAAATATGTTGTATTAATTGTATTACATTAATATAACATTATTTCATGAGTTATGCTATTATTCTAGTATGATTTTAATAGCACTTATTTTTATACATACATGGAAGCATGATCCTGCTTTCCTGGCATAAATCATATTTTTACGTGCAATTTGTTCTGTCCTTTTCTGTTATTTGTATGGATCTTAAAATTTTGATGTGATCATTTCTCAAGTTTAAAGAGGCCAGCTAATGTGCCCACACAATGAACTAAATTAGAAATAAATTAAATCCTCCACCGCGTGTCCTTCTCACCACTCCCTACTATATTGTAGTGGCAGCATGAAACTTATTTATCACTGTAAGGAAACATAAGCAGCTATTCAGAATAAAGGAGACACCCTCCTTACCTTTGTGCAAACACAATTGTTGTGCAGTGTAGAACTGAGCTTTCTGCTCTGCAGAGAGGTGAGTGAAATGATAATCTTTTCAAGGCTTCTGCAGAAAAGCAATTGAGGCACAAAGAAAAGGAACATGTGCACTTTATTTCCTTAGTGAATTTTGAATGTTTTGTGGTAAAATATTTTCTCTTTATGAGTACTAGAAATGTTGTAGTGTTAGCACTGCTGGAGCTGTCTTTCACCAGAACCATCAAGCACAGTTCCTGGTCCTTTAGGCAGAGGAGAAATTAAAGGGTAATTGTACTTTTTTGGAAAGACTTACATCCCAGATTGAAAAAAATCAAGCCATAAAAAGATAAAATCTAAACATTTTCTGATGCTGTCTTGTTGTGTCATATCATGTAAGAAAATGACCAGGTTTTAGTGGCTGGCAACAATAGAGGAAAAGTAAGTATGTCCTCCTTGAGGTAGCCTCTGTAACAGAGATCAAGATTTAAAAATCTTAGCATCTCTTCTACAAGTTGCTCAAAAAATTTAAAATTAGGAAACATTTCTGAAAGCTACATTCACTATTACTTATTGAATTCCAGTAGGTGCTTTTTAAAATTGTGTGCTGTGAAAAAACCCTGAAAAATTTTCAGTTGAAAATTGAGTTAGTGGATTGATCTCTATTTCTGTGAATGTCACTTATTTATTTAACAGTCTTCACAAAATAACTTTCAGGCTGCAAGTTGTTTACACATTCCTCTCTGTAATCTGAATCTAGATGTGCTGGTTTTGCTCCTTGCTGTGTGAATAAATGACAGGTGACAACACAAGCCCCCATCCCCTAAGCACACAAGTGACCTTTCCTCACATTATATGTCAGTATGAGGTTTTACACATTCCCAGTCCACTATATAAATTAAGCAAATATATATACCAGGGAATAAACAATATGTAAAGACATGGCTGAAGCAAGAATTTATCATTTGAAAGAGTCAAAACTAATGTGATGATATTTAACCTGTTGTAACACACTGGAATGCAACAAGGATGCAATTTCTTTTATTGCATTCTTGGTGTGTTTGCAGATATTTCACAATGTCATTGAAACATCTGTTTATAAAATGGCATCTAGAATACCTATACAAAATGTAAAACAAAACATCTCAACCTATCAAATTTTATGAACTGGAATACAGAAGAACAGTTCAGAGGAATAGCTAGGAAATGTATGCACTTTGCTGAAGGCCATATGCAAAAAATAGCAAATGGAATGAAGAGAAAAGAAGAGCAGGATTATCAAAACACATTTTCTTGTCTGAAGATCCCGAGCTGTGCAAAACTATTTCAAAAGTATGCTTAGCCTGTTGAGTGGAAAACCAAAACTTTGAGTAAGGCACTTTTGGAACCTCATTCTCAGAGCCAGCCATGTGAGAGACAGAGTATCCCTAAGCAGAGGAGTGTTGGGGTGGGGGGTCTGCACCTGCCAAAGAGCCCACAGGACCATGGCTGGGAGTGACAGACAGGAATGAGTTGGGAAGGACAAATGGGGCAGGTGGGTGGAGGGACCAGTGCGAGAAGCATGGCTCGAGACACCACTGGAAGGAGGAGAGTCCCCCGAGAAACCCTCGCTGGAGCTGGGACACTCTGGGGCTGTGAGCACACAGGGTCAGGGACATCCTGGAGGGGCTGCAGCCCAATGGGACCCCTGCTGGAGCTGAAGTGCAGGGAGAAACCAGAGCAGGGGATTTGGGGTTGTTCAGCCTGGAGAAGAAAAAACTCAGGGGAGACTTTAGTGAGGCCTTTCAGTAGCTGAAGAGGGATCTTTTACAAGGGTAAGTAGGGATAGGACAAGGAGAAATTTCTTTAAACTGAAAGAGGCAGGTTTAGATTAGATATTGGGAAGAAATTCTTTGCTGTGAGTGTGGTGAGACACTGGCACATGTTGCCCAGAGCATTTGTGGATGTCCCATCCCTGGGTGTTCAATGCCAGGCTGGATGGGGCTCTGAGCAACCTGATCCAGTGGAAGCTCTTCCTGCCCGTGACAGGGAGGTTGGAGCTAGATGATCTTTAAGGTCTCTTCCAACCCAAACCATTCTGTGGTTCTACAATGATTCTAGGAGGAAAGAGGAGGAAGGAGCAGCAGGAAATGTCTGTGTAGGTGTTGCGGTGTGATATCATGACTTGCCTCAGTTTCCCCTGGTTTCTCCCTGAAGTTTCTTTCCCCAGGTGGGGTGTCAATCACCTCTCCCTTTCTCCACCCTTGACTCCTGCTGGGCACTGTCTATCAAACCAGAAATTCCAAGGAGAGTGTCAAGCAATTGGTAGGTTCAAAGGATGCTCTCCACCCCCTGGGGGGCCACTGGCCCACCCAGGTGTCCCTCTCACCTGAGACCCCCTCCCCCTGTGCCTGGTTGGTGCTCCCTGGGTCCCCTCCCCTGCCCCAGTATCCAGGTAAAAGGGCAAGCAGATCATGCAGTGGGAGGGTCTGGTGGAGAGTTCTGTTGGAGAGGTCATGGGAGTTATTGCAAGATTCAGAGGCTGTGCCACCAAAATAAAAACTCTGGATTAAAAACTCTCCATCAGGACCCACTCCTTTCTTCACCTCACCTTAAATGTTTCTCCAGCTCAGGAAGGCCCGAGGAGTGACCCCCTCAAAGCAAGCTCCAGCCATAAGCACTGGAGCTCGGGACATGCCCGGATTGTCCCCACGTGCCCAGCTGCAGGCACAGGCACTGAATAGCGACTCTGGGGAGAAAGGACCACAGGTGCCGCTGTTTGGTCAGCAGCCGAGGCCAGACACACCAAGGCAGTCCCGTCAGTAATATTGGTACACTCCCATAGTAGAGACAGCAGTTTCCTGGACAACCCACTGTCTCTCCAAAGGAAGTAATAGGGCCAGCACCATGGGCTGTGAGAGCAAGGGAAGGCAGGAAAAGAGCCATTGGAATGAAACTGAAAGCAGAGAAGGGAATGAGAGATTTTTTTCCTCAGTGTTTGTTTAATTGTTTTTCTTAATACTTGAAACAGTAATTAAAAATTGATGTTAATTGGCAATAAATTACATGAAGTGCAATTCCCCAAGCTGAAACTGCTTTGCCCACAGCAGGTCCTTATCCTGAAACATTTACTTCTGATGGTGCTACTGAGGAGAGGTTTCAGTGATGCACAGAGCAGACATGCGAGGAGGAGGAAGCTTCTTCAGAAATAATATGGTGGAAATTCTCAAAGTATTGGAGGAACATGCCCTTGAAACTATTACAGTACATGGGGTAACCTTTGAGGAGGGCTGCCTGCTGCCAGGGTTATTTAGAGTTTTAAATCTTTATTTAAACTACATTATCAAAATGAATGTAAAATAAACTACTAGAATGCCTTCTCCTTTTCTGTACCGAGTACATTTGACAGGGGAAAAGGAATCCACCTATTATCTGTCTGATGAGTAAATGCAAAAATAAATCCTTATTATGAAGCTTTCTTATATAGATCTGGTCCAGATATTAAGCCACTATATCTTGCCTCTAAACTGCATTATTCCCCAGTGCAAACTGAAATTTTCACGAGGTGGCATTTCCTACTACACATTTGAATTTATGTATATGCCTTGTATATAGTAAGGCACACAGCATTCAACATATATCAGTAAAAGCCTTTGATTTATTTTTCCTAGAACTAGGTCACATAAAGCATTCATTTTAGGATGAGGATATATATACCTATTTTACTGGCATCTTTGACTCTGAATGAGAATACAGAGCTGTGTTAAAGAGATATTTGTCAAGCAAAATAATGGCTTATTGTTTTTCTCTGAGTTAAAGGTGATAATTACTCATGGTTTATATGAAGCCATCAGTAATGTAGAGCTTCTCTGATATTGCTATCCACCCTGTAGGCACCCCTGTAAATTCACCCCCAATGCCTGTTAATATTTTGGAAGTGGTTGATTATCCAGAGAAAAAAATGAGTTATGGTGGGAAACGGCCTCCTGTGTCTCAGAGTTCAGAATTTTATCACTGCAGATAGCCATACTAGGTAACATCTTTCCTCCATCTCATCATTCCCCAGGTGAAAACTCCAGTTTTGCTGAAACTCATTATTCAAGAAATTCTCTCACTTGGGTGAAGAATAGACCCTTATCTGCATGGAGTTGTTGGATAAATGTCAATGCTCAGTTTATACTCATTAATTCATGCACCTACGGCGACCTTTTATTTAAAGAGCTCCACTTATGGTTCACCTTAAATCAGGTACTTAAAAAGCACAAAACAAATATACTTCCAAACTTTATAAAATTGTCTAAAACACCACATTTTTTTTTTCAAATTCTCATCTAATAAAGTAGGCTTTTATTTCCCCCAAATAACTTCATTGCAATTTGCAGCCTGTGTTCATCTTTGAATATTAATATTCACATTATTGCAAATGAAACCAAGGCAGAACCCTGTTGCTGAAGTATTCACCTGAACCTCATCAGAGGATCACTTTTGCCTTTTTTCTTGACTATGTTACAGAAGTAGTAATATTATGACCGATTAAATCAGCAAATGCAAATGTTAGTAAATTTGCAACATTGAGGAGGTAATGGATTTTTAAGAGGCTAGATTTAATAAAGAGTTAATTCAGCTGTTCAGATTTTTTTTGTCCTTTCATGCCAGACACAGATGGGACTAGGTGCAGACAACACTTTGTAGCAAAGCTTACACTGATTATAACTGACTGGCTGACCTCTTTGCTCTTTGAGTTTCTGTGAGGCACAGAGAAAATAATGAGTGGAAGGTAGAGAAGGTGCAGGAGAGGGAGTTCATAGGTTTACCCACACTGCATGCTCCAGAAGAGGCACATTCTCAGAGAAATGCAAACTCAATCACTTTCCTTAAATGACCCTTCAGCCATGAAATAACTTATTTCCAGTCTGTTTCTAGCTGTGTTTGGCTTCCTATCTTGCACTGAGTGGTGGAGCCAGGGCTGTTCCTGAGGGCTGTTAACTTTTGCTGGACTAGCTGGTTTTGGGCCCTGCAGATGGGAATGTGGTGTGAGATGTGGTAGGTATGAGTGGATAATGCAGTGAGGCAGGGCTCCCTTTAAACTGGGATGGAACTGAATAAATGAGAGGGGATGCTGTTAAAACTGTGACTTGTTACCTCTTTTTCCTCTTGCATTTCACCAAGCAGGGTGAAATCTTCTATGAGTCTTCTTCAAGCTTTAATGAGACCCTGCTTTCCACTAATTGAACTCTAAAAGGAAATATCTCAGTGAATAAATTCCAGCAACCAAGCTGAACTAGACTGTGTGAATGTTAAACTCTTTTTGCTAGAAAGATTGACACTAAAGCTCTATTGGGCTGCATGTCTATTCACACTGGCACAGAGAAGTCCAAGGAATTTCTTTTATCTCAGAAGAGGCTGCAGTACTTTACAGGTATTAATCTCACAGGAATGCGTTTGGGGTCTGCCCTATGGATAGGCCTGAATAGATATGGATAGCCTGAAGGATATGTGTAAAGCAGAGGTGGAGGTTGGGTATTCCATTGGCAAGGGCAGCTAAAACCTTTCCTATTTGAAGACTCTCAGGATGGACCTCTTGCCATCAAGTGTTACAGTGCAGGCTGCTTCAGTGGCAGCAAACAATGAACACAATAAATAGTGCTCTTTAAAAGAAATTTACTGCCATTTAGGTGTGTGATTTTTGGAGGGAAGGAGAGAATTTTGGAGACAATCATATGTCATGGTTCCCTTGTAGATGACATATCAGATCTTGGAGCAGAGACTTTAGAACAAAAGACACAGGTTTTTCCTTGTGACCACAGGAGGTCTGACTGATTTTGCTTCCTTGTTCTCTTCAGTGAAAGGCAGAAGTGAGACTGAGCACACCAGCTAGTGAGCAACAGAATGGAGTGAGAATGAACACACCAACTAGTGTGCAACAGAATCCAGAAGGAATGAGCCCCAGGTTCCCTTCCAGTGCCCACCAGTTCACATGCAGCATCACTGATCTCAGATGTGCAGCTGCAGAAGAATGATACATAGGGAATGGGACTTTGCATTGGCTGAATGTGGCTTCTCTTAAAATGTAAAAGTTTCCTTGTTCATTTTTTGTGCTCCTGCTGACATCACAGCTGAGCAAACACCCTCCTGTCAATTGGCACGTTCTTTCCTTTTCCTTGCAAGGTCTGAGCTGGGAAAAGTAGATCCACCTAGTTTGGAGACCCAAGGGAAACTAAGAGAGCAGACAGCCAGCTCTGTCTATGTCTTGTCTGCAACAAAGAACCTTTCCTTTTCAAATGAACACAAATTTTTTTATGAGGAAGGTATAGTTGGAGATGGATCAGATTAGTGAGGGGACTACAAGCTATAAACACAGAATGCAGTGATTATAGGTGGGCAGCTCAGTACTGGTTGTGTTTTGACAATGGATTTTCACATTTTGCTCAGCTCAAATAAGAACTGTAAAACTTTGTTGTGGTTTTTGTTATTTTTGCATTTTCTTTATGGCTTAATTACTTTTCATGTCAGAAATAAGGTATGCAAGCTGACAACAGAAAAGTTTGAGGTTCTAGAAAGATGTAGGTGTAGTTTGATTTGAATTGAAAATGATGGTAGTTCTGGGAAAATGGTGCTGTTCTGGATTGAGATCTTTCCTAGTCACATTCAGTCCTATGACAGCATCAAAAATTTACTTTCATATTTTTTTCTGGGTTGCAGTAAGTGACTTAAACAAGCTCTTGAGACCCATTGGAAGAGTGCTCATTATTAAAATCCATTAATATGATACATCCTTTTAAAAGGTCCTTAAGTTTGGAGCTTTGCCTGCAATCAGTCTATCAAAACATTAACCTGGTGATTAATTCAAAGGACACTAAGCAAATTTTGTTTTTGTCTCCTCCTCTGATGCCCACACATTTGCCTGTACTGCTCAAAATTAGAATATTTCTTTCTTCCTTCCCTTTGTAGAGGTAATTCATTTGCCAGAGAATGTGTTTCTCAATTATGGACAAACAAAAATCTGAACTAGCTCTGAATACATTTGAAAGTTACCCACAGAAAAACCCCCCAAATCTCACTTTGGAAAGACTTTCCATATCAAAAAAGTACAAATCACAAGATTTTCAGGGGGTGGAATAGGTCAGAGCAATTGCAGATGAAATTCAAAGGATTGCAGAGGACTTTGAAAGAAGTCAGGAGTTGTAACATAGAAATAATCTTCTACCTATTCCTTTCCTGTCACATAATTGTGCTCCTTGAATCAAATGCTCCTTGAATTGCTATATGTTGTCTTCTTCACTGGAATTTTAAAGCTTACATTTCATGGGCACTTAGTGCCCATGCTCTCTCCTCTGATATTTTTACTGCAATTGTTATGGTGTCAGCTGTGCTGATCCCTTCAGAGGACTGGTCTTAAAAGTGTGGGTACACACATTCAATATTTATATAGCCTTTTATCAGGATGCTGGATTTATTAATTTACTTTCTGTATCAGTCTAGAAATGAAAGGAGTATTATTACAGGAGCATTGGCTTTCTTCTTGTTTTAAGATTTCAAATAGAAAACAGAGTTACCTTTTAAAACATACCCTTGATAAGAAATGAACTCCAGATCTGTGCCACTTGAATAATTTAGCCTGACACATAGAAAATAGAGCAGCTTAAGTTCTCCACGGAAGCAGTTTACTTAAGAAAGAGGACACAAATCAAACTAGTTGCATATTTAAGTGTGACTGCACCAGTGTGTAAACCTCACCACACTATCACATTAACTTTTGATAGCCATTAAAGGAAGATGACATATTTTCTTTCAGCTTTGGTCATTTAGAAGGTATATGGAAGATTTCCTTCCCCCTGCAAGCCCACATTATGCAGTCCTGGGTTTTTTTTTTAATCCAATCTCTCTGTGTCAGAAGCACAGCAGTAAGTCTGCTTCTCTGTATGAGGGAAATTGTTTTCTACTAACTGATGACCTCAGCATAGCAGTTTCTTTTCCAGCACATCAAAGCTCACAGTCAGACTTGCTGCAGCAAGTGCACTTTTGAGTGGCTTTATGACATATAAAGACCCTCTTTGGCATTCATACTGTGCTTTTCTATTGTTTACAAGCTAGCAGTGAATTATTTATGGAAGTTGCTGGAGATACGACTCTCCTTTTGCCCAAAAGCTGTATTTTATCTTCTGGTGAGATTTTATGTGAAAGCTATTTTGGGGGTTTATGTCCTTTTTACATTTATTTGACAGGTTTTATGGTACCGATCCCTTGATTCAATTTTTTGTTACTGATAAAATCATTCTCTGAAAACGATTATGAAAAGCAGCATAGCTTTAACTCAGCTGATGATATTTTGCTTTGCTTTTCTGTTTTTGAGTGATTTCAGATATGATCATATTGAACAAACACATGAATATTCTCAGCAAAGGAGCAGCTATTTTGTTTCTTCAGATAAACTTTAGATCTTGAATTCCTTTATAGTCTATGGTGAAAAATAGCCATTGAAATTAATCTGACTCCAAGATACTGAATTGTTCTCAGCAGCACAGGAATGTTCATAGTGAAATAGTGAAAAATGTGGCATGATCACATGATTATGATCATGGCTGATTGGATCAAACTTTTTTTGGGATTGGCGTGACTTTTCAGCTTATACATGTAAAATTTTGTATGGGAGGTGTTTTGAATATATATAACATGGGATTTTCAGAAGTGGGTAGGACCATTAAAAACCCGTTCAATTTCATTGTAAGAGAGCAGGATTGGCACTGAGTGCTTTAGGAACACTATTTTTAGTGTGAGCTGTTCCTCTGTTGGTTTCTTCTCATTTCTCTTTGAGGAAATATGTGATCTTTTGAAATGCATCATGACTGCCAAATCTTAATCTGAAGGACTCAGCTGAGTTGCCTAAACATTGGCATCCAGTTTTATCTGAGATGCCAGAGAGCATCCCTGACATCTGAACAGGGCTGACAGATTACTCAAGGAAGAAGGGAACTAGATGTACTGCTGGTTGAGCAGCTGAAGTCCAGCCAGAATATCCTAGAACATCTCAAATGGCATCAGCAGTCTGTGCTTAGGATGTGAATCATACCTTAATTTCCTTTGTGGTTTCCTTCAACTGTCCAGGTATGGTACTGAGGGAAAAGAAATTGGAATCAGCTTTGCTAATTACTTTTGCTGTAACAGAGGCTTAGTGGAAACATGACACTTCCCATTTATTGTCACAGTAGTTGAAATTTCCTGTTTGACTGATGTCTTGTATTTACATGTAGCTTTAAAGATTTCCATATGCAGGGACCTGTTTCATGGAAAGGCATTGGCACAGGTCTTGGCAACACAGCCCAGCAAATAGAACTTGGTCTTTACCTCAGTAGCTGAGGGCCTGGCATTTTATAAAGACCTAGTGCCTACTTGATTGACATTTTTAAATTTGCTTCTAAATCAAGGCCTCCCCACTCAGTCAACCACCCACAGAATGACATTTCAGAAATAAAAGTGTAACATCTCTGCAGATATGTCCCTGGTTACTGAAGCATCTCTCAGTCTCCAAGATAATTACAGCTTTACCTGTGAGCTATGGTTCTATGTGAAGCAGGACCTTGTCTCTCAAAATAACAAAATACTCAAAAAGGCAGATATATTTTGGTCAGTGACTGTAAGACCTATTTTCTGCCTGAGTTAGGAGTCAATGTAGATATATGAGGGAGCTAAAACCAGTAAGGGATAAGGCTTACTGGCCCTCAAGGGAAGTTTTCATGCTTGCTTATACCAAAGTTCTGCATATAGAGCTTCCATCACATTCAGCTATACCTGTATGTGAGGCAGATATTGATGCAGTCGAATATCGCAACCAAAATTAAGAAATGACCAACCAGTACAAAAAAGCTCAAAGCGAAGAGAAAAATGCTGGGTAGCAAGTTATTTCAAAGGAATTTTGAAATTCCAAAATAGTTAAAAATTTCCTTAGGAAATTAATTAGAAAAGCTATTTATTCTTTCCATAATGTGCAAAATTATTCTTAATTTCAGCCAGTATTTGTCCTATCAGTACTACTACTATTACTATATGCTACCACAAGTACTACAACAGCATACTAACTAGAAATATACCTGGTTTAACTCACTTGATTTCGAGTACCTGTATTTTTTTTCTTAAGCACAGGGCATGGTCAGGCCTACTGTCTTAGAATATCCCCTTAAGGTTTATCAGTAAAAAGTAACCCTGTGTCCTTCACTGGAAAGTTGATTGTTTTGTTCAAACACAGTCTATTGCTTCTCCCCTTCCAGATTTCCACTTAAGAGCAGTGATGTTTTATTCTTGGTTCTTTAAATTCAGCAGACAAGCTTCTCACATCTGGTCAATTACCTGTGTCCTACTTGCCCTTTCTGTCTAATCCCTCTCTTATATACAAGTCCTTTATGATGTGACAGTTGAACATTAAAAACAATGTGAGGTTAGATCAGAGGCAAGCTGGAAGTAACCCCTGTCTGAATGACAGATGCCTGTGCTGTACTTACATTTTGCTTCTCTAGCACAAATGCCCATAAAGATAATGTTTCATATATGACTTTACAGAAATTTAATTTAGAATGAAATTTGTTAAGAGACCTTTTAAAAATTAAAAACATTGAAAAAATGAATTCTGCATAAATGAGTTTGGTATTTATTTGCAATGTTTGCTTAAAGCTATAAGATCTTGTAAAATTCTTGTTAGAAATGACTGAACAAACCCTGGATTTGATGCTTGGGCAGTGAAGTAAAAATAAAGCACCTTAAATGCCTTGTGCTGATGGATGACACCTCTCTGTTCTGTTTATGAGTGACTTTAGTGCCATAATTCTGTGACATTTCAACGTGGGACATTTTTTAACAGATCTAAGTTAATTTCTTTACAGATCTAAGTTAATTTTTCTTTTTTTTCCCAGTACCTCAGCCTTTCATACTCACAGTAAAAGCAACAAAGACTGTATTCCAACATTGTAGTTATGACCAAAATGTGCTTGGATTGGGCATAACAGAAGTGACCAAGAACAGGTGTCCATGGAATAAATATTTCTGAATAACTGTAAGTTTTTGCTGGGGGCCATGGGATAGACTAAGCCAGTGTCCTGGTTCTGGCAGGACAGGGACAGAGTTAATTTTTGCAGAAGAGGGAGGGGCATGGCCAAGACATGGAGGTTATTTTATACCACCTCACTCATTGCCTGTGTCAGGGGGAAGGGAGTGTCTCCTGGGAGGGGTTATGTCTCATATGTCCCATAAATATGTCTGATATTTATGTATATTTACATTGTATTTACTCAGGAAATGTGCTCCTGTGCCTAAGTCACAGATCTCCAGAGATTTGTCTTATTCTTCTCTTTACTATTTAGTTAATCATAAATGATTAAAAAAAATCCAAATTGTGGTCTGAGAATGACCAGGGTATTGCAAAGCTGTGGAAATTGTTTTCTGGGTTAATTAAACTGTGTTTTCAATAACAGCTAGAATTTGAAGCATAAAGGGTGCATGACTATCTACAAAAAATGAAGAGAGCAACCAATGGCCCACTCCTTATTACCACATTGGAGCGTGATACATTCTGTCATTAGTGCAGATGGGGTGAATGAAGACTGCAGGTACTGATTCCCAGTCCCAACTAATTTTCATTCTGGCTATTCCAGTTTGCTTGGCTTGCTCGTTCTTTCAAAAGCAGCAGTTTTTCAGGCACACTGCATAATACTCAAGACTAATCTAACATAGCGTTAACTGAAAATGTTAAAAATACATTTTAATTTTTTGCCAACTCTAAGTATAAACCTTATGATAAATGAAGAAAGGATATTTATGTCTGTGTTTTCAGAGCTCTCAGAGGAAATCTATACATTCGTACTATACTCCCCAACCCAGTGCCATTTCCATGCCCTTAACATGATATTTATTCATTGCAAATTAAAGTCTTATCACTTCTGCTTTCAATTCCTCTGTAATAGCGGAAGCAGCAATCTAAATAGGTTGCTAGATTCCAATGACATATTCATTAGTACTGAATTATTAGTTTAGCACATCCTGAAAATAGGGACTGCTTAGTACATTTTTGCAGATGTCACTTTGCTGTGGGCACAAACCAGGAAAGGAATGACTACAAAACAAGCTGCTCCAGTTCTGTGCATACCAGTTGTTTTGGTACTGTACCCTTGTTTCTTCTTCCAAATAGAATTCCTCTGACAGGGTTTGCCTGGCACAGCAAAGGCATAAGTTTATATCTGGAAGTCAAACTAAGAGAAAGAAGGGGATTCAAAACTGTTGGGTGGAATGTTCTCTGAATAGAAGACACATCAGAGAATAAAACCCACTCTCTGCAATGTAACTGCTGTTTTAAAATGGTAAAAAACCACATAAGTTCACATAGCACCATATGGTGTTGAGTTAAATCTGCTTCATAGTTTTGAATCAAGAACATATGCACCCAATGAAGTGGCAGTTGTTATAGAAAATATGACTGTTTTGTTAGTAAATAACATTTGAAAGCTACAAACAGTCCCTAATTTTTTCTTCTGCAGTAGATTATTATGCAGAACAGCTACTACCAGGAATGAGCATTTAAAATCTATCGACTCCTAATCACTTTAGAGAGCGAAGGAGCTGGCTCGGTGTGCGTGAGACTCTGCACAAACTTGCTTGTCAGAGGAGATCACATAAATACATTTGTTATACTGCAAGTGGCATTTTAATGTTTCAGTGCCACCTTTTTGAATGAGGAGTGATCAGGCTGTCAATCAGAGTGGAGCAAGAAAAACAGCCCCTTTTTTGTCAGATGCATTTTCCCATTTCATCCCATATATCTCACATGAGTAAATCAAGACATGAATGGTGCTAAGTGCAGGCTAAGCCAGGATACTCAGCCTTTCTTGTTTACTTATTCCACTGGGGCAAAACTGGAGCTTTTTTAGCACGGTGCTCTGAACCTGGTGCACAGGTGTTGGTGCTCTGTACTGGGTGGTGGTGAACCAGTGTGCCCCAGGCACCTGGCAACCTGGTGACTTTGTACACTGTCAATATTTGGTGACATCTCTGTGGAGGAGTGGGAGAGGGACAGAGAGCTGTAGAGGACAAGACATAGAAAGAGATTTCTGAGGATATAGCAAGGACTCAGACAAGTCTCTGCCTTGTTGTTAACTGGCTTTTACTGTGTCTAGTCCCATTCTGAATTTGGGAGCAGTAAGAGGATATTTTGGGTCCCTGCCAGGATTCACATAAGGAACTGTCCACACTCAAATACTTCATCGGCTTCAGTGCTAGTGCTGTCTAAAATAGCAACTGCAGTTTCTGAAGAGCAGCATGTCTGTGTGCTGTCAGGGATGTGATAAAGGTTCAGAGAGAAAATCAGTGTGGGGAGCCCAAACAGCACCCTGCTCAGCTGCTGCCAGGCTCAGCCCAGGAGCTGTCAGCCCACCTTAGGCCCACTTGCACAAACACAGAGGAGCACAGGGGCAAAATGGCAGGTAGGAGTGGACCTGAACTGAGGATTCCTTAGGAATCACCGCCTGTCTGGCCCTCTCCCAGGGTCCCCCAGCAAAGCTCAGCCCCAGTGTCCAGGTGTGAAGTCTGTTACCATGGAGCAGCACACTGAATCACCTTTTGGACTAAGAGGGTGACTGCCTAGGGACGAGACCCCTTGTGTGATGCAGGGGACAGGCAATTTGGCATTTCACAAGATTTGCGGGGAGGAATCAAAAGAGTGAAAAGGGAAATGTTTCGATGATACAGGGAGGAACAAGATTGGGAAATTTGAGGTGCATGCAACACAAAAGGGCTTGTTATATGTGAATTATGGGCTGGTTGGCCTGTATGTCTGGCCATGCCCCATGCCTGCTCAGCAGTCTGTCCTGTCTTCTCATTAAATTCCTTCCTAACTGTTTCCTGGGTCAGTGACCCTTTGTTCTGTGTACATACACGTGTACATGCATGTGTTCATGCATGGGGGTGCGAGTGCAGCAGCTGCAGTCGGAGCATGGGCTGGAGCAGCGCTGTGTCCCTGGTGCCCTGGCTGTACGAGCGAGGCCTGGGAGCAAGGGGGTCTCTAAGGGCCAGCTATGAGTGCAAGAGTGCCTGTGTGCCTCTAAAAGCTGAGGCTTAGGGCACAGGAGGATGGCAACTGGGACCTGGGAAGTGCCAGCTCTGTGTGTTTGTGATTGTATATGTGTTTGTATATGTGTGCATGGTGATTTGCACTAGGAACTGCAGTGGGATCACAGCTTTGGGGTTTCATATGTCCAGGTTCCAGTAGCTGAGGAAGCTGAGATTGAGAGAGAGCTACTTGTCAGGCTGTCTAAGACCAGCCACTGACACACAGAAACACGCAGGTATATTTGTATATATTTATGCGTATATAACTGTGCACATAGTGTATGTGGGGTGTGTGTGTTCAGTGTGTGTGCATGTCCCTGCTGGGAATAGATCTTTAGCCTCACTTTAAATTGAGCCATGGGACATGGAGCAGCCTTATCTCTGTCAGGGTTCTGAATCCAACTTGATATATTTTACTCTAACAAATTCATTCTGTATTATTTTATTCAACTGTTTGTTTCCTCACTCATCAGTCATGTTAAAAGCCCAGTGTTAAAAGGACAGCTTTCAAGTGCAGCAAATGTCTTACAGTAGTGCTAGTGCTGTATTTTAGTAACACATATCTCTTTCTGAACCCATGCCATTAGAAGTAATTATTTAATGCTCCATCCTGCTGGACCACATGGATGCTGGGATAGACCCATGTGGTACCAAGAAATTGAAACTTTTTCTTATCTCACGAGCAACTGACCAGGAACAGAGTGCATGGAAATAAGCTCATGACAGCTGTGAATTGCCACAACTTTTGCTCAGCTCTCCATGGGGAGGAATGACTGCCTTTTCTCAATTAATCCTGACAGCAGAAAAATTGGACATGTGATAGCTGCCTTGACAAATATCTTGATCATAGTGCTTAATCTTTCCTTGACAGTCTTCACAATGAAACATAACTCCTATCTTTAAGCTTGACAAGATCCTGGAGAGCTCAAACTAATTGGTAATGTTGAAGTCTAAAACTTTGAAAAAGTGTTTACAGGGTATAGTGGCATATATCTAAGTACAAAATTCTTTAACACTGCTAAGGCACTGTGTTATTCCATTCTCTGCTGAGGGCAGTTGCTTTGCTGCTGCTTTTGCTGACCTTCCTTTCTCTCGTTTTTGCAGTGCTTGCTCAGGTCTTCTTTTTATAATTCCCCTCCTGTACTGTAGCATGACTGTGTTTGAATTTACAAGATGATATTTGGTGAGTAGCTGATCTCTAACTAACTGGGGTGCTCATCCTAGTCAGCATTTTAGCTTTTAGATGAATAAAGCATGAATTTGCCTTCAAGGTTCTGTGAAATTGTGACTGCAATATTTAAGAAAACATCTTTGGCTTCTTTCACGTCCTTGCCCCCTTTTGCCCAAAAGAGGGCACTCTATACCTGAATTTCTTTCAATTCTTTTTACTCTTTTTTTTTTTTTTTCTTCCTTACATTATTCCATACATGATTTTGTGCAATCATTAATTGCACAAAAGACAGTGCCACTTTGTATTTACAGTACAAAATATGTGGCTCTCCCTTGTTCATCTCTAATGAGAATCATTCAAAAAGTAGGGAAAAGAAAAACATTCACTGTAATGCAATAAATAATGAAGTACTTATTCCTTTTCAGTTCCTCATAAGACAGGAACTGCCTCACAGTCTGACCTATAGTGCTAACCAGGAGCAATTTCATTTGGGAAGCAGAATTTGGGCTTTCCCGTGGTGGAAGCATAAAATAATCCAGGCTTATGCTTTTGTGTGGCACTGTGTTGGGCTTCCCTCTCTTGATCTTAGTGCTTCTTGGGACAAATGTATCACAGAATCATGGAATCAGAGCACCAAGCTGGAAAATACCTCAAGGATCCTCTGGTCCAATATGTCTCATCAAAAGAATGGTTAGAAAGATGGGTAAGCACCCTATGTAGCTGAATTGTAAAAGAATCCTCAATCTGGGGAGGATTGTTGTGGAATCTCCCACTTCCTTGGGGAGATTATTCCAATGACTGATTGCTTTCACTGGGAAAATTTTTTTTTCTTATGTCCAGTAGAAATCACCCCATGACCCTTTGCCTTTTCCCTGGGATTCCTTGTAAAAGTGGAGGTACCCATGACCCTTTGCCTTTTCCCTGGGATTCCTTGTAAAAGTGGAGGTTTCCAGGTTTGTGGCCACCCTGTGAGTACGAGAGCATGGTGACAAGGGTTCCCCATGGCCTTCTTTTCTCAGGGCTGAGCAAACCCATGTCTCTCAGCCCCAGCTCATACAAAATTGCTTGTCCTTTGGTTGTCTTTGTGGCCTTTCTCTGGACTTTCTCTGCTGTGTTCACATCTTTTTTGTGTAGCAGGGACCAAAACTGAACATGATATTAAGGCAGTGATCTGATCATTAGGGTGGGATAAGGATTTCTTTGCCTCTGCTGGTGATGACATTTTATATCAGGGTTTTACCTCTATCTATCCCTAAACCTCTCTCTGTTTTTCTAACACATCATCTGTATCTGCCACATTATCTGTATCTTTATCCATATTCATATAAATATATTTTTCTTTGATTCAGTCTGAAGTCTTGCAGATTAAACACTTAGAAAATCAAGAAAAAAGAAAAAAAAAGAGGACAACTATTTTTATACACAAAAGAAGGAAAGTTCTTGTTACTTTTTGCTTAAAAACATCAGACCAAATGTTTAACTTCACATATTTTATCTGCTGACTTTCCTGCTTTGCTGCTTCTGACCACCAATGCTTAATAGCTACTATTGCTCAGTTCTCAGGGTCAGGTTTAACCCACCTCTACATCTCTTCAAGCCTTCTTGATTTCCATTTAATTGTATGTATTTTAAATCAGCTCTCAACAGGTCTTCCTGTTTTTCTATACAATATTCTGGTAGTCCAATCTTTCCTATGACAAGTGCAGGTGAAGCAAACCCACTTCATGTCTTCATGAAAAAAAGCTTTTGACTTCAGAAATAATATTTGTCAGTAAGAGACTCGCACATATTTATATATGAAGTTATATATACTTTTAAAGAATATTTCAAGAGCTGTAAAACATATTTTTAGAACTGCAGACTCCTATCTCTGGCTTCTCAGCTACCTTAAAAAATTACTGCTGATGCTTAAGTTAAAGAATCTTTACTTGGGTCTCAGCTGAAGCACTTGAGGCTTGGCAATCTCTTCAAGGAGTCTTTGTTTATGCCAAAAGGATATTGTTTCCTCAGCCCAACATGATTTCAGCTAAATGGAATAATACGCAAATTTATCACACAACGTTACTACTCACCATATATGCAGAGATTCTGCCTTTCTCTGTGGCCATAGGCCTCTCCAGATTCCCTCATGGAATTCCTGTGTTGGGACCGGAGTTCGTTTCTGATCTAAACTTTATGTCCCAAAGTTATAAATCCAGAGGGTGGTTGGGCACTGGAACAGGCTCCCCAGGAGAGTGGTCACAGCACCAAGCCTGGCAGAGGTCAGGAAGTGTTTGGACAATGCTCTTGGGCACATGGAGTGACTCTTGGGGATGGTCTTGTGCATGGCTGGGATTTGGACTTGATGATCCTGATGGGTCCTTTTCAACTCAGTTTATTCTGTGAGTCTGTGATCATATTTACCTGAATACTCCTGAAACAAAGTACCTCATAGTAGGAAAAGTTTAGAAACTGATTGAGTTATTTATGTGTATATGCATACACACACAGAGATAAACATAAATACATACATACATATGTATATATATGTATATTTGTACATATATACACATATCCATAGAAAGAAAAATAATCCCAGAAATTGTTCAAGTTTGATGGCTTTTTTTCCATGAAAGGACATTTTCTATGAGAATACGTGTCGATTAGATAAGAAAGTAATTGTTTAAAATGGAAAACAAGAAACACATAAAACCTGCTCCATGGTACAACATAGGATTTTGAAATTCTTTATGATAAGCAAAGCTATATAAAGCATGGAGAAAATGAGTAAGTGATCAAACAAGATTGTTTTCTCAATTTAAAAAAGTTTTGAGAAAGAGTGAATTTGTTACATTCAAATACAAGACATGAAAAATGTGAATGGAAATATATTCTTGACATAGTTAAGGACAAGGAAAGATGTATCAGTGTAAGTGACATCAGTTCAAGTAAACACTGTCATTTGATACTAAAAAATACACTGGTTTATATCCATTTAAATATATGAATGGATGTTCATGTTGATATAGGAAGAAGAGACAAAATGAAACAGATAAAGGAATCAAGTTGGCACAGCTGTGTGTAACATTCAGGAGGCCTGGTGTTACACTATTTAATTAAAAAATAAAAAGGAATCAATTCAAATGTCCTCTACACAAGTTTTCAGAAGTTAAAAAAGGGATTGTGTCAGGCTTTTTGTGATATAGAATACTAAATTTGTTCACCTTGGAGAATGATTCAAACCACAAGAATGAGGCTTCAGTAGGGCACATTTTGCTCAGAATTAGTCACATGATAAGTGTGACTAGTTTTCTGAAATGGAACCCTGTAGGAAAATCAGCTAGAATTACAACATGTTAGTAATATTAACCCTGTGGGATATATTATTGGGAAAAGTGGTTTTAATAAATAATGCATTTTTGTTCAAGGGACACAACACTGAAGAAAAATGTTCTGAAACAGGGTATTGTGCATGTGAAAATCTTGGAAACCAGGATACTGCTAGAATAATGCAAAAAAATTCATTAACTTTTGATCCAGCTGTCTTTTCCTGCTCTTAACACTGCTTATGGTTTAATACCATCTTACTACCATTGCTATTAGAAAAAGTTGCCTTGCTTTAGATATGCCATTGCATGCAGAGTTCAAACATAGTCTTCTCACAAGTTTTCAGTTAAAATATAATAAACAGAAATAGATGTGCCTCTATTTTGTTCAATCTAATTATATATTGTGACTAAATGTGTAAGAAACAAGAAATCAGGAATACTGTATATTATTTTCACTGTGGGTGATCAAAACACTGTTTAGTAGTTCTATAATTATGATGTATTAGGAAAATTCACATTCAAACTAGCAATATCCACCTGAATGGTTAGACTAGTTAGTGTACGCTGAGCTATAATAGAAACCATAAAAGAGAACAGTTTAAAACATGCTAGCAGACTTTTCATTGATAATGTATTCAACTAAGTTTGTTGTTAAAAACCCACAGGTGTAAAGCACATTAAAGTGTAATGTGCTCTGACAGTTCAAGGCAATTGTTACATATTACATATTGAGGCATATTTTTACTATTTACTTTTAAGATATTTATGCACCTGAGGAACCACATCTAAAACATCATAAAAGAGGAAATGGTAAAAAAGGAGCCATAAACCCAAATGTCAAAGAGAATAAGAGTTATGAGCACAGTTGGTGAGAACTGTAGTAAGTGTATAAATGGACAATGAACTGCTGAATGTTCTCACAGACACATTTTCTACCATAATGCTGAACACTACTGAGCTTTCACTAATCTTCTGGAACATTAATCAGTTGCAAACTTTAAATTGTTAACGTGAATGGAAATGAAAGAAACAATCTCTTTCTCACAACACACTTTATTTACTTTTCTCAGAAATTACTCATCAGTCTGCAATTGTTTATCTAGTTTTTAAGAAACCTTCACTCAACCTTAATGACATCTCCATCTCCAATTTGAGTCAAATGAATTAGAAATTGCAAAAAAATAACTGGACTGTGAAGTTAGCAAGCTACTACCATACAATTACAGGGGAAAAAAAATCCCCATGCTTGTACCCTCAAAGAGATAAAGAGTAGAGACTTCAGGAAGCCTATTAGGGACTAGATTGTGGTTATTGATTTTACATAGAAAGCAATCAAATTCACTGGTAAATCCCCTTCAGAGATAATTCTGTTTGAAGAGCAGACAAGTCTAATTGTTAAAATACACTTCTCTTGTCTACCTTTAGCATGCGGCACAACCACATCAGCTGCTTAATTAATCAAGGCTGGCTTAGAGCAAAGTCCAAGGAATTCAGAGACTTCAGTTTTGGTGTGAATCATAGACAGATTCAGAGAAAAACCACACACAGTACCACAATCATTCACAAACTCGCTAAAAGATTTCATCTGCTAGATTGGGATTTACACATTTAAAACACACAGAAGTTCCCAGAGAAACTTGTCTTTTCTGTTTTCCCTTCAGGCACAGAGAGGTTCTTTCGAAAACCTTGGTTGGCAATCATGGGTAGCCAATGCACATGCAGAAATGCCCATGCTGGGGAAGAGCATTCCTGACATACGGACTTCTTTTGCAATTGAATCTCAGAAGGTGGAATGGTGTAAATTGACATTTTTCCTTCTGAGGACAAGTGAACTGGAGTTCAATTCTGCCAAAATACATGCGTATGTCCTGAAGACTCAGGTGAAGAGCAGTGGGAGTAAAACCAGCTCTCCATCTAGCAGCTGGAATTGGGCCTTTGCATAAGCTGAAAATGAGAGAAGAAAAAGTTAAGGAGGTTGTCTGTTGCTCAGAGGAAGGATACCCAGGTGTGGTCCCACAAAACAGGCTGTCCTTGCCTATTTCCCACAGTTAGTGTCACAAAAAATCCTACATACTCCAGGCAGCAAGTCTGAAAATCCCAGTTCTCATCACTTCTTGATATAAGTGAGACCCACTCTTACTTCTGGCCATGACTTGCCCCAGCCTTGACTTACCTCACTGGGAATGCATGTCTTCTGTGGATCTGTTAGAGTGTTACCTCTCCTCATACTTCTGTAGCTGAGAACACCTAAAGCTCATGTCTTAAAGCTGGCTGGCTGAATCCCAGTTTCTGTAGCCTGTCACTTTCTCACAATTCACAACAATATATGCAGTTCTGAAGATTCAAGGGTACACTGGACAAATTGCAAATGTAATTTAAGTCTAAACATCTTCTGCTAGCCCTGCTCTCTAATGATGCCAGTTAGTTTTCTGTTCAGTGCCCTTTAGTATAGCCATACACCAAGTGCTTCCTTGTATGAAGCACTGAAATGAAAAAATCTGTCTTCTAATATCAGCAACAGAGACATGACCAGTATAGGAGGAAATGAAGTATTGTTTCTGGAGCGCAGCAATTTTTGAAAACTGTTCTTGGCCTGCTGATTACCAATTGCTTGCTGACTTCAGAACTGCTGAAGCAAACTTGTACATCATATTAGGAAGCTTTTTTCTTCTTTAAAAAAAATCTTGATTTTACCTTGGCATTTATTGTGAATCAGACTCTCATTGATCTGCTCATGACTTGCATCAGTTTATTCATTGGCTCATTACACAACTGGTTTTGGAGATGCAACTCTATCTTTGTCAGAGGAAAAGGGGACTTGTTTGAATTGATCCAAAACGGTAGTAAAAGGCAAGGCAGGAAAATAAGATTTCTTTTGTTTTATTAGAAAAGTGTAATGTTCCCTTACTGATAATAAAAATTTAATGAAAAGCAATTAGCAAAAGAAATAATTTTCAATAAAGGAAATAATGTTCTATTAAGTCATACTTGATAGCTCAACAGAACTGTGTTTTATATTCAGTATTAAACTCTATGACAAAGAAATTACAGCAGTTCTGCCAGGCATAATGTGATTTATTCACCATGAACATGCAACAGTTACTGGTAGTATCTTTTCTGTGACAAGACTAAAATTAAACTCAGGACTTTCAGCAGATAAAAATACCACAGTACTATGAGCCATGAAGATCTCTGTTGGGTCTTAACTCTGATGGTGATTAACATCCTCTGATGGAAGTCATGCTTTATTTCAAGGTTTCATTTATAAGTGTTGTACAAATTAGTAATAAATAGACCTTTCAATTAGTAGTTTATCAGTTTCTAATGCCTTCTGGGATGATAGACTGTCTATAATCATGTTTTATAGGCCTCTATTGATGTGCAGTCACTATCCATGAAATACTACTGTCTGAAATAAGGAAATAATACCTATTAATCACATATTACCCATTGAGAATACATCCAATGCAGACATTTGAGGTGATGAGATAATTCCTTCTGCACTGTGCTCTCTTTCAGTAAAATGCCTTTGCTAAGTCTGGCAGCACTGTTTCCCTAAATCTCCTGTTGCAGGCACCCTCAATGCAGTGGTAATCTCTTCGCATTTCAAAAAGTTCATGAAGGAATGAAATAACAAATTGGTGTCTGTCTAATTGAGGGGACTTATACATGTAATTGTGATATTAACTCTCTTAGCAACCAAAAAACCAGCCACAAATCTCTATATGCTTTATCACTCTTCTTAGCAATAAAAATTGAGGGGAGTACTAGGAAAGTAAATGTCTTTAATTTGGTCACTCACTACCAAGAGTTTTTAAAATTAAGCTCTGTGATCAGAGGAATGAAGGAATATTGTCTTCTCTGTTGCTGATTTCCATGGTTTGAGTAGTGCAAGCTTGGAGGGAAGATTTTACTTGTAAACAGCTGATGTCATCCAGGCTTGTCCACTGAAGCTTTTATATATGGACAGATAAAATAAAATATAGCCAACTATCCTTCTGTGTTTCCAGAATGGTTTTAAGTTATGGAGCAGTAAATCACTTAGTATTTATGTGATTTTAAGTATCTTTATTTTCTCAAAAATTCTGAGCGTGGTCATATCCCACTTCCAAAGTTCTAATTCCACTCCTGCTGGGGAAGTATTTCAAGTGTTATTTGGACTTGCTAATTCTATGTTTAATGTCTTGAAGAAGGAAAGAAGAATGTTAAATGTTAACTGGCATGAAATATAAGAGTAATTTACCTTGTATTACTTTGTAGAGATAGGTTAGGAAAATAGGTACTGGTTGGAAAGGTCAGAGAGAGCTGGGAAAGAAGAATAGTGGCAGTGCTGGGAAGGCAGAAGCATATCACTGAATATGGTGACATATGGCAGTGGAAGGGATGCTGGTGATGAAGATGCTCCTGAGAGCTAGGGTGAGGAGGGGCCCGTGCAGCTGTGCCAGCCTGTGCCACAGTCACCGTGTGCTCCTGCTCAGCCAGAGGGAGCCAATGACCACTGAATGGGAGACACTGTGCAGCTGCAGAGAGCAAATTTTCCATGGCTTTCAGTATGGTACGGCAGGTATCTGAGGAAGTGTTAATTACTATCCTATGTCTTCACTTAAAGCCTTGGGAAAAGGAGTGAGGAGTTCCTGGCTGTGGTCTGAGAAGAAGGCAATAGATTCTGATGGGAGCTTGCTGAGTGCCAGGCAGTGCCGTGGGCCTTGACAGCCTTAAGAAGGATTTTGCTTTTCACCAATAGCAGCTGCTTCTATCACTTGGCTCTTATACTGATTAGAAAAATTGGAGCTAAAATTCCCAGGACAACCCACATTTCCTTAGGTCTTCTTGGATATATTGCCTCATTTTCAAATGTCCTGGTGGGTGAGGGAATGCCTTATCTAACGGAGTGGGACTGTCAGTAAATAAAAATCTAAATTAAATGAAGATCCATGACAGGAAAGATGAAATGAGAGTTTCTCTAATTGCAAAATAATTTCATTTTGCCACACTAATTATTGAAGTATGAGCTTCATGTAATTATACATGACTGGAAACAGCTCCAGCTAACGCTCACTACGTTTGCCCAATTAAATTTTAGAGCATTGTGTTTGAATACAGCCAGTTACACTCATTAATAAAACTGCAGGTGACATGAAGGACTTCTGACTTTTTCTCTTTCCTTTGGGGCTGTGTCCTGCACATCTCTGCAGAGGAAGGACAATACAGCACAGTTCTGTACAAGACTTGCACCCTCATATACACACAGCCCTCGTGTGTGCTGTCCACTGGGATGGCCTTGCTGTCAGACAGCTTTGCCTAAGTTTGTAACAGAAAACAGAACAAGACAGAGACTTTTGGAAAAACAAAAACTCCAACAAAAACCATTAACCTGTAAGACCGAGCAAAATAGTAAGCAGAATGACCTGAGAAAATCTCCTGAGATGGAATGATTCCTAAATCCTTTTCTCTCCTTTCTCTGAGCCTCCATCACTTTTCCACTGATTTGAGAGGTCTGGAATAACTCCTTTCTACTTCTGAAACTTTTTCAAATAAATTTGATGCTAACCTCTTTTTACATGATTCTATTTGTCTTCAATATTTATCCATTCTCTCAGGTCATTTATGTCTGTTTCTGGCTTATATCCCAGTCCTCTAGCATAGTTTCAATGCAATTTTTTTAGTGTGTTTTATCTTTCTGTCCCCTCTGTCTCTGGACTCATCCCTTGGTCTCAAAAGTGTCAGTAGCTTTCTGACAAGTCTTTTGGTAGATATGCACACACACAAAGGTTGCAAAAAAAGGGAAAAGTCTGTTACTCTTTTAGCCTTTTTTTTCCTTCTCTTTTCAGAGTTATGAACTCCTTTTTTCCCCCCACCTTTCTCTTTTAATAGAGCTCGTTTTGATATTTAGTGAGAAAGTTACTTTCTTGACCTTCATTCTTTATCATTGAGCCTGACTGCATGGCATACATGGCCCTCAAAAATACAGTGTTAAATACTAAAGTGATTAAAATGATTTTTCAGAGACAAAGTCTGCATTGTAGATTTCTTTAGCCCTCAGACCAAAGACCCATGTATGCCTGATATTCACTTAATTAGCTACAAACTCAGTGAAAGAAATGATTAGATTCTGATTCTGTGAATTCTTTAACTGGATTTTTTTTTCCTATGATGTGAAATCTTCATATTAAGGACCAGTTTTCACAGGTTTCAATCACCAACATGTATTTACACAATTTGCCATCCGTTTGACATTACTTGAGGAACCTATAACTATGGGAAATTTTGTCTTGGAAAAGGAGCTGGAGGTGGCTCAGTCAAGTTAATAAGAGGTATAATAAAAGCAATATTTTCACTATCATCTTGTTCTTTCAGTGAGGTCTGTGCCTACTGTACTGACCCTGCACCTCTTCAACCACACAGCATTTTCAGTGGTGATTAGAGGCTAAGGCTGTGTCAGA
Organism: Pyrgilauda ruficollis; assembly: GCF_017590135.1. Taxonomy (NCBI): domain Eukaryota; kingdom Metazoa; phylum Chordata; class Aves; order Passeriformes; family Passeridae; genus Pyrgilauda; species Pyrgilauda ruficollis. The sequence goes on from NW_024524266.1 coordinate 12,940,845, forward strand.
GACTGTAATCATGATCCTTCAGTATTACAACAAAAAGCTTAAGGCTAGAAGAGAGAACTTGAGAGAGACAGAGTAAAAGGGTCCTGCAGATGCTAACCCCAATGAATAAATGAGTTTTAAGCTTGATTCTAGAAATTGTTACATTTCAGGCCCAGCCTGTTAAAAACTTTCACTCATTGCACTGTCTGTGCTGGAGACAAGGAACACAGAGGTGCTCAGCACTTCTAATCATGTGCACCTTCCCATCCCCACAGGCAATATGTGCTCTCTAATTCTGGTTACCAGTGGGATGGTGTGCACAGAGAAACCTGTGCTAGCAAGAACTGTAGGAATTCAGCTGTGATTGGGAGAGTGGAGAGGTGTAGGAGTCACCCCCTCCAGGTGATAGGACATAAGCCAGTGCTGCTCCCAATAAAGCCTCACTGTGCTCACAGGCAGATGTGCTCCAAGGAAGGAACTCTACTCCAAGCACAGCACCCTGCAAAGAGCATCTTTTGTGCAGCTAGTGCTGTGCTGCACTGCCTGATCCCTGACCCACATTCCCACAGGATCTTCCACTTGGCCTTATTGAACTTCAGTGGGTTTGCACAGATCCACCTCTCCATGGTCCCTCTGGCTGGCATCCCTGCCCTCCAGCATGCCAACAAAAGCACACAGCTTGGTGTCCTTGGCAAACTTGCTGAGGGTCCCTTGGTCCCACTCTCCATGTGCCTGACAAAAATGTTAAAAATTGCTGGTCCTAATGCTGACCTCTGGGGAACACCACTTGTCATTGGATTCTATTTGGACATCAATCTGCTGTCACGACTCTGAGTGTGATCATCCATCCATTCTTCATCCACTGAGTGCTCCATCCAGTGCTCCATTGTCTCCGTCTCTCTGGGTGCCTCCCAGTGAACCCCGGCCAGCCCCGGGTCGGCAAACAGCGGGGGGGCAGCCCCGAAGTGACCGACAGCGGGGGGACACTCTCTGGTGCCCCGAGGGTACTGAGGGCAGCTGGGCTGGTCGCCTTTGCATCAGAAGAGACACTGGAGACATCGGTAGAGGGTAAAAGGCCGACTCTCAGCAGGGGGCCAATCCAAGGTTTATTCGGAGCTCCCCAGAGAGCCCCACTCCTCAGGGGATGCCCCGTGCTCAGAGCAAGACAAAGGAATTTCAAGGTTACATTTAAAGGGGGGGAGGAAACCAAGGGTAGGTACATTTGCTGACCAATAAAGACCCTCCAGGGATGCAGCCTTAGGGATGGACATTTGGGATAGCGTATAGCATCATCCTTGGGGGGCTGACCCCTGGCTTCGGGCAAATCACTCAACGGCTTTGACCGAAAGATCTAGATAGAAGGGATGGATGCTGGGTGACTGACAGAAGGCCAGGGCGGGGATTTGGGGGGTGATCTCAACACAAGAGAATGGTTACACAGGTAGAGGAAGGGGGTACAAAAAGGGGTACATCATCTGGGGAGAATCAAAACTATTACAAAGTATTACAAAAAGCACACTGCAACACTCCATCAGGTGCATGTCTCCAGTTTAGAGACCAGGATGATGTGTGGGACAGTGTCAAATGCTTTGCACAAGTCCAGGTAGATGATGTCGGTTACTCTTCCCTCACCCACCACGGCTGTAACCATGTCATAAAGGGTCACCAACTTTTTAGGCAGGATTTGCCCTCAGCGAAGCCATGTTTGCTGTCATCAATCACCTCTTTATTTTCGTGTGCCTCAGCATGGCTTCCAGGGGAATCTGCTCCTGACCTTGCCAGGCCCTGAGGTGAGTTATGATTTCATACTTGACAGAAAAGCAAGGAAGCATGGTTTAATTCCTACTTGTGTCCCTGAGTAATAAAATAAAGACATCAGTGCTGTAGGTGATAACAATTAAAAAAAAAAAAAAAAACCCAAAAACTTTTGCCTGCCAATGTGCTTGCAAGCACAGAACTTCCATGACAGCATTTAAAATAGATCCAGAATGTAAACTTAGCCCCACCAATTTAATGGTACGCTTGCAGGGTGCTCCTTATCTATGTTTGCAGAGTGTATGTTTAAATAAATATATATTACTATAAAAATTCATATCAGCCTTGTTTTTTAAAACCTGGCATGTATATTATCTATAAATTGAAAAAAAAAAGGTTATTAAGCAAAAAAGGCCATGCTTAAAAAAGTCTGTGTTACTTTTATGATATCTGAAGTCCCAAGACGGGCTTGCTCAGAATGTCCTTTAACTGCTCATTTATGTGATGTCTGTGACAGTAAATGGAAAAGTGGAGGACCAGAGTGTTTCATCATGCCTGAGTAAAGCAATATTTTACTGACCTTGTTTTGTGCCATCTACAGTTGACAAAACACTGAGATTGCTTTGTAACATTTGATAGAAATAAATTCAGAGTCTAAAAGATATCTTACAACAAAGGGTCCTCCCAGAAATGTGAGTTTATATCCAAAAGTTAAGTGTGGAACAAGAGTACTAGTTCGATTTCTGTTCCAGAAGGGTAGAAGAAAGGGGCCAACAAAATTCTAGGTGACTTCAAGAACCAGATCTCCATGGCTCTCACCTGGAGTGCATGTGGAAGGAGTGGCAAGCACAGAAAGAGTCAGAGAAGGGCTCTGCTGTTCAGCAGAGAGCAGGACTGCATTTAGCAGTTACTGCTTTTGTTTTTTCCACTCTGTCAGATGTTTGCACAGTAAGTTTCCTAAACAAACCTTCACTTTTAGGACCAGGGATCACTTTCCTCAAAGAAAACAGACACTGAGAATCTTGAGGTCTACTGAGTCAATAATCCAGTACTTAAAACATGGGCAAAACCCTTAGAGGTTAGATTTCAAGCGTGGTGGCTGGATAAGTTGGGGAATGTATTTGTGCTACTGTGGGACAAAAGCAGAGGAAAAAAAGTTAAAATTCTGACTGTGTTGTTTCACAGTGCTTTCAGTTTCCTGAAAATGAAAGGAGTCACCTGAATATATTTGACCACCCGAGGAAGCAGGCTCTCCCTTTACTTTGGTTCTTGGTGTGCCCTCCTTTGGACATAGCTGATTGTGGCTTTGGAGAGTATTTCACAGGTCCCAGCTGACTCAGCCACTGTTTGGCAGACGCTGATCAGCCTTTGCTGCCACTGTTTTTTATTTCTTTTTGTGCTAGTTCTAAGTGTTCAAAGAACATGGCCCATTACACTTGATTACTAAGAGCATCTTGCAGTCTCCTTTCAGAAGAAAGCAATGAAAGTTTTACCTTACAAAGCAAGAGCAGGAAATAAAAGGCTGTTAAAAAATAGAGAAAGAAAAAAGGCAGGAAAAACTGACTCAGTAACATAAGTACTTGCATAAAATAGCAAGAACACTGCAATGTCACTTGAAGTTATGATTTAGACAAATATGAAGCATTTGCATTTTCAGCCTCAAACATGTAATTTCTTAATCACAGTTTTTTATGTGATTACAGCTGCAAAACCCCCAGAGGCTCTTTTAAAAAAGTTTTGATTTTTTTCTTGCTTTCATTTTTTTTTTCAGCTAACTACAAATGGATTTAGGGGGAATTTTAAAGATGAGAATATGTGCTTGGCTTTGATCACTACAATTTTTATTTTTATGCTTTTCAGGGGTGTGTTAGATAAGAATGAAAAGTTTCCTGATAATATGTATCAGGTTTTTTAACTTAGAAGAAATTAATCCAAATTTTTGTCAGTTTTATCAAGAGGAGAGTTGTTTATGATTTTCTGTTCAGCAGTGGAATCTGTCTATGTAAATATTATACATTTTCATTTTTTCTGTATGTTCCTAGATGTGCTTTTTGTTACTAGTTTCTTTGCATCTCATTCCTCATTTTAATGTAATGGATTGGTACCAATATGCTTTTTTTCCCAAATCAAATGGTGAATTCCTTCAGCAATTAAATGAAATTTCACTCATTTCAGTGTGCGGACTGTGCTGAGTGGAGGGCTGATAAATGAAATAAGTGGAGGAGACATGGAGTATGTATGACTGATTGCTGGCTAGAAAATGAGAGGGGCAGCATTTGAATTCTGCCCAGCTCCCCAAACCCAACCACATCTTGGTTGCAAAGTCTGCATCCACGTTATTATTTTAACTTGGATCTGGGTGTGCTTTTGAAACAAATCAGATCTATTTAGTGTGGTTTTGTTCACATATTTAACAGCAGGTTCAGAGAAATGGGTTCCTTTCAGACAAAGCGGGCCAGATGGTGCACTTGTGTACTCCTTCTACTAACACAAATCCAGGCTGTGAGCATGGGTTGCAGATATTCTGAAACAGAAGTCGCAGAACAAGTGTAGTGTGAATGTTGGATCCTCAGCATTGTGTCTCTTACTGTGGCTGTTTCTTGCATCTTAACAGCTGCAGATTCAGCCAAAGTCAATGCTCAGTGTTCAACAACTTGGTGGAAATCGGAAAGAGAGAAATCTTCAATTATATACATATATATATGTGTGTGTATAAATACTTTTTATTATGAAAATAGACATATTTTAAATCTGGAATTTGGCTAATGGGCATGATTTTGCCACAGAAGTGAAGCCAGATGAATGAGAGGGAGTTCCACCTGGAAGACTGGTGCTGTAGAAACTGAGGAATATAATCCAGAAAAAGGATAATTTGATTTTTTACTAATTTATAGGCTGTTCAAAGCTTGTACAAAATCACCACATTGTACACCTTCCTGAGAAAATTGTATTCTGTATGACTGTTTTTCTAAGCTTCCACAGCTGAATTTTTGCTAATATTGCACTGCTAGGAGCCCTGCTCCAAAGGTTAATTCTAGCTCCACAACACTTTCCAGCTTTACATCTCATGTTCAAATGAATTATAATTCAAGTTCCTATTTAAACAAATCCTTTCTGTAGCTCTTCATCTTCTGAAATAGATTCTTCCTGTAAAGAACAGACATACTGCTGCAATTTCCAGGACAGTGCTGGGATATTTGTACCCAGAGAAAAGTTTGGACAGCTTCCCATGGTTTATCCATGAAAGCATCCAAGGTATTTTCTGGGCTATCCTGCCACAACAAAGACAGAAGCCCAACACTGGGTTTGCTAATGGGTTGAACTGTAAAAAAAGTGTGTCAGCATTTCATTCAGGATGAAGCAAATGTGCTAAAAGCTTGCACTAATAAACAGGAAACATATGTTTGCCTAAAGCAAACACAATTTTTGCTCATGCAAAAGTCATGAGTATGTGCAAGGAGTCTCTGAGGTTTTTGAGCAGTTTTTAATATGAGATGAAGCAGCTAGGTAATAGACTTTGGTAATGCTGAGAAGAGGAAATGAGAAGAGAGTCCATAATCTTTAAAACTATCACTCTTCAAGTACCTTAGAAGAGAAGAAATGGGAATTGGCTATAACCTGGTCTTGTGTGTTAGCATTGGTACAATTGCAAGCAATATTATTAGCATACAAATTGATATTGTGCAAAAGCAGTCTTTTGTCTGAAGGTAATGGCTACAACACTGCAAAAAAAGAGAAGCTTATGTTCTAATGTAGCAGAGGAAGCAAATAAGCAATTTACCCTGTAAAAACTTGCTGTTCCAGAAATGTGACTGGAAAAATTATCAGTTTGTAAGCAATCTTTATGTTGATTTGGGAAATTCTTGAATACAATTTCTTTGTTCATCAGTCTAACACTGTTTTCTGTTAAGGCATTTGTTCCTCTTGAAGGGTCAGATTTTGACACACTGGCAGAAATGAGAGTATAAGAGGATCAGGATCTCAATGCTGCAGCTGATTTTTTGTTTTCATTATTTTGAATGACAAAACATTAAGATGTATATCCCTGGCACAAGAAACATCTGCAAGTCCTCATTTCACCGATGCATAGCCAGAGGAACACCCTCACCCGAGAACAACAGAACAACGTGTAATGTTACTCATCCTAAAGGCAGAACTTAAGAAAACAAAGTCCTAATTCAGCAGCTGAAAGCTCTGAGTGTGTCTTTGAAGCACTGAGTTAATCTTTATTAACCCACTAGGGGAGGATCTGTAGGACTTTTCAAAGGCTTAGATGTTGGGCATGAGTCTAGATATCTTGCTGACCACAACTCAAATTAATAGCTAGGCAGTACTTCTTGATCAAAGCCATTTTGGGGTGAGATGGATGCTTCCACAGTTAAGCAAAACATGGCACTGTGCCTCTGCTGGAACTTTACAGTGCTGCTTTGGGGTGTTTATGAAAAAACAGTAGTGCAAGCTCTATTAGGCATCCAGTCAGAGGTAAAAACATAAACTCTGTGTGAAGATTATCTGGGTAATTAAATTACTAAGTAAGCATTATGTCAGGTGGGGGGAGTATACTGTTATTAATGATTATATTAGATTTTGACAGCAGAGGGCAGACAGGTGTCTTTATTCCCCTCCATATGATTATCTCTTGATAAATCAAATTCCCCTCAGCGATCTTATTGCAGTTTCAGAACAGGCATATCTGGAAAAGATAGACTTCAGCAGGCTGAACAGGACCACCAGCAGAGCTGTACAAATCCCATGGATCATTTGGACTGTTAACCAGGACTTTCTCATTGCCTATTTGCTTCTGGAATGTGAACATCCAGTGTACATCTTCAATGTATATTCTGGTGGGTAAACCCTCCTGAAAATTTAGTTAAGTTTAAGAAACTAAAATTACTATGAAGCTTAGAATAGTCACCTTCTCCTCATCATTACCCACCCCCGGTGGCCCACACTGGTCTCTCTTTAAACACAGTAGTAAATTGGGCTCCCCAGGACAAACCAGGAGGTCCATGAAGTGTGCCCTGTGTAGGGTACAGATTCCAGGGGAAAGAGACTGCCCCAGTACCTACACCTGAGGAGGGAGAACAGACATTTTTAGCCTGACAAGCAGCACATCTCCAGAGCCCTCTGCTTCTGTTGGACACCTGACCCTGTATCTGGGAAGATCCTGGTGAATGGAGAAATATTGCAGGGGACAGAGACAGGAAGAAGTTTCTTGCAGGACACAGGAGTGTTCAGAGAAAGGTGCCTGCTTTCCCCAGGGCTGTGATGGAGCTTCAGAGGAGCAGCACAGCTTCTCTGGCACAGCCATTTCTCACTCCCCATCCTGGCTAGAGGGAGCTGCTGTGGGAAGTCTCCTTCTGACTGAGCTCTGGGACTGCTGAGTTGTCTCAGGTACAGATGCTAGCAGGTACAGCTCTCACTGCTGTGCAAAGCTCGGGGTGTGACATGTGGTGCCCTGCTGAGCATTTAATCCTGATACAAAATACACTGGGTTTTTTTGGGTTTTTTTTTGTTTGTTTGTTTTATTTGTTTGCTTGTTTGTAAGAATATTGCAGACATCAGTTCTCTCTTCTTGCTAAACAGAGAAAAGCAAACCCCAAAACATTTCTATGACATAGGTTAACCTGCTCTTGTGTTATTGGCATGATGTATCAATACAGGGATATAGCCTACTTTCTTCCATATTTAGTTAGTATGGGCATGTAGCTTTGCACATATACAAAAATATAAATCTGAAAAGAAATGGTTACTATTTTAGTTTTAATTTATACTCAAAGACAAGAGGTATGGTTTCTCTGTAAGAATTACATTTCAGGTATTTGAAGCCAGCTGAGCGCTAGCTGTGTGCCCACAGCCTCTCAAGGGTGTGATTATTTAATGATAAAACTAATTTTCCTCAGTGCTCATGATTACCATTGCAAAAATTATTTTAACATAAACTGAAGTGGTGAATTTTTGAGCTGTCAGAAGGCAGGGTTGGTTACTCAGAATATTGAGCAGCCTTTTCAGCAAAGCTGTGGAAAGTCCCGTAAAATAACACTACCTGTCAAAATCTAGGCTAAAGTCTAGAATCCAGTTTATCTTAGAGAGGCAAATAGTCTGCCCAGCTGAAAAAGAAAAAATTCTACTATGTCACTAAGACCATAATTTCTAGTTGTCTTTTCTTTAAAGACAACAGCTATTCCAGGTCAAATGGGCTTTATAAGCACTATATTTGACATCCTCTGATGCCAAGACGCTGCATGGGGAAAACTTTCTCTTCACTCATGTTCAGAGTGAGCCAGACATGGTCCTTTGGATCACAGAACCATAGAATCCTTCGTGTTGGAAGAGATCTGTAAGCTCATGGAGTCCAACCGTGCATGAAGATGAAGGCTGAGGGATGTGGTGGACCCTGAACAGGACCTCAGAAAATAGGATGAAATTTTGAGGCATACAAAAAAGCCTTTGTGGTGATTTTTTATGAAATATAAGGCATCCTCATTTTAAGGAAAGCATTTGCATAAATCACTAACATTATACCTTCCCTTTTTCCCAAGTGGATGCATTCCCACCATTGAAAGGGCTGCTAAGGACCATTCTGTCTTCAGTATTTGGAAAGGCAAAGGAATGAATGACATCTAGTTTCTTATTTTTCTCCTATCAAAGCAGATATTATGCACTAAAAAGGAGGAAAAAAAAGCATTTTTAACTTTGTGAGATAAATTGTTTTTAAGGTAGGCTCAAAAAGTGCTTTTAAGTGGACCTTTCCAAAAATGGAAAACTATAAAAAACTTTCATTTTTAGTTGCATCTAGAACTTGTTTATCTTGATGCACTATTTTTTACATTTCTTTAAATTTTAAAAATTCTTCCTAATTTCTCTTTCATTTTTCTCATTTGACACCTGATACAGTTGCCAAATTTAAAAAGAGAAAATCTAGTTTAAAACATATTTTGGTTTACAAATAAAATATTTTTGTCTTATTAAAGTAAAACATTTGATTTTGAAGCATTTACATTTTTCATATTAAAATACATTTTTTATTTATGCCTCTCTAAAAGTTTAGTATTTGGATAAGGTTATTAGTAGGTAGGAAAAAACCCCCGAACACTTTTTGTGTCCATTATCAGAATCCACCACAGACCAATGGTTCCAATTGATGAAGACAACATAAGCCTAGAAAAACCACCATTAGTCATAAGCATGGGTTTTCTCTGGAGGATTTCAACCACCCTCTGTTTGGGAGACCTTGCCAGATGGCAGCTGATAGTAGTGCAAATTTTAAAGCACAAAGTGGTACCAGCATTTGCTGTCTGATCGCTGCCCAAAAATGCAGAACTAAAATGTCTGTATTTTTAGGTGTACTGCACTGAAAGAAGCAGCCATCTTAAAATTAAAACAAGGGATAGAGTATGGGGTATAAAGACTATATCTGAGGGTTATTATTACATGAGTTATTATGTAAATGATTCTCCTTGCTCACAAATACATACACGCTTTTTTCATCCTGATTTAAAACATAATTGCAGTCCTTGACAGATTGCCATTGAATTTTTTCTCATAGAATGAATTAAAATATTGAAAGTAGAAAAAGATAGAATGGAACATTATGTCCTATTATACTAATCAAATGTACTAAAACTAACCCCTCCACCCCGAAACCACCTCCTGCTGCCATCCACTGCATCAAGATGGGTTATGAATGAACAAATCCACTTGGCACTTTACAAAATGAGGTCATGATAAGTGCATGAAAAAAACGAAACTAAAGCTCTTTATAGCTGGCAGGATTCTGTCTTTGTGGCAATGAGCTTAAATCAGGGCAGCAAGATCATCAAAATGCTTACAATTCCTTACAAGAGCAAATTATAATTTTCTGTTTCCTGACTGTCCTTTGTAGCTGTTGTGCAAGTTTGTTAAAAATACTTCACTTCTTCCCAGAGGATGTTGCAGAGCCAATAGCAGGAGCTGACTGGAAAAACAGACCTATCATTTGTCAGGAGGGTAGATCCAAGGAAAGCTGCAGAAGAGGATGCACTGCATGTTACTTCAGAGGCAGGAAATCCCTCTGTTCCTGATGGTCAAAGGGCAGGGCAGCAGAAGGAGGCAAAATGGAGCAGCATCCATCCCTGACTTGGAGCACCCCTGATTAGGATCTCTGTAAGACTTGCTTCCCCTCCACAGACTTTGTTATGGGATCCCTTCTGCAGGTATATTTAACTCAGGCTGTAACAAAAAGATGCTGGCAAAGGTCCTTTACTACTGAGAAATAACCAGGGAGCGGGAATATAACTCACCATCTTCAGAGGGGCTGTTTTTATGTACTGTAGCAATTTAATTACTGTGACAGTTAGTCAATGCAATAGAGCCCTTGTGTAAATGAGCAGGAGATCTTTTTCCTTTATAAATTAACACTGAGGTATTTCTCTTCATTTAGGGATGAATAAACTTGAGCAACCTTAAGCTCTTTGTGCACTGAGTTTTTCGGGAGGTGAGTTCCAATCCAGGTCTGGGTACTGTCTTGGTTTAGTAGATATATTAAACCAACAAATCTAAATAAATAAGTAATTGACTTTGGCTTTGAATTGGTTGGAAAAGATTCCCCTACACACATCTTTGTATGCCTCACATTTATATTGTTTGTGATATATGCTACTCAATAACATTTGGTACATTTTGTAGGCAGTGGCTTCCTGTACCAATTCCTCTCCTGAACGCTTATGCTTTAAACAGCTCCAGATTTCTGAAAGGTCTCCCAGGAACTCATCTCTATTTCCTTTCACTTTCCTTTACACTCCAGTAGAAGGACATATTTAGCACTCTGATCTTTGCATCACACAGCATTTGCTTAGGTCAGTGGTTTCTTGTGGTATCACATTCTGGAGCTGCTCCTCTGTGCTAAGTACCGTTGCTCTGTCAATTTTCAAACTATTTGAAAATGCACTTCAGATGTGATAACTAATTTGCATAAAGAAAAGACATGATCTAATGTACCAACCTGAAAGGATCTTGTGAAGAATAATTTCAGATGTTTGCATATATTGAACTGTTAAGAAAGATGTTCTTCAGTCATTTAATGTGCATACACATTTTCAAGACTGGTTTCTAAAAATGTGACTACTCAACACATTATACCCTCTCAACTTGTAGTCTGAGTAATTCAGGTATGATTCTATTTCAGGTGGCAATGAAAGGAAGAAAAAAATTAATAGAGGTAAAGAGCATCTCTGTGCACCTAGTGATGCATTTTTGACTGGCAAGAAGAGAAGTGCTGGCCTGGTTTTTACATATTAAAATTTAACTTTGTATTTAGAATTTGCCAAAATAATTTTTATTATGGTAAAGATTGATTTTTTTCTCATTAATGATTTGAAAAACTGGCATTTTTTTGCTACTGCTTGTTATCTAAGATGATGAATAGGTTTCAGTTTCTTTAACACAGACCATTTTTACTAATTTAGACCTTCAAGGGGTGTTCCCACCTGTCTCTATCAAAAGGATGCAAGTTCCTCTGGGTCCCAGGTTATATCTGCCAACATTCAGATACCTGAGGGGATCCAGAATGGCACTGGGGGTTTGTGCTGAGGCAGCTGAAACCCATTTTAGCTGACTTTAAAATTCTGATTTGAAGTTACTTTTACATATTTCCAAAAGCTATTGATTTTTCATGAGTGGTTCAATATGGGCATTCAGTTTATTGCTTTATAACTGGAAACTGTTACGTGTGCCTTGTAACTGACCTCTTTTATTAATATTTTCCCTGCTTAATAATTTGACATTAAACATGATTGAATGCACTGTAACCCAGAAGTGACATGCAATTTGGAGGTGTTGGTTAAAGAAAGAATTATCCAATTAGGACTCAAAAACTAGACAAGGTGTCATTGCTGGTTTCTTATAAATTCCTGGTTTGTCAGCTATGTAAATGGTTCTATTGATTACTTCCTAATAACCTATCTTACAAATATATAATTTTTTAAAAGCATAAACAATAAACATGATTTAGGCTAATATTCAGGTTCCACTGTGCTGGCTGTTTGGGAATCATGACACTACTGCATGAACTACAAATACTCAGCTCTGTGCTGACTGCAGAGTTAGTAACTAATATAAAATTAAAAGACGTGGGTTTTAGCTAGCTTAAGCTAAATACTGACTTTTTGCAAGTTTTTGCATTAATGACATTAAAGTGCCTCATCTGTATGGGAAACAAACTTGTGAAGAATTGCGAACACAGTAAAGTGAAAATTCTCTTTTGAGAATTTTGTGCTCAGACAGTATGGAGATGGGTAGCAGCATAAAAATCTTCAAACAAATTTGAACAAATGTTCAAATATTCCCCCAGCACACATTTACAATATTTGCAGCTAGTCATCCATTTCCTACTGAATGCTGTGTTCTGGAAACCAAACAAAAAAACAATAGCAGAGAGGCTAATTAATCATAAATGAGTCTCATACTAGAGAATTTTTATTAGCCCTAAAAGACAACAGTAATAGCTCCACCTTATGTACACAATAAGAATATGAAATGTTTATGCGTTTGCTGGGCTTTTTTTACTGATTTGCTGTTTTATACTGTAGTGAAGACAGAGTGTGACCTTCTCAGAGGTCCCTTACATACACTGACCAAAATCATAAGCTTCTGAAGAGGTGTAATTTTGGTAAACAACACCATTTTCAGTTTGTTTCTTGTAAAGTGAATACCATGCAGATACCCTGTATTGTATTAAAATATGAGTGAAACACAAAAATAGTTATTAATAGGCATAAGGAGATTATTTTGCTATTTCCACGAAATGGTCTTGGACAGTAGTTTGCCAGGCCATCACATGCAGATTGAACTGCACAGAAACACAGTCTTGGTACTTAGTGTACTGCTAATGTCTCATTATGAAATTATTTGGTTTTTTTTGAAGAGGTTATAAATGAACATATGTAGACCTATTATGAATTCTGTACTGGCTTGCAGTTTTTCTCTCCTTGAAGAATTGGTGTGTATGAGTACCTGAAGCATCTGAACATTTGAAATCTTTATCATGATATTCAAGTTATTTAGGAGAGCAAAATAGACATGCAGATCATCTCTCTCCTGTGAGAGGAATTTATATGACAATAAGCAGGATGCAGAAGGAAGCCAGCTTGGATTTTCTGCTTGTTTGAGAATTGCTTCAAGAAATAACTCAGTTCAGGAATATTTAGTAAGTTAATGTTACACTATCTGAACCAGAATAGTTTAATGCTGGTCCATATTTTGATTATTAGGAAGGATCAGTTTACATGGTTTTAGGCAGTGCTGTGCTCTTTCCAAGGCACATTTATTGCCATTTCTCCTCTTTTGGGTGTGAAAGTAAGAGCTAAGCAATTAGGCTTGTGGTATAAGCCTATGAAGGATGAAAACAAGGCGATGGATCAGGAAAATTGAGCAAAAAAGTTGGCTGAGGAGTTAGTTCCATGTTTTAGATGCTCTCTATTTGCTCATTTTTCTGTTGATTGTTTGTTGATTTAAAAATTTTTTTGTTTTAAATTTTCCAAACAATTTAAGAAGGAAAGTCTATGACACAGTGTCAATAGAAGGGTATTTCTGGGTAGGTTAAGTTAATTTACATGGAAAAGTGCTTCCATTTATAGTGGAAATTAGAAAGAATGTAGCTAAAAAAAATACTCCTGTTAAAAACTAAATATGAGTTAGCTTCAGTGGAAAATTTATATGCTCATTTGAGAGGGACCTCTGGCTTTTGCCTTGGAGTGCTGAATGATGATTAGGATAAAAGGTAATCCTGCAGTGGAGCCAAATACACTACAAAAGCTGTACTGCACAAGCCCCAGGTTTCCATAGTGTGGAACCCTCAAGCATCAACTCATATTTTCCAATTAGGACTAACTAATGTTCCTCTATCTGTGGCAAAAATACAGTCAGTCATTTATTCCTCCTGGAAGCATAAGAGCAGAAGCCACCACTAAAGTTATGTGTATGTGTGTGTATATATATATAAATAAATAAATAAATATATATATATATATATATATATATAAATTGTAGTTCTTTGCTATGATTAAATATATATCATGCTACTTTTTTATTGAAGACCCCCACCCCCCAAACTATTAAGATTTATTATAGTACAGAGTGAGGTTTAGCCTATGCAAAATGGTTCCCTGCTGAGTAACAAAGACAAGTTATGAAGAAATAACTGAAAAAAGAAACTTAGTAAACTATCCATAGCTTATCATACATAGCTTGAATCATAAAAGATTTAACCAAAGGCGGGAGCAGAGTTATCCCAGCTTCTGCACTGTGTGAGTCCCAGCTAAAGTCTGTCACACAATCTGGCCTGAGTGTCCAAGCATATGGGTATGGAAGCAATGTTAACTCTCTCAAACCTTATCTGAGCTTCTGGAACAGAACAAAAGTTTTTTACAGTGTTTTACATTATGTAAGATAATTTAAACAATGTTTTACATAATTGACCCTGGACACACTTCTGTCTTTTGTTTCCTGGATGACCTTGGTGATGATCCCTAGATGCTCTTTGCTTTCCAGTGCCATGATGAAAATGGCAATGTGTGACAGGCTAGGCATGAAAGAGAGATCCCTCTGGAGGCTGTGGTGTTTTACAATCACTGGAATCATAAAACCCATCCCTGACCATCAGCTTTTAATGGTGGAATAACTGATTATGTAATTTTAACAAAATGCTTTTTACAAGGCTCAAAAGGTCATGGAAAGTAAATGCAAGCACAGAAGGAAGAAAGCAGATTGAGGACTTCCTCCAGGTTGGACAGGAATTCGGACTGGGGATCTTTTTAGAAATGAATGACTCATAAGCATTAAGCATAAGAAGCAGATATTACATAATATGTCTGCATTATGTATACTTTGCCTGAAATTATATTCCTCACAGAAGGTGTTATATTTTTTACCACTTTTAATGAGAAATGATGGAAAGTTTTGTAAAGCTCATTTTCTCAGAATTTTAGACCTAGTTCTTCCTTTGTTGCAGTCTATTGAATTTCTTTTATTCAATCCCAAGGATGTTTCTTTTCCTTCCCCATGATTTGCTCCTATAGGAGGATGCTAGTGCTTAGCCTCCTAGATGTCTTCCTTAGATTAGCATCACAAAATACTGTGTAGTTTGATTTTAAACATGAGCAGATCAATTTCAGACATGGTGAAGGGGTAGTGTACTTTGGCTGCCACTTCAAATATTCCTGAGCATCCCACTGTGCCTTGATTTCCTCATCCATAAAATAAATATAAAAATAACAGAAAATGACAGCCTTTGGCTTAATTTTTTAAACCAAAAATCTCCAAAGTCTGTTGTGGAATAATGAGATGCTTAAAGTTCACTACTATACCCACCACATGCTTGTGATGCTTGATACCTCACTCCCCTCTGCTCCCCTCCCCTTCCCTCTGTATTCCATGCTTAGATTTTGTCTGTGCCATCCTGTTTGACCTTTTTTCTAGTTCCTGTATAGATCTGACCCATCATCTGCTCTTAGGGTTTGAGCTGCTGCACTTTTCCCATGATGAATCTCTATCTATATTACCTGAAAACATGCTTAGTTACAACAAAATTCTTGTTTCTTTGCTTCTAGTGTTTGCTGTTTGCAGAAATTTCTTGGATTAGCTCAACAGAGCTAATTAATGCAGCCTATAATGGTGTATTTATACATGGAAGTGATCTGAAAAATGTTAAATAAGTGGTTAACATTGTGTACTACAATGGGAATGCTCAAATTTCATTAAGTTAAATATGCAGGATGTTGGAGCATCTGAGGTCATTGATTTAAACCAGCACACATTCATTTGGGAGGTAGCAAAACTCACTTGAACTGGATATTGAACTGGATACTGTGTTGACCCTGTATTTTCTTTAATTTTTTTTTTTCACATGGTGGTTCTTGACCCTCTGAAGTAAAGGCTGGAGCCGCCTCAGCAGAGTAGGACATTCCTTCTTGTCTTTCACACTAGGAATACTGTCTGTAAACAAGTGACAAGATTGATCACTCAGACATTAGTATTGATAATAAAACAGTTAAGGAATAAACTAGAAGGAAGAAAAGGAGCAATAGATGGTAATACAAGATGATCTCTAACAGGTTGACTAAAATGAGATGTGCCTAAGCTCTGTGCCTTTTCTAGCCTTGATGGTCTTTAAATGTCTCTGTGTCAGCTCTCAAGCCAATTGTCCTAGAAGAGGGAGCAGACTCTGGTAGCAGTGGGAGTTTGCTGCTGCACACTCACCCAGGACAGCTCATTGTCTGCTGACAGCTTGTTTCATATGTGCTTTATAAATGAACCCTCAAAGGCCTGATGTTTGGAAATCCAGTTGAAAGTTAATGTTTCATCCAAAACCCTAAACCAGATGGTACTTGGCCAGTACTGCTATTTGGAGCATTTCAGTGTGTAAATAGCTGGCCAGCTTCTTTTGCTGAGGGTCCTCTTCTGATTCAATAAGCTATAATCCTCTTTTTAATGTTTGGACAAATCATTCACCAAAGTCATAGCAGGAGGCTGTGATTAAACGTGCAGTTCTACACAACTCCTAGAATTCCTAAAATACCTGGCTGAAGCTAGGGTCTGATACACACCAGAAGCTGTGGGAAACAAAAAATGTATTTTCTAGTCTCAGTGACAGGAACTAAATTAGAGCACAAAAGCCAAACACCTTTTTCTGGAAATAGTCTGATACCTGCTGATGCCAGTAATTGCAGCTAGTCTGCTAAAATAAGCCAAAATGATCATTGTCACTGGCAGTCTGCTCTGAGATAGCAGCTATTGCAAGCAAAGGGCTTGATACCGAGGTAGCATGTGCTGGCATCACAAGATGACATGCACAATTTCTCTGGAGGCTTCAAGCACATATCAGACACCTGGCACGCCTTCCCCATGCTACATCTGCAGGAAGCCATTTCCTTGCTTTCTCTCTGTGATGGACTACTGCTTTATGGGTTTGGGCCATACTCGACATTATTTGGCTGTACAACAGTTTGGATACCAGTGTTTTGCTCTAAAACATGGTTCTTTGCCAGATCTTTCACTTTAATTGTACACAATTTGTTTTAGTATGGAAAAACAGAGGGTTGAGCTGCTTTGAGCTGGAAATGTTGATAAAAATCTGGAAGAGTCTTTTACCTCATTACAAAGGTCTTTGGAGACATTTTTTTCTTATCTTCAGTTTAACAGTTCAGACTTTCGATGGTATGTGCACTGCAAAATGAATACCTTTGGAATAATACAGAAGGTGATGAGGTTTTTTGAGACAATGAATGCATTCTAGCTCTGTAATAATTTCAGTTTTTTCAAGGAAAAAAAGCTAATATAGGCAATACTTGGATTTTTCCAGCAGCGTGTCTCAAGCTGCGGCATGCCAGGAGGAAAAGAAAAGCCCATGCACAATGCAGCACATGTGCACAACTGTGTGTACAGAGAATAAATCTTCAAGACAGGCTGCAGCAATGTATTTTTCTTCATCCCTTATAATGTGCTTGAGAAGAGTGCCTTCTAGGCAGAACTCTGAGAAGGATGAATATATATTATCCTCAGTCTGGAATCCTTGTGTGGCTGTGCTCACCCTCTGTGAGCTCCTCAGCTGTGCCCATGCTCAGTCCTGGAGGTGATGCCTTGCCTATCTGCAAGGCACTCTGCTGGCTGCTTCCTCCAGAAGACATCCCTCTTTCATGCTGTTCATGGGACTTCTAAACAACGTAATTTGCTACTACTTAGCTGCTTGACTGCAAATAACCTAGTGTTAAATAGTTCTGATGGTTTTTTAATGTTTGTGTGAGGAAGGAAAGGAGGCTTTACAAACACTGCTGGAATGAGGGTTCACTTTGCATTGAGGTTCCACAGCTTATCACTTACAACCATTAGGAACTGCAACCATGCTCTGGTGGCAGTCAATAAAATCAGAATACGACCAGAATAAACACCTGTTGCTGGATTAGTCAGTGTATAATCTTATGCAGAATAAGGTCTGGTAGTTATGGCTATAGTGTTGCCTATGAGTCAAAACACATCAAAGTAATCTTACAATAAAGTGGCCTCAGCCTTCAAAAGTGCTTTAACATATGATTAGGATAACTTACATCAGAGGATTATATTTCCTATTTGGGAAAGGTTTGTAGACAGAACTGGAGGCAGTGGAGGGACTGTGCCAGAGGATGCTTAGATGAGCTGGCCTGAGTGCCAATTCTTGTTTGTCCCTGGTAAAAGCTTGCACTTTTTGGATTACCTTATCCAAGTGTCTGGGCAGAGGGGTGGATAAGCTCTGTGTGTGGTGGCTTGCTTGTAACCTTCTTTCACTTACACTGTTATAAACATGTTAGGCCATGCTGACATCAAACACTTTTGATGGAATGAAATTTGTAAATATGGTAGATTTAATTCTGGACATAGAAATGAGATTTTTATGCATAGAGGGCATATGAAATGCATAAAAATGCATTTCAATCACTAACAATCTCTGAGAATATGGTTTAAAAAGCTGACGTGTGTCAGCCAGAGGAAAAGTGAATTTTGTATTAATTTTCATAGAAAACATGATAAGATAGAAATGGAAATCTGCAGTAGCCAGCCATATTCTAGAGGCATTGCATTTTATTGCCCTTTAGGAAATGTGTGGGAGAGAAGCATTTTCACGGACCTTACAGTGCAGCACTTGGCACTTGTAAAAACGATGGCATGGTTAAAAGTACACCAGCATTTAATGGAGCAACTGTTTCCACCAACTCTGCTTCTGTATTTGAAGAATACAGTGGTATGAGGGAAATCCTGGCTGCCTTAAGCCCAGAGAAACTTTTTCCTGGGTCCTCTGTGTTAGAAGGCTTAAACTAGCAAGGAGTGATAGGGCTTTGCCCTCTTGAGCTTCTTAAGGTTTCATGGTTGCAGAGGCAAAGTGACTTACAGCTCTGCTACAGCCTTTAAACCTTTTTCTGCATACAAAATTTGAAGTGCTGAAGTGCTAAATTGGCTGAGTTCTAAGCCAGTTTACCTCTACAGGCATAATAGTTTAAGCAGTTGAACACAGTCAGAGGTTCCAGTTGAGGACAAAGTGCCTGCAAAACTTCTGTGGCTGGTAGATTTCCTGTGCTTTGCTTCACATCTTGCTGGCCATAACCTGTAGCCTGACATTAATACAAAGACACTGTGGCCTCACCAGGAGAGATAAATCTGCTGGTTTGAGGCTATTGTATGTTTAATTTGTTTTAGAACTCACTTCTCTAGAAGTGAGAATATCTCACTTAGATATTCTCACTTCTGCTATCTGCTGGATATCTGCTATCTATACATCAATGTGGGTATCTAAATAACTTTGTGAGTCAGGGCTCTTCACAATTTTCTCTTGAAAGGTATGGCAATATTGGGCTTGCTGTGACGTGAAAAAGATGTGTTTTAAACAACTGCAACTATGGAATAAATTCTTTCTCTCAGTTACCTCAGTATTCATTCACTGAGGATCTAACATAGGGCAGCCTGGTAGGCAGAAGTACAGAAGGAGGAAGATCGGCTTCCTGAGCAGCAGAATGAACAAAGAACAAGAGGTTTCAAAGTGAAGGACAATATTTCTAAGCTTACTTCCACCACCTTCATGATCAACAAGAGTAAATGTGCAGCTAAAGCCCAGCTCACCACTCTCTCCTTTCATATGCAGAGTCACTGTGTCTGATGGCACTGGCACTGCAGCAGCTAGAGATAGATAGTCTAAGTGAGGGGCTTTGCTTTTTGTGTGTTTTGTTTGTTTTTATTTTTTTTAGTTTACACAGAGGAAAGTTAAGTAATGAAATGCTAGGTTTATACAGGTACTTTTCTGACAATGTTCATAAAAATGTTCAGATTTCTACATATGAAAAGCCATCAAGAGATCCAGGAAAAAATAAGAAAACAAGAAGAGTGACAAGTATTTTTTTTTTCCAAGCAAGGAATGGTGGGTCTACAGCTGCTTTTTAAGATGTGTTCTGCTGAATTATGAAACAAGATGAAGCTTATTAGCTTTCAGGCATGAAACTGCATAGTGTGGTTGACTCTATTCTCTGCTGCTATCCTTTCAGTTTTCACATTCAAAATCATACATTAACTAATTCTTAGGACTGAAATATATGCTATGGAATTCCCTTTAGCCTCACATGTGTTTGGTTCTTGAGAATCACAAACTCAACCAGGCTTCCACCAACCCTTTCTCCTTTAATGAGCTCATCCATTAACATTGGATAATTCAACATGCAACATGAATTTATTAAAAATTCATCAAGACAGTTCATAATCCAGGTTTAGTTCTATGTTTTTGGAATAGAAAACTATCTCCAGCATTCTTCAGAGGTCTAATATATAAACAGGAATTGTGCACTTCTAAAAGTGTTATAAATCAACACTTCCATGCACTGCTAAAATATTCATCTCCTTAAGACAGGTGAATTTCTAAGGACAAGCAGGAGGCCTGTGATGCTGCTGTGGAGCTCCAGGTGTACCACTACCAGATTTTGAGACCATATGCAAGTCATACATGGTCCCACACACCCATTTTCCAGCACCTTGGCCACAGAATTTTAGGCAAAGGTCAATTAGTATTCCTAGCAATACTTTGGCACCACTTTGTTTTAAACACAGGTGCTATTCTCAACTTGTCAAAAAACCAGTAAAATAAATGAAGCAGAATGAGGGAATATTTTAACACAGCTCCACTTCTTAAATGTGGTTAACATATTCTTCAGATAAAAATGGTGCAAATAAGCAAACGGCCTTTCAATTAAGAAATGCACTTCTCTTTTAATTGTTCTAATCTGTTTCTAGCTAATATTGACATGACTGATGCCTTTATTATGAGTTTATGGTTAATAAATGAGGAATCCTTCTCAATTTATTAGCAAAATAATGGCTGTTGTTGGAAAAAGGGAGATACAAATGCCAGCACCACAGAAAAAATATTCATGAGAACTATGATTCTGCAAGGCTCTATTTTTACTGTATGATTCTTTTGCCCCTACTGAAAAATTTAAGAATTGCTTCAATTTTTAATACAATAGTTACAGAAGATGATATCTTATTTAATTCCTTATTTAGTTAGGTAAAATATTCAAGATTATTATATTTAAATATTATTGTATATTATTTGATTTCTGTGAAACATGGACAAAAGGACATGGACAAAATATCCTAAATGTCAAGGAAAATAACACCTTCTGCACAAGTAACCTGAATTTGTTGCTCTTGAGTGTGAGTAAAAAATAAAGCAGAATCTTAAATATTTAAGAATTTTAAACTATATTCTGTATCAAAACACTTTTAAAGCTATAAATAATGCTAGATAAATTTGTTCCTTGCACTGAAATGTGCTATTTTTAACAGAATATTATAAATATACTCAAAGGAAAGGCTGTAACTGCTTGGTATATGGCCAAAAGAAAATTGTAGTGAGTAGATGTTGTAGATGTTGTAACAAAGAATAGGATTAATTTCTCCTAATTAAAAAATCAGATAGCAGACATATCAGCAGATCTTTACAAACCAGACAGTCTAAACTCCTCATCTTCTTGCCAGACAAATGCCAGCAGAGCTGCAAATGGAGCAAGCACCTGACCTCTGTAATTTCTATAATATGACAGAGTAGGGACTCCAGTATCCCTGCTGAGATGGTGTCTCCAAAAGTGATGTCAAAGTAATCTTCCACCCTGCCCCTTAATGCAGTTAATAAGAAACTGAAACTCTGCTGTAATCCAAGTCACTAATTGTTCATCCTCTTCTATGCCAGACTGTTTTGACAGTGAATTCCTAGAAAAGAGACAAAAATCTAACCTTCACTGGCAGAGAGAAATCTAATATGATTTAAAATTTGTTAATACCCCTGTGAGAGTTTCAGGATTGCTCTTTAGATGATTTACCTTTAAATGAGGTATAAAACTGTCTTCATTTAGATAAAACTTAGTTATTTCTTCTTGCCAGATGGGATTCACCAATGTCTCTTGTCTTTGTATAGAAGATATAGGATGGAGCAAAGCAGGGCTTGCTGCTATCTTCATGGGATGAATTTCTTTTTCTAGCTTATTTAGACCACAGTTTCAAACACACTGGTCACTCTCAGACATGGTCCTTGTTAAAAAAGAGCATAAGGATGAATCTACATATGAAATGATATGTTTTTCTTTTCCCTCCAGCAAAATATTCATAATTAAGAACAGTTGTTACTTAACATACTCTTAATGATAGTGTTTTCCAAGGTTTTCCACATTGCCAAAATGACACTGAAAGGGTTAACACTTGTTTCTCACCAAATTATAAACCACAATCCTTTTACTCAATGGGAAGACAAAACTTAATTATCAGGGTATTTTCTAGATAATGCTATGTTCCAATCTCATTTCGAGAGGGTAACAATTGTTATGACCTTACAATTAATTTAAATAATGAAAAAACAACTGTGGTTTAAATGAAATTGTTTATAGAAAAAAACAAAATGAGGTATTGTGTTCTATCAGTTTCAGAAACTATTTTGAATATTCTGATTTCCAGACAGACATCAAGAACTGGTGTGCAAAGAAGAAATAAAAATAGGTCAGAGTGAGATAGATTGTGGATAAACAAAATTAATGTGGACTCTCGGCCAAAGAAGCTGAAATAAAAGGTAGACAGAGGTTACACACAATTGGAGGCAGCAGTTAATACCAAAACTCTATCAAAAAGAAAGGGTAAATTAAGATTATCAGAGGACAGAATTTACAGAACTGCTCCAGAACATCATTGTTGTGAATAATGGCATTAAAACAAAATATCTCCTTTGGATGTATGTCCTTTGTCCTCTCTCTGCACTCTGTAGATCCCTCAAATGTGAATGCTTCTGCCTTCTTGCATTTCAGCCAGTTCCCTGGGTTGTCCCTTCCCTTGCAACCTCCTCTGCTCTCTAGTGACCATTTGGGAAAGGCCCTGAGGATGTCAGTGCTTCCAGGTTGTGACTGTGCTGCTCAGCTGTGTGTATTTGCTGGCTAGTGTGTATTTGCTAAGCTGCAACCAGAGCAAAGAAAAATAGATAATTGTTGAAATTGAGTGGCAAAATTTGTGTTAGATGAGGCACCAATTTGTGCTGCTCTCTCTATTCAACTGTCTGTGCTATGACAGCATTTCCTTTGAGACTGTGCTCTGGCAGATGTGTTAGAATTGGCTAATGACTTCAGCAGCTAAAGGGGAAAGATACAGAGAGGCTTACAGAGAAAAGGGCAGGCACATGGTATTTTCACTTCCTTGAGAAGCTTAGGGGAAAGAATAAAACTATTTTTAAGAAATTTTGATATTCAACATATGATTTACTGATTTTTCGTATCTTGAGGATAGTGAGAGGGTAAAGCTTCAAGTATTCAGGAAACAGATCCAGAAGTAAGCTTTTCCTGTTCCCATCTGTGCCATTAGAAAAGAAAGTTTAGTGTGCGAGTCCCCAGCTGCCCAGACAAAAACCTGCACGCCAGGGTAAAGTCCCTTAGAGCAGACAATGGTACATAACAGTGCATAGGAGCTACACTGCTCCAGACAGGCTGAGGACACTGGAGAAAGAGAAGAGAGGGAGAGGAGGAAGCATTTACACAAAGCAAAGTACAGACTACTGTAATACATGGTAACACTCTCATCTTACCAAGCAGTTTCATAATAAAACCTCCAAGTACAGTACAGCAATGGTCACAGTCTCCCAGGTCCTGATTTCACCTGGTATAGAGTTCATTTCCTCAGCAGCTAGTGCAGTGCTGTGTTTTGAATTCAGTAAAAGAATAATGTTGGTAACACACTGAAATGTTAGTTGTTGCTGAGCAGTGTTTACATTTAATTAGGCACTTTTCAGTGTGTCATGCTCTGCCTGTGAGCAGGTGCACAGGAAACCAGGAGGGAGCATGGCCAGGACAGGTGACCCAAACTATCCCAAAGGATGCTCCATACCGTAGCAGGTCATTCCCAGTATTTCAGCTGGGGGGAATGGGCTGGGAGGGGCCAGTTTCTGCCTGGGGATGGGCTGAGCAGAGGTGAGTGTGTGGAGAGCAGTCGTATTGTGCCTCACTTGTTTCTCTTGTGTTTTATTCCTCTCTCTTTCTCCTTTTGATTGAAGTTATTATTGTATGGTTATCATACATTTATTTTAATTTATTTCAGTTATTGAACTATTCTCATCTCAAGCCACAAGTTTAACATTTTTTTTGTTTCCAGTTCTCCTCCCCATCCTATTGTGGAAAGGGAAGGAGTAAGCAAGTGGCTGTGTGGTTCTTAGTTGCCTGCTGGGTTTAAACCACAACCATTTTCCCATTACCTTCAATTCCATAAAGTCTCTAATATTTGTCCAGGAAAATTTGTCTCCAGTCCATCACACCCTTTGTTAGCCTCCTACCAGACCACTGCTGTCTAAAGGGGGAGTGCCACCAAGACTCAGGGGGACACCTAAACTCATGAGGTAATTCATGTAACCTTACTTAGTCTCAGAGTACTGAAAAAAGCCTTAATGTTTTTTCCAGTCTCTCCCTGACTGGAGCATGTCATGTTTAGTGCCCTTTCCCCAAGTGAGCTCTCCCATCCAGGAGAAGAAGCATAATGACCCTGAACAAAGGGATTAAAAAATTGCTAGGCATCAGCTGGCAATTTCTGTGGCAGAATTACATTTACCACAGGGTAGAGTATCTTCTCAACATAAGAACAGGGAGATTGGTGAAAGCATTTTTTGGGGTGTGTGTGTGCTCACACGAAGGCTGACATTTCCCATTCATTTTGCTTCAGCATGTGCTGTTTGGATTCCCATGTATGAACATCATCCTCTATGAACATAAATGCTGTCATTGTCCTTTTTGGGATTGTGTATGAAGTTTGAAGGCCTTGATAGTTCTATCCAACTTTCCAAAATTTTGCCCTTTTATCTGCAATAAAATATATTATACTTTATATATATATAAAATACTTTGATAAACATCCTTGGTGCACTTGAGTTATAAGAAAGGTTCAGTTTCACAGCTCTGTTTTAATCCAAGCTTTGCACACTTGCCAGTGGCAGCATTTGAAAGTCACATAGTTTGACTTTTGAAGACTGATCATAGATTTACTTAAGCTGTCTAGACAGCAGTTGTCTGTTTTATACTCCAGGTTTCCAAAACAGGTATCTAAATGATGCCTTCCTTTTGCCTCTGACTAGCAAGGGAGAATGGTAGAGACCAGATCAATAACTTAAAAGACTTGAAGAGGCCATGACTGCTGGCAAAAATGAAAATAACAAGGCATCTCACAAGACTGATGGACTATTGCTTCTCAGGCCTTAAATCCAGTGCTTTTCATTTGCTGTGCTGATATTTCCAGCCCATTTTAGCAGCTGTTCTCTCCCTGGTACTCTGTTTCTCTCTGGTAACTGAGAATTGAGCACATAAATTTTCCTGCTATAACAGGACCATGTTGAAAATAATAATAATAATAACAAAAAATATATATATATATAAACGGAAAAGCAACTGTGAACAAGACAGAAAAAAAATACTAGTCCTAGATTTTTTTTTTTCAGAAGTAAATACTCCCCCAGAGTCTGAAATATGATACAAAATGAAAAGGATCCTTTAATCTGCAGGATAGGGCTGTGCAGAGGAGTGAGAATTTATGGCAGTTTGTTTTGTGGTAAGTGATGGGTAAGAACAGTGACAAAGGGATCCCTGTTGAGCCCAGCTGGGCTCCACAATGCACATCTCATCCTGCAGTTCTGGATGCCCAGGCTGGCTCTTGGTGACTGGTGTGCTCTCTAGCACAGCACAAAGCTGCTGCCCTGGGCCATTGTCTGCATGGCCAGATCAGGGAAGCTTTCCACCTTGCTGAGAAGCAGAAATTTTAACTCACCACAGAGACATCTACACAGCCTTTGCTTTGAGAGAAATGTCCATGCTTCTCTGCATTGTGGAAAACACACTGGAAAATCTGTGTTTATCCAGAAATGGTCTTGCTACTGGCTTGATTGCCTGTAGCAATCAAATGTCTGAATCTGGCTCTCAGACAGATCTCATCTTGCTCAAGTCTTATCTCAGGAGCCAGCATATTCTGAGTCATGTATCTGACAGGATGTGGGACCACAGGAGCTCATACTGGGACATTTTGGCACTCTGGTGTGATGCTTTGGCTCTAAAACCAGGTAGAGGCTGAGATAGAGTAGAACCTTCTCAGGTTCAACAATTATCTTCCTTGGAAGGAAACCTGTGACACAGTTAACAAATAAAATACAGATACTGCAGCAGGAATGTGCCTCTGGATGCAAGTGTGACACTGAACATGCCAAGCACACTATGAAATACAGTGCTTCTATCACCAGCTTCTATCCTCGCCTCAAGATGCTCATGCTGCAGAGAGAAAGCAGCCCAAGGTTTCTGATTGCTAGCTAGAGTCACACAACAGATAGGGCAGTGTCCAGCAGAGGTGGATCAAGAATTTGCTAGCTCTGCTGAAAACACTGACTACTTTATCCCAGGGAAATTGGACACCACATTGTGAAGCCAAGAAACAACTTTCAAGTAAAATTTTACCTCAATAGAAGAAGTGCCAAGGTGCTGGCAGACATTGCTTTTACTGCCAATTTCATATGAGTGGTATTCACACGTGTAGGATGGACAAAGAGATAAAACTCGTAAGATAGACAGAAAAAAATAAATAGTACAAAACCAGAGACTACCACAGTACTCTGTTCCACAGTGAGATACTTCTGGTAAGAAGTGAAAGTTCATACCATGCACAGCAACATAACAATAGCTGTAGATTCCTATCTCAGCATCACTCAGAGATGTCATTTGGCGTTATTAAAAAAAAAAAGACACATGTTTCCTGCTTCTTTAAAAATCCAAAATTCTTCTAATCACAACTAACTTTCAGTCTGTCATTCCGATATGCAAGTGCAATTATTTAACTACACAAACATTTTGTGAACAAAACAGTTTAAAGAAGTCATCAACAAAAAATGAATGGAAAAAAATACTCAGCAGAAAATCTTTCATTGTCTCCTCTTGAGATTTTCACATTAATGTGTATTTCTTCCTGTTTTGTATTTTAGGTGAGGGAAAATTCTCTTGAATTTTTGGAAAGTGGGGAGAAAAGCCTGCCTACATCAGAAATAATTGTGCTGTACAAATAACTATCATAACTTTGGAGTAGTTTTTATTGTGTCTTTTATTAATGCAGGCATATGTGTTTGATTCAAATGTGAATTACCTTGTAGTTTTTTTCAATACTTTTTAAAGAACTTGTTCAGATTAGTTTATTTGCACTTATTGTGTACCCGCTTAATAGCATAGGAATTTTGCCTTGGGTGTAAAAGCATGGTTCAGACAGCTTATTTGGATTCTGAGTCTGCTCTGACCAGCCTGTGGGCATACAACATGAATCTAAACATAGGAAGTCTGACCTATCTAATGAATACATGTGGTACAGATGACCTGCATGTGCAGGAAGGGCTACTTGTTGGACTAGAGAACATTTGTAGAGGAAATGCACAAGAAGTAATAAATGACAGATAAATTAGATTTACTGCATTTATTCTGCCTAGAAGTTCTTTGTTTTGTGTTAAATACCCTGAATTCAGAACAAGTCAGGTTCACTTTGCCCATTGAGATGAACTGTGCATATCCCAACTGTAATTTATTTTTTATAGCTTGGGTGTTGCTGTATAAATAGAATTCTTCCATCCAGTCTCTGCATGTATTTTGGCATCGATTTATTGCAACTGTCTAACCAAAAGCAAACCTCTTTGTTTTGCAATCACATTGACATAAATTAAGGGAAGCACATTTGTGATTTGTCTCTTTTTAATGTTCTCATTAAAAAGGATGAGGATGCTTACCCAATTTTCATGTCAAAGTTGATTTAAACTCGGTATACAAGGTACAAGACATTAGATGCATTGGTATACGGCAAAGTCCATTTAGACTAATTCTAGATGTTGGTGTTATAGACATCTGTTTACAGACTTGCTGCTCTAGACCAGGCTCCTGTTACAGACATGGAGAAAAATTCTAAAAAGGATCAGCTCTCTAATGCTTACAAGTACCTGTTTCTCTGCACTAGCTATAAAGGGAGCTCTGCTGCGTGATAAACTCAGTTGTACAGGTAGTCTTTGAATATATTTAATGTTCCTGCCTTGTTCAGTATTTTCTGTAGTAACAGAGGGGTTCATGTCCCTGGCAAGGAAGCTCGGTGCATAAGATGCAGCTTACAGACGTGACTTGCATTTACAACAGAAATGTTTTTGTTATTACCCATTATTATGATCAGAAACCTGGATATCTGAAGTAACTGAGCCCAAATATTCTCTGTTTCCTCAAGACAACAACAAAAAAAGATGTTTAATCTCTAAATTTAGAAGACGTTAAGATGGAAAATATAGCCAGCTATGAGGAATCGGTTTTGAAGTCAAGACAACCTAGTAAAAATTCAAGTGGCTTTAGAAAAAGGTTAAGAAAAGTAGAAACAAACAGTTGTTAAAATAGTTTAAGATTTAAAGGCATTGGGCACTATTGAAATCTGACAATACTAATTTTCTTAATGGCCTTCTATTTTTTCTTTTCACACATCCTAAAGTCTTCCCCCTCCCATGCTAAGTATGGAGCATTTATGATTGTGAAGTATTACATTCCCTTGGTGACAATTGTAGTTTGCCATTTATTTGGCAATAATTGCTTATCTTTCTGTTCCACTCTAGGGAGCATCTGAGGACACCAGCTGGCTGTGCATTATTCTCCCTCCATCATCTGTATTTATAGACAAATAAAAGAAGCCTTTGGGAAGAACTAATGGTTTCTTTTAACCTTAAAGCGTGCCTCTTGGGATAGTATGACCCTTCTTTTTTAAATCCCATGCTTCCTGGTTTGAAATTTTCGTGACTACAGTATAGTTTCCACTATATGTAGAAACAGTATGTGTCCCAAATCATTCCATCTCCAGATCGAACATCAGGCATTTTTCCTCACCCCAAATTCTCCTTGCTCTTTTGATATTAAGCTGGAAATCTAATAACATTTTTTCACTTTTAATCTCGGTGAAGTGCCTCCACTGCAAAAAGACAATAAACCATTGTGTTAGTAGTTTGAACAGTCATTTGTCATCCATGGAGCAATTATGGTCAGAATGGACCGCTTTCTGCTAATATTGCAACACTCTGCTTTAGAGCAGAAACTACCCTCAACCAAGCCCAGCTAATGTGTATGTGTCAAAAATGATGTTTCTGAAGCAAAATCTCAGGTACTTAAGGTATTTCTATTTCCTCCCCCAGATGTCTGCTTAAGCTGATGAATGAGAAAGTGCCACTCTGCGGTATAATTATTGTCTGAAACAATATTTGCTGATAGCTGACTGTCCTTAATATTGATTACCTGGAAAGGTCAGAATGATTCCTTGGTATTTTATTAGCTTTATAAATAGAAATGGCAAAAGCAAAACGTGAAAGGTAGCAGTGAGGAGATTAAATAGAATTAAAAGTGTGAAAATGGGAAAGGTAGTGAAGATATCTCAGGAAAAAATATCTGTGCAGAATAGCAAGAAAAATTTCTTGCTCTTATGTGATGTATACACATAATTAAAATAAGTGTTATGAGGAGTAAGAGAGAAAGCCAAGAGAATTGAAAATATGTCACCAAGAATAATCAAGAAAATGTCACATTTTCACTTAGATTTTAGTTGCATGTGTAAGAAAGAGACAAAATGTGATTGAATTGGTGCATATAGCAGAACCACACAGGTATTTTGAGCTACAAGAAGTGCCACAGCTATTAAAGTTAAAATGAGAATTTCAGTCAGCAGCAGCATTTTATACTCAACAGTCAACAATACTTTAGAAATGGCTTAAGCCATAAATGAGCCTGTGTCCTGGTTCTGGCCAGGGCAGGGCTGATTCTTGCAGAAGCCAGGAGGGGCATGACTGGGACACAGAGGTTGTTTTACAGCACCTCACATCACTGCTGAGGCAGGGAGAGGGGAGTTTTCCCGGGAGAAGGGGTTTCTTCTGCTCAGTGACTGTGGCAGAGGGAGCGCTTGGAATGGCGCTTGGAATTCTGAGCAGTGGGGAGTGGCCAGGGGAGTGTGGCTGTGGTTGGCCTGGGTCAGGCTCTGTGGTGACCATTTTGCATGTGAATCACTCTCTCTCCTTGGTACACTTTTGTTATTAACATTGTTCCTGTTATTGTTTGTGCCTCCAGT
Organism: Pyrgilauda ruficollis; assembly: GCF_017590135.1. Classification (NCBI taxonomy): domain Eukaryota; kingdom Metazoa; phylum Chordata; class Aves; order Passeriformes; family Passeridae; genus Pyrgilauda; species Pyrgilauda ruficollis. The sequence continues at coordinate 12,970,740 of NW_024524266.1, forward strand.
TCTCCTGACACAGGGGAGAGGGAAGGTGGTGAGCAGCAGGTTTGGAGAGCCTCAGTGGGAGCACTAAATTGGGGAGTACCATTTCTAAACCACAGCCTAATAGCTCATCCTGATTCATATTTTGTTCTCTCATAATTTATACTCTTTCTCAAGATGTCTAGAAAGCATCCTGTTTTACTTTTAAATAGGAAAAGGATTTTCTGCTAAATGGCACTGCCAAAGTGCTGAAGACTTCATGCTTAGAGGTCTCTGCCCATTGTGATATGCAGATGTAGCTGAGAGTTCTTAGCAATACACAAAAAGAGAAATAGTCACTGTTAATTTTGCTGAACCTGTTGCACATCACCACCAGTCCACTGACACTGACCAATTGTTCCTGTCAGTCAGGGAAATATATTTGTTCCCTTTGTTGTTTTCAGAAGAGGCTGGAGAGGGAAGCCCTGCTGTGAGGATGCATAGCTGTCCCAGCTTACCTCACAAGCTGAAAGCATTGCCACCTGAGGTATTCTGTTATCAATTCTGTGATCAAGATGCATCAAATCACATCTCATTGTACTGTCACCAAGCAAAACTAGGACCTATTTACCGCACAGTGTGTACATTATTGCAATTTTAAAAAATATCTATAAGGTATGAAGAAATAGTTCTGAGAAACCATCCCTCCATACCAATAAATTGTTTGTGCTGCTTTAATTTGCATCAAATGACAAGATTGAAGCAAAGAAGACTAAGTATTGCTAGTGTTAGGAGATCTTTTGGCCTGGAGCTCTCTGTGATAGTCTTTTTGCTAACATATAGTCAACACTACAAAGGGGTTCCACTCCTCTTACACCACTCCTATCCTTTCTCACTAATCTGGAATAGAGAGCTGCAAAAAAGCCCCAAAACCCAAAGCCAAACTCTCCCCCTCTCTGACAGTGAGACTATCTTCTTTAAACTATATTAAAAAGAAGATGCATTAAAGCTTTCCTTGAGAGAAACAACATTTGGATTAGGTTGTTAATTTCAGTTTCTGAAGAAATTTCAGCTCACTTAAATTTGGTGTTATTTTTTACTGGTGGCTTGCTAGATGTTTATAAGCAAGTTTCCCCCTGAAATTGCTAGAGGAGTGTGTGTGACTTCAGGAAAGCAGTGCAGAGGTGACAAAAGATCATGGTCCTACCCTGATGGAAACTGAATGCAATACCTCTCATCATCATACTGTCACACTGTTCCTGAGATTCCAGGATATGAATGGGTGCAAGAGATCTGTAATACAGAGCAGATCTTCAGCTGAGAGGTGAAGCAGAGAGACAAAGGTTCTGGCAGGAAGTTTTTTCTGCCCAGTAGCAGGACCACTTTTCCTTTTCTCCTTTCAAAGCCCTGCAGCTTGAGTTTTTGAATGCTTTCGTGACTTGAGGATCTCAAATGGCACAAATCATCCAAGCATGCCATCTTACATTTGCGTCAGGCTCGGTACTTATCAACAGCCCTCTCAAAATGTTATTTTACCATTGCAATTATCTAAGCTCCCTTAACAGATCAGAGTGCAGCCATCTGCTCTGCACTGGGCTAACCCTGAAGCCTAAGAAAATGTTACAACTCATAGAAATCACAGCTGCTTATTTACTTAATTATATTAAATGTAAAATATGATCTTAGTTCTTTCCCAGATGAATGAACTTCATATTGTTTTCTGGAAAAAATTCAAGATGTTTGTATCAGACTTTGGAAAGCTGTATTGGTGTTAAGTACCAAAAAGACTATCACTGATGAAATTACAATATAATGAAAGTAATATTCCCAATTTCAACACCAGGTGGTTGCTGCAGATTTTTATAATTGTAAAGCCCTTGACTGGGCTTGATTTAACCTTTATATAAATATTTGACAGAACTAGAAATTTACCGAAGGGCATAATGAAAGGTTTACATTTTCAAATGCTTGTGCTTTAGAGAAAATGACTTATATTTATTTTTTGGTAACATTTGGTTTTATATTTATTTTTGAGGTAAATGACCAGTTCATATGCAGTGTGATATATGTACATGAAAATCAATAAAATGTACACTTGAAAAATGAAACTGCAAGTAAATTGAAGAATCTTGAGGCAGGGTATTTTCTCAACTAAACTAACATAAAGTAAAAATTAAATCCTTAGGCCCTAAAAGTTTCAAGGTACTCTGATGTTAAAAACAACAGGAAATGTACAGATGGACAGTAAACTCCTGAAAAATGTCAAAGAGTTTACATTTGGATATTTAAATTCACTGGAGGTAAAGTAAGAACTTTTTGCTAAGAAACTTTAACCCAAATTACAAGAAGTTCAGTACATCAAATGTTTAAAGAGGAAGTATTAATTCTCAGTTAGATATTCCTCCCTGTTCCTTTCTATACTCTGCTGTTTTCTTGTCCTGAGTCAGACTTTTGGTATAAATGCAAATCTGGAAACTAAGAAGTCTCATGACACATATCTGGAGAAAGAAAATAAGGCTTTGTCTCAAGTATTAGTTCTTTATACTGATGGGCTTTCGAGGGAGATTCCTGAACAAAGTGAATATGATAAACAACAGTCCTAAAATCAAAGCAGTTTTTCTTCAATCCCATTCACTTGTTGAATTACTTTTCCTCTTAGTGTTTTGCTCTTACTGTTTTCCCACTACTGTCTCTACATTTCCTAACATAACTGTCTTTAAAAATGTGGTGCCTGTTTTGAGTCTGCATCTTGCTGAAAATAACACTTGCTACACCTGGCAGAGTCAGACAGCACCTCAATTTTTGACAATGCTTTCTTGTTCAAAATGTGTTTGACAGGTGTATTGGACAGGGGCTAAAGCCAAAGGCATCACTGTAGGAGCATAATTTCTGAGCCACTGAGGATAACTGCTAATCACAGCCTCTGAAGGAACAGATGGAGTCTATTTGGTACCAACTGACAGCCTAACATTAGCTCAGACATATTTCTTAACCTGATGAGAGCCCAAAATAAAGATGACAGTGTTCAGGTGTTACAATTTGTTGAACAAGGTGTGCCTAAGTTCACAGTGCTGTGGGACTCAGTATTAACTGTGCATAGCTCTGCTTTTGGACTGAAAACAAATGCTGCTTTTTTAGCAGAGAGCAAGGTTTGTGACTTTTGAAGCCAGACATGGTCTGTGCAAAAGAAATACTGGAATACAGAAGGCAGAACATATTGGAGATCCAGTCAAGGATTTAGCTACTCAAAGACATATACAGTTTCTCAGAGGAATGTTTTCTCAGGTAGCTACTACAAATGCTCTCAGAGAACAGTTACATTCTCTCTGCTTTGTCAGCACCTCAGCCTAGTTTATTCTTTTGTGTGATAAAGACTGGTGTGGTCATTGTGGTCATGGGAACAGTGTGGCTTCCTTTGTACATTTGTTCCAATTAAGATTCATTGATTAGGACTGTGAGAGTTGAAAATTGTACACACAGTAATTTCTCCTCCATTATAGTTTCTAACTTCTGAGTTTTCTGCTTCTAGCAGGTATTATTTTTATTATTCCTTAAAGACTTTCAGCATACTTTTAGTATCATACATTATCCAAATCAAAGTTCATTCACATCTCACAATATTATGCCCTTATCCTCTCCTGCACAGACAAAATCTCTTATGCTCATGTCCAAAATGGCAGGCAAGCACATGCCTGCTTTGTTGTACTTGCACAGACAAAATCTCTTATGCTCATGTCCAAAATTCTTAGCACATACCTGCTTTGTTGTACCGAGGTATCTAACAAAACTGTAAACAATTTTAAGGGCAAGTTCTTCAGGATTCTGAACCTTTATCCAACACCAGTAGCTTGCTTTCAGCATAACATTATTGCCTCCTCATCAGGCAATTTAATAGACTTGTTATAAATACTGTATTTCTTTTCATCTTCTCCATCTTCTCCAGCAGAGCTAATTCCTGTATGTCCCCATGCTTTGTTGAAGCACATATAGATGAGATCTGCTGAATTTCCCTGCTCTAGTAAAAATCAGTCCTTACCAGAAAAGTTGTCAAATTAGTCTCTAAAAATCTCTTTGAAGGTCTGACACCCTGAATTTTATAATTTTTCACGATTTAACACTGTGTCTTTGATTTATTTTTATATCATTTGTCACCTTCCCCTTGTCTAACTTTTATTGAGTATTTTACTTTTGCAGTTTGCAAAGCTGGGTTTGTTCATTTTCTTTGTTTCTTTCTCACCACTTTTCCCCCTACTTTCTGAGGTGATAAGGTGGTCATATCCCATTATTCACTGATGAATTACAAATGTCATACTCTCCATGCTCACTGGCTGCTCTTTAGGGTATGCCCAGTGTCTAATCTGGATCTGGAAGCTCTGATCTACTGCCCCAGGCAAGCCACATGCCCTGGAAGTCACTGAGAGGTGGAGAGGGGTCCTCAGGTCCTGGTGGGGACACAAGTCACTGCTGTCACATTTTGTGTGGACACTTACGTTGTCCTTGAGATGTGGGCTCCTGGGCCTTATACAGAGCATAGAGAATTAGATTCTCTTAGAAATGCAACCTCAGCCTGATATTGAAAAGTTTAGGATTGAAAAATCTCCAGTGAGATGTATCCAGTTGAGTCACTCTAGGGATATATATATTGCTTGTTGAACTTGGCTTCACCTCAAGGTCTAGTCATGCTGTTTTTGAAGTCAGCAGGAGTTTTCTCTTCATACTGAAATGGAAGAAGGATCTGAGCTGCAAATATGCACACAAGACTAGCAGCAAGGTTTGAGCCCTTGGGCACTTTTGCCATGGAGCCAGGCTTGGAGGGCATCGGGACAGATGAGGAGCTGCCATATGAACAGTGTTGGTTCCTGTGCATGACAAACTCTGTCATTCTTACTTTTGCAATTTCTAACAGCCATCAGGAGAAAAAAGCTTAGTTCAAAATGCCACATGATTCAAATATCCTTCCTGGAATATAAATGTACTCCTGTCAGTAGAGTTGCTCTTGATCTACACCCATGTGAAAGAGAATTGCATCAGCTCTGAAAACCATTCAACACAGAAAATATTGATGGGCTCCCTGCTGTCTCACTAGTGCTTTTAAACTTCCACTCCAGGTAACTAAATCCTAGAAATGAGGTTCAAATAATTTTCACCAAGGGAATGTTAAGTAAGAAGTACAGGAATCTAGTACATGTAGCAATAAAAATAAAATCAAATACTCAAACAAAAATAAAATATAATAAAAGAAAATGAAATTTAAATGTTGCGTTAGTGTTCAGGCATTCAGTCAAAAGTGAAATGAGGTTCTAGAACTACTGAGTAACAGAGTCTTCAACATTTCCTTTTGCTAAAAGCAAAGGAAAATAAACTCCAGTAAGATGTTTAGCCAGCATTATTCTTAGTAAAAACTACCCTGCTTCAAACAGCAACAACTGTGCATAGTATTTGTCTTTTTAAAGTTGCATATTAAATGCAGACATAAGCATTTGTAAACATACTGACAGAGTATAAATGCTGTGGCTCCCTGTACAGAGTCTCAGTAATTTGAGAAATGTACTGCCTGACTGAAGACTTCAATATTTCTGTCTGGTAATTTATTCACTTCCCAAATCCCTGACAATGCTAGGAAGCATAAACTTAACTGTTTTTATTGCCTTCATCAAGCAGTGGTAGTGAGACAGCTAATGGTAAACAGACAGTCCCTGGAAAGTAAAAGTATCTGGAGTTGTTGGTTTTTCAGTCCAAATGCTTCCTACAAATGATTTATTGTACCAAGAGATACAAAAGTTAACCAACATAAGAGGAGAGATTTCCAGTCTTTAAATTATAAACAAAATTATTTATTTCCCTTTTAATGGTCTTACTGTGTTGTCTTAATCTTGGCAAGAGAAAGATGTATTATTGCTTGCTCAGAAGAAAATGGGATATCCTTGGTTTGGTAGAAAACACTTGTATGGATGTTAACCAAACATGGCATAATGAAGAACAATGAGGTGTGTAACTAAACATTCTTAATTGGCCAAACACTAGACTCTGTCAGCCAAAACAAGTGAAGATTAAGCAGGAGAGTCAAAAAGGAGCTATAATGGATTTTTACACATGGAAAACCTGCTAGTTTTACACTTAGCATTACTAGTGTAAAGTAATTTTTTCTGGCAATCCAAATCAGGCATACCTGGAAAGTTAGCATGAATTTGCAGCTAAAGTTGAAGAACTTTTTAAATTAACACATGTACACACACCTAAAATATGAAGTTCACTAAATGTAACTTAGCACTGGTCATAAGCATTTATAAATTGTCATTCAGCTATGAAATGGTGTTTAAAAATTTCTGTACCTTTCTTGGGACAAGAACCCTCAAAAGGCAGAAACATGGATGCAGGTAAGAATAAAATATCACTATCATTAAAAAAAACTTTTGAAGTGTTTCAAAATCTACTGATCAATTGCATTTCAAGTAATTTCAGCCTTTACCTTCTTTAGCTGTTTTCAGCTAAAGAAACAGTGTTAACATCACTTCTCAAATAAGATAAAGGCAGACAAATCCTTTGGTGATGATTTGAATGGGTCCAATATGAGCTAAATCTTTCCAGAAGCCTCAGCAGATCAAACTGAACAGAACCTTTGTGCATTTATTTAATAAAAAGAATCATTGTGTTTTCTGAGCTGTTAAACCTGATCCTTGGTTACTTACTAAACATTATACAGCATTTTTATGAGTTGCCTGTTGGATGTTTACAGCGATCCATAACTTCCATTAGTCTCCACACAGAGAGAACCAACACAAAGTGATATAACTTAGCCTTTATGCTGGCATGAAATACAATTATCTAGCAACTTTGTGACACACCTTTTTCTGACAACTTTGCCAGATTTTGTGAAAATCATCACTTTGAGTTTTTTTTTTTTTCTGTTGTTCCTCCACCATCAAGGATACTTGAAAGAGGGACAAGGTGTGAAAAAAAAAAAAAGTATAAAAACATAACAGAACAAGCAGAACAAGCAACGTTAGAAGAGGATATATGAAAGGATGGTGTGACTGGTCACATTTAAACACAAGTGGTTTGGTTTATAGAACTAGCTCAGCCCAGTACATCTGTCCTTATGTTCCCATAAAAACACAGCAGGGCAAAGAACAGCAGCTATCATAACATCAAATTTTTATCCCCAAAAGCAAAAGACATCCACAAATGCAAGATGAATTGGCTCTGTCCAGTTCCTGTTGCAGCTGTAATAAAGACACCCTCAAGACCAAATACTGTGCATGCTCTCTCATGGCTGTGGGCAAGGGTGCAGGCTGAAATGGGGCCCAGGGCGTGTGTTCCTCAATTTCCTGGTAGGTCAGTGAGCTGCCAGGGACAGATGCACAAGCCTGTCCACCAGCTACCCCAGGCACTGAAGCCCTTGTGTGGACAGCTGCAGGTGGGAGGTGGAGTGGGTAATGTTGCTGGTTGCCTTTGGGACTGCCTTTGTTAGAGAGGAAAGATAAAGGCTCACAATTATGGCAGCTGCATGACTGTAGTAACAGTCTCCTGAGGAGCTGGCGTGGAAAGCAGGCTATGAGTCGCTGGATACAGCTAGAAAATGTTCATGGCTCACCCAGCAATGATCTCTTGCCTTGGTACTTACACAAAAGAAGGAACCTTGCTAATAGTGTGTGAAAAGTGGAGCTTTTAATTTTCTCTTCTCACTCTGGATCTGTATCTGCTGTCCTGCAATAGATTGTTTCCTCCCCAGGGCCGTGAGGACATATGGATCTAATCAGCCCTCAAATGCAATTATCTCTCCTCTTTGTCCTATGCCCCAGCAGTGTGGGAGGGACAGGGCACTGTCCCTCAGCTGGCTCACACCACAGCTGTACACACATTCCGCACACCTGCTCACAGAACTGGCCTTTAAACAATACAGCAGGGAGGCATTTGTTCTGCTTAGCTCCAGCTCACCTTGGGACCCACAGCTGTGCCCAAGTGAAGAAAGGCATGCCTGTCATGTTTAAAGCAGTGCTTACAAACTGAAAAACTCAACAAAATGTTATGGCTAGCAAGTTCTTACAGCTTGTACCAGCAAACTCTTGTATATCCTGGCAGAGGCACTAAAATCACAGTTGAGGTAAACCTGAGAAATGAAAAATAAAAATTGTAAATGAATCCTTGGTAGCAGTACTTAACTGGATAAGCTTATCCAGAGATTATCCAGTTAAAGATGAGGATTTAGATGAGTTGTTCTGAGCTGGAAGGTAACCTGGATTAAGGTGTTATTTTGTGCTTTCTCCATTTTCTACCAGAAGAGGTTTTTCTAAGGAGGTTTGGAGGATTTGTTAAAGGTATTGATCTGCTTTCACATACCTTGTAAAGCATAAATAATTTAATATATCTCAGACTTCTTCTCCTTTTACTTGCATTTATATTAACATTGTTTCTACACTAGTATACCATTACACTAGTTAACTTTATTATTATCTAATTTAGATCTTGTAAATATCTTAAAAAATTGGTCATCAGCACACCTGATTTCACCAGTATTTCATGAGAACATGAAGTGGTAAAGTCTCATTCTTGCCTCATCTAGTCTTGGGTTAATTGAACCCATTAATACAGTACAGGTCACCCTGTTGTCAAAACCATAGGTTGCCTTGTATGTCTACAGTCCTACAGTGACCTCTGTCATCAACATATACTTTGAAGCAGCACTCTTTCTTGGGCACTGAGCTTCTTATTGCTCACCAAACTTTAAAATAGGCATAACCAGAAAAATGTTTGAATATTCAAGACAGCTCCTCCATAACATCCCCAGTTACTGATCCCTCTTGCCTGTAGAGGCTGGGAGTTGCAACCAGCCTGACCACTGACCCTATTAGGGGGAAGAACACAACTCACTGTTTTCTTTACCAGGACTTTTCTGAGTTAAAGCCAGTGCTTCACTCATTATCTGGTAGCTGAATGAGCCAACCTACATTGGGGTGAGGTAAATTTGGCTGACTGCCACATGCCCATCAATGCTCTCTCAGCCCTCCTCTGCAGCAGGACAGAGTAAGAAAATAAGATGAAAAAGTTCATGGGGAGATTGCTTACTAATTATTGTCATGGGCAAAACAGACTTGAGAAAGATTAATTTAATTTATTGCCAATTAAAAATTATGAAAAGCTAAGACAGAAACTAAAACATCTTCCCTCCATGAACCCCCTTCTTCCCAGACTCAAGTCCTTCATCCCTGACTCTTCTACCTTCTCCCCTTGTGAGCATTGGGATGGGAATTGCAGTCAGCCCACAACGCCTTATCTTTATTGTTAATACCTCCTCACATTTTTCCTTTGCTCCAGTATGGGGTCCCTGCCATGGTGTCTGCTCCTTATGGGCTGCTCCAATGTGGCTCCTTCCACAAGCTGCAGTTCTTGAAGAACTGCTCCAGAGTGGGTCCTTTTCAAGGGGTGCAGTCCTTCAGGAATGGATTGCTCTAGTGTGGGGCCCCCACAGGCCACAGATCCAGAAACCTGCTCCTGTGTGGACTCCTCTCCAGTGGCCACAGTTTCTGCCAGGTCTCTGGTCTCCAGAGGCTGAAGCTTCCTTTGGAACACATCAACCTGCTCAGCATGGGCTCTCCAGAGGCTGCAGTGTGATACCTGCTCCACCGTGGTCCTCCACGGGCTGCAGGGGAAGCCCAGCTCTGGGGCCTGGAGCACCTCCCTCTCCTTTCTGATGAGCTCAGCTCTGTCCTGTGCTGGGTCCATTGGACACGGCTGGAACGGTGTGTCCAGCACAAGCTAGTCTCTGGTTTTGTCTCACAGAGTCAATACCTGCAGTCCTCCAGCTGCCAAAATCTTGCCAGGTAATCCCAATATGTCCCTGTTTTGAACTCTTGGGAATGAAAAAGTGATCTGGTTAGGAGTCATGATAGTAAGGAGAAAGTTCCAGGATCCCCAGGAACATCAGTTAATCTGCTCATTAACAAGCCTAGTCTGGAGTTGAAGAACAGAACCTTTGAAACACAACACCAGTGAATAAACTTCCTAACTGGTTGCCATACTGGAGGTTTTGCTGAACTATGACTTGGCAGCATCATTAGCACAAGACTCTCTCTTGGGAAGCCAAGTAGCCTGATCCCTGCCATAGGAAGCAGCCTCTACTATGTCTCTGGAAGCTCACAGGCTTCCGTCTGTACCCATAACAGATGCTGAGAAGGCTGAGTGGGAGCCAGCACAAACTTGATATGACTCATATGGCTAATGACCACATAATCAGGTCTGGAGCTCTTTTTCACTGCTCTGGACTTATCCAGAAAGTGGTGGGGTTTGGACTTCTCCACCTTCTTCTCCAGACCTTTCACTCATTAAAAGCTAAGACTGTTTATCACTAATAATTTCTGTTTTCTCTCTCGTTTTTTTTTTTTTTTTTCCCCAAACCAAATACAGTAAAGCTTGAGAACTAAGAAAGGATGAGAAAAGACTTGCAGATAATATACCAAAGTTATTATGGATGTATGCATTAGCTGCAGAAAGTCACTAATAACACAAAACAGTAACAGCAAAAAAAGCCTTGTAGACAGATTTTACTATTCTTTTTTTACCCATCTTTATAAGTTGTTAATTCCCTGATCAGCAGAAAAGAGTAGCAAGGAAAAAGCAGAGAAAAAAAATATATTCTTATTATGTGGATTGCATTTTTGCCTGGAGCTTTCTTTTTATTTTTTTTTTCCCTTTAGTGTGACTGAGCAATGGCTGCTGAGCTGCCAGTGAGCTTGTTTTATTGTGATCCTGTGTATGTCATTGCCCTGCTGCCAGTGGCATGTATACTCATCAGTCAAACAGAACCATCCAACATGTTTGATTTACTGTCACTGAATCAAATCTATTTGTGGGTTTCCATAACATAAAACATTTCGCTAGAGATGAATCCCCTGATTTACATGTTGCTCTTGGGAGCTATATCATTACTTTCCTTGATGGATTCATTTTGAAGTCAAGAAAGATGCAACTTGATTTTTTACTCTGTATTCAAGGTGGTGCCTTGCTCTTTGTTATCTGACCTTTATATTAACTCTTCCCCTTGTCAGTCTCAGAGGCATTACTCATATTTGTGTCTGCTAGTGGAAGATTAAGTGATTTTAGCTCAGTCAGGACAGTAAAAAGAGACTCTTAGAACACCTGGTGAATGTACCTGCAAATACCATGTTTCTGATTTTGGAATTGTTGTCTTTTCTCAAGCTTGCTGCTGTGAACATGCTAGAAAATAAAATTGTATTTGTTCACTGACATCTGTTTCAATTTATACTCCAAGATAAATATCCATTTGGATAAATACCTAGAAAACTGGTCACTCATAAGGAAGGTTACATATGGTACAAAGGTTGTTAACTTACTGTAATGTTTGTAGGAAATTCTAAATATTTTGAACACCGCTTACTGGAATTTTTGAGACATAAAGAAAATATTTAGTTTTTAAAAAAGACTTTATAATCTAATCCTCTTTTAATACTCATAACCTATTGCTATCTGGGAGGGTTGCCAAAGCAATGATTTATAACTTCTCAATTCAAGCAAGTAAACACTGAATTTAATTTGGCTTGGTAAATCCAACATTCTTGCTTGAGCTATCGAAATAATTTAACTGGGTTTCTTGCATTATTAATGTTACAAGGGCTGCTGATTTTTCTCTTGTTTACAACGTTGTGAACCTGATATTTATTCTTGACTCTTATCAGTTGTATCACTGGTCAAAGAAAACCCCAGTTTCAATGGAATGAGAAAAGAGTGTTACTAAATGGGTCTCAGTGTCTGATTAATCCAGTCAGTACATCATTTGCTTTCATGTTTTTCATGCTATGAGAATTTGCCCCAACAAAATCAGCAGAATAAAATAATGACACTGGAGACTTGACTCAGTATTCCACAAAAAGTTCCCAGAGGAACTAGCCTGGTGCTTAACTAGTTTTGCAGAGGGCAAAGACCTTCTGTAGGTCTTGTGTCATCTCTGTCAGTGTCATGCAGGGGTGTCAGATACCCCAGGACACCTGGATGGCTCTGGGAACGTGTACTTGGGCAAGCCACCCCTGAGCCAAAGCCTTCACCCTCTGCAGGCCATGGAGCCTGAACTGTGCAGTTAACAGCTATAGCTGGGCACCTGGAAGGCTTTTCTGAGTCCTTTGCCTGTACTGAACAGTGATTTAATGTTTTTAATGATTTTAATAATTAATGATTAATGATTTTAATCCCTAAACAGGGATTTAATTGCCCACAGTCGAGTAACTGGTGACATCAGGGATATCAAAGACATCCCTACAAGACTGGCAGGAATGGCACAGGGTCTCCGGGGTCTCCTGGGCCTCCTGCTCTCTGCTGGGTGTGCTGGGGAGGAGGGTGGCTCAGTGGCAGCAGCTCCTTCAGTGGCTCTGGCAGCAGAAGTGTCCAGTCCCAGATCTCTGTTGGCCATTAAAGCATATTACTCAGTGCACATATATTTACCCAGATTTAGACACCTAAACTGTATTATCCATCTGGTGGCTGAATCCAAGCATCGGTAAGAAAAGCCAGATCTTGGTCTCAGGCATTTCCATGTGTCTATTCACAGAAATGAAGGATATTTTTGAAAGAGACAGATTCCTAGGCCACTTTTGAGTCACTGTCCACAGGTGTCTGTTGCTAATATTGTTAAGATATGTCATGTGAGAAAAAAGAATTCCTATTCTGGAGTCATTCTTTAGCAGAAAGAGCTGGAACCCAAGCCTTCATCTTTAGACAGGTTTTTTAATATAACAGTGCATTTGTCAACAATAGTGAAATGAGGTCAGTGTCCACAAGTGCCCTACCTACTCCTGTATGGTCTTGTAGTTTTCTTCTTATTAATATGGTACAGCTAGAGTCTGTGTTGGCTGGTGCACAGATGCTGCCACTGAAAAGGAGGTGTTGGACAGTGTGATTAATGAAGGCAAAATCCTTTTACTTATAAAGACTTTGCCTCATTTGCTCTGAGTTCAGAGCAGCTGAACAACTTGGAGCTTTCAGACTGAAAGCTCCTACAGGGCAGTGTTTAGTGGTGTGTTTTGATGTTGTTAATCATGCTCCATGTTTTCATCAGCAAGGTTAATTACACGCCTTGTGAGATTAGATGCAAGCTTGTATCCCATCTTTCTTTAGAATGGGAAGAGGCATGTTTGGAGTTTAGCTGAGGACAGGTTAACACGAATTCTGTTGTGTTCTGTAAACATACTTACATCAATTTGACGGAAAAAGTGCCCTAAACTCATGCATTTCTCAGATTGCATTTCAGATGTGTGCGTGGTGTCATGTCAGTAATCTTTTCTCCAAAGTTATATCTTAGGGGTTTTTTTTTTAGATTTGTGTTGGAAGATGCTTTTTTGATCTCTATGTAAAGATTATTTAAACTTTCCTCAATTCTTTCTGTCTTCATTTGCTTTCTTTGATGACTGTAGCTGGAATGATTCTCTTTTAAGACATTTTCTGCTGTTGAAATTACCTAGGATGCTAACTAAGACAAATTCAGAAGCTGATAGCCACAATTTGTGATAGTTTAAAGCAAGACTAAAACATGGTACTATAAATGTTAGAATTTTGAGAGGCAATATACTATATGGATGCATAGGAAAAGGGGATGTAAAGAAAACTGGAGTTGATCTAATATTCTGGAAAGAGCTGACAAAATAGGTCATGAATATATTGGTAAAATATTCTAAAGATTCAGAGAAGAATTAATTAAAAGAAGAAAGAATTATATATAAAATTACTATTTGTCTGACACAGATGATTTCCTTCTACAGAAACTGCCCATTTTTCTGTTCTGATAAATTTTTGCCAGGGCTTCTGACACAGATTTGCTAAAGAATTCACTTTTCAGTGCAGTGTGCCACCCTCATCCAAAAGGAATTTTGTATCATGACAGAAGTGTGCATGTAATCCCTTTTGACCTCACTCTGACATACATGAAATGCAATGTAAAGCAACTTCATGTGAGCTTATGCTGCTAAAATAATCACATGCCTGAGATGGATTGGGATGTGTTAAACTGTTTTATGCTAGAAGAAAAACTGCTGATGAAATTCAATTAACTTTGTAGAGTACAAAGGAAAGCAAGGGAAATGGATTTTAAGAATATGTTCTGGGAAAGTATTAGCTTATATAAAATACAGAACACAGATGACAAACTTTTCCACATGGGTGAGAGCCAAACTTAATGAATATAGCTAATCAGAAGGATGATGTTTAACACGAGTGATGTAGATGGATGAAACACATTTGGAAGGTACATCATTTGCTTGGTGCACCTGGGCATACAGAAATTAAATGGCTTAAAACTCCTCAGAGAACAATAGAGGAAGATATAAGGAAGAATAAAGCAAGAATGAAGAAATAATTTATGCTTCCTGCTCCCAATGGAAGGTGGGCAAGAAACCTGCCAATGTTCTCTGAAGAAGAGAAGGAAAATGTGAGAGAACAAACCAAACTTGGGGGATGGGGAGAATGAAGCTGACTGAGCTTTGATGTTAAAGCCACAGAACTGCTCCAGCTGTCCCTGAACTAATATTTTCTTCATTAATTTTTTTTTTTTAAGAGAAACCTTAGAGTTTTTTAACCATGGGGCTGAGAAACCTCAGCCCCATGGTTACTGCTGTCACTGAAAAACAATTCCCCATCACCTACAGGGGGAAAAAACCTCCTAAAAATCACTTCTAAAATTCTCACTGAGTTCTGTGCAAAACGAGTACAGATTGTGGGGAGTGAGGACAGAAAAAACATTCCTTAACTGGAGTTTACTGGCTCACCATTTTCTAGACTAAACTTCTCCTCCCTGTCCCTTGCTGCCCCTCTATTTTTCCCCTCTTGAAAATACATATGGTATTTAAATCATTGGTATTGTGAGGCAAAAGCCCTAAGGAACTATGTAAGATCTGGCAAAGGACCTTGAAAGGACAAATATGGAAATATTCCTGCATTTTGTGTGTCTTTTTTACATTCCCTGGAAACAGTATCCCACCCACACCACTTCAAAGAAATGCTGGGGAGAAGCCAATGGAGTCTCCTCCCTCTGAGGTCTTTGAAGGACTGAAAACTGTTTTCAAAAGAGAGAAATGTGATTCTGCAAAAATAGATTTTATGGTCCAGATTATGTTCTTAGTTTTATTAGTGTGTACAGATGGGTATATATTGATACAGGCTGTAGAAAATCTCTATAATTACTCCAGTGTAACTAAGATCATATTGTATGTAAACACACTCTGAAGCAGGTTGCGGGTAACTTCAAAATCAATTCAAAAAGCAGGCAGTTTTTCTCTACTGAGACTAGTTCTCCCTTCAGTCACCAATAGAGACAAATGCAAACCTCATGGCTGGGACAAAATTTTAGAGTAACAATGTCGTTGTACACCAAATGATCAGGATTGTTGGTACTGTACAACTCTGTAATGCATGGTGTTCATTTTGAGCTAATTAAATTGAATAAAATGTAGTAATACATTTGAAAATATCAGTTTGTTTGTTGATGTTAATTTCTTTCCTAAAACTGGAGGCTGCTGAATGGTTGAAGGTTCTAAATCTGATGGACTAACATGGAATTGTCAAAACACTCAGTATCAATGTAAACATGTTTGTGTAACAGATACTGAGCAATATCGCAGTGTGGTTCTGTAGAATACTTTTAGCTTTAGGTAATCAATTTCATAAGAGACTTGTGACCTGTCTGAGGCTCCAGAGACAGTTTTTCAAATGAATTCTGACATAAAACATCACAGATGGGAATACAGAGCTGCCAAAGGGTTTAATCAGGTTAAAATGAAAGGGGGAGGAAAGGGAATACAACTTTCATTAGAATCTGTCTATACTTAGCTACGTAACTTAGGAGGCTTGCTTGAGTCATGGTCAGTGGAGAGAAAAAGGGTGTCTTTAGGATGACTCAGGACTTCTGCGTGTCAAGGTCTTACCAACATTTTTCAGATATTCTCTGGAGGCATCTATTTTTCTCTATAGATGTAACATTGGGAAATAGAGGCTATTAATTGAAGGACCTAAGTTATATTGTTTTTCAGACCTTTGCAAAACTCCTACTAATTTCTGCTTTATACCCTCAGGGCTGTATCTTAGAATGTATTTATTTTGGTGCTATTGCCACAAAAATAGCAGCCTACACAGAAATGAATTTGAGGCAGAGATTGATTTTGACTTCAAAGCCCAAATTGATTTACCTCTTGTGAAATCAAAAGCTAGCTCATTCATTTGTTCCTGTTCCTCCATGTCCTGTAGAGGAGGTAGAGTGAGTGACTAGCTGTGAGTGATCAGTTCCTGGCTGGACTCACCACAATGGTCTAAATTGGACTGGAGGGGCAGAGGTGAGGATTGGTGCGAGGCTCTCTTCTTCACAAATATGACATAAAATAGAAACTTCAGAATTGAAATAGCTGTCAATATTCTATCCACCCAACTTGAAGAAAAAAATTTAAATGTTGCATCACTGAATGACGTGATTCTTTCTCTGCAGAGATGTCGCTCCTGAATTTCCTTGTGATCAAAACATTCAGAGAAGTAGTGCTATGGAGAACTTTAAAGACAGCTGTAAATTCTTATGGATGGATACCATATATCTAATTTTTAAAAATTGTTATAATATTGTTTTTACAATTATACAAGAAAGTGTTGTTAGGAAAGGACGGGGCATTTATCTGGGAGACTGTGTTTTAGTTTCATGTACTACCATTTGGTGGCTTTCCAAAGATGACACTGCAAGGTGCTCTTTGTGAAAGTTCCCAGCTTGCAGCCTCTAAAAATCTCCTGATTCAAGGTGGAATACAAGTCTTTGGAATAGATAAATAGGCTCTGAGCTCTTGACTTTGGTGGAGAGATACACTTGACTTTGGTGGAGAGATGCTGGGAGCCATTCAGTTGCTTTGTAGCAGGAGTCTGTCTCTGGAGTAGAAACTCAGACTTTTGAATAGAGAACTTCTACCTATATAATATCATAGAGATCTTCCTGAAGCAGCAAATAAGCAATTTTTCCCAGTGTAAAAATATGTGATTTTAAATGTCTTCAAGGGCAATGCTTGTTTGCAGGCAAAATGCACTGAGGGATTGATAGCACAAGCTATATTACCAAAGTGTTTGTATTCACCTGTTGTACTTTATTTCTGATATAATAGAAGATAACTGAGTTCAGCATGATTTGGAGAAAGACAAACCAGCAGAAAGGCATCTTGCTTCATTGAGCCTGGGGTTGTGAAATGTGCATTTCAACCAAATGCTTTACAGGCCTTAGAAAAGCAGAGGACAAGTAGATCTGGTTCACCTTCAATTATTTCTCATATACTGTTGCATGACTTTTCCCATAATTAGAAATAATTTAAGAACATTTGTAATCTCACAGATATTAATCTTTTTTTTTTTTTTCCTGATAAGATCAAACAACAAAGGAAAGCAGGCTGTGCCTGCCAGAGAAAGCAGTGATGAATTCCAACATTTTTTATGCAGTCCTCAATATACCCAAGGTCCTGCCTTTTGTAGTTGAGTGGGATGAATGTTTTGCTCCAAGACTGTGGGAGAAATCTCCTTACTTAGGGTGAGCAAAAACTCACCCCCATTGCCCTCTGAGAGTTCATATGTAAATGATTACTAGAAAGTTCCTCCTGTTGTTATTGGTCTGTATTTTTCTCATTGATTTCAATATTCCTAACCCCAGTTTGTGATTGGTACCCTGTCCTTCAGACTCTGCCCCTAACCTATCCTATATCACTGATCCTACCCTGACCCTTGCCTTTTTAGTGTACCCCATACTTGGTTTGCTTTCTGTGCTGTTTGTTGTTTTTGATGATTAAAACTATCTTTTATTTTTGGGTGACTAAATCATGCCCCTCTCTTCATTAGTTTGCCACAGGACTTTCTCTGAATAGTCCTGAGGTGACACCCAGCCATGGGGTGACCCATCCAGGCCCGGTGTGCCACACTGCTACTCTGAACAAAGCCAAAAGCAAACATCAGGCAGCAATATATTCTCTCAGTGGAATTCCAGGCGCTGTGCAAGCCAACAAACCCTATTAATTTTTTTCAGGAAGCATACCTTGCTCCCTGGACAACATTGCTAACTTCCCCACCATCCTTGCTGTGCTGCTGGTGCCTGCTGTCTGTGTGCATTGCTCTGAATAAGCAGGGCTCAGTATCCTCTTTTACACCAGTTTCCCCATACAGCTTTTCTGCCCACCACATTTAAGACTGCAGGCCCCTTTTGAATGTGTCAGAATTGCTGTGTGATGTTTTCCATTTTTTTTTTTCCGGCTGGTTTCTTACAAACCATCAGTGGTGCTCTGCATAAGCATTCTGTATAACAACAGCTACAGGAGGGGAAGAACAAAGGAAAAAGTTGGTCTAGATTCAGATAATTATTCAAACAATATCATGTTAGGTTGTATAGCCATTTAAGAAAAGCAGTTATCTGGACTATTTGCCTTTGTAAATACTCTGTATTAGTCAGCAGATGGCATTCATTGTACATTAGCTATTCTACCAATATCACCACAACTACTTTAAAGCACAAAGCATATGGTTTCCTCAAAGAGACACATTATTTCCTCATTTGCAGTTCAGTGTTAATTGCAAACTATTTAGTGACAAACAAAGAAGGTAATTTTTCATCCCCATTTACTTTGAGTAACAGATTAAATAGAGTCTACCATTGTGCAAAATGTAAATAAGACCCATGACACTAAAAGGGTATTTAGGGTATACAAGCTAATGGAAGGTCACACGTTGGCTCTTGGCAGGAAACTCAACAGGACTGCTGAAATGTTTTGGATAGGTCTAATTGAGAGGTTCTAGCAAAGTGCCAAAAGGGGTAAATATCTTTTTTTTCCCCTTCAACATTAGTTAAGATAGCAAAAAACTCACTTAAAATGGCTTCAAAAGAAATTTTTGCATTTTCATTGTTAATGCAGGCCACACTGGAATGGTGACAACATACCCCAGCCTCACAAAAGTGCTGATAATCTGCACAGACTGCCCTTTCAGCATCTCTGGGGAGGAGTCTGGCTGTTCCACACAACCCTGATGCACACATTGTTCTCTGGCATGCCTTGAACCTGTGCTCATACCCATCTGTCTAGATGGCATAATGCCTGCTGCTCATAAGGTGTCATATCAGTTTTGATAGTGCATAAGTGCCAATTAAAGATTGCTTTTCAGCTACACTGTAGAAAGTGAAAAGTGTAATTTTCCTTTACAAGAGGAATGTCCTAGTGGAAGATAATGATAAAATGAAGCCCATGTCCCTCAGCTCTTTTGATTACAGTTACCAATAGAATTTTGGAGGCACAAAAAGCAAAATTAGCACAACAGGAAATTTGCAAAATTCCCATCTGGTTTCACTCATTTAAATGAATTTACAATACTTCATAGTTTTATTTCTCAAAGGCATCTTTTAATACAGAAATAATTTTACAAGTGATAATTTGCACACATGTACATATATATTTGCTTACACATGCAATTTATTTCCCTTTTTCCCAACCCCTGACATTTCATTATACAAATTCTTGTTTTAAATAGTCATGAGCAAATTTGGCATATTCCTGGTGCAAGGTCTTCAGACTGTACCTTCAACCCATTCACCAAATTCTGCACTCATGAAAAAATTTTAAGCAAACAGCTGTTACCAGGTATGTATTCATTTAAGGTAGGAGAATAAGTATTCCAACAGCTTTTCCTCATCCTCATTTTTTTTTCTTCTAACTGTTGCTTGTGATTTTCCTCAGACAGAATTATAGATGTACTTGCTTAGCAGGATAAAATCATCTACTTTTTCATTTACCACATCTCACAGAGAAGTCTGAAGTACAATAGGATTTAGTTATTCTGTGCTGTAATTAACAATTAGGTGTCCCAGTGTAACAATGAGGAGATAAAGCACTGTCCTAAATGGTGGTACCTATTGCACAAATCACTAACCCATATCCACAGGGATGTCACTACAACATCTAGATGCCAAATACCCTGGGTTCTGGCATGATGTTCTTAGCATGCACAGGAGCCAGTTGGCAGTGTGTTTGGGAGTCAAGCTTGATGAGTTTGGATGGCACACAGGCGCATACTTTACTTTCATAACATTATTTCATAGTGCACAAAGACCATGGTATTGCATAGGGGAGTTCCTTCCTGCCCACCTTTCTCCATCCTAGCAGGAGAAGGTTCTTCTTCTTCACATAGAGAAAACAGGTGAATGAGCTCACAGGAACCCGGGAAGCACACATGACAATGGTTATATTAATGATTTTCTCACAGAGGAAAATTTTTCTCTGAAGAACTAGATATTTGGCATCTGGGTGAAAGTCACCAAATCACTTGGTGTTTTTTTAGAAATTGGCAACACTTTAAGGGATAGTATAGTTAGTAGCTATATGCTTGTCCTGTACTTCCAAAGAATTTCACTAATGTCCATATGAAGTTTCTAGTTCATAATTGCAGAAAATGTTTTTTGCACTGAGCAAAACACAGAAACATTTCAACAAGCGTATGTCTAAAAGGGTTTTTCTTAACACGTAGGAGGCAATCTCAGAGCTTTGATGATGAGCTGTGCTATTTTTTTTAACCAAAATAGGAAAATTTTTAGCTGAATATACCTGACATCCAGGATATATGTAGCACATGGTACTGACATATCCCAGGTGAGGATATGTAGAGTATTTCAGGTCACTGACTCCAGTGTATTTCAGAGGTGTTCAGTGAGCCATGAAAACTCAGTCAGCATGATCACTGGTTGTTGATGTTCCCCATCACAAACAATAATTACAGCGGTTGCTACTGCAACCAGTTGGAAAATGCCATCTATGACAGGGACAACCATGTTGTCCAGGGGTAATGCCAATGTGTTTATTTATGCAAAACTTCTTGTTCTGGCCTGAGCCTGCAGGTCCAGGCCAGTCCTTTCTTTATTGTCATATATATCTGAAATTATTATCTCTGGAAGTCGATTCCTCCCACACAGGCCGTGAGGTGAGGTGTGTCTTTATGGTCTGTAATTACAGGGGATAGGAAATAGAACAAATAAAGCCACAAGCATCAATGGCTATCAGCTGAGACAGGGGAATTTTGGTCTCCAAAACCAGTTTTAGGCTCTGCAGGTTCCAAGAACATAAGTTATGACAGAAACAGAAAAGAGCCATCTGGTCCAGTTTGTCTGCATATTTGTGCTGTTCTGAATCCCAGCTCTTAATTTATTCTCCAAATTCCTTATTTTCTTTTCCTTCCACAGATATAATTTGATATTTGCTACTGAATGTACTACCATTATTTTCCTGGGTAATTTTGAAATTTTATGCCTGACCTCTGTGTGCATTCTCCTCTACTGTGTTCCACATGTGTTTTGCTTTTGATTCCTATTTTTTAGTTAGCATTCTGCAAAAGTTTTAGCATAATACTGGTGAAAAGTGTCTTAATACATATTATTGCTTAGTCTGGCCTAAGCTTTTGCAAACTTCTGTGATGTGACTTTTCAGACTGATCTATTTTTTGTAACTATAACTCAAAGGCCTTTTTTGGAACTGTACAATTTATTTGGTTATAGTCTTTTTATTCCAGCTCGCTGTTATTGTATTGTAGAGATATGTACTGTTATCTATATTCAGAAAGACCACCTCTGAAGTGGAGCAATATTACCAGATAACAATGTATTTACAACTACATGGTCTCCCTTTCACTCACATTCCTCTCATTAACTTGACACAAAATCCATTGTTTCAGAAGCTCTGGATACAAGCCTGGCTCTGGCACTATGATAGAAATATCTGAAATTCTGAACCTTTGAATTTCTGAAGCAGTCAGATTCCAGAATGACATGAAGGACATCAGACTACAGACAGCTGCATGTTATGGGAATATTTCCTTTAATACTAGTACAAGACAAGGCGATGGGTAATAGAGTCATAGAATATTCTGAGTTGGAAGGATCAAGTCCAGCTCCTGGCCCTATACAGGACACTCCAAGCATCACACATGTGCCAGAGAACATTGTCCAAATGTTTCTTGAGCTCTATCAAACTTGGTGCTGTGATCACTTCCCTGGGGAGCCTGTTCCAGTGCCCAACTACCCTTTGGTGAAGAACCTTTTCCTGATACCCAACCTAAACTTTCCCTGACCCAAATTTAGACCATTGCCTTGGGTCCTATCACTGGTCACCACAGAGCAGAGATCAGTTCCTGTCCCTTCTCTTCCCCTCACAAGGAAGCTGTAGCTGCAGTGAGCAATCCCCTCAGTCCTCTCCAGGCTGAACAGACCAAGTGACCTCAGCTGCTCCTCACACAGTTTCCACTCAAGGCCCTTCACCATGTTTGTTGCCCTCCTTTAACAGCTTATTACTTTTTCTAATATTGTGGTGCCCAAAACTGTTGACAGTGTTCAAGGTGAGGTTGCCCCTGTGCAGAGCAGAACTGGAGAATCCCCTCCCAGGTGTGGCAGTGGTGTTATTCTGTTTATTGGGCTGGAAGGTCATCCACCATTAGAAAAACAATCATCATTCAAGTTAGATGTGTTTAATATTAGAAAAGTGCCATGAAGACTAGCTGCTTTTCTTCATTTTTTCTGGTGTTGAGCAAAGGATTTTGATGATGTATGGATGAATACCTTTAGCCAAGAAATGAGTAAGAGATGGAATTTAGGTAGCATCATCAACATTTCCAATTTATTTGAGTTTTAAATTGATAGCTTTCTTCTGTATCCTTATGTTTACTAAAATTTTAAAGAACAACTAATTCATTGGAGGATGGATGTAACTCTGACCAGCTTGGTAGTTAAGACATTACAGGAAAGCCAGAATACCAAACTTTGTTCCAGCTCCACCAGAAGCTGAGTGCATCAGTGAATCCCTTTCCTCCTCTATGTCTCCGTTTTTCAATCTGTAGAAATAAAACATGTTCCACCTTTGATTTTTGCTGTCTAGTCTTCTCCCTGATATGTGAACTACCTTAGGAGTAGTCTCTTGACTAAAGGTGCTGTTTAAATGTTGCCAGGATTTTGTCCTGCCTAAGGGAAGACATCCACAGTGTTTATTAATAAAATCCTCACATCAATTGCTCTGATTTAGACTGCTAGAACATTCAATGAGAGCCATGTCACATGTTTTAAAGGTCATGAGTAGACTTTGCATGTACAAAATGTACAGTGAGTGGCCAGTCCAGGTGAAGATTACACAGCAGGGATGAGATGAGCTGCCTGTTTCCTTGAGACCTGGGGTTTGTTTCAATGCTTTGGATGCTTTCTGTATCATTTTTCTCTACACAAATATTACAAAGCTGTAAATAATTCTTTTGAGTCACAGACATTCATGGCAGAAGTAAACAAATTTGTTCTGATTTGATTTGGTTAATTTCTCCAGTAATGTTGCCTTTATATGTGAAATTTCTTTTTTGTAAAAGCAAAAGTGAGGCTGAAAAAATGTCTTTAAAAGAAGAGCACAGGCAATTTCACCACTTATTGTGCTAATGAGCCTCTCTGCAGACACACTGAATGTTTTCTGCAAGAAGTGGCCAGCAACATCAATATTAGAATAAAATACACTGACCTATTTCACTACAAAAAGAGTAAGTAAGGTGTAATTTATCATTTAGAGACTTTTCTTTATAGAGGGAGCTGAAGTTATTGTTTCAGTGAAAATTCACTGTGACCATAATCCAATTACTGATGTCTGTGATCTGCTATAAAAGAAAAATGCTCTTGATGGCAGCAGAATTCCAGTCATAGGCATGTAACTCATGTCAGCACTCCAATTAAGTATTTTGTGCCATGTCTCTGCCACATGTAGGATGCTGAATAAGCTTCAGCAAGCTGAATCTGAGCTGTAAGATTTCTCACACTCTTTGTTTTTGTTTTATTTTTTTTTAATTAAGAAAACCCATTGAGTACTAAAAAGTAACTGAAATAGAGAAAATCACATAAAAATCTTATTACTTTGAGATTGGTGAAGATGACGGCCTTTAGTGGAAATTATTTTTTTTTCTGTCACTCTGAACACTCTCTCATGTATAAATTTCAACTAAAAAATAATGAAATGAATGGAATGATATGTTATGAGAAATTAATTTGTGCTCTTTTTTATGTGAGCAAAGTAGGTAGAAGAAGAGTAAGCTTCATATGAGTTCCCCTTGTCAAGAAAGATGTGCATTCTTTTTTTTTATTTTGTATTCCTATGAAATTTTTTTCCCTGTATATTTCCAGTTCTCTGCTGTGAATCAAGAACTTATTTCCTGTCAAATTCATATTTGACAGGAATATGTGGAAGAGATTGACTAGATACATAAAGTCAGATAAAGACAATGAAGAAGTCAGATCCAGTATGAAAACAAGTTAATATGAACATTTTCAAAAGTATTTCTCAGAGAAAAAAAAGTCAGTAAGAATAAAAAGAACTTATTGTTGCTTCATCGTAAAAGTGTCTCTGGCCACAAAAAAAAACTTTATTCAGACCACAGATGTTCAGGAGTAAACTTGAAGAGCCAAAAGTAAATGGCAATTTAAAATGAATTTTTTTCAGAATCCCTTAACTCACTCCTCATTCTCAAGCATTCTGCAGTTTGTAATTTATTGCTCTTTGTAATACATAACTACAAGGCTGAAAATCTCTCCTGCTTCTGCTCTACAAATAAGAAATTGAAACCAAGCACTTGGAAAGTTTTGGTTACATCAAGTGGTGTCAAAGGAAAATAATTAAACTCAAGAATGGTCTTGCAGAGAAGAAAAATTTATATATTTCAAATAATTTTTTCAGTAAACTGAAAAAGATCTGGGAATAAAAAACTAATAGAAAGCTATAGTCTGAAAAATTGAAGTTGACAAAACTTAGTGAAGGCTGGATGTGTCAAAAATATTCGACACCATTCTTTTT
Source organism: Pyrgilauda ruficollis (assembly GCF_017590135.1). Lineage (NCBI taxonomy): Eukaryota > Metazoa > Chordata > Aves > Passeriformes > Passeridae > Pyrgilauda > Pyrgilauda ruficollis. Next base: position 12,995,549 of record NW_024524266.1, read on the forward strand.
GGAGGGGCATAAGCATCCTAGAGTAATTGTCAGTCAAAACCTGTCTTTTTGAGGAAAATTATATGTATGGCCTATGGACAGAGGGAAGTGTCCCTGGTACTTTTGGAGAGGCTTGTGCATGAAGAGAAAGCTGAGGGACTGTGAAAACCATACGTAGAGTCCAAGAGCAGACATGGACACAGGTGCCTCTTCACAGCACTGGCACTCCCACCCATCTGAATGCTGTGATTTCTGGGCTTGTTTTTTTCTTTTTATCTCACAAGTAACTATGGGCCAAACTTCTGAAGCTGTTCCATGTTAGAAGGGCTCAGGGCTGTGGGCTACAGTGGTGTTGCACAGAGTTATGAGTCCCGTGACAGCAGCGTGCTTCTACTTCACCCTCATGTCTGGTAACCAATGAGAACAGCTACTGTGGTAATCAACACACACTAGTTATTGGTCATCAACATGCCAGTAGTGTTTCCTGGGTAGCAAATAATTGAATGTTTTTTACTGAGGACTTCAACATTTAAAATTTTCTTCTTCTGTGCTACAGAAAACAATCCCTTTTTTTTTTTTTTTAATAATTTAATAAATTCACTCAAAGTTGTCCCAAATACAATCACGTTGTAGAAAACAATCTTTCCTGAAAAGCAAGGAGGAGAACTGTGTTGGGAAAAGAAGATCCTATGTGGCTATGGGGCATGCTTGCCTGTGAATTAAGAATTCACTAGCTGTGCTATTGACCATGGCACTGAAGTGAGGTCTATTAAAACAGTTAGTTTTTGCAAAACATCCTTATTTGAAAGGAGGTGGAAAGCTAAAATATCACCTGGAGATTGCAGGGAAGGAAACCTTGGGTAGATCTTGCTCTGACTCTGCTGTGGCTGTCCCATATGTCATCATTTCCCCTTCCAGCAATAGCACCAGAAATCCATGATTTCCAAGATCATGGTACAGGCCTTTAGCAATAGACCTGTTCCTTACTGCCATTTGTATATCTTTGCTGTTGGACTTGAGGACTGCAATTATTTTTGTCAAAGGAGCAAAAATATCTATCTGGGCTGTGATGGAGGACATGCTTCCTTCAGATAACACCACTGTCTATACCTTTATATACCTTTACATACCCTTATATAACTGTCCCTTACTGAAGCAAGATTAATTTCTACGCCTTTTTTCCCAGAAACAACTTTTCTGAGCAAACAGATTTTGCTTTAATTTCTATCTCTTGGTGAATCTTATTTAAAGATTTTTTCCTTCTAAACTGACACATGCAGTTATTTTGCTTCCATACATAATATGATTTCTTTTAATGAGAAAACAGGATTAAAAATTATTATGTAGACTGCCTTTTCTGTCCCACACTTATGTGTAAATAGTCAAACCATATTTGCAATCTCCTTCTACTCTCAGCACACCCAGGGTTTTCCTCCTCTGAACTGTTGTTATCAAAATATGCTGTACCCACATATTCATTTTTCTTCTTGTTATTTATTGGTATCACATATCATTTCTTGTCTAAGAGTTTCTGAATTGTCACAGAATAATAAAATACCTTAAAAATATATTGTTCAAAGAGCCTGGCATTTTATCTTGAAGCATGTCTAGTCAAGCAAATCCTCTGACTTCTATCTGGTTTTAGCTAAGGCATCAACAAATACCTCTTAAACACTCCTGCCTTTCATTTATCTTTCCTAGGTCAGCAGTCTTTAGTGTGTTGGGTGTCCTCACAATTAATTGCACTGCATTGCTGAAGATTTAAGATGCCTAGAGAAGTGTCAGCGGGCGAATGTAACTGGTGTCCTTGCGAGTGTTTGCTGCTGAACTGACTGGAGAGGGTCAGGAGAGGCTGTGGCTCTGTGTGCTCCCTGCCCTAGCTGAGCTGGTGCTGAGCTTTGTAGGAGAGCCAACTTCAAATGCACTTTGAGACCCCTTTGAGAGACAAGCTGCAGTATCCTGGATCCTGAAGAATTTTGTGGCAATCAGAGGTGCTAGGAAGAGCAAGATACAATCTGATTTCACTGCCTGGGACAGAAAGCCTTGTGAATGTCCTGTTGGGTTCTATAACCCAGACTGCACCCTGAACGCTGCCCTTAAAGTTCAGTGATTGTAGAGAACTGCAGCTGTCACATAACTCTGCTTTTTCAGCTACAAGTCTCTGACAGCCTGACCTCTTATTGCAGTCCTGAAAACTAAACTCCTCCTCTGGTCTTCTATCTCATGGAGTGTACCTTCTTGTGTCTGGCTTTTCTGTGGTGAGCATTGCTTTACTCCTAACTGCATCAATGTTGTCCAAAGCTGACATTCCTGCCTGTCACAGAGCTATTTGTATCTATCTCACTAGTCTTGCATAAGCAGGCTTTATATATCTTCTTTCTTTATTCTCTACTTCAGATATTTATAAGCAAACTGATTTTTTATCCTGTCTTCTCTTTGAACAGCTGATGGGTGGATGTAGTGTTTCTTTTGCCTTCTTTCTCTGACTCCATAGTCCTTCTAATCCTATTTCTGGCTACACACTGTGTATCCTTCTCTAACAAGCTGTAGTTCTCCTCATGCAATTCCTCCCAGTAACTTACTTTTTCCAGGAGGCACATGCTATTTTAAGAACTAAGCAGTGTCACTTTATGGATTCCTCTCATGCTTTTGACACAGCTTTACAGTTTAAGCTTCCATTGGGAAAACACACTGTCTGCTTGGCAGATGGAGTGGTAAGGGATTGTAAAAGGATGGGACTGCTACTGACTCTGGACTCTGGATTTTATACCATGTGTGCATGTCCTGGTTTTGGCCAAGGACTGGGTTAATTTTTCACAGTGGCCATGAGGGGACAGGGCCATATGGTCATGGCCAAGACCCAAATGTTATTCTATACCATAAAACATCAGTCTATAAACTGAGGGAAAACATCAGCAGCCTCCAGTGACTGCTCAGGGATGGCCCGACTCGACATCGGTCAGCAGCTGCTGGGGAATTGTATTATGTGTCACTTGTTTCTCTTGGATTTTATTCTTCTCTCCTTTTCTTTCTCATTGTATTTATTGTTGTTATAAAAGTTATAATTATTATTGTTGCCATTAATTAATATAATATAGGCATATTTATTATTTTTATAACATTTTTATTTCAATCCATGAGTTTTACTTTTTTTATTTGCAATTCTCTCCACCTGGAGTACTTCCACAGCATGGGAATCAGCCCAGATACAGCAGGAGTAACACCTGAACACATGGGTACTGAAGATAATTTCCATGAACACCTTAATTCAGACAAAAGACAGGTGAAAACTCTGAGGGATCCTGACAGAAATTAATTGTTTTGTAGCTCTGCAGTATTTTTTAGCAGAAAATCTGTGTTTAAAAAATTCTCCTTGAACACTTGTTCTACCTTGTTATGTGATTTCCAAGGGCCTAAAGTTAGAAACAAGATCAACAGTGATAAGAACCTGAATAATATGGAAATGACTGGAAAGGCTTTATTAGAGTTAGATTTTGGAGACCAAAGCAGTTCATTTTGGAGTCCTCTAGCCCACGGAGGAGAGATCTGATCCTGGGTGAGTGGTTAGGTACACCACAAGTGGGAACTATAAATATACTTTGTTCACAGCTAATCACTTCAGAGAGATGTGTGTGGTACAAAGGTTTGGTCCAATTAATACAGTCTGTTGACTTTCTATATAGAGGATTTAGCAAGGACTGTGATTAAGCTCAGAAATATATGCCCCTTGAATGATTTCTCTGCCTCAGAAATAAAAAGGAACAGGTGAACTTTTTTAATGGAGGAGAACAAATATATTAAAGCAAGATCTACTGTGCCTTTGAGATGTGTGCCAGAAACAAAAACATTGGAGCAGGTTGTTGTTATATCCAAACAATATATTAAATTACTCTGAGTATAGACACATTCTTTGTTTCACAACACATTTTATATAATTCTGTTTCTGTATGGAAATATGAATAATTTTTTTGTATTTACTGCTAAGGGACATATTAGGATGTCAATACCAGCAAAAGGAAGAAAGCGCATATCCATCACTTTTGCTTAGAATTAGTATTCTAATAAATAATCATGTTAGTAATTCTGGAGTAATTTCAGCTCCCTGAATCTTAAGAGTCCTTCAGTTATAAATGGAAGTCTGAGATTATATGTAGCCTGCTATGTTCCTTTGTAATGTGTAACATTTGTTTTGAAAGTCTGTCACTTCACAGGATACAGACAAGTACTTGCACATTAAACTCATGACATCAAGGATATACGTTTCTGTCTCAAAGAGATAGAATCCCATAGGAGTTTCATAGTTAAGGCAGTACATTTTTTCTCTTTCTAGAAATTTTGGAGCAAAATAGTGTTGAGACTGTGGGAGGAGTGTTGGGTGAGAAGAAACAAAGCTTCAGACCTGTAAAGACTGGAGAAGTTTGGTGCCCTTTATGAAGTGTGCCTCTGGGGAATCTCTCTTCTTGAAGGAAGCAAAATACATGGTTCCAAACTTGTAAGTAAGTCTCCATGATATGAACAGTACCATCTTAACTGCAGACTCAGAACTTAAGGGAAATTCACCCCGGGCTTCTGGGAAATGAATAAAGGATATTTCCTTTGGGGGAGGTCAGTTTGTGAGACTCATTACCTGTGAAAGGTCGGCACAGTGTGTCTAACATTGTTTCACATACACATCCATCTTAAAACTCATGGTGTGTAATATGTTATCAGGTATCCTAATGACACAGTTGATGATGTAGTTCTACACCAATCAGTTTTTCAGGGTTGTTCCTAATTATGCCAATGAAAGCAAAATTCTTGGATCTCTATTTCTGTTTGAAAAATTATTTGGTCTAGTTTCTCATTATTATTTCATCATTTACTCTCAGCAGCTTGAAGAGTAAATGTATAGATAATTTTTAGATATGTTTGAAAAATCTTTTCATTTTACATGTGGGGCCTTAAGTACAGAATCACAATTTTTTTTCTGATAAGCTGAGATGCAATTATGTTTTAAGGACAAAGATAAATATGTCCTTAAAACTACAAGTTCCTCAGCGTCTGTAGGGACAGGCTTTATTATTGATCAGACATGAAGTGTACTTTGGTACCTGACAATATTCCTCATATTTCTTAGAGAAACCTATTTGCAAATGTAAATGTTCTGTCAATGATAACTGAAGCCTGGGAAACATGTCAGCAAAACTTAATTTGTTTACTCTATGTAATTGGTTTGTTAATGAACTGTGTATGAACGGAGCGCAATCTCAGCATATACATTTTCATTATTCAGATTTATTTGTTGAAATGTGTTGTTGACAGGGCTTGGTGCTCCTTTGTGATTAACTCATTAAACAATTCTTTTACTTGGTATTTTTAAAATAAGTGGTTCTGCTTCAACACAAAACCGCATTGACTGGTTGTTCCTTTAATTTCTGAGAATCATATTTAAGCTCAAGATCCACATGGAGAGTCCTCAGCACATAAAGGTGAAGCAGTTCATTTAACCTGCAATATATTTTTTGAATTTTATTATTATTAGCATACCTGTTTTCTAAAATATCCTTAAAAAAATCTTATATGTCATTGTGTAGTCATAGTAAGTTTGCATAAAAATTCTGAGAGCCTTTATATAGAGAAATTTTGCAGTCAACCCTCCAGAATCTACTCATAAAGAGCAAGAGAAGAAGAAATAGATTGACAGTTTCAGTTGCATGGGATGATATTCTAAGTGTCAAGTTGTTGTTGGTGAGAAAGAAGGAAGTGTAGATGGGCTACACTGGGAACTTTTCTCTGGGGCTTTATGACATAAGAAGAGATCCAGAATATTATTTGTTAAATCTGAAAATGAAAATACTCATGAATTATTCACCCTTCTAGTTGCTTTATGAAAAATAACTAGATGTTAATTTTAAACTTTTAGGAATTAGAATATAAAGTGTACAGTCATCCTTTAAAAATAAATAAATAAAAATAATTTGTGGTTCCAGTGTTGGGATCAAATCCCATGGAATTCATCCTTGTTTTCCTCTATGAAACTATAGCTATAAATAATTTTGTCTGTGTTTTTCTATCCTATGATATGTCAGAATATATTTTGCTTCATATTAAATTAATATGTATTTTTTATTGTGAAATTTAAAGACTAATATATTGTCAGTGCAATAATAAAAAATCGTTGATAGAATCAGGAGTAACTTAAGTTGAGGGGGAAGCCTCCTTCAACTCACTCCACAAGACAGGGCCTGATTTTTGATATGGTTGTCATTTAAATTCCCTCTGTGTGTACCTATTCCACTGTTTCAGTGTTCTGCAACCCTTGCTATTTAAGACATTTTTCTTTTTTCTATTTCAGAGCTTCTGTTTGGGGAACAATTTGTGTCAGTTGCCTCTTGTCCTTTGGCTGCACACTTTCAAAGCACCTGGCTTTGCATCCTTTGTACCCTCTCTTTAACTTCTTCCTTACTCTACTCTTCCCGAGTGAACAAACCCAGTTCTCCCCCTCCTGGCATGCCCTGCCCTACCAGTGCACTGCCACTGGGCTCATTCCAATGTCCTCATATCTCTCTTAAACTGACCTGGCCACAGCTGGCCCAAGCACTCCAGATGTGTTTCACCAAGGCTGAGAAGACAGGAATGTCAGCTCCCTCAATCTGCTTGCTTTAGGCAGCACAGCTCGGGATGTGGTTTGCTTCCTTTGCTCCCTGCTGACTCACGCTCAGCTTGTTATCCACTGGGATACACAAGGCTTTTTCTGCAAAGCTACTTTACAGCCAGTCACCCACCAGTCTGTACCTGTTCTTGAGTTAGTCCTCTGAGGTGCAGAACTTGACATTTGCTGTGGTTGAGCCAGATAAATTTCAATGTCTCATGCTCTGCTCTTAAGGAGGTGCACTAATCTGTGAGGGATTACAGTCAGGATGTCTGACCCTGATTTGTCAAAAGGATATTCCACGCCACAGAATGTGACATCCAGTGTATGAACTGGAGAGAGTTTGGTAGGATGGGCTGATTGTGATTTGGGTACTGGCTGAGCCCATCAGTCAGTAGGTGGTGAGCAATTGCATTGTGCATCACTTGTCTTTCTTGTGTTTTATTTATCTCTCTGTTTTCTCCCTTCTCTTGTTAAAGGTATAGAAATTTGGCAGAAAATACCCCTTTCCCCTGAAAATTTAGCACACCATTTTATTTAAAATTCTTATTCTCTGAGAATAAGATGAGAGTGAGGATGTTGCCCAAAGGAGCTGTGGATGCCCCATCCTGGAAGTGTTCAAGGCCAGGTGGGATGGGACTTTGAGCAACCTGATCTAGTGGAAGATGTCCCTGCCCATGACAGGGGTTCCAACTAGCTGATTTTTAAAGTTCCCTTCCAACCCAAATAATTATATGGTTCTATGTTTATGATTAGATTTTCATTTCAGTTATTAAAATGTTCTTATCCTTTTCTTCTGATTCTCATTCTTGTCCCACTGCGGTGTGAGTGAGTATGGCACTTTGTTGCCAGCTAAAGCTAAGCCAGGACAAAGACCCAAGATGAAAAAGTCTAACATGTATCTTATTCCTATTCTGAAATTCCACTTTTCACAGAACAGAAAGAAAAACAGGTGCATATCTATCTATCTATCTATCTATCTATCTATCTATCTATCTATCATCTATCTATCCTTTTTCTATTCTTAAACCAAAACCACTGAGTGCCTCCAGAAAAGAAAATTTAAGAAACCTTTTTGTCTTTGTTCTCTGGAAATGCAAGTGACTGCTTCACTTGCCATGTGTCAATAAAGTGCAAACCCACACTAAACATTAAACTGGAGGGTCCAAAGAGTAGCGAGGAACATCTTGGCTATCTGTACTGCCAGTTGAAGGAACTACACTATTTCCAGTCTGGTGGAACCAAGTGGGTGACTGATCTGTGAAGCCAATGTGAAAAGATGGAGACGAAGTTTATGTTTACTATGAACAGTGTGAAATTTAAGGTGTATTTACTACTGTATTTATTACTGCTTAATTTGCATGGGTTGTAAGGAAAAAGCATGCTAGATAGGTAAACTGCTCAGTGAAGCATCTGATCAAGTGAAATTCTGACACACTTGTAAATCATCACTGACCCATGCTTAAGCTCAGTTGTCTCATGCTTTTTTCCTTTATTTTTATAATATTTCTGAATAGGATAAGAAATATTTTCATTAGACAATAATAATTTTCATTCTTTCTCTTGCCAGGGACTTTGTACTACATATTTACCTTTTATTATCTTAGTCACACTAACTTTACTACTCTCCTGGATATTTGTTTTGTGTAATTTTATGTATTTTTATGTAAATTTAAGACATACAAATTTCTGCTGAGTCATTATTAAGAATGAGAAATTTTTTTTCTCAGGTTTCAACATCTACTGAAAATGTAGCAGAGAAACTAAATCTTTTATGTCTGATTTTATTATGTATTGTTAATCTACCTTTCTTTCTGAATTGATGACTTTGTGCCCTTCTGATCCTTGCTGTTATTAAAGGCATTATGGCATATATGATATCTAAATTTAATAGTGTATATATAGCATGATTTACCGCTTTACACTGATGTTTGTCTCTAACAAGAAAACTCAACCAAACCAACATCAAACTAACTACTTAAGAATATTTTTTATAGTATTTGAATTTATTAATTCACAAAGGGTCTGGAAGATTACATTGCATGACATATGGTCATACATAATGTAGTCTGAAGTATTTATATGCAAGAATCTTCTTACTCTATTAAAAGGTGTCCTTAAAATCTGTGTGTTTGAAAAACAAGTCAGAAGGATGCTCAGAAGGCTATTAACTTTGTCTTGGGAATTTTAAGGCTTTCTTCAGAACTATTCAAAACTATTTTTGTGTCTAGAAGATAAAGAGAATGTAAATAAAGCTAGTTCTGGACATTATTATTGTAACTTGTACTGATAGTCTAGAACTAGTTAATTTCCCAACTACCAAGTGATAATCAGAACAAGGGGAGCACATCATTAAAATGAGAGCTGTTAGTAAGATAAGTGTGTTTTGTGCCTGATTTCATTTGTTTATATACTTTGCTAATTTAGTCAAATGGATAATATATTGTTAAATTCTGTAATGAGTTATATAGAGTTATAGAAATAACAAATGACACCTTGTCATTATATTGACATTGAGGACTGAAAATAATTGCCTCCACTGGCATTGCAGTGTAGTATACACACAAGTGTACTGAAATGGATTTAAAAAGTGCCTGAAAGCTCAGGTCATTAACTTGTAAAGAATACTGTAAAACCTCATCTCCCCAGCAGGAAAGACCAAGTAGGCTCCTAAAAAGTAAAATATCCGAAGACTCACATTTATAAAGTAAACAAATACTTCAAACATTTACTGTCTATTTCACCTTCTTTAGCGTACGTCTACAGTTTAGTCACCGTACTGGAGGTGTGCTTGCATCAGCAGCGTCCAGGAAAGACCTGTCTTTCTGTGCCAGCAGCAGGGGAGCCCCAGGCCCTGCCTGGTTCCAGGGGCTGGGGCTGCAGCAGTGGCTCAGCCTCGGTGGCTGCAGAGCTGCTGGCAGCTGAGCGTGGTGGCTTTGTGCTGGCTCAGTCGCCTCCTCACTCTCGTGCTGTGACCTCTGTGTCTGCAGCATGAAGGTGAGCAAGCTGAGAGGATGCAGGGTTTTGACAGAGGAGGGGGTGCATATAAGCGTTGCAAGGTGCACAAAATGAGTTAGTCTGTTTTGACTCTATTATACGACCTTATTTTAAATGTGACAATACTACGTAATTGCTTTTCTTTCCCGTTTTCTGTTGCCATTCATCTTTTGTGTTCTGCTTTCTACACCTACCCAAGGTTAATTTGTCAATTATCAATAAGAATTAAAGAGACAAAATGTAGAAGGAACATCTCACTGATAGTGTCTGATCATTTTCACTGCGTACTGAAACATCTCATCTCTGTTGTCTGAGGATTTTTTTTTCTTAGAGTTGCAAACCCCAGGCAGGGAATGGAAAATGTTATTTTATGTGTGTGATGAAAATGGAGGAATCGGAATGAGAGATTGCTCCCACTAATTAGACAGTTAAAGAAATGGACATTTCATGATATTTTCAGACTAGATACAGAACAAATATGCTGCTGGTGTTGAGTGTGTGATGGACTGGAAAGGACTGTCTCAGGTGTGTTTGGTGGCAGGTACCCATGGACTGGGGAGACAGCTGAGAGGCTAAATGCTCCCTACATAAACATCTCAGGCATATTATACCTGGCAAAGTCTTCACAAACTTAAAGCTCCTTTTCTCTGAGAAACCCACCAAGCTGCTAATTGACAGAGTAATGCATTGGGGATTATATATTTATTATTTTATTTTATTTTATTTTTGTTTTATTTTTATTTTATTTTATTTTTGATACAAGTTAGATCAGTTTTTCCTTAGAACAGTTCTAGCATGATGAATGTTGAGCACTTTTCACATTTAGATCTTTAAACAAGCTAGGAGCTTGGTGTCATTGCATGTATATAAGAATGTAGTAGTTTCATAACCTGAATTCCTGTAAATGTAATATATATCCTGTGTCAACAAGATATATGTAATCCTTCAGTTTATAATAGTCCAGTTTTGGGAAGTGGATCAAATTTCTAGTTCCCTCACATAATATATTTTCTTGTAATATTGTTATTTTCCCTTAGGATGGTAAGTTGGTTTGTTTTCTTTCCAAGTAAATAGGGAGAAAAAACAAACAATACAGCTAAAAAGGCTTTGGTTTATTGTTTTTAACATTTCCTTCTCTGGTGAAAAAACCAAACTGTAGCTGTCTATAGTGACTGGTGTGATGACAAACCTCTGATTTGCAGGTCTTGAAAATTTGATGAACAAAAAAACCGGTGGGAGAATATGATGCTTTAAAATTCAAAAATTGGCTTTTTCTACAATTCAACTTTCATTTTTCTGTTGAGTTTATATGTGCCTTGTATGTTCCTCATTAGGAAAAAGAAGTACAGAAAAGGTTTTCAGTGAAAAAGAAATCTGCCACATTTCAGAGATATTTGTATGACTATGTTGGGATGCACTGAAGCAGGCAGGAAAGCGAAGATTATGATGAGATATGATCTTCTGCCTCCCTGTGCTCTGTGCACACTTCTGCAGCTCTGTTTTAATAAGATTCTTTGTTGAGAATTTGGGAGAGCAGACCTAGTTTATTTTGTGCATTACAATCAAGTTTGGGAAGTGTGGGAAAAAGAGTATCTAAATAAAAGTTGTGGGTTTAGGTTTTTTTGTTTAATTTTTTTTATTTCATGCACTTCAGCATGTTTTTCCTCTTTGAGTTACTGATTTCCCAGCTTCTAATTGGGAAATGACTTATAAATACATTATAGTCACAGATACAGTAATTTAAATCTTTGTAGCACATGTTAACTCTTTCCTGAAATTATTATCAATCTGAATTAGTCATCAGACATGACAAAAGAGAATGCTCTTTCTAGGAAAGTCTCAGAAAGGGTAAGGCATTGTTTAAAAATGAAATCAAAGAACATCTGGTTCAAATGAAAAGAAAAACATCTCAAATAATCTTATAAACTGCATACAGCTGCAGAACAGTAGTTGTCTCAGCCATCTTTTTTCTTAGACTTCCCTTTAGCCAATTTTCCCCAGCTGCTCAGGCTGCTGGAAACATCTCTCTTACGAAGAAAGGCTGAAGGAGCTGGGCCTGTTCAGCCCTGGGACGAAATGACTGAGAGAGAAACTCATCACTGTCTATAAGTATTTGAAGGGAGGGTATCGAGAGGACGGAGCCTTCTGCAGGCTCCTCTCGGGGTTGCCAAGCTCAGGACAAGAGGCAGCAGGCAGAAACTGATGCACAGGAAGTTCCACCTGAACGTGAGGAAGAACTTCTTCACCGTGCAGGTGACCGCTCAGTGGAACAGATTGCCCAGGGAGGCTGTGAATGCTGGAGATGTTTAAAAACCAGCTGGCCACAATCCAGTGCCATGTGCTCTGGGATGGCCCTGCTTGAGCAGGGAGGTTGGACCAGATGACCCCACTATGGTCACTCCCTACCTGACCCGTTCTGTGGTTCTGTGACTCAGTGAAGACACAGTGGACTCCAACCTGTGGAGCATGAAGGAGCAGACTTTTTCCTGTTTCTGGCTTAGTGACATCACTGCACGATAAACAACACTCCTAAGTGTTGTTTATCGTGCAGTGATAAAGTATCCAGTTTCAGTGATAAAGTATCCAGTTTATCGTGCAGTGTAAAGTATCCAGTTTCAGCTCTTATGTGTTGTATAATTCTACTATTGGTGTTAGTGAGGCCGAACCTGTAATTGGCAAGTTGACCACATTGCTCATCACAGATGCCCTCACCTTTTCATTTGCTCTTATTTTCTCATTCTGCTTCTTTAGCTTTTCTGCTTTTCACCTCTTGTGGTTCATCATGTACAGCCACAACTCAGCAACTCTATTATACTAGTAGGTGTCTTGGTTATCAACATGGAAAAACCAAATTATTTTCCTTTTTTTTTTTCTTAAATGTCTTTTTAAAAAAAAATTAATTGTAGATAGAGCTAAATGGTTCGTTTTCAAAAGCAACCCAAAAGTTAAAATCAAGGAAATGTCATCCTTCTCCTGAGTCATAAAGAGGTGCAGTATGTCACAATGATATTGTGTCTTAAGTGCCATAAATGCTGTCCTAACTGCTTTGCTGATGGAGCCCTATGCCTCCCCTCACTGTATACAGCTTCATTTTTCTTTCTCAGCTTTGTTTCCTTTGATTGCTTTTCCACTGCAGTTAAAAATTAGGGGAATGCTATTGCTTGCTGGCATTTACTGATTTCAGTGTGAGTTTTGGTAAGCACCTGCATGTGCAAAGAATTGAAAATGAAGAGATTTAGGTCAAGAGAGAGCCTAACTCTTGAATTCAATTTGTTCATGTTGCTCTGTCTGACCTTTGGCAAATCTCCCTGAATGCATTGCATAAAAGAGGAAATGCAGTGAGGATTGCAGAAATTTGCTCTTATAGAACTAATAAACCATAAGGTTTATTAACAACAATATATAGTTAACAAAATAGATGTAAAAAAAAAAAAAAAAAAAAAAGGAAAAATATTAGGAAAAGAAGATTACAGCAGGTAAATCTCTTTGTGACTTAACTAAATTACAGCAAGATCCCTGATATTTTGCTCCATGGAGCAAATCAAGTTTCCCAGTTTATCAGGAACTAGTGTAGGACACTGCTTCCTCAACAGACTTTCATGGCAAAGGTGCAAAACAATCCCTGGGCTGTCTCTGGTGGATAAAGACTATAAAAGCAGCATTAACTCTGATCTCCATCTCCTGCAGAAAAGGGAAGAATGGGATCCTAGCTGATGAAAGAGGGAATTTAATGTGTGTGGGCTTTCCTGGAGATGTTTGTAAACTCAAATTGAAGAAATATTTTTACAATGTGGAAAAAATGAATTTTTTTTTTTTTAGGTAATCTAACATGAAAAAAGCCACTCCTGTAATTTGATTTATATTTTGCAGACAGCTTTTTGGAACTTTTACTCTTTTAAACACAGATTTAAATTAATGTTCTTGCCACCAAGATCAACCACAGTGCCCTCAAAAACATTATCAAACAAAGCAAGCACAAAACCTATGAAACCAGTTACTAAGTCTATACTGGACTATGTAATTCCACATATGTTTTTGAGAAAATCAGCTCAGCTAAATGCATGTCAGATTTAATGTAAGGATCTATTTAATAATGTAGACCTCTTAAATCAGAGTTTCTTCAAGATGAATCTATGAGGAAAGCAGTACAGGCAAAGGTACTCTTGCTTTATCTGCTGATGAAAGACTTTATAAATAACTATTATAAAATAACTACTAAGAATGCATACCGTGGTTATATGGAAAATGTTTGGAGATATGACAGTCACATTGGTTAGAAAAGTTGTGATTACATGAATATAACTTTTGCACCACGAATTATTCTGGTTTCCGTGCTGTACTGAAATATGAAGAACATTGCTTTCTACTTGTGATGAAGAGCTGACCTACTTTTTTAAGCTTACTTTGTGTTATAGTCACATACATTGAAAGAATTCAACTGTAACCTTTTATAATTAAGAATAATGGCTATGCATAAGATCTGAACTGCTTACAGGACTTAAAAATCAATTAATTTCTTACTGGTTGTACTGTACTGATTAAACCTATTCAACAAAACACAAAATAAACTTCTGAACTGAGCTCTGTGAAATAAACACAACCTGAGCTAATAGTTTTAACGCCTTTCTGTCTCTGATTTAATTATGTTAGATCCTATAATGCAAGTTGAAAATGGAGAAGAAGTTTTATTTAATCTTACCTGATGGTGTAACCAGGATAATGAAATATCTGGAGTATTATAAAGCTGGCTAACAATATAAACTATACCTAAGTATATTATACTGTTTAAAATGTGTTTATGTACATGTAAATAAAATACAGCACAAGAATGTTAAATTTATGATCTGAAAAAGAATCAAATGTGTAAGAAATCATAGAAAAAGGCAATGCTGAGTTAGATCTGTTGCAAAGCCCAACCATGTTCATCAAAGGCACCTTGCTACACAGTCACAGACTTTACCAAACTTGCACATAAAACTGTTTATATTTGCTGGTTTTGGCCATACAAAATTATTGCACATGGGTGGAAAAAGATGCTTATGTGATCATATGGGACACTCAGAAGCTCTCCCACACGGGTGCACAGTTTCCCTTTCGGTAGCAGCTCTGTGCTGCAGAACCTCACTGCTCGAGAGGCAGAAAAACTTGCAGCTTCTAAGCCAAGTGGGTTGCTCATCTTTATACAGTCATTTCTTTGTAAGCCAAAATAAACTTTGTTCTCAGTATAGTTTCCTGATTTTTCTTTGTATTTATATTAACTTTCAGTTTCATGTTACCAAAAATGTTCTAGGCTTATATCTGTAGTTAAACAGCAAAGAAAGTTTATGAATAAATCTCTAAGCCAGAATGGCTTAGAAAAGTGCTTCTGAAAAACTTATGTATCTTTTTTGAGCAGGACATTTTGTCTCTCACTTGTGTTGGATTCCTCATTTTTGTCAGCCTCTTATTCAGAATACATTTCCTTTAGGAACTTCCAACATTTGCAGATTTTTCAAGAGTTTCCTGCAAGACACCATGAAATGCTTCGCTGAAAATCCTCACAGCAGGTATCTGTCACACTTTCTTTGCTTACTTTCTTTGCTTAGAAAAATCACTTTTCTCATAATCTGACCTTTTATCTTTCAAGCATGTGTTGCAATGCAGTGGCAATTGCATGGCCTCAGAATAGCCCTGGTTCAGAAATCCCACCTCTTTCTCTGCAGACTTGGCAAGATACAAACAATAAGGAAATAAGTAAGTTTTAATGTAATTCTGAATAAAAAATTATAACTGTGTACAGCACATCTTCTATGAGTTTACGAACATTTAAAACTTCTATGTGCCTACACAGACTTTATAATGATAAAATTAAATTTAGAGTACACTTCCAAACATGGACTGTGAACTGCTTCTACATCAGCCCTGACAGGGCTGCTCACAGGATTTGATCAAGGCTGAAGGAGGTATTTGAGGCTTATGGTCTTATTTTCACTGCACATTGTTCTGACAGTATAGTGAGGAAATGACTTTATAAAACAGCTGGAAAATCCATTTAATTTTGACTACAAGAGCTATTGCATTCAAGTTGTTGGCTCTGCAACAATACTGCAGTGGTTGCCATGTGCCATCACATTTTGCTTTTTTTTACATTTATGTGCTGAAATTATCCAGTTAATTTTTATATAGGCAGTATGAAACTAAACATTTCTGAATTTGCACTGAGAACATTATCTTAATTTAATCATTTGTAAGCAGCCAGATATACACTTCAGTGGTCTACTTTTGATCTTAAAGAGAAGACCATACTTTAGTGCTTGGCTGGCATGGGATCTTAATGTGTCATTCTTCCAGAAGGATTAATTCCACTTGTTCAGATAATTAAAACTTTTTTTATAATGAAAATTCTCCCTTTCTCCCAGTTGAAAAACTTAATATTTGATGTGCAGTTTCAACATTGTGATTTCATATGTACTGGATGTTCTCGTTTATATAAAAGCTTTATTTGTTGGAATCTGAATTTGGAATGCCCTATGGTAATTTTGAAAAGAACAATAGGACATTTCTAGCAAAGGTATCTAAGAGTGATTTTATGGAGTTAGGATTTTCTTCCTTATGATATGATGTTTAGAAAGGTGGTACACAAAAACTAACATGGAAGATGAGGGTGTTATCCCATCATGCTAGATACAGTATGTCTCTTGTTTCCATCTTGTTCCATTCACATAGAAATCACACATTTAAATATGGAGTGGAGGTGAAAAAAGTGATGCGTTTTCCTCACATAAAGGACAACTATCCAGTTATGGGCTAAAAGTTTAAATCTTTCATAGTGTGTTCATGTATATGTTCTGTATAAATGCCTCCTTAATTTTTCTTACAACTTTAAGGTGGAGTTTATTTCTATATACACCCAAGTAAATACACCTAAAACCAGGTAAATATTTATATACAGAAGAGGGTATTCTTACCTGTTTGAAATTGTTACTAGTATGCTTTTAGTTAAATATGGTCTCACATTTTGTTGACATTACTCTTATGTTGTGAAACCAGTCACTTTACTAAATGATTAAAATTTTCTGTCCCTGAAAAATGACTTATTCAGGAAGACACTTTGTGGAATGACTCAAATTTGTAGGCATTTAGTGAAATGACTGGAATAACAAGCACTTGGTTACCTAGTTGGACTGCTGTACTCAGTTGTATGAAATCACAGAATCACAGAATGTGAGTTGGAGGTGACCCATCAGGATCACTGAGTCCAGTTCCTGGCTCTGCACAGGACAATCCATGAGTCTCACTATGTGTCCAAGAATATTGTCTGAATGCTCCTTAAAATCAGACTCTGAAATCAGGTGCTGTGACCACTTCCCTGGGCAGCCTGTTCCAGTGCCCAATCATCCTTTGTGTGAAGAAATGGTTCTAATATTCAATCTAAACGTTCCATGACTCAGCTTCAGGCCAATCCCTTGGGTCCTGTCACTGGTCACAGAGAGAAGGGATCAGTTCCTGTCCCTCCTCTTCCCCTAACAAGGAAGCTGTAACTACAGTGAGGTCTCCTCTCAGTCCTCTCCAGGCTGAACAGACCAAGTGCCCTCAGCTGCTCCTCACACATCTTCCTCTCAAGGCCCTTCTCCATCCTCATTATCCTTCTTTGGATGGTCTCTAACAGCTGAATGTCTTTGCTGCCAACGTCCACAATATTGAAAGTGAGGCTGCTGCAGAGCAGAGCAGGCAAATCCCCTCTGTTGCCTGGCTGGTGATGCTGTGCCTGATGCCCCCAGGACATGCTTACTCCTCTTGCCTTGTCCATGTCCCTGTTTTTGAGGTTACTATCCTCATCCTGTAACAGACTGATGTCATTTCTACATTGCCTTTTGCCATTAATTTATTTGAAAACCTCATTTTATTGTCCCCCACAATTCTGGCCATCTTCAGCTTCAGGTGAGCTTTGGCCACATGACTTTTCTCCCTACAGTGACAAGCAGCATCTCTGCTTTAGTGTTTTGGGCAGTTTATTAAATCACTCACATCAGTGACATCTAGCATAGTAAAAAGTGTAACATGGAGGATGTTCTGCTGCAATACTGCAACAGAAAGTAAAATCTTCCACCAAAATGGTACTCTCAGAAGCTTTTTGCAATCTGATTTATACTTGGTTTTAGCTTGGTACTACTTCTTTTCATTTACAACCCATTTCAAATTAGATTTGGGATTTTATCTGCAGCTGCAAGCATTGTAGAAGAGAGGTCTCTGACAGCAGACGATGGAATTTTGGGTTTTGGTTTCTAGAAGGGAATTTCATGACATCTACTGTTCTTTTTGAAAAGCAAGCACAGGTTCATTAGGTCATTGATGGACTTATATTAGGAAAAGGTAATAAACTGTTAGCACATTGCATTTCCATATAAAATGAAACTTATTGAACAGGCTTGGGTTCTTAAGGGAACATAAAGTCTCCTTTAAATTAGATATACAATGCTGCATCTTTGGCATCTCACTAAAAACATTTTAAAAGCGTTGCAATGTTGAGTGTGGGTTTAACATTTTTTTACTTACATTTCTGTAACCACACCAATATTTATACAGACATTGCAGATCTTTCAAGTTTCGGTTGCTTTGGTCTTGATGATCCTGATGGGTCCTTTCCAACTCAGCATATTCTATAATTAACAGGAAAGTATACTATGTCCAATGGCTGCATGGTGTACCTAGGTGCCACTAGGTACTGCCTGGAACTGCTCCTTCAGAATGAATATATACATGTTTATACATATATATGCATGTTATATACCAGAATATATATGTATATATATTCTAATGATTGGTCAACTGTTGAAAAACATCAGGGAACAGGAAAATTATTGCTTTTTGTGAGAATTCTTCTTTGATGTATTTATAACTGAGTGCATCGTGTACTGCTAATATTTAATGCTTCTAGCATCTACTCAGAACTCAGAATTGTAATACAATGTGATAATAAAATCCTTCCCGAACCCTATCTAATAAGTTTGTTTTCTTATTTCATTATGCCTGCTCCAATAACATCATAAAATCACCATTAAAAACATATTTTTGACTCCAGGGAAGTAGGCTTAGAGAAACTGCTTAAGGCTTGAAGCAGAAAATTTGAACACAAAATATTTTTGCAGGATGTATATTTGTTATTTGGGTTGAGGAGGAGGAAAATGAGGCCCCTTGCCTTGTGGAAAGGAAATGGATCTTTGTGAATTTTTTAAAGTTTTATTTCTCACAATATCCCTTAATCTCTCTCTCTTTTTATTTTTTTTTTACACAAAACAGCCTTGATAGACAACATGCTGTGTTTTTTAATTGTTTTTGCTTTAAAAATCAATTTTAGAAATCTATTTAGAGAGAAAAATAGCTGTTTCCCCTATCTACTAGGGAAGAAATCACAGATGATCTGCACACAATCCTGTTTTACAGCAGCACTGTAACTTTTCTCACTTTGATTGAAATTC
Organism: Pyrgilauda ruficollis; assembly: GCF_017590135.1. Lineage (NCBI taxonomy): Eukaryota > Metazoa > Chordata > Aves > Passeriformes > Passeridae > Pyrgilauda > Pyrgilauda ruficollis. The sequence goes on from NW_024524266.1 coordinate 13,014,614, forward strand.
CTCGAGGTTTGATGCTAGTTCTGGAATGAATCCCTGTATTCCATAGAGGTATCTTCATCTTGAAGGGTAGGTATGTCTTGCAGATGTGATTTGGTATAATTAAATGAGTAAAGAAAATCTTGTCTCTCATTTAATGCAATTGGATGAATTGACCTCTGACATCCATTTTCCCTGATTACTTTAGCTAGACAATTTACTCTAAATTGGCCAATCTTCACAATAAAAAAGAAATCACAAGAGAAATGAAATAAATAGGCAAAACTTCAGAGTTCCTATAGAAAAATACTGTGCAGTGCAAAAGGTAAACAAGGATTTGGTTTGGTTTCAATTCATATTGCAAAGCCTGAAGAAGCTTTCTGAAAACATACTCTGTATTTTCTGGTGGGATTCAAGGGAGTAAATAAAGACTTTTAGGCAAAGATTGCACAAGCTGATGCCTGGAAAACATTCTTGCTGCTCTCTTCAAAAAGTCAGAGCCAAAGGTGAATATTGCTGTTGTAGTCTTCACCACCTTGGCTCTCTCAGGCCAGGTGAGATAAAATCCACATTTAGTATCTGCACTGCAAATACAAAGTACTCAGCTGAACATATGCCTAAAGTCTTAAAAAATATAGGTGTTTTGGATGTGTGTTTTACCATATCTAAATAGATTTTCTGATGATATATCACATATTGGGGAAAATTACCCACATCCAGGATCTTGAAAAATTATCTTGCAAATATGGACAGTTTAGTTTCCCATTAGAGCTGGTAAATGAGTTTCATGTATTGGGTTATTTATTTAATTTTTCTCCTGTTTATTGCCTTTAGTCTCCAATATTTCCTTGGCCAGGTGATTGAGGAGGTTACACCAAGAACCTCATGCAAAGTTTTCTGTTGGTATCGTCTAGTTTAGATTTTTCCTGTGCTTTCCCTGTAAAAGTTCTATGAGTGGCTGCAGTTTTAATGAAGTGGCATCTAAAATTTTGTCTGATTTTCAAATTAATTCCTTATTAATATCCATCACTCCAACTGCATGCCTGAAGATAAATTAAAAATTAGATGGAAAAATAAATAAATTGCATTAATTTTGCATTTCATCCATTCAAATCCTACAGTTTAATGTCAAAATATCAGAAAATGGTGTATACTTCTGTTGGTGAAAATCTGAGGAAAATGAAGGAATATGCCTTTAGAAAAAGTGAATGAAATGTCTTTTTCATTTTTAGTGGTATTGAATAAAATGTGTATGTCTGTTTCTGTGAATATTTACTCTTTGAAAGGTGTCACTGCCTCCATTTCAGTGGCTGAGGCTGCCCTGTGGCTTTGAACCACTTTAGTTGGATTCTGTGATAAATTCTATTCTGTTATTCTGTGAACTCAAAAGGTAGAGGTTCTTTTCATATGTTCATTTTTCCAGAATGGAAAAAGCAGACCTGTGGCTTGGAAGTACCTGTACTGTGGCTAAATAAGAGCATTATTTTTGTCCCTAGTGGAAAGGTACATATCAAATTATGCTGTGTGGAATTTGCTGCTTCCTGAAGCAGATTTTGTATTGGAATACATCAACATATACCTGCAGCAGGCATTTTAGTCATCCAGTCTTGCTGTGCAGCAGCAGTTTTAGTAAGGAGGGCATGAGCAACACACAAATTATTCCAGGTCCACATATGTGCCTTCTCTTTTACCCCTTCCCAACCACAGTGGAGTAGAAAATGTAAGACTGAATAAAATGCTGGTGGGGAAAAATTTAATTACATTAATTGTTTCTTAAAAGTATGAGACAATTCAAATTTCAGATTGTTATTCTAACAAAAATAATTTTATATACATGGATTTAAAATAATTTTGAGCAAATAATTCAAATACTTTCTCTTTCAGCTTGTAGTATATGTTGTATTTAAATCTGACTCCAGATTTAGAGCTGTGGTAATGACTTTGGAAGATTTATTCATCCTTGTCACTACTATAAGGCAATTTCACACTTCCCTGACTCTTTAAAGGTGTAATACTGGGAAGTGTTAATTGACCAAATCCTCAGTAAGAGGGAGAGAAATAAGGGAACATGAAGTATAATTCTGTTTATGAGTTTGACTTGGAAATTACACATCACACAACAGATATTCAGGGGCAATAAAACTTAAGCTCTTTTCTATTTCAATAAACTACTTTAAACTCTCAAATGGACTACTTGGATTAAATAATATATATACCAGCGTTCTGGTAAATATTACACATATGCCAGGAAAGCTGGTTGGGCCAGACACTGACCTTAATTTGAAGATAAACCTTTCTTCTCTCATTCAAATTCTTCAAAAAGAAAAGAGAGGCATGGCTGTGAATACAGAATAGAAGGTATTTTCAGGTGTGGGGGAACTGCTACAGCTACCTTGCCTGTAAAAATCCCATGCCTTTCCTGGATTTGCCAAACATTGTCATCTGTCTTTGCTCCTGATGCTGGCTGCTGTCAGAAGGTCCCTTCTCTTTCACAGGCAGATGAAGTGAAACTTTTCCAATGAAGTCTGCGTGGATCTCAGAGGACAAGAGAACGGGTCAGCAAAGCAGACCCCTTGTTTAAGTAGACAGGTTGTGGCTATTCCTGTTGAATCTGACAGGTCTCTTTCTCATGAGTAATACAAAAAAGGAAAATGGTTATTTTTCACTCTGTTTAAAAGCAAACATTAGTTCCAGTTCTTGTCTTTTTCACCATAAGCTTCACTTGAGAACAAACAGAGTAGCCATCCCAAATGAACCAACAATTTTTCTCTTAAAACATGTATTTAAACATTACCTTCTTCTGATTCTTGCTGAAGCTACATAATCAGCAAATATCTGGGTATGAGTGGCCTTAGTAACAACTGTGCTTGCAGAAAACACGTCACTCTTATACTGTTTTGATAGTCATCCTCAGTGTATTCCTTTTCAAAAATGCCTAAAACTACCTTGGCTTTGGAGACAAAAGAGAAAGTGAAACAATTAATACCACAGAGCTAACTCTGACGAAAATTTGCATTTTACCTTTGGCTTCTGAGCTAACAGTGATTTGCATTCTTCCCTGCCCTCCCTCCCTCCTTCTCCCAGGTATAAAGTAATACTTCAAAACTTAAAAATGTGTCTTTGATAACTTTAAATTACTCTTAATACCACCTCCTCTTATCATAACAAAGCAGGCTTATACTCCAAAGGGGACTGTTTGGTAGTGTAGACTAGATCAGTGGAATTATCATGGATTACTTTTAACTTTGGTTCCAGCTCTTTGAGCTTTGTTCTGACTGTCTGATTGAATTAATGGGAAAATTGAAAGCAAACCCCAGCTAAAGCAATGGGGTTTAAGGTAAACTAGCCAAGGAAGTTGATAAAACTCTTATACAGACCCTGTTAAAAACATAAAGGTCTCAGTCCAAGCATGTTGTGACCCAGTTCAGGTATTTTTAAAAAAACTGGGTGAGACCTGAAGGTAGGTATCATATATTATGAATGGCTTGCAAAGTCATAAAGTTGTTCATTTAATTGGAGGTAGGGGAGCAGAGCAGAGCTTAAAATCAGTTATAAACCTCATCCTTTTCTTGCTGATTTGTTCTTACAAAAATAGTTTTGATCTAGTATGATCAAAAACTATTTGGCACTTTTTTATGTCCACTGGAAAAGTGGGAGATGCATGAGGTGAAAGTGCAAGAAATTTGAAGAAGAAGAGGAAGTAATAACCAGAAGGAAAAGAAACAGAATCAGAGTAAACTGGATAATGAACAGGAAGAGATAACACTGAGAAGGGAATACATGTTTAGGTAGTACAGATTCTTTTATCTCCACTTTTTAGACTGTCTGAAACTCATTTCCTGGATAAGCATACTAAATTGGGGGAAGAAAACTAATCAGCTCAGATTCAAAGTTTACTACAAAAATGATACTTTAAAGTGATAAAGCAATCATCCTGTGTTCAATCTTTTACATCTCAATTGTTTGTTTTAAACCACAAAGATTTGTAATTGCAAAGATAATGAGGTATCTGATTTTTTTCCTATCTTTCCTACTTTGTCATTGTCAGCCTGTTGTGTCTCCCGGTGCACCATGAGCAGACTTTTCATTACAAATCTCTTTAGCAAATCTAAACACTTTCAAAGGGGAACAGCCCTGTGTTTCCTCCCTGGAGAATCCTGGACTAGTGAGGTGTTAAAATTGACTGTGTCTCTTCCTTTAACAGTGATATAAACATTATAATTAATGCAATGAATGAGAAAAGAAGTATTAGAAAAAAAAATCAAAATGAGAAAAAGGGGAAACTTTGAACCTACTAGAGTCAAAACCCTATACTGGTTCTGTCCTTCAGGGCTGGGTTAAAAAGCAAAATGCATCCATTTGTTTCTGGCCATTTAAAAGAGTCCATCTGAAGCTTCAATATAATCAGGCAAATAAAATTGTTTATGGTTAGTTATCCTGTTTTTATTGCCTTCTCTGTCTGGAAATTAGCAAGACAAAAACATTTCTGAGTTGGTTCAATATAATTACTTGAAGGAACAAGGTTTCAGGGTCTACAGACTGGAAGATTAACACAAGTAATTTTACCCTCAAAATTAGTTTTGGGTTAAAGTCTGTCTCTAATACAAAGAAAGAAAGTGGTTTTCCTTCATATTTTTGATCAGCTTAATGTGAATGTGCGCAGCTTTTTTAAAAAGGTAGGCTATCAGATTCAAATGTACCTATGATCTTGCGTAGATGTCAGTGCTTTTAGCATCTCTTTAATTTAGTTTGTCTTGTATTATGTCAACATGTCATCCCTCCCTTCCAAACAGGAGTAATATAGGGTTTACTTGTAATACATACAAGGATTTTTTGATTAATAAATGAGTGCATAAAAATTCAATCCTGCATAGGTAGATTATGTACTAACAGTACACCAGTGCATGATTCATAATTGTCTTTGACACCTCAATGAAAGTGGACATTTTAAATCGTCGGTCAGGAGCATTCTTCTGTTTCTGGATAAAATAAAACTCAAAATAAACAACACATTTTAATGTTAGCATCCATCAACATGAATAATTTTTTAAAAAACAGAATATTTTAAATCTTATATTAATACAGGCAGCTGCCCAGTTTCTGAACACCTTTTGGAGATGGCTACAACCATTACTAGCTCTGTGATCTGCAGTCTAAGGACTGTGCTCGACAACCGGACAAAAAAGTCTGTTGACTCCTTGCATTTTAGGTTTTTTAAATGGGCTTACAGCCCTCACATGGAGCAGATTTAGTAGTTCTATTTACTTTGGGGCAATTACTTTAATTTGCTGTTCCTAAAACTTTAATAACACAATAATGACAAGTAGCAAGAATAGAAATAAAGCTCTACAGTCAATCTAGAAAGAATAAAAATAAAGCTCTACAGCCAATCAGGGGAGTGTGAATGAGTGACAGAGTGAGACGAGAAAATAATAGATGGCATTTTCTAGCTGACTAGGACAGGTCAGTAAGGAAATAATTGCTTGTAGGATTTCTTTTAGTGGCAAGGACAGAGGAAATGTCATATGTGATCTGTAAATACAACACTTATAAGATTGGAAAAATTGCAAATATATATCATTATGTAAAGTACTTTGCACTTATTCTGACAAAATCAAAAGCCAACTTGTGCTGTAAGGCTGGTAGGAGAGTATTAGGTATTCAAGGACATGATTGTGCTGAGTTGATGTAGACACCAAGTAAAGGTCAGATGAATCCCGACCTATAAATATGTGTTTCTTAATTTGTTAAATGAGTTATTTTCTTCCAGACATAGAGAGTTTTCCTCTTGCATTTCTCAGTGTTATCTTCTTCATCCATGGAAATCAATGTACTTTAAGGGCTAAAACAATATTTGGGATCTTAGAGTGGAATGAAGAAGCCTTTAATAAGATTTTGTCAGATAGGACTCAAAAAATAATGTAATTTAGAGAACTGTGGTTCCCAGAATGGCTGAGAGAGGAAGGCACCTCTGGAGATTGTTAAGTCCAACAGGTTCAGTGAGAGAAGATTGCCTGGGCACACATTCAGTTGGATTCGGAATATGTCCGAGGATGTAGAATCTGCAATCACCCTGGACAACCTGTGGCAGTGTTTCTTCATGACCACACTTTCTTACTCTTACTCTTACTCTTACTCTTACTCTTACTCTTACTCTTACTCTTACTCTTACTCTTATTCGGCGCTTCCTGTGTTTCAGTTAGTGCCTTTAGCCTCTTGTCCTGTTGCTGGGCAGCACTGAGAAGTGTCTGGCTTCTGCCTTCCTTACTTCTCCCATCAGAGTTTCACACACATGGATAAGATTCCCCTGAGCCTTCTCTTATCCAGGCTGAGCAGCCCCAGTACTCTCTGCTATAACAGTAGCAGTTCCTCATCTTCATGAGCCTGCACTGGATGTGCTCTAGTATGTTCATCACCCTCTCTCGTACTCAGGAGCCCATAGCTGGACCCAGCATTCACAGAATCACAGAATCAAATAAGTTGGAAAAGTCCTTTGAGATCACAGGGTCCAGCCTGTTCCAGATGTGTATCACCAGTGCTGAGCAGAGGGGAAGCTCCAACTACTTGACTTCATCTGCTGGCAACACTTTGCCTAATGCAGAGTATCATTGCCCTTCTTTGCCACAAGGGCACTTTGCTGGCTTTGTCAGACCAGGATCTTTAAGACATTTTCTGCCAAACTCCTTTTCAGCTGATTGCTCCCTATGTTATGCTGGTGCCTGGTTTATTTCTTCCTTGGGAAGGGCTGACATTTCCTTTTGTCGAGCTTCACTATGTTCATGTGTTGTCCCATTTCTCCAGCCTGTTGAGGTCCCTGTATTCAGCTGTGCTATTTGGGAGCCACTCCTCCCTGTTTTGTATCATCAGCACACCTCACTTTTCACTTAGCCAGACTCTTGTCCACCAGCTTTTCTGTGGGGATGACATGGAAGACTATCAAAAGCCTTGTCAAAGCAAAAGAAAACAACATCCACTGCTCTCTCTTAACCCACCAACCATCCAGTTGTAGAAGGCTATCAAGTTGGTTAAACATGATTTTGCTTGAGTCCATGCTGACTGCTACGAATCACACTGCTGTCCTTCATGTATTTTGAAAGGCTTTACAGGAACATTTTCTCCATCAGTTTCTTAGGGACTGAGGTGTGGTTGCCCATTCTCTGGTCCTCCAGGTATTTCCTCTATGTTCTTCAGAATAGCAGTGGCATTTGCTTTCTTTCAGTCCTCACAAAACTCCCCCAATCAACATGGCATTTCAAAGATAATTGAGAGTGACCTTGCAGTGACATTGGCCAGCTCCTCCACACTTTTGGGTCTATCCTTCTGGGTCCCATGAACTTGTGCCCATCTATTCTCTCTAAATGTTTCCTAAGCTGACCCTGCTCTGGTGAGAAGTGATCTTTACCACCGGTCTCAGGGGTCTGGGCCTGCTGAAGCCAAAGGCAAAGAAAGTATTCAGTGCTTTGGTCTTTTCCATGGCTTTTATCACCAGGTCTCCTGACAACAAACAGGCCCACAATTTCTCTGATGTGTCTTCTGCTGCTGATGCACCTCCTGGAATCCTTCTTGTTGCTTTTCACCACCCTCATGGGATTCAACTCCACATAGACTTGTCCTTCCTAGCCATGTCCCTGAACCCTCAGACAGTGCCTCTCTGCATTTTTTGGATCACCTGTCCCAGCTTTTGCCTCTTACCCACTTCCCCTTTATGTTTGAGATTTTCTGGGAGTTCCTGTTCATCCATGAAGGGCTCTTGCCACTCTTGCTTGACTTCCTGCTCACAGAACTGGACCTTTCTTGGGAAGTGACACATTTCAGTGGCAATTTCACAGTTCAGCATACCTACATACATTCCACTTTTGTGGCTCAAGCCCTAGACACATTGCGCCTACTTTAATCATGACCTTAATTTAACTGGTGCATTGTTCCATCCCTAATTAGCTAAATAAAATTGCAATACTTTAGCTTGATAATTAGCTTTCTTAAATGAATATTTGCTTGCTCACCTATTTTAATAAAATCAATGAGGGATATGCAGATTTGGGTTGCTCTAACAAGTCAAAATATGGTCCAAGAACCATGAGGGCATGGCTAGTGTCAAAGGTGTCATTTTTAAACAACTCAGTTCATCTTTCAAACGAATATTTAAATATTTTTTGACTATTATTCTTAGAGCAGGCTGTGTGGGTTAAGAAGATCTCCCCTGACTTCACTGAGAAGGAGCAGTAATGGCTCAGGCCAGGAGCTGATGCAGAGCTGTAAAGAAGCTGATCTTTGAGACAGCTGAGCACCTTGCTTTCAGTTCTTTCTGAACACTACAGAATCACCTCTGCTTTTATATGGCAATGGGGATTGCACTCACAGCTGGGACTTACCACAAGAACACTGCGGTTGTAACCTTTCTCCTTCAGTACGCCATTGAAATTTTTTTGTAAAGTTATGAGTGAGAAAACTATGGAATGTACATGTTTATATTGGTCATACTAATTTTGTCAGGCACTCTTCTTCTGAACTAGGTTTTTGTCTTCTAGTACATCATACAGCAATAAACTACTTATTTGGGATTGGGAAATGTAATGAAGAACCCTTGGCCTTGGCATACTCCGCTGTGTACTTAACAGCAAAGCTGGTGTCTGTATCTGAATGACCTACTATCACAGTGACTGCTGCTCGCAAAGTGTTACTGCTGGGATTTCCACCAGTAAAGGATTTAGAAATCCCAGAAGACATGCACTGCCAGAGTCCATGGGCGAGCTTGAACTATACCAGCATGTAATACTTTTGGAAATCCTTGCCCACATGCTATGGTGCAGTCAGTTGGGAGATGTTATCTACATTTTTGTCAAGATGTCAGAATAGAAACAAATAGCTCAACCCTGGGTTAATCAAATCATAAACACTCAAAATCTATTATGTGAGCAAAAAAAAGGAGAAAAAATATCTAGGTAACAAATCACCTTAATTCAAAGCCTTGCCTACTACTCCTTCCATGAAGTAGTAAAATACCTAAAAGATCTCAGCTGAGGACAGGACATCAGTTCTGACATAAAGCCCAGATTCTGGACTCTGACATTTTGCTGCATAACTAAATGCAGATACTAATAAAGCTGCAATTTTAATGAATACAAATTTGGTTGTTGAATATAGAAACAAAATTTTAGTATAAAATACCAGAAATTTTAATCATAAATGAGTTATTACAAGCTGCTTGAGCAGGTGCATTAAATGTCTCTGAAAGCCATTTTGAAAACTGAAATGATGGGTGACATTTAGTTTACATAGTGGGTAATATAAGAGATAAAATAATTTTGAAATATAATTGGTAATAAAGAGAATAAATAGTGTCTTATAAATATGCTAACAAGCCATTTTAGTGATATTTAGTATAGACATACTTAAAAGCAGTTAATAATCAGATCTTCACATTTAATGATGTTACTGTTTAATGGTGTTTCACTGCTTGATCCCTGAAATTATGTCTTTAAATAATGTTACCAACTGTAACCACTACTGTGCTATCAATTAATATTTGAAATTGTCTGTGATGGCAAGAAAAAGACACACATAACATGCTTGTGTAATAAAAATCTCTACTAATGTGAATTTACCATGTGAGGGAGAGAGTTTTTGTATATAGCTGATTTCAGTGCTGGTGTTCAGTTTAGTAGCTTGATAGCTTTCAGCAGGGGATTTAAAAAATTTCTTAGAATGATTAATTTCAAGGCTAATCATATAATTTCAGAACTTTCTGAGGGGACTGTCAAAGGAAAAGGATTAATATAATCAGTTTTCTTGCTGAAAACCCCTTCAACCTGTGAAACTATACAGTGAATAAGAATGAACAAAAAGCCAATGCATGTAGTTATTCATCAAGTGTGTGGAGTAATTTTTATTGAGCTAATAACTAAAGATAAACAGGATTTTTTTTTAGAAAATCTATTTTTTTTCCCAAAGCATTGTGAGAATTTAGTATCACTAAAGAACATATTGCTGAGTATCTCTGTGCTGTGAATAAAATTTCATAAAAATAATCTTTGGACACATGCCCTTTTTTTTGCATATTGATATGAAAGTTGAAAAGGTGAAGGTAGTGCTAGGGCATTCCTTGCCTTGCTGTCCTTTCAGCTTAGTCATTTAGGCAATGGCTTTTGCATCTTTGCAAGTCAAAAGGCACCTGATGAAATCAAAGCAGTTTAAGCAGCAGACCTTTGCTACCGGGATTACTCTGAAGAGGACAGGGGTAGTGTCAGATTTGTAACTCTGAAGATCCATGCAAGGGGAATGGACCAGGAGTAAGTCGGGGAGTCCTGGAGGAGGAGCTTTTCTTCTTTTCCATCATGACTAATGAGTCCAGAAATGAGAAGTGCAGTGGGGTGGATCTGCTTCAGGGAAATCCACCCTGGAAAAATCCTAGCACAGGCACTCGTCCTTTACCACTTACCATTGATGTGCAGGGAAGAAATAGTGTATTAAAGATGTAGAAAAGAGATAGTCCTGTCACTTTGTTGCAGTGGTGTCAGACAGTCCAAGCAGCAGGAAAGCCAGCACTTTTCACATTGACCTATTTCCCCCTGCACTACTTCTGCTCTCTGTCTCTTTCAGAATCCACTAGTGCTGAAGGTCAAAAATTCCTACGGCAGAAACCTTCAGTATTTTTTGTGCAGGGTGAATTTTCCTATGTCCTGGAAACAGACATCCTTAAGATTCTGTTTTGCCTGCTCTTATTCATGGTTGTCCAGAGAAGCTGTGGATGTCTCATTGCTGGCAGTGCTCAAGGCCAGGTTGGGTGGGGCTCTGAGCTTCGGATCTAGTGGAAGGTGTCCTGCCCATGACGGGGACATTGGAAGCAGATGATCTTTAAAGTCCCTTCCAACCCAAAGTATTCTATGACTTGGTGCCATAATTTCTAGTGCTTAATTGCTCTCCTAGGAAAAGTTTTCTCTTGATGTCCTTATATATGTCACACTGCTCTTTGCAGAAAAAAAGAATGAGAGGCTGCACAAATATGATGGTGAAATATATGCAGTTAATCCAAGGTCATGTGACTGTCCCAAAAATATTTGAAGTAGTAGAAAGAGAACTTAAGTAGATTGACTAAAAAAAGCAACAAACCAAGACCATATCATTGTGTGCTTGTCTACATTAATTCCTCATTCTCTATTGCATCTGGCACCTTTGCACTTTATTCATCTTCTGACATTAATTTTCACATGCCATGATTTTACCAGCAAAACTATTATTGACTTTCTATTTTGTTGCAAATGCCCTCAAAGTTTCTCCTCACTCAAAATAGTGGACTTTTATATTGCCCCCTGACCCCTCCAATGCCAGTGTATTTTCAGACCACTGAAGTATTTGGTTAATCAGTCTTTGTGCCATGATTTCTGATTATCACATTCTGTTTTACCTCAATTTTGAATTAGAAGCTTTTTTTGGGGTGATAGGGGTCTTGCCTTTAAGTGTCTAGACATTATGGAAAATAAGCTTCTGGTCCATGTTTGGGTTCATTAAAGGTCCAAGAAATAGTAAAGAAACATTCTAAAGAGTTAATTGCTTATATTGGTGTACGAATGAAAATTTGAAACACAATTAAAAGGTTTCATAAATCTAATCTATGACAATGTCAATGCATAAAGTTTTTGGGTTTTTAAGATATATTTTTGCAACCAGAAAAATAATGCCCTGGTCATACACCTGGAAAAGTAGATTTTTTAAAATCTAAAAACAAATCTTACAGTGTGAAACTACAGCTTATTGGTTATAAGAATTCTTATATCTTAAATCTCAAGATTATCCTTGGAATTATACTGAAATGTTATTTGCAAGGAGCAGAGGATGGCACTGTTGGACTGCAATTAGAGGTGATACAGACTGCTTATCTTGAATAACAACATTGCACTACATTGCAGAAATTCTATCAGATATCTTACAAGAAGCGATAGCAGGAAAAAGATTTACACTCGTTTTGATCACCAACATTGTGCTTGAACTGTAGCAGTGAGATAGGAAAAATGATTCTTTTTTCAAATGGGATGCGGTTGTAAAGTAGAGAAATGGAGAAAAAGTGGGTGAATAAAACCAAAACCTTTAAATCACATATTTTGGGAAATAAATTATTAGTATAATGTTGGAGAGCCTTTCTGGCACTGAGTCCTTAGCTGTGAAGTGCTTGAGGTACTGGGTATTTGCAGAGACTTTGGCTCTCTGAAGTAGGCATCATGGTATCCACAGGCTCTTCAGATGAAATAATCTACAGAGACTGTAATTCACATAGGAACAGAGGATAGACCTGCAAACCACTTAAAAAAAATGGACTTTCTTCTCAGATATATATCTCCATTTCATATTGGTATAGGAGACTGCTAGCCTGTTTCTCCAGATTTCACAGGAAGATTTTTATCTTAAAAAGCTATTCAGTATAGTGAAGGGGGAAGAATCACATTCCAGGAATGTTAATATGAGTATTTAAAAATTGTGCAGTCAAATAATTCAGTTTTGTTATTCAAGAGGCCATTGGCTGTGCAAGCTTCTGAATTTTGCTGTCCATGTGTTACTGATAAAACCAGCTTCACTTTATTCATTGCTCTGTAATTCTAGGTAAGCTTAAGAAAAAAACCCCACAACTGCACCTTTTGGTTAATGAAATGAAGTTTCACCTGTTCACCTCCAATTTGACTGCTGCAGTAGACTCACTTGGTTCAGAAAATTTTGGGAGACCATTCTTTTTGTGAGAGTGGTGGGAACTTTTGTTGGATACACACAAGCCACCTTGCAGTTCAACAGGGTTTGTTTTCCAGGATTGCTTATGCTGCCAAGTACATTGAGACAAACTTGGAGGAACATACTAGACTGCTAGTATTATTTGCAAGTTATTATCTCTTAAAAGGAAGATTTGTGAAAAATAAAATTAAAGTAGAAGTATAATTTATTATTTACCATGAATTTAGTTCTGAGAATTTGGCATGATCATTTTACTGCAACTGGATTGGCATTCAATACCCAGACCATTTCAAACTGCTCCTAAAATTTTGCATTGTAGCTACAAACCCCAATGAAATTCCATATTTTCTTGGGAGTTTTATGAATTCAAATGTATTTCTCAATAAATCTCAGCTCAGTTTCATTGCAGTAAGGCCTCAAAACAAGCATGTTTTTGGTGTTTACAGTTTTTATAATAAATCATATTACAGAGTTCTGCCAATACACATTTTCTGTATGTTAATAATGTGTCACTGTTTCCTTATTTATTTTTCTCTTATGGCAAAGATAATTTTTTCCTTTTTAATTCAATTCAGTCATGGGAAGGAAAAAAGAGAGAAACTTTACGTTCTGAATGCCATATTTTTTCATAGTACTTGTCTCAGTCATTCCCAGTTTTATGGGCTCCTTGTGAACAATGAATGCTGTGGTTTGCACCAAAAGTTATTGTGTCAGCAGTTGTGGTTTGTTTTCTTTCCCCAGTGAGAAAGACTGTTGCAATTCAAGCAAATTATTATCTGTTTTTACTGGGAACAACTCCTGAAAGAATTTGATTTTTAGAGGATTTTTAGGAATCCTCTTTAAATTCTCCTCATCAAATGTAATTTACTACTCAAAAATTAATTTACATTGGTATAAATTCTCTGTAGTCTCATGATTTATGGTATGAAGGTATCTCAAGGATACCTTGTGATTTTATGTTATCATTACTCTGGTGACATTTCTGGTTTCTCATGGTTTTCACTTTTCTAAAATACTTACAGCATAAAACCTGTCAAACCAGCAATGATCAAACATAAAAACAAACATACCAACAAACATAAAACTATTGATAAAAATGCAATGTAATGAGCAGCTCTGCCACAGCAGTAAAAATCCTCAGATTTTTCCATGGGCAGTCTCAATGTGTAGACTTTCTAAACCTGTCATCTTTCCAAAAAAATCCTAGCAGAGAAAATCAACGTGACAAAAATAGGTTGTAGGATTATGGCGCCTGCAAATTGCTGCCCACAGAAGGATGTGGCAGCAGATAAGCAGTTTGATAGAGAAGTAGACAAATTCTTGGACTATTTATGCATAAATGGATCAAAAGACATCTAGGCAGGGATGTACCTTTAGCATCCCTAATGTAGGAGTTGCTGAAGAGGAGCGATCCCAAGAAGTGGCCAAGCTGGAGGGATTGGTGTAACCAGAATCTTCTCTGCCACTGCCCTAGGCTGAAACGTAGGCATTCATGGATGTTTGGTCAGACTCAGTAGTGCATTTATTGTGTTCTTACAGACTGAAATGCAGGGCAAACTTGGGTTTTCATAACATTGCATGTGTTGGTTTTAACATTGAGAGTTTGTGAAGCCTTGGAATAATGCTGCAAGAATATTCAAGAGTGCTTTCAAATCTTTCTTTAGGAATATTCAATATCCTGTTAAATGAACCTTTTAAAATAAAATGAATCAGATGTTTTTGTTTGAGAATGAAGTTTTTCTTTGGTTTAATTTTTTAATTGAGTGACAAGAAACATTTGTGTCAATAAATAGCCAACACACTAAGACAACTTTGTACAGTAGCTTACTCATTTGTCAGTCCTAATGCTGCTTCTTTGGGTTAAATGTGTGAGCACAAGTTTTATTTACTATTTTAAAAGACTATCAGGAAAATCCCCTCTAATTCAGAATGTACATCAGATATGTAAAATTAGATGTTCTTGAAATAATATCCTACAGTCAACACATTTTTGGATAATATTAAAAAGAAACTTCTGGGAGGTATAACAGACTAAAATATTTGGATTCTTAAATTACTGGGATTAATTAATATATTGCATTTTAAATTTTAAAGCGTAGAAAGTCAGAAATTAAATGTCAGAATGAAATATTCAGGACAAAATCCCAATTTTGCTCAGGCCAGTGACAAATATTTTATTACTTTCTGTGGGGCTGTCCCACTAAAAGCACTGTCTGTACAATATGCATGCTTGCTTTATCATTAATACATATTGTGTATATATACCACATATGAGGCACAGCTGATGAATGAAAACTGGAGAAGAAAAAACCTAAAAATTAATTTCAAAAATTTGAAACATCTATAACTTAAGGAACATTTTTGAACCTTTTTCTTGTTCCCTGAACTTTCTGAAAAAACAGGGACAAAACGCAAGCAATACTTGTGTGGAAATGCAAGTGATGCTGAGCTTTTCACATGTTCATATAGGAGTGACAGTCCAGGTTTTCTTATAAATAATCACAAATACTAAAATAAATCAGTTGAGAGTCTTGTCAAGGGTTTTCCCTGCTATTTTCTACCTCTTTTTATCCAAAGTACCAAAAGGTTACCTTGTTCCTGCTCTTTGATTCTTTCTATAACAGCTTCCATATCCTGACTTTCCCAAATATGTACAGGTACTCACAGCAGTACTCCAGGGTAATTGGTCACTGGAAAAGGCCATCATGGTTTATGGGGCAGCAAATTCATTTTAGAGATAATTAAAGACTATTTTTATCCCATACCATTATTTTTCTGTTGAAGTTCTTCACAGCAATAGAGAGCTGGGCACTGTTAATGATTTCTATAGTTGTCACCAAAGCAAAAAGAGATATATTTGTCTAAATCTGTCTAGTGCTATTTATACAGTAGCACAGTATGCAATTACTGTACACTAGAGAGTTCAGGTGAGAATAGTCAGACCAACAATCATGTGGCAGGCAGCTCTGAATGCCTGCAGGGATTAATCTCTTAAATCTCATTTAAATTGGTATATTTTCACATGTACAGCCTGCAACTCCGATATCTTTTATCCCTGCAAAATCTTGTCCCCATGATAGGTCCTCAGGAAATGGAGGTCATTTCAGAAGTGGGGAATGAGAGATTTGAAGGAAAATGAGTAGGTTATGAGGGCCAGAGAGGGGAAGTTCTTGGAAAAAAGGAAGCTCTAAGATAATTTTCCTCTTTGGGTGTATGCATATATATAAAATCTGTTATTGAGCCACAGGCTATGTTTCCTCAATTTAATTTTTTATTATTACCATTATTTTCATTATTTTTGTTTTATTTTGTTATGATAGGTAACCCAAAAGTTATGCAGAGAAGTAACGTGGTATTTCTGGTAAAACATGCAAAGATAACCCTCATATGACATTCAGAGTAGTATGGTGGCTGAAGACCTACAGTACAAAATACTTTTTTGAAACAATAAAATTGCCCAACCTACCTAATTAAGCAAGTTTTCATGTATTTTGAAAGAAGCTGAAAAGAGCATACAAAGAGATTTGCCATTTTGATAACTATTTATTTTTCCCTGTATTGATCAAAATATATACTGTGACTTTGGAATACACTACTTATTAATAAAGCTGAATAGGATTTTCCATCAACATTACTTCTCTTTTAAAGACAAATTCAGATTTTGTATTTTGAAAATAAAATGTTAAATACCTACTTTTCTAAACCGGTTTGAAAATTGTAATTAGAAAACTGAAATTAAATGTATGTTTAATAGTAGGAAAAAGTGATCACCTGGATGTAATATAAATGAAAATGCAAAAAAAAAAAAAGGTATTTCTGTTTTCATCCAATCTGATTTTAACTTGTATTTATAGACTAGAGAGGATTTTTAAGAGTGACATTTGTCTTGGAGACAAAGAGCTCTCTCTATTGTTTTTTAAGTCTGGCAGCTCTTTTATACTTACTGTTTTATGTAATGATGAGAACGAGGCATAAAAGACTCTCCTGGCTGCTAGATGATTCTCCCTATTAAGAATTTCTCAAAACCAAAATTTTAATGAATTATGTCTCATATTTCCCTACAAATACATATTTTCAGTGGATTTTTTAAACAAAGCTACTTTTCCTAGTGTTCTTGTGGGTCTTTCCTCATTACAATAAGACAGTAATTTACTGGACTAACAATAGGTAGCACTTGTTGTTTGAAATGCTGGTCATCAGAATTTTCTGTCTGTGCAGACACTCCACTGCAGCTTTAATAAAATACCTTGTTACGGCTGTATTAAATCTGTATTCTGTTGGCATGACTTTGCATTCTCTGCCAAGGGCACTTCAGCTCATTTGTATGAAGATAAAGTAGGTAGGCAATTCCGCGTTCGCCAACTTGCCTTTGATCTGCTGGCAAGAATATGGAGTTTATACATACAGAATCTCAGTTTAATGACTGACTGAGCAGGACAGACTTTTACAGCTTTGGATAACAATGTGTTTCCTTCTATACTGCATCTGTCTTCATGCCTTTTACTTGAGATACAAAATATACACCTAATTTTCCCTTTAAATCTTGTGTTTGCAGACAAGAGATTGTTCCTTTGTGAGCTGTCCAACTTTCTGCTACAACTCCAATATATTAGATGCACATGGTTGAATACCTTTAAACCCTGCTGGCACTGGATAAACTGGTGAAAGTTGGAAATATTTTTCTCTAAAAATGGAAAATTTTCCTGCATAAAGAATGCCGAATATTTCCAAACCCCTAATTTTTTTTTTTTTTTTTGCCATAGAGGATTTTATTAATCAAAAAAAACCCATTCGTTGGATTGTTCTTAATAAGCTAGACATATAACAAATAGAGTAAAAAAAATATTTGGACATCTTTTATGAACCTCACTAATTAAATACTTTTGAACTGTTCTTGGCACCATAACTAGCCTGAACTATATCATATTAGGTCATTGCCTTTTCCCCTCTTGTATTATTATTCTTTTTATGCTCAATTGTGGTAGTTAGCATTTATTTCTTACCACACCCATTTAAATTTGATCTGAGATTTATTAAAACTATTATAATAATATCTGTCTAGGCCAGAAGTTTCCCAGAAGATCATAGCTTATTTAGCTTTTTAACAGTTAAAAGCAATTCTTAGAGGGATTCAGGTATTGTATCTTGGCATTTCATACTTTTTGATATATTTTATGAGTTACACTCTCACATATTTTTATCTCTATATATTTAAAGTTATATAGATGCAGTTTTATGTGGGGTGTGG
Source organism: Pyrgilauda ruficollis (assembly GCF_017590135.1). Lineage (NCBI taxonomy): Eukaryota > Metazoa > Chordata > Aves > Passeriformes > Passeridae > Pyrgilauda > Pyrgilauda ruficollis. The sequence goes on from NW_024524266.1 coordinate 13,032,555, forward strand.
TGTAGGTATGCACCATATACTTGTAACTACTTTCAGCACAATATGTAGATAAAGCCCTGAAGAACAGCACAGCTGTTCCCAATGCCTGTCACCAGCATGACTGACACCTGAGACACATTCCTGGCTGAAGACACTGGAGAAGAGGCTAAATGTTTGGCTATACATCCCAAACCCAATGCATGTTTGTGGGACAACAAGCAAACTTAAATGCTGGTCATGATAGATATCAAATAAACAAAGCTCAGCTTCAGAGTCCAAAAGCCATGAGGGATAGAGGAAGTATGGAAACAGTGAAAACCAATCAACCCTTCTTTGCCTCCTGGAAAGCCATTCAATCCTTCAGCTTTCCCATACAACTATTAGTCTTCAGGTTTTGGTCAGGTCTTGGTCAGCTGTTGGTGTGCAAGCCCATCACAGGTGGGTTTTTGGTGGGCAGGTTAGTGTGAAATGCTGCTTTTATGTAACCAGCTCAGTAGAGTGGAATAAGTTAAAGGGAAATGTATCTGCTGGTCCATTGGCTCTACTGCCTTCTAAAATGTGAAACTCCTCTCGTGGACCTAGAGGATACATGAACAAGAATCAGGGTCATGCAGGAAAGGTGAGTCCATATGTGGACTGCAAAAAGGTTTCCTTGTGTGAGGATAGGGTCACATCAGCTGTTGTGCATTACCTCAGTGCTGCTGACACTTCAACACACTCCACCACATGCTCAAAAGTCAGATCAACCAAGCAGAAATGAGACAGGTGGATGGGAGGTCTGAGTAACTTATATCTCAGACATAATAAATTTATTTTTGATGTGTAACTAGGTGAGAGCTGGGCTGTGTTAAGTCTAATAGGTTCCCAAACTCAAAAATGTTACCTAGAAACAGTTATGATCAAGAAAATATGTCTGATAAAATCAAGACTTTGAAAGAGTTAAGCAGTGAGAATTTAAAGGTTATAATGATTTAAAAACTAAGGTTTTCTGGAGCTAGAACCTGGCTGAAGGCCTTGAGAGGATCAGTAGACTGCCAGGGAAAAACAGGTTACCCAGAAAAAATAAACAGATAAATTCCCTGAATTTTTAAAGTGAGATTACTGTGGTTGCATAAATATGTGCTGTTCATTTCATAGCTATTTGCTGAAATAGTATGATAAGAAATGAAGAAATTTAGTGTGACCCAAAACCTGCATTGCTTTGGTAACAGTCACTGTTGTGAAGAATCCTCTGTGAAATTTCTTGTATTTTAGGAGGTGATTATAGCCTGCAGAGAGATTAGGGAGAAAAGGATGAGATACCCATGGGTGCTTGGAGATGCCTGTGTAACAGAGGCAAAGAAAAGCCAGGGAGATTTTCTTTGTAAAGCCTGAGGCTAAATGTCTGAAGAAGTGAGTTGAAGGCAATGGAGTATACTCTGAGCTTGCCTGCACATTTAGAGAGAAGATAAGGGCAGACTCTTCCTTGTGCTGGAAATCTGTTGAGTCACTACAAGACATCGTTCCCACAGGAAAAGCAAGGATGATGGCAGTGCTGCCTCGGCTCTGTGGGTATGTATGCAGTGCTTAGGGTTTGAGTGTGGGGAATGTACTGAGAGAGCAAGCTTTTCCAGAAGAAAGCAGGAGAACATGAATAAAAACCACTTTCTCTCCACCAGCGATTTCCAATGTTTCTTTCCAGCTTCTGATAGTGTGGTGAAAATCAGCTCCACGTCAGCAGAATCCACCTGGGTTTCCAGCAGTGTAACTAAGATTAGATGAAGAAGTTTTGTCTATATCTATAGCTAGCTATACCTATATATCCAAAGCTTGCTGGCATTTCCTAGATAAATCTACCTTTAAATTTATCTGTAATAGTGCTATGCATTAGAATCATGACTTCTTAAGGAATCCAGTGAATTGTGGTGAGTGCTAGCTGCAGTTAATTTGGCTCAGTCTGTTCACTAGTGGCAGTATTTAGTCAATGGCTGAGCAAGGCTGATTCCTCAGATGGTGTAAATCAGCCCAGCACCACTGACATTAATAGATCTTTGCCAGTTTACATCAGATAGGAGCCTCTCTTGCTCTTTCTTCCTAAAATTTATGAGGATTATGGAGATGAGCTGTAGCCCTAGTGGCAAATGTATCATTTATACATGCTAGGTCTCTGCATAGTGTGATTGCTGTGCTCTCCAAATCTTTACAGACATTCTATGATATATGTGATGACTAAGTAGTGGAAGTCAACAGTAAGAAGAGTAGGCACAGCATATGGTATTTTTCTTTTGGGTACTTTTCACTTATCTTTCTTTAAGGGTTAAATTATACTCAATAAATAATTTTATTGAGTTATTAGCATTTCAAGTCATCTTTACAGTTCGTTTTCTTCTTTGCTACTTAATCTCTTCATCATCAAACTACTTGCATCATTTTCAAGGTCTGAGCATTCTCTTATCATAGCTTATTCATTTGCTGCCTACCAAGGACTGAGGACCTAAAGGCACTGTTGAGCTCACATTTCACACAGAACTGCTGAGTCTGTTCTGTGAATGTTGTAGATCTGTGAACTATGGTAAAAATAAAAACTTATACTAAGAAAACCAGAGCCCTGTGAATCCTGAAAGCAACATTTATTGTGTCTCCAATGAAGACATCTCTGAATAAATTCAATATTTCATTTCTAGATATCTATGCTTTAGTATCAGAGAAATAAAATTAATTAAACAGAGACATGGAAGGAAAATAACAAGTAAATACACATTTCTTTTAAGAGCCACTCTGTCACCAACACCTATTTCTTTCCTTTTCCTCTGCGACCTAGAAATAGGAAAAAATGTACCTTGGAAAAATTTGAACATGAAGGCTCTATATTTTTTTTGTCTTTCTTACCTCATGGTATATTTGAGTTACTTCCTCTTGGTTTGCTACAGAGATTAAAATTGATAATAGTTATATTTACTTTGCTGTTTACACATCATCACTGAGGATGTCAACTATGAAATACCACATGCCATCTAACTACTAGCAAAGAATTAAATTTAAACTTATATGTTTCTATAAGGTTGATGACAAAGGTTACTTTCCCAGTAACTTCTGATCAAAAGATCTCACTTTCAGGAAGAGCATGGAGTCCTTGAGGACTTGTGGTGCCAGCTCTGGCTCCAAGAACAGCAAAAGGCTTGCCTTTCCCCTTTGAGAAATACAATACTAGTGCGAGGTGAGTACAAGTGTAGGGTAATATGATGGACATGAATGTTTTTAAATGGCTGGGGAGAGCAAAGAAATATCATATGAAATGTCAGGAAATGACATGGGAGGAGATGGAAAAGTGCAGTAGTGCCTGAGCAAGTGCTGCTGACCAGAGAAAGCAAGCCCCTCTTGGCACTTCAGCCCTGATACAGATGGACACGGGTCCACAGCTCTTCATGTGTCAAACAGATGCTAGAAATAGAGAACCTGAATATTGCAGCAAAGAACATATTTGTCTTTCAGCAACATTTAGTCCAAGCTCAAATCAGGCGCCTCAGGGCTTTACACAATGCAAACAGAAAGACATTTTTCTCCTGCAGACTTTAGAATACAAATAGTCCATCCAAAGCATAGGAGGAAGAACTCCTCCTCAGTTGTACACAGCAGATTAAATTGCTTGTTAATTACATTAAATTCTGTTCTGTGGTTTGTTTCACCCAAGATCCACCCCTCCTTCTGGAGATCAGTTCCTCCCAAAATGGCACTCAGACTCTAATACAGGTTGTTGAGCAGCAGATGTCAATGACAACACTGTAGGAGTAGAGCAGGGCTCTGTTTGTTGATCATTAATAACAGAGACACATGATAATAACAGATTCACATGACTTCTTAATGGTCTCAATGCTACTGTCTGCTGCTGCCTATATGCATGCCTTCTACTTGACCTTCACTGCCTTAGTTCCAGTTAGAAGTCAAGGTAGAAATAATTTATAATTATATCACTGCAGATATAGGCATTTTTCTGTTCAATTTTTTCTCTCAGTTTCCTCTGTGAATCATATATGACCATGTGTGTTTACCACACGGAAGAAGAATGAAATCCAGTTGACAATTTCAAGAAAATTAATCAGAATAGGATTCAAAAGGTACTAAAGTCTGGTTTGTTCATGAAAATATGTCATGAAATAGAATTCCAATACACAGCTGTCCTGAATGAAGGGATGGCTGACCTTGCTGGACACAGAAAAGCAGCATAAGAAGCAGCTACAATGAACACTTGAGAAAAGCTCTAGGAGGAGATGACAGATATTGAGTGCAACAAGAAATGAGGCAGCCATAAGAAAATAAGTTTTAATTTGGTGCTCCTAGAAATGGTCTTCCTAACTCTGTAAAAACTGGATAACCTCATAAGGGAAAGCTGAGGCGCAAGAACTGATCTCTTCACTCTCGTGACCAGTGAGAGGACTTGAGGAAATGGCATGAAGCTGAGCTGGGAGGTGTTTAGGTTGGTTATCAAGAAAATGTTTTTCACCAAAAAAGTGTTGAGCACTAGAACAGGCTCCCCAGAGAGGTGGTCACAGCACCAAGCCTGACAGGGCTCAATAAGCATTTGGACAATGCTCTCAGGAACATGGTGGGATTCTTGGGGTGTCTGTCTGGGCTTAAACCATGGCACCTGGACTTGTACTTGATGTTCCTGATGAGTCCCTTCCACACCAGATTCTGTGATTCTGTGAATCAGAATGGTTGCAGGTCATCTAAACACAGGGCATATTCACTTGCTAATCTGGTTTATTAACTAGGCTATTTGTTGGCATACTCTTATTACTCCTTCTCTGAATGCATTTATGGCTCAAGATGTGCTTCTCAAAAAACCAGAATCTTATTAGAAAATTGAACAGATAGACTGCCAATGGAAGCAAAGCCCTTCTGAGCTTTCCTGTATACAGTGCAAACACACTATAATGGCAAGCATGGATTTATTTGGGCCACTGTTACTGAGATGAAGCAAAGAAGGCTGGCACAGAATAGGTGGGTGTGCCCATCAGATTCTCAGGGTTTTACAGGCTCCAGGATCAGATGAGAACACAAACTCTGTGTGTAGTTGATGCCACTAATGCATTCATTCTTTTATCTATGCATTAAAACCACAAAGCAGTCAATGTATTTTTGTAGCAATAGGGACGAGAAACTATTGAGTGCCATATGTCAGCCTAATTTAAGAAATTATATTATGGTTTATTCCCAGCCTAGGATCAGGTAGGTGACATAGAAATCAAAATGTCAAAGGAGTTTTGGCAGATACTTCCAATTCCTAAAGAACAGCTCTAAAAATTACTTTAAAAGGAGAATGTAGTGGAAAGTGCAGTATTTTGACAGAACAGGAATGACTGCTCAATTCTCTTGCTGAGCTTACTGTTCTTATTTACCAGCTGGCTTTGAGTATGTCTTTATTGAAGATATACAAATATATATATATATATATATATATATACGAGTGTGCGTGTGTGCACACACACAGGGACACACATATATGAGTATTCTAGAGCTCCTGACATCAGTTATAAATGTCCTCTGGAATTTCTAAAGCAAAACTTTAGCACTGTATTCTTTAACCTGCAGGTAAAAATTCATCATGCTCAAAATGATTTTAAGCCCTGCTTGATGCTACTTCAAACTCTCCAAATTGCTCTGTAACCTCTGTCATTAAAAAGGTGCAGGCTGGTTGTAAATCATTTTAGCTGCTTCTGCTGCTGCTTATTCAGACAATAACAGAAGTCAGGACCCTACTGAAGCAGAACTCATGACACAAGGACCTGTATGAAGATGAGACAGAAAGACAGTTTATGCACTGTGAGTGTGAAATCTTCTGTTTTATACACATCCAGTATATTTGATAGACAGTTTTCTTCCCTCTTTGCCCCTTAGCTCCAGGTAAAGGTGGGTCTGGCTTGTGTCTTACAGGGAAGTAGAGACTGTTTTTTGTCTTCTAAAGTCTGAGATTAGTAAAGAGAAGAGCACTTTGTGGATCTAGAAGACACCACCAGAGTAACATAAATATACACTTACAAGTTCTGCTAATTAAACTATTTTATGGTTACTCTGGTGCTCTTACTGCAGAGAAGAGTTCTTATACTATATATACACATTTCTGAAAGAGCATAAATGTTCTAGCAAAGGTATTCTGAGCAAATAATATGGTTCATGATGGCCTTCCTCACATAGCCCATATTCTTCTTTTTCCTCTTACTTTTAGTATTGAATTTATCTTATCCCTTTCCCCCTCACATTATTAGATATTATTAGCGAATCAGATTTATTTCATCTGTTCATTCTTTGTAACAACTGTTTTTTTTACTCTGTTTTATGATGTCCTGGTTTATTTCTATATAATAATAATAATAATAATAATAATAATAATAATAAAAATAAAAAAAAATAATAATAGTAATAATAACAACTTATAATAAATATGAAATACGTGAGTACTTCCAGGTACTCACTCAGGCAAATAAATATTTTCATGCTGGTGTGCACAATAATGTACATGCAGTAAGATGGACAAAAGTTAAGAGAGCTGCTAGCTGTCCCTGTGGCTAGGTTTTTTTCTGTAACACCATGTTTCTCAGATTGTCACACACTCAAGGAAGAGTTATCTGGGGGTAAAACCTTCCTCTCCTACACTGGTATACACTGGTATATAATGGTGAATTTGAGGTAAATTGCAGTATCTCTGCTGGTCAGAGATACTGGAACACAACGCAATGAAGAATGCTTTTCCTGTTTTACAACAGAACAGCTGTGACTGACCTCTCCCTGACCAGCCCCAGAGCTGCAAAAGATTAAGTTTGAAATGTGAAATTTAGCATGAAAATACTGTGAACTTCACTGATGGGTAAATGGATGGCCTAATCGTAATGGAATTAGCTTTGATTTGACTATGTTAAGGTTATTTTAAAAAGCATCTTTCAAGGCAAAAACTTACTGTAAAGCTGTGGAATATGTACCTACAGATGACTGATTACACATATCGCCCTAGTATTTCAGTATTGCAGTAAATTTAGCAGATGCCAGGTGGAAACTGGATTCGGTCATAGATCCAACATGCTTGTGTTGGATTTTCAGTTCAGCTCCTGACATTATGTTATTCTCCAGTTGAAATATCAGCTCTCATTTTTAAGCAAGATATTTTCTTCTAGGCTACCCTCCCCAGTGAGCCCTACGGAGCTACCCCTTGCTGGTGAGCAGCAGAGGCTCCTGAGTGTGTGGGCAGCCTCAGAGGGACTGCGGCCACAGCCTGGCCCGGGGGGTCTAGAGGGAAGGCTGCTGGTGTTGTCAGAGGCCAGGACAGCATGGGACAAGGCAGGAGGAGGAGAAGGGCTCAATTCTTTGCTTTTAAGGGAGTAGAGAACATGACTGTTTCCCACACTGCTGCTCTGGTGGACAAAGAAACTGTTATGGATATGATGGTAACTCGTGCTGGTAGAACATGATTATTAGAATAATATAATATGAAGCTTTAAAATCACACCAGCAAGAGAGAAGGGGGATTACTTCACAGGGTGATGAAAACCGAAGCTGGCAGCCGAGGAGGAGGTGCATCATTAACATGTGAAGTAAACCTAGCCTGTACAGGAGATGGGCACTCCCGATGGCATGAACGAGAGAACGCCCAGCGACGATGGCCCATGGAGACATTCATCTCAGATAGACAGGACCATCAAGGACATACTGAATGAAGGATTCTGGGAACTGGAGGCAGATACACATCAGTTCCCGGACAAGGCTTTGTCCAGCACGGGACAGAGAATGGACACAACATGAATATGAAAAACTACAAAGAAGGACAAAGAGACTCCACCGTGGCCAAGAAAAAGAGTATAAAACTCCAACTCTGCCAGGCGGCATTGGTGAACAGGGTGATGCGGTGCGATAGAGCCTGAATCTCAGTTCACCCAGCTCCAATCCTGGGGTTGGTGCTGCCTTTGATTGTTGGCAGTCGCGACTGTATATCGGTCGCAAATAAATTTTATTTTTATTTTTTATTAAAATTGGCTGGATCAGTTTTTACCTATAACAGAAACCCTTGCAAACTCTTATTGAAATAAAAAGTAGTTTACTTCTTTCCCTTTTTACTAGTCCAGCTTAGGGGAGGAGGAAAAGTGAAGCAAGGAAGAGCTTTGCCTTCATGTATAAATATAAATTTTTTTCAGGATTTCCCAGAAGTACCCCACATGTGTTTCACAGAAGACATGTTAGCCATTATGGCTGATTGGAGAGTTAAGATGCTTATCTTTAATCACTTTAGAAACAGAATAAATTAGTGTTTAATAATGTAATGAATTTTTTTTTTTCTGTAAATACCATGTATCATTTTCAAGACAAAGTTTATATGCTGAATCTTGTAGAGGGACTCTCCTGAAAGTCCAAAATAAAATACTCTATTAAGATATGCCTACATATGACATAAATCAAATAGAATTAGATAAATGAAAGTCTTGCTTATCTGTTATCTGTGTGCTTACCTACAATGCCTTATTAAAATAGTTTTGCATCAAATATGATGTGAAAGCAGAAATCTTTTGAAATACAAAGCCTTTCAAAGTTTTCCACAGACAAATAGGAGGTTTTTTTTTTTAACAAAAAGGAGATAATAAATTGCATTGCTACAGGGCAAACATTTTTAAAAAATGTATTTACGACACCAAAGGAATATATCACACTGAATTTGTGACTTTTTTCATATTTGGCATCCCTGGAAATCACTCCCTTGGCTTGTGCAATTAGTTTTTCCTGGAGGTCTGCCTCATGCTTTTGTGTCTTCCTAATTAGCTAGGAAAAGCTTTTACTTGCAACTGTGTGACAGGTCTATTCCTGTAAACTAAAAAAGAAACAATTCATATGGAGGTTTAAAATCAGGACAGTCATTTGCTTAGGAATCAAAGTTTAGTTAACAACTATATTTATCTAAAAAACAATCCTAAGGCGATACACAAATATGAACGTTTTAACAGAAAATCTTTCCTACTTTTATCTCTTGGCTATGTAAATGAATAAAACAAGGAGCAGCAGAAAAAGATTCACACAGACTGAAGGATGAAAACAAATCCATGCTTGTCATCACTGTATAAGATGGAAAGGTCCAGGCACACATATATATTTATTTATATTTAATGTCTTAGTGAAATAATAAGAACATTTTTGCTCTGATTGTATTGATAAGAAAATAAATGAAAAACTATCCTTAGACTGGGCTGAGACTTTGTTTTTCTTGCACTGTCTCAGGAATTCTTCTAGTGCTCTGTGAGTAGTTTCACAGGTTTTCATTTTCTGATATACAAAGACTCAAGGAGTCTGAACAGGAAAAGGGAAAGAAACATTAATTTGATCTGTTTTTGTGGAGAACTTTGGAAATCTTTGCAGCACTCATCTTATCTGCGCAAAATGTAGAAGTCCAGACTGAGCTATTACAGTTCCCAGCCTGAGCTGAAATAGTTATTCCTCAAAAAAATGATCTTTTCTGGTTAGCTTCCACACTACATCTTGTCTATGGAGAAGAGTATGAGGGTTTGCAGAGGTGTAATGACAGCCAACAATGCAGTCACACACATCTGCTTGACTGCTTCCTTCTGCTGGAATGGGGGGGAGAATCAGAAATGTAAAACTGAAAAAAACCTTGTGGGCCGAGATAAACACAATTTAATAGGTAGAACAAAAACTGCACATGCAAGCAAAGTAAGACAAGGAGTTCATTCACCACTGTTATGATCCTATTATTGAGAGATACCTCTGCCCAAATTAAGGTGCAAATAACACCATCTGCTGAAGTCAATAGTATGGATTTTATAACAATAAAATGTGATGCTAGAGAGATAGAAAGAAATAGGAAAGAGAGGAGAGAGAGGGTGCAGAAGTGAGAGAGATTAATCAAGCAGAAGATATTCACTCCCTGTGTATCCAACAGCATCCCACTGGTCCTTCTACACAACCTTTCAGTGGTGGGGGTGCTGAGGTTGTTGAAAATGTTCACTATTTATGCATTTTAGCCACCAAAGGAATAAATGCTCTTTGTCTACACAGTTCTGTTGGTTAAATAATTCCCTTGCTTCTAATGCTGATTAGTCCTCATGCTCAGTCTTTCTTCTCTCGAGTTTCTTGGGGTGTGTTTCTTGGGTCAGTGGACCGTAAGTTGGTGGTCATGATCTCCCCGTTGACAGAATTGCCTTTTACCAAGCTGGGGCTGATTTCAGCACAGTTGCTGAGTTGCCTTCCCTTGTGGCCCATAAATTCTGTATTTTTTTTGTCCAATACATTCTTCTCCCCAAGACTTGTTAACCTCCCCCTTGGTCTGAGATAACACCCAGACAAATAGTACCACCTTTATTTTATTTGAAGTTTCTGCTGTGGTGTCTTAACTTACAGTCCAAGTTCCAGGTATTTACAGAGGCATGTCTGGGGGGGCTTTGGTGGTCGTTGGTGGCCACAGATGCCATCAGTCCCATAATTTGGGGTGATCTTTGTTTGATGGGTGATATGCATATGAGCAGTTGCTCGTCTACACAGTTTGCACAGTGGGAATTTTTGTCCTCATGCATTAACCAGGATGTGCTAAACAGATATCTTGCCTCCCCTAGGCCTGGAGTTTGTCACTCCATTCTGTCACTCCATTCTGAACTCATCTCATGGCAAAGTCATTCTGTGGCCTTAAGAGTTTTTTAGACAAGGAACTGTGCTCTTTAAATGCTCTCTTAAAACCACTTCCCATAGTAGGCAAGTATTTGGCCATCCCCAGGAAAGCTGTAATTCATCACATGCAACAGTGACTTTGGAATAAAATTACCATCATTCAGAATGTTCACCCATTCTACTACTTACCCCAGATTTATTGCTGAGCATGATGCCACGTGGTGTGGTATATCTGTTTGATCAGCTGGCATCAGCTGTCATGGTTGTGTCCCCCTCCCAGCTCTTGTGCCCTTCCAGCCTACTCGCTGGTGGGCTGGGGTGAGTGTCAATGAAAAACTTAATTCTGTGCTAACCCTGCTCAGCAGTAACTAAAACAGCCCTGTGTTATCAACACTGTTTCCAGCACAAATCCAAACCGGAGCTCCACATTAGCTGCTATGAAGGCAATCAACTTTACTCCAGTCAAAATCAGCACAAAGGTGTACACACAATTATGTTTTCAGTGTCTGTGTCAATTTTTTCTCCATCAGGATACACTGAAACCTTATTTATGATTTTATAGAGGTGGTGTGATTTCTTCTCTATAGGTAACCACACTTAATTTTCAAGTCAGTTTGTTTTGGTTCATGACTTAACATTCATTGTCTTCTTCAGCAGTACCTGGTAAGTATATCCTCCCTCTCCACAGCAAATGAATATAAAAAAGAAAAAGCTGCTTGTGTTCCCCCTCTCTCTGGTAGAGGTTCATGCTCCACTGCTAACTACTAAAAACTGAATGCACCGATTCCATCAGCATGGTTCACAGGCTGTGAAGAGTGAAACTAGATAATCCTGAAAATGTACATGAATAAATGAATAGCCCACTTCTAAAGGAATGGAAAGCAATTTTGGGCAGACGCAGGATATTTCAACGTGTGTCATCGGAAATTTTTATGAGTGCATGGAAGTTCATATCCAAGTATCTTGTCTGCACAAACTTTGACAAAGCTTTGGCCCACTGCCTCTACAAGATAGGTGTGTAAGTCCTCTAGGAAGTTAAATATTTATAAAATTTTTTGGACATTAAGATGGAACTACATTCTCTAATGACACAGCAAACAGTATCTCCTTTAAATTCTCCTGAGAAAAAGTGGTGAAACTCAGCTAAAAAGCAAGATTTAATTTCTTGTTTTCCTTTACTCTGTACCTTCACTTTAAATAAAAGCAGCAATTACACCTGAACAAAACATGTATTCTAATTTTAATAAGGTGTTACACACTTATAAACCCTTCTAAAAATCACTTTGTAGTTATACTATTCCACTAGTGATTGTGGGAAAAAACGGAAATTCTAACTTTGGTTATGGAACAATCATTTACATACTTTGATTTATGACAAATATGATAACCTAGCAGAGTAATGTGATACTTCGTCAAGATTTTGAGAATACACAGACACAATCCTGAAAGTAAGTCTGAAGTGTTTCTTTATTCTAAGTAATTTCTGTGATAGCAGAAAAATTGACATTACCTATTTAGGTTCAACTCAAAACAGACATAACAAAAAGCAAGTAAATTTTTTTCTAATTATGTACAGATAAAAGGTGCTACTTTGCAAGTCTCCAATTATTGGAAAGATCATGACTTGTTACTGTATAAGTAATGTGAGTAGAGCATATCATGACAAGCAGACTAATAGAAAAGGACACTGGGTTAAAAAAGCAATAAAAGAAACCTGGAAGCATGCAAGAAAGTTCTGCAGTTTCAAGAACAACAAGACAAAGGTAACACAAAAATAAGGAGGTGAATTTTATGAGCTGTAATGACAGACACAAGTGTGATACAGGCACAGTGCATACTTGGCACTGGTGGGGCCACACCTCAAATCCTGTGTTCAGTTTTGTGCCCCTCATTACAACAAAGGCATTGAGGGGCTGGAGTGAGTTCAGGGAAGGGTAACAGAGCTGGGGAATGGTCTGGAGCAGAAGTCTGATAAGGAGCAGCTGAGGGAGCTGGGGGTGTTTTGCCTGTAGAAGAAGAGGTCCCTTATCACTCTACAAAAGCCTGAAAATAGTTTGTGGTGAGATGGGTGTTGGTCTCTTCTCTCAAATAATGCAACAGGAAGAGAAGAAATGACTGCAAGTTGTGCCTGAGGAGGTTTGGATGAGATATGAGGAAAAATTTCTCCAACGAAAGGGTGTTCAGGCATTGCCCATGGAAGAGGTGGAGTCATCATCCTTGGAAGTATTCAAAAAGTGTGTGAGTGTGGCACTGGGGTCATGGTTTAGTAGGCAACAACGTGGTGCCGAGTTAACAGTTTGACTCAATGGTCCCAGAGGTCTTTTCCAACCTTAATGTTTCTATGATTCTACATAATGACTAGGAGAAGGAAGATTGTTCAGACATGATTAAGTGACAACTACATAATGTTACGATAAAAATAAAAACCAAGATGAAGGCATGGAGTTCTATGCCTATTTTCATTATTCAGAATAATTATAAAAACTTCATGTAAGTTAGTAAGAAAATATCCCCATTTGCCACATAATTATTGTCAATGACTCACCAAGAAAGTAATTAATCTAGGCATTTTTTGTGGTTTCTGTCAAGCACCAGTTCTAAATCACCACAAAAAAGAGACATGGCACATGTTTAAAGTAGCTCAGGCCACAGAGACAAATGAGCTTGAATGGGATGGAAGTATAAAGATGTCTGCATTAACAAGTAATGCAGGTCAACAGGACTGTATCTGCAGAGAAACAGATGGCACTCAGGAGCTGACATTCATTCCATAAGCATTTAGAAGGATTATTACTTCAGGCAGTCTCTAAACCAAACCCATGGATTCAATACCTGGGAGTAGTTAAGAGAGCATCAGAGGTACCCCTGGAGTGCATATTTCATTTTAGATTCATACAAAAGATTCTAGCTGTCATCCCAGAGACTGCTCTGAAATGAGAATCAAAGCACATTTGAAGGGTTGTTCAGAAGATTGGATTCAAAACCTGTATTAGATCTGAAGTAAAATGTTAATGCAGATGCACCAAACATACACACATATCTCTGGGAAACAGAGCAAAGATTTGCACTGAGATCTGTGCTGTTTTCACTTGCCATAGCAGAACTTTTACTGGTATAAAACTTTTTATTTTCTATGAATGTCTATATGTTTTTTTACTTAAGAGGCTGTGATCTTTCTGTCTTGGAGAAAGTAACATATACTTTATAACATACATAACATTATAGCATAGGTTTAAAAAGATGAAAAGATGATTAAGAGAAAAGAGAGGATAGCTGAAAGGGCTCAACATTTTAAAAGTATAAGGTTTTAGATAAATATACTCTTCTTATTGTATATGTGTCCTCTTCTCTTAGAGACGAGGATGTTACGGGAGGCTGTGCTGAGGGCTTTGCAGAACTCCAGATAAATGACATCTGTGTCCCTTCCCTTGCTCACTGATGCAGTCACTCCATTACAGAAGGCTGCTGGGCTGGCCAGGCAGGACTTGGCCTTGGTGAAGCCCAAATCACCTCCCTGTTCTCCATGCGCCCTAGCATGGCTTCAGGGAGGATCTGTTCCATGATCCTCCTTTTGACCCTTTTTGGAGATGGGTACAATGGTTCCTCTTTTCCAGTCACCAGGGACTTTACCTGACTTTACTTGTCATGACATTTCAAATACCATGGAGGGAGGCTTGGCAACTACCTCAGCCAATTCCCTCAGGACTCTGGGATGCAGCTTATCAGATCCCATAGACTTACATCCATTCAGGTTCCTCAGGTGGTCACAAACTTGATCTTTACTTACAGAGGGAGGGACTTTGCCCTCCCAGTCCCCATCCTCATTTCCATCCACTCAAGGTGTGGGAAGAGAATTTTCTATTGAAGACTGAAACAAAAAAGTCTTCTCAGCTGTTACCAGTTTTCCAGCATTGTTTATCAGGAGTGTGTGTCTGTGTGTGTGATACAGTAATGCTGTGCACTTTTAAAAGATTTTGTGGTTTAAAATGTAAAAATATTTCTTTAAAACAGGTAGATGAAAATATTTTAGCAGTTTCATACTTACATTATCTGAGTCCTGGAGAGATCAGATAAAGGAAATGGAAAAAATTACCCTACAATAATAGGGCTTCAGGGTGTGCCCAGAACATAATTTAATAGTGCTTCTTTCTGAATGCCTACCAATAGTACAGCAGTCCACAATCTGTAATCATTATCTATAAACCGTACAGTCTGAGGGACCATATTTTATTCAGGAAAATAAGATGTTAAAAATGAATGTAGCAAAGTGAGACATTACAAAGGACAGATAGGATTTAAAAGGATCTACTGTGCATTCTTAATTCTAAATGTAGTTTAGCATCTGATATTTACTTCTGCTAGCTTCATGTTGCTTGTGTAAGCCTACAATGTATTTTGAAGTATGAGCTTAATATTGTAGCTTAGGTGTCTGCAATATCAGAGGACACTACTACATGAATACCAACACTGTCTTTTTGGTGAAAAAAAGTTTTTTTTTTCCATTGCTTAAGGTCCTTTAGCTTTTAAAATACTTCTATGCAAAGTGAATTACTAAAATTAGGGTGTGACCCAAGTTGGATCACATAAATAGAAAACTACGTTGGAGAAAATAAATCTTGGAGGATTGCTATACAAAAAAAAAATCTTTTCTGTAAATAAGTCTAAAATGCCTACCTTAGCTCTGAGTACCTTAAGCTATTAGATAGCAACTAAAAATTATATATTCAGAGTACACAGTTTAAGAGCTTTTGGCGTGCCTTTTTCAACTCTTCATCATTTTATATTAATGTCATCAGTATTGCAAGAGGAATTTGGCAGGCTGTCCTCCTAAAGAAGCTATTAATTTGAAAGTTACTTCTTTGTAAATATGGAGGTTAAAAGCTTGTAAAGATAAAATTACAGAAAGTTGAAGTTTAAAAGCATTTGTTTTTTCTTGAAAGAATCTACCAGAAATAAACTAAATCTTGGATGGAATAGAGATTTTCTATAACAAAGCAGTTGAGTAAATACTAGCATGATATAATGCATTTATTGGCAATGTTTAATTGCTCAGAAAAGTACTGACATTATTCAACTACTCCTAGAAAAATTGTATTAATAAAACACCAGACTAATCTGTTTTTTTTTCTTGGTTTCTATTATGCTACAAAATCCAGAACATAAAAAATTTAAGAGAAGAAAGACAATGAATTTGCTAATTAAAACAAACCCACTATGCAAATTCACATTAAGAAACACTTTTGCAAATACAGTGTTCTTCTGGCAGGTTACCACAAAACTCTGAAAAGACCCTTCTCCCCCTCTACCAATCTCACAGTTTTACACAAGTGGCTTCTCTCATTAGATATGCTACAAGCTTCAGGTCTACCACAGAGCTGGTCCATTAACAAACAGTTTGTTGTTAAATATTTCATTATTATGAGCTCATACTTAAACTTAAAGAGCAATCTGTGGAAGAATGGAATGTTAAAAGATTTTATTGCCCATAAAACAACAGGAAAGTAACTTTGAGAAAGCTGTAGATTCTGGAAAAGGATGGCTTTTTCTACATTTTACTGCTTTTTTTTGGTGAATATTTTCTGTTTAGTGTGTCCCTATAGTAATGCACAGGATGAATGTTAAGTATCTTATGAAAGAAATAAATTGGATTGAAAAATCTGAATACTTCTAGTCAACTGTCTCCATGTCTTTTGGGGTGATGCCCCTACAGATGTGAGAATATCATAACTGAAAATATCTAGTTTATGAACCTTGATTCAACCTTGGATTATTTATTACTCAAGGACTGAAATTTTGATAGATAAAATAACCTAAAATGGCCGGTGATGTGGAGATGGACTTTTACCCAAGAATCAGCACAGATCTAAAGATGGATGTGTTACCCAGGGAGAAGAGGCTAGAAAGGGATCATGTAGTTTACTCATTTTGTGTTATTCTTCAGTCTGGAGTGCTGGTTTCAAGCTGACCTTTCGTAGAGTAAGTTGCTGAGGTTCCATCACTTAAATACCTTCCTCTTTCAGCAAAACATGGGACATGGGATTGCTGCCTTTGGTAAGATGAACTGAATATTTGAATTGCTGCAGTTAATAATTTAGAATGGCTTTATTTTGCCCTATATATGATTATTATTCAGCCTCTTTAAAGCTGACTCTTCTTTTTACATTCATCTACTTCAACGTTGTACTTGGACTCAAAAACAAATCTATCAAACTACTAAATAATAGATATTAATAAATGTATTATTTGCAATAAGAAGGAAACCTCTCTCAGATATATAGATATAATATCCCAACAAAATAAAACAAGGTTCTCCCTTGGTTTGGAGTATACCCTGTTATTTTTAAGATTTTGTTTTTTGATGTGGGAATTTTCTCACCTTGTAAATATGTGAAATGTTCTAGCAAAAATTCCCCCTTTTTTCTTGAGTGGATTCAGTAGAAGTGCTCCCAAACAATTCTATTTAAAATGGCAGTATAATTTCACAAGAGTTGAAGACTTTTACAGATTCAGAGAGTGGCAACTCAATCAGGACTTGCATACATGCCACAGTCACTGTGTTGCATTTAAAATCACCAAGCAGTGATTCAGGTAGTGCTTTCTCTCAGTGACAGGAAAATTGAATTTATTGTTGAGGCACATGCATTCATTCTTTTTCCAGGCCATTTGCACATTAGATACAGAGCTGCAGTCACAGGGACATGATATGGTCTGGCCTTCTAGCAATTAATGCACTCCATCAGCACATGCTTATGTTTCTTAGATACAGGCAGAGCAATGTTGCTGCCTCCCAATTTTCTGATCTGTGAACCCAGTTGAGGAATATACTGAAAGGACATAAACAATAGTTGAAGATAAAGAATGTTGGCAAGAGACTAAAAAAGGAGTCATGGATAATGGCAGTACTTCAGACAGAGGTTTATTGATGTCATCTGAGAACTATAGCAAGATGGAAATCAGTTAAAAAAACCCATAAATAAAAGAAGAACTGCTTATATGTTTTAAATTTCTAAAAGAGGAAAGCTTACATATTCTAAATTAGGCCTAACTTTTGAAGGAATACTGTGAAGATGATTAGTTCCTTTTTCTCTTTTCTTTTTTTCAAAAAGTGAGCTCAGGAGCAATGTGGAAAATGATTATGTTTCATTTGAAATATTATTATTTCTGTCTTTGTATCTCCATGCTCTATTTCTGGAAAGTTTTTGACTGATAGTGAGACCAATACCACTGTACAACATCAACGTGATGAGGTAAAATTGTCCATCCACCTCTTTCCACTTTGAAATTGTACCTCATCCACAAACACTGCCAAACCCCAGCCATAATGATGCCAAATCCTTGTCAGAAACTTATTCTAGCACAAGTCTGTGCATTAGTATGGACCAGTGTACACTTTCTCATCTCTCAGCTGTGCGTACCATAAACTCTTAAATTGCTTGTTTTGCTGATAGCTGCAGCTGTGGGAGATACTTCTTGCCGATATTAGGATTTTAGAGGATTTTGTTAGCTTGTTGCAGTGAAGCTGTAGTTGATATGACCAGCTCTGATGTGGCCTAACCAGGCCGCTCGGCTGTGACCGCTCGCGGGATGACGATCAGGAGGGTGAGTGTGGACGGAGGCTGATGGCAACACCGGAATGATGCCAGTCCCCTTTAGAAGAGAGAAAGAAAACTGCCAGAGATCCCTTCTCTCACATTAAAGAACAATGTGTCTGGCTCATGACCTGTTTGGTTTGGGCAGGTGGAGGAGTGGCTCTTTCAGTCGCTGATGTGAGGTATGGAACTGCCTGTAGCTCATTATGTTCTGGTATAGACAAGTCATGGTCACTAGCAAAGACTTCTGAAGTCATTGTGCTTGTCTTTTATGATCACCTTTCTTCCTTAAAACAAAAGTTTTGCTTCCAATGAAAAGGATTGTGTCTGACTGCCCAGAAACGTGCAATGTTCAAACTTGAGAAGGCAGCCAGGATCCAGAGCAAAAGCTGTTGCTAACAGACTTCTCAGCTCAAAGTATCATCTTCACTGAATGTTATCCTCTCTCTGATCTGAGAACTTTCAGAAAGAGCTATAATTTTTCCAACTTCTGTCTTCTGTTGTCTTAAAATTTGTGTCAAAAGCAGGAACATCCTTGACACTTTTTTAGAGATGACTTCAAATTTTATCAGGTCTAATCTTTATGATGAAGCCTGCTTTTGAATAAGGCTCAAACTGAATATATTAATTAAAGCAGAAGAAATTACTTAATTTTAATGCAATAATCCTTGATTTATTTCTTTTTGAGCTATATGGTTTCAATTTATAGAATAGTTTTTGAATTTCGCAATCAAAGGAACAAAACATGGTTAACTTTGGTATAAATGACAAATCAATGTTATTATCTTGGAATTCTCAGAAGTCCATGCAACCTGGCTTTGAACACACAGGGATGAGACACTCACAGGTTCTCTGGAAAACCTGTGCCAGTGCCTCACAATCCTCACAGCAGAGAATTTCTTTCAAATAGTTAACCTAAACCTACCCTTCTGTTTAAAGCCATTCTCCCTTGTCCTATCACTGCATGCCCTTGTCAAAAGTCCCCATCCAGCCTCCCTGTAGATCCCCTTTAGGGACTGGAGACTCCTCTGAGGTAAACCTGAAGCCTCCTCCAGGCTGAGCTACCCCAACTCTCTCACAACCCAAACTCTGTCTCCACAGCAGAGGTGCTCCATCCCCCTGATCATCTTTGTGGCCTCCTCTGGACTGGCTCCCACAGCTCCCTGTCCTTCCTGTCCTGGGAGCCCAGAGCTGGATGCAGCCCTGCTGGTGGGGTCTCAGCAGAGCAGAGCAGAGCAGAGCAGAGCAGAGCAGAGCAGGGGGGCAGAATCCCCTCCCTTGCCCTGCTGTCCATGCTGCTTTGGATGCAGCCCAGGACGCTGTTGGTTTTCTGGGCTGTGAACACTCATGTTGAGCTTTTCATCGATGAACGCCCCAAAATCCTTCCCCTTAGGGCTGCACTCAATCCATTCTCAGAGCAGATAAAAAATGGAATGCAAACAAAGACTGCTTGTTCCATTGCTGACTGATAAGAAATTCCAAAGAGAAAAAACCCCCAATACCATATCTGCAGACTAGTAATGGGTCAGAATGTTTATTATATAGTCCTTTAAATTTCATTAAGTAGAAAGAGTACTGAAAATAAAAATAATAAAATCCTGTCATTGTCATATTTAAAATCCTGCATTACTACTTAAGTAAAAGTGAAGGAACAGAGAAGTTGAGGAAGTAGAACTGAGTTGTGTCAATTATAAAAGAAGAATATACAAAGGGACATGAATGTGTCCCAGACCTTTAAGCATGAATGTATCATGGACAAAAACAGACAGCTTGCAAAGCCTGCAATTTACCAGTATGTTGGTATGGAGAAATCACCAGAGAAAACACAATGGTACTGACATCAGAAGTCTAATCTGATGAGAAAAAGCAGGGCAAGCTGGGTCAGGAACATAGGAGCTGCCACAGCAAATTAAATCAGTAATTCATTTGTTCTGTTATCCTGTCTTTGACAGGGAGCAGCTATCAGTGCTTCAGACAACAGAGGAAAAATATTAAAATACATACAGTTCTGCAGTAACCATCTCATTGGGCATGGTTTTCCCCCCCTATATCTCTTGATTAGAGGTTGACTTGTCATCTCAAGATTTAATCTTATTACTCCTTTTAAGGAAATACTTTAAATATAGTTACAAATGCTGAATTTTGATCATGTCCATATTTTTACTTACAATTTTGTACAAAAATGCCTGTGAAAATAAAAACAACTGCAGAGCTGGAAGGAAGAGATTATACCCTAGGCATCAAAATATTTTATTAGGCTTTCAAGGCTGGCTGAGAAGCTGTGGTAACAAAGTAAGTCCTGTTCTTCAGCATGTTGATTTAAATGTGGAAGTTCTATGTTGACCACAAACACCCACAGTTTAATTAAAGCCATGTAAAATAAACAAATCCTCATTTTTGACACTTGTTTCTGAAAAAAAAACCAATCAGGTTCAGAAGAGGAGTTCTAAAAACACTTCAAACCCTTAAATGAGTCTTAAGAATTTGCTGTGATGATTGCCAGACTTAGAACATTGACTCCTTACACAGACACCCTGCCTTTACAGCACTCACTGGTTTGTTTGTTCTGGGCCTCAGGGATTTTACCTTTACTTAATTCTCCCAAAGCTTTAAGCAAGTATTTTAAGCTCTGGTGACTCTTTCCAAGATGTCACTCATTTGAAATTCACTTGCTTGCCTTCCCTAGTCCTCTTCCATCCCCTAGGTAAGATGGTGGTTTTATATTTGTCATATTCTCAGCCAGACAAACAGAATTTTTTTTTTTCCTTTTGCAGTCCCATGTGCCTTGGCATCTCAGCACAGAGTGATTCAGGGATCCCAAGTGAGTGCTGCTGGAGCTGCTGGTGGTGTCACTGCGCCAGGGTCAGCTCGCCCAGCCACCTGCCCTGAGGTGAAGGGCTAAGCATCCTTAGGGCTGCACTTCAGTAAAGCAGCCTTATTTATTCCAGCCCTCTTGTTGTCCATCTCTATGTTGTCCTTGCCTGGCCTGAGGAGCCATTCCTGTGGTGGTTCAGGAGAAAACAGGACTAAAACCCTGAAACTGAGATAAGAAAAAAAACCCCAGTATGTTCTGGTTTCATATTCATTACAGGAATATCCTTGTAACGTGCAGACCCATTAACCTGTATTCTCCTGTTGGTCTTGACTTCAATGTACACATCCATCCTGCAGCAGATTTCAGTACATTAGACACAAATACAAACATTATCCTGGTAGATTGTGGGAGCATCTAGGAATGAGGGAATCCTAAGGAAAACAAAAATGTAGCAAGGTTTTTGTTTCTACGCTATTTGAATGATGGCAGGACCAAATTGCTTTTTGTCACTAAATGTAGGTGATTATTCTTAGAAAAAGTTTGCATTTGCTGTGTAGAGAAGCCACAGTAAATGTAAGAGAATGTGCTAGAATGATGTATTTTGGTGCTTGATAATTTCTTAAAAATGTCTTCATCTTTTCAGTAAAACTATAAAGTTCATGAGAATAATGCAAGGAAAAAAGATCTGAACATGCAACATACCACAAAAACATATAAAAAGAAAAAGCAGATTTAGGAAAAGACTTTTCCAATTCTGTTTGCCTGTTCCAGTATCCATTTGTATTAGAAGATGCCAAATGAAGATCGTAAAACTATACAGAGGTATACCTTCAATATTCTCCTAAACACACTCATCTGCCAGAAGTTGATAAACTTTTTCTTCTTAAAGCTTTTGAAAATGTACCCATCATCTTAGAACTTGTGGAAAAATTGGATTTCAGTTTGATTTTAGGTGAAGAAGGACTTCACTAATGACGTGAGACAGAATTTTGCTCGGTCTATTCATAGATGGAGTGGGAACATGGTGCTGTTTCCTAAAGGCTAAAAGATTTCCTTAGCTCACAAGTGGACAGGTTCTGTGACTTTTTGTCTCTGTAAGCTTTTATACAAAAGTCTAGAGTCTTCTTATGACTTCCAACTTGAAAAGTTTCTGAATTGTTCTTGAAGTAAAACACAAATAGCATGAGCCACTGTGAAGTGGTAGACAAAGCCACATTGTTTGATTCTCTCAAGTCTGACTTATAGACTTTTGGTTTCATCAACAAAATAATGCCAACAGTGATAAATTGTTGTCATTCAAGTGTTTTCATGATTCTGGTCTTCTTCTCTTTATGAAGAGTTGGTTTACAGATATGACAGAATTGCATCTCCTTAACGATTCTGTTAAGACAGAATTAAAACATACATGAAACTCTATTCAGTCTATTTACACTGTTCCAATCATAACTGGGGCTTGTAAGTCATATGTACTCCTTCACAAGCCCCTCTTATTTCTGCAGAATAATCTAAGTTTAATTTCAGTAGTATAGGTTGAGCCTACCAATCTCTGACTTTTTGCAAATATTAATTTAAAACTTATGTCTTTAAAAAACCTGAATTCCTTGAGGGAAATTAGGCATTATTTAGGAAAATCTGAAGGTCCATTGCATTTTTCAACAATGCATGTGTAATCTTCTATGCCTCTTTTGACTAATTGCAGATTTTTGGCTTGACTATTAATTATGTGTTTGAACTTTTTCCAAAAAGGAAAAACTGGTTTGGCTGTAGAGAAAAACAGCACAAAGTGAAGTTCATCTGTGAAATTCTACAGCATCAGAGAAAAATACAAAAGTCCAAACCTCGCAATTTCATAAACTGTCTTGCTAGGATGAAGATGGAAGTAATCTTTTAGCTTGGCAGTTCCAGTTGGAAATGTGCTCTGTACTAGGAAGAGGCTCACCATTGTCTGTGTATATGCTCAGCAGAATAGTGTGGGACACTCGTCCTGACCTCTGCCAGGATAAATCAATTTGGATTAGATTGAATGCTTCAAATATTTGGTTTAAGTTGCTGGATTTTGCTCAAAGGAGGACCCACTAAAACAGCCCCTCCAGGAGATCAAATGTATATTCTGTGCATTGGTGGAGAGCTGGTGGCTGTGACCTACTCTGTAAATCTGGCTGAATCCTATGTAAACTTAATGTTACGTCCATTTAGAGATACTACATTTTAGATTTTTTGTATTTGTTTTAACTTTTTAGAAATAAAATTCATGCATTCAGCTGAAGAATCCCAAATACTATACTGTACTGTTATATTAGACTAGCTGAATGTAGATTGTTCTAAAAGAATGGGTATTCAATACCCATTCTTGCTAGAATCTGACCTATTTCAAGACTACTCAGTATGAAATGAAAGATTTAAGAAACTTTACTATTCTTCCAGTGAATTTCTCATTTCCTTTGTGGTGGTTGTTTTCTTTGTACTGTCTCTTAGAAGCTTTGGGAAATACTTTTCTTGAATGTAAATTTAAAAAAAAAACCCACAAACCAAACAAACTGTGGGTTTGATTTCAACTGTATAGATCAGACTCACTTCACCAGAATGGAAAAAACATCAGCATGAGTTCGCTACATGAATGAGATATTTCTTGATGATAGGAAAACTGATTTCAATCATCTTGTCCTTTTAACACACTGTCCTTTTTTTAAAAAAAAAACCCAAACCTATTTAATGTTTTCATGAAATGGCTGCCATCTCTCGAAGAGGGACCATTATTTTCCCTCCAGATCTGTCTTTCTAACAGTTTCAGTCCAGTGTTAAGACATCTCAGCTGACTGTAAGTGGCAGATGATTCTAGATGATTCCACAGTAAACTCAAGGTTGAATTAGGGACAAGCATCTGGTCACAGTCCTAACAGATCAGGAATGGAGAGGACTTTCTTCCCCTGGCTACTTTACAGAGTATTTTGCTAAGAAGATGGACTAAACTGAAGTTTATAATTTGTTCCTAAGCTGCTAAGAAAGCTGAGACAGGAAAGGGGAGTGAATGAAAGGTATGATGACTCATCTCTAATCTCTCTGGACTGTAATTAATAGCACTTGAACACACAGATGGAATATAGCTGCCTCTTACATAGTTTAGACCTTGTTCTCTGCCAGTCCAGATAACCACTGCTGCAAACTTTGTTAAAAAAAAGAAAAAAAAATGAAAATAGGAAATCTCTCACTACTAGTGCATCAGGCACTTGGGAACAGGCAGAGAGCTCATCTTCATTTCAAGAAATGTCCTTTCTGTATTTATTTTGACTGTTTTTTTTTTTTTCTTTTTTTTTTTTTTTTTTTTTCTACTAAGCATTTGCAGGTAATTCTGCCTCTCTTTTTTACCATGGAAATCCACAGATTCCATCCAGCTTTGAACTCAAAACTCAATTCCCTGAAGGTGCTTCCTTCTGTGTTTGGAGACTACAATTTAAGCTTATTCTGGGGATGTTCATGGTAGGAGAAGACATTGTCACTGTTTCTCTTAGTCCTCAGAGGCCTTCTGAGCCCTGTTGGGAGCTTTTCCCTTCTGTCGGGCACACTTGAAGGAACTTCTGATAATCCACTTAGTTTGTTTGAGATGAATGATTATTTGCTAAGCCAGCATCAGAATACCCTTGTGGCAGAGGCCTTATTTGGTGATGAGCAGACCAGCCCCTGGGTAAGTTGCACACTCAGTGCTTGCAAAGCATTAGGGCAATCAAGAAAAGACAGCAGAAGCTGCTGTTTCTAGCACAATAGCTGATAACTACTCCATGTCCCTATTGCAGTTGACTGTAATAATGTTATATAAAGATAGTAATAATATATGGATGTCAGTAAAACCTAATTAGGTCCTGGATTTCCTTAGATTTTATAATGCATAAAGGCAGTAGGACTTCTCAGTTTACAGATGCTGCAGAGAGGTGTGCAATATACCCATACTCAGTTTAGCCAGATTTCATGAGAGGCTGAAACCCTAAACTCAGCCTAGACAGCTAAACATTTCAGTAAAAGTCTCTGGATAGGCCAACAAGGTATACTTAGTAGACCTGTTTTCAGCTTTTATCCAGCTCCTGGATAATTTTATGTTGTTTATATGATTTTCAATGCTTGCTCTCCACTGTTAGGAGAGCAATTCTTGCTGCTGTTATCAACCCTTCAAGACAGTCACTTTAATGGTCATGTGCAGGGATATTAGTGCAATATGTGGAAATGCTATACAGTCATGATACTTTCTATTATTTTCTCCCTTTGTTTTCTGTGATTTTAAATTAAAATTTAAATGAAAATTAAAGGAAAAATGTAGAAATGCATCTGTTTTCTGGCCTTTTCTTTTTTAAATGTTTATTTCAAGAGTATGCCCAACCATCCTGCTGAATCTGGCCCAAAGTTTTCAGCAGTGCTGGAGATCACCCTCAGTAACTACAGAACTCACTCCCAAAAGCCACAAGGAATTGTCACATGTGAAGGGTGGCTTTTGCCACTTGCTGTTTAAAACTGAAAGGCAAATAAATACATGGAACTTAGAAAAAGTGGTGACCTTAGCATTAATTCAGCATAATCCTTAAGCTTTGAGAAGCATTAAGAGCTTTACCTTGATAGTCAGGTTTGATTTATTAATAGCTCTTTTTCATTTGCTTGACTGACATTTGCTCTTCTCATAACTGGCTGTTGTTGGCCCAATTCTTCATCATCTGTAGTGCACAGTATAGATGAAAAAAAAGGAAAAAATTGCAATATGAGACTACATATGGAAAAGCTTGAGAACCAGCACATCTTAGAGTCCACAGATTGTTTATAAACTCTCTTAAGAGGAAAAATTCTTTTTCCTGGAGCCTGTGTATTTCTAAAACAAAAGCAAAATTAAATGTGGGTTTTAGAATAACTACCAATACCTGCCTTTAGTAAAAAAAGGCAAGAGGTGGTTGTGCTGTGCCAGTTAGAGAACTTTTGCTTTTGGGATAAGGGTATAGAGTTTTACAAAGTAAATTATTCTGTTGAGTTCAGACAATGAAACACTGCCAACAAATGCAGAGGAGGCTCTCCTTGAGTAGTGCAGTGTGAAAACAAGTATGTGCTGAGAGGTCCAGATGAAAAAGGTGTAAATCTATGTGAACATGGAGTAAAAAAAAAGGTGCATGACACTATCTAATTCAACTTGAGTCCAACTTCAGTGATTTAAAAGCACCAGAAAAAAAAATGTGGTTTTCATTAACTTTGGAATTTTGATGAGCTCTGCTTAAAAGCAGAAACATTCAAATCTAATGCAATATTTCTCAGATTCAAAATGCTGGAAATTTACTCACATAACCTTGGATGTTTGTCATATGAGAAGGAGCAGTTTGACAGAGAAGAAAAGATCATTCTTCTGAAATCTCTCTAGCAAAATTGAGAGCTGAGAAACCTGGATAGTTTAGATAAGATTCAAACAGGCATCTAAACATGAATTTCCTCCTTTGAACTGAACTCTGCTTCTTCAGTTTCAGAAGTGCTTATGACATCTACAAGACTCAGTAATGAAAGACTGAATGACACAGAAGAAAAACTACAGCTGAAATGTTTTGATTTTGTTTTTGTAGGAAAGAGAGAGCTGCAAGGTACAGTTCCTGAGAGCAACAACAACAAAAAATGAACAGCTTTTGTTCATGTTATAAATATAAACCAGAAATGTTGTCTTCCTTGCTTTTAGGGAATTGTCACAAGATAAACTGCTCCCACTGATGCCAGATGAAAAGTCATTTAGTTGCTTGTTCTTCTGGTAAACTTTGAATTTTGTTTGAGTCAGAATGAACCTCATATCAAGAAGAATTTCTAGCTCATTTAAGAATGAAAAGTGTAGGTACCTTCCTAAGATTGCTGTTATTTTCCAAGTTGTCTTAATTTATTAAAATGAAATGCCATGTGATTATTGGGGAAGAGTATCCATCCCTTAAGCTCAGAGCTAGAACTGTTGAATTCCACAGTATATAAAGAGAAATTTTTTTTTGTTTTCCATTTTGGTTGGAATAGATTTCTCTCAGGAAGACTGTGCCTGTTGTGTCAAATTTCTTATCTTGAAAAACTCTCTAAATCCTTCTTTGACAAATACAAAAATTAAATTTATCCAGTTCTGCTGTGGAAGAAGTTTTAAAACATGAAACCCTTCAAAAATCCATGATCAAAATGAAATAGTCAATGATTGATACAAGGTGTTTCAGATAATTCCAATATAGTTTCCCTTACATATTCTCACGTGATATTTTTCTTTTTAGCCTCTGCTAAAGATGGGAAAAGTACAAAACAGGAGATGGGCAAATAACAGAAATATTCAAAGTTAGAGCAAGATGGAAAGTTAGATTCTTCTTCTGCTCTGCAGAAAGAATTCAGTTTCTATGAAAATCATTAGAAATCTGTGTCAGAAATCCGTGAAAAATCTGTGTCAGATTACGTGTGATGATCAAATGATGAAGCACTGTTTCAGTTCACCTAGAGAATTGATTGCCATCCAGAAACTCTACCTCATAAATAAAATATGCTTTTCTTCTCACAGGATCTATGAACAGATGGATCTATAGCTCATGGAATGTGCCTTGAAAGGCTAGAGGACAGTGTCATTTTTGTGTCATGGGGGAAATAAATGAATTCAAGCATTCATAGAATCACAAAACCACAGAAGGTTTGAAACTGGAAAGGACCTTTGGAAGTTTTCTGGTCCAACCCCTCTGCTCAAGAAGGGCCACCTAAAGCCAATTACTCATAATGGGGGGACTCATAATGGGTTCATCCTTTCATTCTCAGAAGTAGACACTGGTTTTTTTCTGTTAAATTTTGATTTTACCCTGGGATATATATCAGGCTCAAGAAGAAAGCATCAGTTAAAAATATCTTTAGTACCCAGAAAAAAACCCCTTCACCAGCTCTCACTCTTTTGCTTACTAATCAATCAGAGTGACAAGAAAACTTTTCTCTGCTCTTCAGAGCTATTCCTTCCTCTTGGGTTGATGATGACATTTGCATCCATGGAGTATCCCCTTTCTCTGCACTGCAGGGGGAGATGTGCCTGGCTGGACTGAGGGTGTGCCACAAGGGCCAGCCAAGGTGATGCATGGCTGACCCCAGCTTTCTGACATATAAACACAGAGTGAGATTAAGTTTGTTTTATAAACAAGTGATGTACTAGCAACACTTGACAGTTCTGGAAAATCTGGGAGTTAATCCAGATTGTTAAGTAAGCTTTTATTCCCCTCCTCAGTTTTAATGTTGCTTTATTAGAGCAGTTGAAAGTGTTTGGTCCATATGATTGTGGTCCTCCTTATACTGTAGAATTCATTTTGTTGCATTTTGCTTTCTTTGCAATATTTGTGTCTTAAGGGAAAAAAAGGACATTTTAAACCATCTGAAAATCCATTCTTATCACTATGAACAGAGTTAAATGTGGATCAAACACCTTTGTAAACATTTCTTCTTTCCAAAAGTATTTTGTTTATAAGTGCCCTTTCACTGTGGTTTTATTTTTCAAAAGCAGATATTACAACTGCTTAATTCTGAGACAAATGTTTTTTTCTCTTCATAGCTTTGAGGAGCTGAAAAAAAAAACCAAACCAAAACAACAGCAACAACAACAACAACCAAACAAACAAACAAAAACAAAAACAAAAAAAAAAAAACAAAAAACCCCCAAAAAACCAAAAACCAAAGGACGTCTCATGCAATTTGAAGAAATTGAATTCATATCTGAGGAAGGGTTCTGAACAGCTCAATATGTTATCCTACAGAGCCAGATGTTTATGGGATAGGCAACAGTCACAGTAAAAATCACACAGCCATAAAAATAATAAATTGAAGACTGCTGGAACAGAACTCTACTACATACTTCACAATTCTGATTAATGAAAACTGAGATCTGAATTAGACTATCAAAACTCACTTAGCACATCAGTCTATTTTGCTTCAAAATACCCTGAATGAGCATTTTGTACAGTCTTAGTAATTGTCATATTTTATTCCTTCTCTCCCCTCCCTTCTACCCCTCCCACCTTCTACCATCAGCCATGGGTATAACCTATATTTCTTTTAGATCTAGAGGCCAAGAATACAAGTTTTCGAGGACTATTCCCTGGAATAAATTTCCTTGTGTTTTTCCATTATGGTAGTGTACTTTACTTTCCACGTAAAGGGTATAAAATACTGTCACTTCTGAATTCTCCACCCCAAAGTACCTAAGCATCCTTTTTGCCTGACTCTACATTTTTCTGTAAAATTAGTGCAGCACCCCTCCTGACGGAGCTCTCAGACTCCTCTGTTTTCCCCCATGATCTAGTTAAGAGTTGTCAGGCAGTAGAAATCCCCTACTGACATCATGGGTTGAGAAAAATGTTGAAAGGTTGCTAAGGACACGCATAAATTGTACAGTTATGAAGAAGTTTGGCTCAGCTATCAAAAGATAGTGTTTCACCCCAAATACCATGATGAAACTAGAACAGGACATCCTTGTCTTAGTGGTTTTATACATTGACAAAGAGGGTTGAAAACACCTTCTCACTTTCCCATTAGTTCCTCAGATATTTGCTGCCACCTCTCACAGCTGTAAATTGCAGTTATTTCCATTGTCTGTCAACTTCACAAGTCTCGTTGTGACTTGGCTCAAGACAATATTGGCAGCTGCCACAGAATGGGATTAGGAAAAATCACCAGGATGAAGTAAAAAGAAAGTGAACATAGAATGAAATGATATTCCTCCTAAAGTGCAAAACCCAGAGTGAAACAGAAGGCTCTGGGCCAGTGTATGTAATCTTGGAATTGATAACATTTACCTCTAGAGGGAACAATATTCTCTTCTCAGCATAAAATGCAAATATTTATTTGTAGTTCAAGTATGCAAACAACTGTATTCCATTGTCACTGCTGAAGTCTATGCACCAACAACTCTTTCTCTGACCTGCTTGTTACAAGGGTATCCAGAGAGAAGGAAAATTGCCGATACGTTTGGGAGCAAGAGGGCAATGTATATTTAGTCTCTGCTATCCTGTGCCTGAGCTTTGCTGTTTTTAGGAAATAGGACAGTTTATTCTTGATTAATTGGGGTGAGGGTTATAAATGGAGATTGTATTCCTGCAATGCCAATCATCCCCCTTTTGTAGAAGGTATACAGTTATAAAAAATAAATACAGGAAATTTATGAATTGTTTGGATGCTTGCAGAAATGTTAAATGGGTGCACTGAGCCACTGCTTACCTTGACCAGTTGACAGGACTTCCTTCTGAGCACAGCTGTCTCTGTGTCCCTGTGGGCTTCTTGGGAATATCTGTCAGCAGCCATTGGTTATGGTATTTGTCACTGCTCTGTTATCTGCCACAGGGACAACTTGCTGGATGGACCCTGCCAGGCCACTGGGACTTCACTTTCTACTGACACAGCTCAGCAAAAGCTTCACCATGAAAACGTTCGCTTGCCTCCCTTGGTGAGTCCATCTGGGAGGTGCTGCAGGGATATTTGCAGAGCGGGGAGGCACAGCAGCAGTGCTGAGCAGCTCTGGCAAAGGTCAGCATGAGAGACTGAGCTCGCACCAGCTCTGGAGGGCAGAAGGGGCAGGTCATGGTCCCAGCTCTCCTTGGAGCTTCTCCTGCCAGCACGGTGCTGTCCCTGTGCTCAGCCAGCTGAAGGAGGAGCTGCAAGGTGCTCGGGGCTGTGACACACAGCCTCAATTTATTCACACACAGCAACACTTTTGGATTCTCAAGTCAGCACTGTTTTTTTAGCTTACTCAGCTTTTCTTTTTTTCCTGGTGTTTAGCCACTCCATCAGCTATATTTGCAGAGCTCAATAATATCCCAGTTGCCTTATGTTTACTAGACTGAACAGTAGAGAGTTTTTCAGTCTCCTCTTATACAAGAGGTTATGCATTTCTTGAATTTTTCTAGTAGCTGTTCTGTATAGCTCTTACACTATGAGGTAATTTTTTGGTGCAGGTGACTAAAACTAAGCACATTATTCATCCTCAACAATGTCCTCATTTCACTGGAAATACATTCCAGAATTTCAGGGTTTGGAAGTAAATAATTGACTATGGATTACACTAAACAAGCCAGTATAGGTCAGACTGAAAATCCAAATATATTTATAGAATATTAGAAAAAGTTGGCATGGAGTAATGTGGAAGTCTATATGCTTCAATTATACAGCTAGAAACTAGCAGCAACAATGATTTTAATAATTTGTAAGAGGTTAGTAAATCTCACCTATTCTCTTTCCAGCTCCTCAGTATGTGTGCTTTTACTGACACAGTATTGGGCTTGCTGCATTGTGTTTAGCTTCAGTTAGACTGATGGGATCATCCAGAAACCTGTTTGGGAAGACCTTCCCATAATGATGTGTTTATCCAGTGGGATAAATAAGTGAATTTAATCCTTATTCTATGCAAACAGTAATTTTCTCTGTTAGTCGAATGAATTCAGAAAAGTACATAGGTCTATTTTTACTGTTTAATTTCAAATAATTAGAAATTTTCATATTGTTCATTTTATTCAGGCTTATAATAATTATTTTCAGTACCTATATCTCAAATATTTTCTAATAATGTACAAATTTCAAAGTAATAGTGCACAGCAATGTGTACTATGCAAACCACCATTCTTGTACTACTGCTATAATATGTACACAAAATAGACAGAAATTGTTGAAAAAGCACAGCAAGCTGAATAAACATTTCATCACAAATATGATGCTGAAAGGAGAAAATAGAGAACTAAAATATCAACACAGGTTAACATGTTGTTGATACAGAGAGAAACAAAGAATTGAGATCAAAGCTCAACCATCTTTCAAAGGCAAAAGTAAGCAGAACTGAATATAAAGGCAAGTCAGATATGTCTTGTAGTGCTTTATCTCTGGGAGCAAGACAGAGATGGGAAAAAATAAAAAAGAAAAACAAAAGAGCTGAAGAAGGTTTGAAAAAGGAAGAAAGATTAAACTAGACAGAAGCAAATGTGGAGGAGTAACAGTGGGATGAAAGAAAATAATGACATTCTAGCAAAGGAAAATGGAAGTAAGCTTTCCTCAGAATGAAAGAGGTGACTGCTATTCTGTGCGGATAATTTACATTTACTACCCCAAAGCAGTTTAGAAATTTCATCTGATTAAGATCAGAGAGGTTTTGATAATTATGGGGTCCAGGTTCTCTATATTTTTTCATTTGTACCAGGCTAAGTTCTCCAAGTGTTGTGCAGTTATGTGCTATGCCTCTGGAAAATAATGTATGCTTTACAGATCTGTAGTTCTGCTAAACAATAGTGAAAAAGAGAAAGAAAAATTAATGAAAGGAGAGTTATGTTTATTTTAAAATTATTTTATATGGTACAGTGTTTCTCTTTTTCATTCTGTTTGCACCATTTTTATCGATGAGCTGCAAACTGCCCTTTGGGTTATTCCACAACAGCAGTGCTTACACTTGCACAGCTAAGTCCCTAAGAGATAATTTTTTCTTATGTATTTCCTAGTTATTTATAGCACATTTTTATTTTCTGCAGAAATTTGTGAAGATTTGGGTTATGCTAATTCAGTTCTAGAAAGTAAAATATAAATGGGTGAAGGAAGTATTGCAAATACATTTTAAATAAATGCCCAAGAGGAATTCCTTTGCATAACATATGTTGCTGTCCCCAGTCTCCACCACCAAGTGCTGCCAACGTATGCATTTATTTGATGTATAGAATAGTTAGAGATTGATTTCTTTAAAAAGGCAAGGCTTGCCACTGCTCTTTTGAAATAAAATATTTCCATAGGGACAATTTGCATATTAGACATGTCTTTAGCAAGACAGGAACTTTGAAGGAATTTGTTCATTGTGACTACTGCAGGAGCATTCTGCTTGTCATCATGGAAAGCAACATGAGGAAAGAATAAGCTTTCTTCAAATACTGTGTCTCCTAAAAAAATAGTGTTTGTGCACTCATTTTCCTTTTCAGTGTCATTACTGAAATTGAAAGAAAGAATTTAGGAGGAAGAAATGTTAGTTACCAGATCTTCCCCTCAGCACAACTACAGAGGCAGGATAACAGTCTGGAAATGGTGACTCAGAAAGGATAAATTTGGAAGACAGAAATTCCAAAGACATTCAATTTGATCGAAAGTGTGAAAAAAATGAAATTGTTTCACCGATCCATATTTTTTTAATATATACCACCACGTCTTCATGGCATTTGGTTTTATTCTCCTTTATTTCACTTCCTTTCAGCTAGTTGCTCAGAGGACTGAAATGCATAATTATCTTTGACTACTGAGTCAACAATATCCTACTTAATAGCCAACTGCCAGTAGAGATAGATTGAGATCTGCTGATGTCTGAAATGCTCTACATATGCATTGACTTACACCTGTAATTTTAAGTCTATAGACAACTTCCTTATCCTTGTCACTACAGAGGAGATGGTATTGAGTTTATTCCTTAATGATATGGTTAACATAATGGCATATCACTGCTCCAGGTTTGTACATGTAGAGAACACAAGATTGGCAATGATTGTGATAAATGTCAGGATTCCTCGATAACCTGGATCATATTTTATAAGTATTCTCTAATTCTAAATAAATACTTTTTGGTGCAAGTAGAATTTGAAGTGGGTTTGATTGTGATCTCTCCTCTGTGGTGACCAGCAACAGGACCCAAGGGAATAGCCTGAAGAGGTGTCATGGGAGGTTCAGGTAGGAAAACCTATATCAGGAAAAGGTTTTTGAGTCAGAGTGGGGTTGGGCTCTGGAACAGGCTCCCTAGGGAAGTGATCACAGCACCAAGACTTTCAGAGTAAAAAAAGAATTTGAACAATGCTCTCAGGTCCATAGTGTGATTTTTGGGCACCCTGTGCAGGGCCAAGAGTTGGGCTTGACCCTTGTGGGTCCCATCCAACTCAACATATTCTGTGATTCTGTGAAGTTCAAAGAAAATCACCATGCAGCAAGTTCTAACTTTTCATCCATTCACTGAAAAATTGTTCCTTTTTGTTTCTAGTTTTAGACACCATGTCTGATTTAGATGAATTACTTAACAATAGCTAGGCATAGCTCTAAAACTTGCAACATCTATTAAATATAAAGGTTTAAAAAGGAGCAGGTTATACACCATAAGAAGAAAATATGAGCCTTTAAACACTCTTTTCTACAATCTGTCCTGAACTTGTCATATTTGGTCTTCATGACATTTGCAAATTGTCTCAGAAAAGTTTATGCCTGTTACAGGAAATCCTAAGTTCAACATCACATGTGGTAGATATCCTAAATCTACTGCTAACTTTTCATGTATGATTAATGGGTCTGTTATTTCAAATTTGATGTGCAGTTCACACAATGTATAATTGAGTTATGTTTAATAAAACATAAAAATGAGCTTCAGCTTTACAGTTCTAACTATGCTTAGCAATTTTTTTCACTATTGATTCAGATTCTTCTTGATTATCAAACTTTTTTTTTTTTCTCTTGTAACAAGGTCTTTTACTGTCTTACAGGGCAGATTACATCTGTAAGCCAACTTCCTTTGATATCCTTATGAGAGTCCTCTTGATTGTAAGAATTAAAGTTCCTTATAAATTTCCAGTACCTATAACAGCCTAACAAGTGTCCTCCATTATTTAGTTCTATGAATGTCATATTTCATTGAAATATAAAACACAAAATTGAGATCATTGGCAGCTTCTAGTGTTTTATTTGTAATAAGTATAGCAAAAAATTTCACAAGGATTTAGGTGGGAGGCATTGAATTATAGAATAATTCAAGTTGGAAGGGACACCTAAGAGTCATTAAGTCTAAGAATGTCAAAGAATAAACAAAAATAAAGGCCAATATCTCAGTAGAACATTTACAAGGTGGATCTTGTAGGCCCTGACTTCATCATCAGTTCAGACACTCCCTCGTCCTCAGTCTCTCACCACAGGAGTACCTGGCAGCTTGGACTGTAGCTCTGTAGGACTTGCAGGATGCAGAAACCCAAAAAAAGCCCAAAACCTCTGGGGTTGCACCCCAGTTTAAAGTTCTTCCTTACCAGATGCTCTCTTCTAATGCCCAGAGGAGGTCCTGCCATGCAATGCCAGCCTACATCTCACCTCTGCACACCTGGCAGCTGTGAGCAGAGCTTGTCCCAGACTGCCACTGCCATTGCCACAGTGCGCTCCCTGTGTGAGCAGCCCTTGCAGTGGACAATGAGAACCAAGAGTGCACAGGCAGCACTGAAGAGCAGCACAAACCCTGAGCCCCCTCCCATGGATCCCTGAACCATCTCCCAAATGTAGATGACCCCTCTGTGCAATCTCATTTTGTTTACTCAAAAGTAGGCCAAGGCTTCTCAGGGACGGGAAAAATTTGTTTAGGGTGTAGGTTTGTGAAAAGAAAGGATGTAAATGTGGTGGTAGTGGTGTTTATTTGTTTCCTTTTAACAGCTACAGGAAAAATTTGGCTTTTTTTCCCTTTTTTTCTTGAAAGAGCATAGACAATCCTGAATCTCATGGAAGAAACACACATTCAAAACACGTATTGGCATGAAAGCTAAACAGCTACAGGAAAAATTTGGCTTTTTTTTTCCTTTTTTTCTTGAAAGAGCATAGAAAATCCTGAATCTCATGGAGGAAACACACATTCAAAACACAGGTTAGAGAAAGTGGTATCAGCTGAGTTATTTCCATCCCATCTTTCATTTGTGTCAGCAAACTGTGAGCAGAGATTGCCTCACAGTCAGGAATTTTAAAGGGAACCCAGATTCTGGCTTTGTAACACTAAAAATCATTTTTATTCAAAGATAAAAAATCCTTTCCAAAAAGGTGAGAGTAAACTTAATAATGAAGTCATCCTTTGTTTTATTCTTTTGAAATCAATGAAGTTTCTCACTTTTATTTTCCCCTCTTTGACATTTTTATTAGTGTTAACAGGGGTATCTCATGCTGGTGTCTGGAAAACTGAGCACTGAGGTTTGACAGCATAAACCTCCACCTGGGAACAGCATGAGGTACCCTCTGCCCTGTCATTGACATCTGTGGGACTCTGAGTACAGGTAATATTCTCAGCTGCTGTAAAGCACAGGGTTCTGGTATTTACATGACTCTGACACCTGGTCCAGAATTGCTTCACTGATTGTTAAATGTGAATGGGGGTAGAAGTTCTGCAGAGCATACCAGAAATGCAGCAAAGATTACAGAATAGTCAGTCCAGCTTAATGCCTCTGGAAACCCTGGGAAAATGAGTGTTCAAATTTTCTGTATAGGTCACCAAAATTATTTCCCACTGATGTCAGGGTAATTACAACAATGATAAAAAAATACTGTCTTACTGCAATCAGATGCTCCTCTGGGACCTTAAAACAAGATTCATATTTCAATTCCACACAAAGGCCAAGTGAACGGGTAGTTTCTCTGCACCAAGAAAGTAAGGATATTATAACTTATCCAGATGATTCTTGCTAGGCACTTCTGATATTGATTTGTGAGCTAATCTTACAATATACATACCTAATCTGAGAATAATTACGATGAAAGGATCAAATATTTTGTGATCTTAAACCAGGATCTGGGATGAAAAGTCCAAAATAATGGTCACTCAGAGAACATGTACGTTTAATCTAGCATCTCAACTATTATTTTTTGTGTGTGAGCAAGTAGTTATGTGCTCACAGATACGAATTTATGGCAGTTAAACATGTCTCTACAAGTTCTGGGGTTCAACCCTAGAGCTTCCTCAAAAATTTATTTAAAATAAAAAAATTGACAATAAAACTCCTGTCATTTGCATCAACTTTCACGTAGAAATAAAAATTATTCGAATTACAATAACTTGCAGCTCCTTCATCTACTTCTGTCTGCTTTACAATTGGGCCTGGACATAGGCATATGTGCTAGATGAAAATAAATTGATTTCTGATTAGGGTGAACCCAGTGTGTGTCACAAAGCAGCCAGCTCTCTATCACAAGACAAAGGGCTACTGACCCAGCAGGCAGAGTGTCACTTCAGAGGTGGACACTTATTTTGTGACAAACTATGGCAATTACAAAATGCATCTTAAAACTGTGATCTTAATAGCACAGAGGACACTGCTGAGTCTGCTTTAATTGTCCAGGTTTACAATGCACTCGTGGAATATTTCCCCAAACCATAATCCTTTAATCATTTGGTAAATATAAGAAGAACACATTATTCCCATGTGGGCTGCTGACTCAGAGTTAAAAAGTAGGCAAAGTACATTGCTTCATTTCTCTTATTGAATAATGGTAAGATTTTGAAGGTTAATTAAAGGATTTTGAGAGAGGATATTAGAGAATTAGATGCTTATTCTTTGTCTTTAACAAGAATAACCTGAATAGGTGTATAGGGATATCTATCCCTCTATATAGTCCTACTGCACATCAGGACAGATATCTGACCTTTGCCAGTGTCAGAATGTGGTCTAAACCCCTTATTTGCTAAAAAAGTCATTGCCTAATTTGGTTTTAGGAAAATATCTTCCTGACTACTTTATACCCTCATCTTCTGCTTTTCCTCTTTTGTAAAATAAATCTATGGATTATCAGATGAAAATTAGAAGTACTCACAACTGGAGCTCTCTCTTTGAAGTTCTTGGAGGAATATGGATAAAAGCTTATACTTTATTGTCATTTTCACATTATGTTTGCTTTTTTTTTTTTTTTTTTTCAGAAGGGTAGAGTAGTTTGTTTAGGACATTAGTTGAGAAAAGTTTGGTGGTTTCAGGACATATTATTATTAGTTGTGGTAATAGCATTTTGTTTGGGTTTGGATACAATGACAGACCTTGACAGTTTGACAAGTTGAACCACAGTACTGGCAGAAGCAAACTAGTATCTAAATGATCATAGTTAAGGATGGACAGAAAAAAATTTCAGAAAAATACCTCTGGAGTACTTGTTTTCTACTACCATATTTTGTCTTCACCTTTTATTTTTACTTTTGAAAGAATATACTGTATTCAAAACTATATAACCTAACTGTTTTCTGGGTTTGAATGTCTGGGTTTCTGTTCCGTTGGTGATTACAATATAGCAAATAAATCCTTGGAAAAACAAAACCATAGAAGTTTAGAAGGAGCACTGTGACATGAACTGATCAGCAAAACAGCTGTTCCATATATGCCATCATCTCGCCAAGTATTGCTTTTTATATCAGAGTTCAACGCTACACTTTGTTACAGATTATTGTTTCAAAGGACTAGATACGTTGTGTTTAGTCTTTAAGCAGATGCATTGAATTCTCTGAATCTAAATCCCCAGGCAATTATGTACAATCCTGACTGATCATTACACAAAAGCATTTTTAGAGTAATTGAAAATCAATGAGGTAAACGGTTTTATAGGAGGTCAATGAGGCAAAACAGCTTTGTAGGAGGAGCAGGGCAAAAATTGTGAAGGATCTATGAATACACACATATGTGTATATATATATATATGTGTGTGTATATATATATACATATATATGTATTTATGCTCATTTATAGTTACACACAAATATAAATATATACATTCGAAGTAACACCACTGGGGAAAAAAAAAAACATATTAAGAATTCTGCTGTCTATCACAGGAACTTTCATCATAGGCAGGGAAATCTACCTTTTAGAAGATGTTAAATTAATGAATCTGCTTTTCACAGCAGGGACCAGAAGGCACAGTAGAAATCTTGCTGAAAAATTGTCAGCATAGATTATGGAAATAAAATCCTGTAAAATATTGTTAGGATATTGGTAAGTAGTTTGGTGACTAATGTAATGAATATTAAACAATCAATTTACTCAATTAAAGCAATAATTGAGTTGTGGTGTGAGCTGTTTAAAAAGTCAGCCAGCTTGGCAGCCAAATGTAGAAGTATTAAAGAAGCTGCTCTGCAAGCATTTGACAGACTCTTGATTCTGGTTTTGGATCAAAAAACATCAAAAAAAAAAAAAGCAAGAAATACTGGGGGAAACTTGTTCTGAAATGACAAGTCCTGACATTTTGGATGCATCTCCAAACTTGTAGCCATTAAACTTCGCTTCTACTTTTTATTTTTTTTAACACAGTAATGTCCAGTTTGGTGCTATAAACTATATGAATAAATGTGTTTTCTGTGGTGCAATTGGCAGGATGAGTTGCATGATGTAAACTTTAACCTGTTTATTAAATATGTCAAAAATTCTCCTAACCAGTGTCTTTGCATCAGCATAAGATACAGAAATAAGGAGAAATAGTGATGAGACATGGAGATATGCTTATACATATTATTTAAATTAATGAATCACAAGGTGTTTAACAATTAGATCATATTTTCATTTTAACCAAATGGAAAACCCCCCCAAATATGTTTTCTGATATTATTTGCTTAATTAAAATAGGAAAATGAGGTATACCTCTCTCAAAACATGACTAGACCAGAGTGGACCAGAGAAATCATGCCTGAGGTTACCAAGAATTTGATCCAAATGCCATTGAACTCAGTGGGAGACTTTTTGTCAACTTCAGCAAGGTTTGGATGAAGCTAAAAATATTTTTCCTATATCTTCAAAGAAGATGCTGCAAATGTAATTAAAAATAAAGGAAGAAAGTTACTTTAGTTCGTTGAAATAAATCCCCACATAGTTATTTCAGGATCACAAATATATATATTCCTTTTTTTTTTTTTTAATAGTAAAATTCGGGCACAAATGTAGAAGTATTCAAAAATATATGTCAATTGCACTTTATGAAAGCAACAATAACACACATCTATATGTTACTCCAACATTAACTAGGTCTTAACCTGATTGTTCTCATCTATTTACAGTATTAATGCACAGAACCAACAATTTGTTCTTCCCTTTATTTTTCACAGCTGGGCATGATTTTTAGGTTTTTTCTTTTTCTTTATCTAGAATAGCACTAAGTAATCAGTTGCCACCTTCATTTTAATGCTCGTTCAGCATCAGTTTGAGTTAAAGGTGCAATGTAAAGTAAAAAGTGAAATTGGAGAGATCTTTGGACCTTATTCCCATTAGTTGCAGTAGGAACAAGATTAATTATCAATACCCATATTCAGAAAAATTTGAATGGAAAAATCACTTTCCACTTTGCTCCACCATTTGACATTTTGGAGTACAGCCCCTTCCCCAGGTTGTTCCCTATTCTTCAGCCAGGTCTGTGCAACTTAGGGCAATTTAGAGTCTGGGTTCAACCCAAGGAGCAAAACTTTTGACCTGCCTCATGGCACAAGTGAGGGATGGCTCTGCTGCAGCCTCTTGGCTTTGGCACACCTTTTGTTGATCAGGGACAGCAGCAGCCACCTCTAAGCTGCCTCAGAAACCCTGCCAGGACTGCGGGGAAAGGCTCCTGCTGTGGGCTGGGGGCACAGCCAGCTCACCGCTGCCCAGCTCTTGCATCTCTGGCTGGAGACAAGAGCAGGCAGACAGTGGGGAAGGTTTTACAGTCGGTGAAAAAGAAACTGGAAATGCTGTTTGTGGTCCTGAGTATGTGAACGAGAGACAATGATGACTGGGGAATAGAAGACCCTTCTTCTCCTCTCCTTCTTCTGGAGAAACAATGGTTTTCAAGAAGAGAGGAGCCCATGACTCTGCAGTTTCATGTCCAGAGTGGGCTGGCAAAATCTGAGAAAGAAGCAGAACTTATATTACTGCCCTTAATCTCTCTCAATATAAAATACTTTGTTATTCACTTAGGATGTCCCTGTAGTCATTGGCAAGGCATGAGCTCAGTTCACCCTTGAATTCACATCTAAACAAATAGAATAAATGTGCCCATTTTCTGCAAGAAAAGGAGTGATAGGGAGTAATGCACTCTAAATTTTAAAACAAGAGTCCTATCTGGTCTTTGGAACAAAGTTCAGATATTTTCCTTGGAGTACACTGATGATGTAAGACACCCTGGATGCTTGCTGTCAGCCTTAAAAGAAATACAAAGAAGCAGTCCTAGCTTTCATAATTAAAGCTGACAAGGTGTGGAGGTGGTGTGTTACAGAATACCCACCAAGATGTGGTGTGACAGACATCCTTCCCCTGGGAAACCTGGCTAGGAACACACTTATTTCTAAGCAGGCTATGAGCTGCTCAGCAATAATCCCAGCTGAGGTGTTTGTGTAGAAGACCAGAAGCAGAAAAATTACTGAGTAAGGAATTTTACAGTAAATCCCCTCAAATAATAACATCCTATTTACTGGTTTTTAACATCTCCAGAGGTGGAAGGCACCTGCAGTGTAGTTTTAGTATTGCAGTTATGCATGTGAGTAACTGGCTTCCATCCACAATCCACACTATGTTTTTTTTCTTTTGATTCTCAATAATTGGCTTAATTTTTAATGTGAACTGAAAATTAAGCTCATTGAAGTCATATGTCTCTTTTGAATTCAAGAAATCCTGAATGCTTGTAGGACTAGCAAAAATAATTAACCTTAAAATGAACTAGAAAAAGGTCTTAGTTTAGAAAACAAGAAAGAGTCTAGAATATTAAAGCAACAATAAAGAGATATATTTAAGGTTTGTTTCTTTTGAACTCCTTCAATTGTTAAATTATTTAAATAAGACAGAGAAAGCACCTTTTTTAAGGCAATAGATACCATTGCTCTGCTTCTAATGTCACAGCCTAGGTGAACAGATTTCAAAAACAAATTTATAAAACTGAAGATAAACATACTAGCAAAGGGAATAACATGCCATAGAAGAAAAGAAACAGAACCTTGAGCAGTGCTGTTTGTGGGTCACATTGTGCTGGAAATGAACAAGAATTGATGAGTTTTGCTCATGAAGATAATGATTTTGAGGATTATCAATAAAGTTTGCCTGGAGTCCAAAAGGAAATATTTTTGTATATTATAATCAGAGATTTTTTTTTTCAGTATTTAAGGTTAGTTTCTCAAATGAATCATTAAATGTGGGCGATTTACAGAAGTAAATCCACATTTCCATGAAGTAATCATTATTCCTTTACTTCCTCGCAGAAAAGAACTATTAAAACAAATTTTCAACTTTAAAACATGGGTACAAAATGCTGTTAACCCTGCAGCAGGTAAGGCTGGAATGGCAGTAACCAATTTGCGTTACAAAATAAAACAAGACTGAAAGGTTGGTGCACCTGCTATATTGAAGGTGGGGAGAAGGAAGCTAGTTCACCATCTTCCCTTATCCTTATATAAAGATATATGAACAAGAGCAAAGAAAAAGCCCAATTTTTCTGGTAGTAACTGGAAATAGTAAAGTTCCAGGTCTCCTAAGGCAGGTATACAGAGAAGTACAAAGCATACAGAATACTTGCATCCATGCCAACTTCTAAGCTGTCGTGCCTTTGAGTCACATTCTCTCAAATAACTGTCTAGTAATTTCACTTTAAATTGTATTATGGTTTTGCTAGAGGAAATTGCTTGAATTTATCATTTATCATCAAGCAGTTGCAAGATGTAAAATCTTCAACAAGGAGAAGGGGAGAGGGTCCCACATTTGAGTCACAACATGTCAGAGCAGCTGGAAGCTGCTCTTTGGTAAAGAAGAGTCCAGAGAAGGGCAGCAGAGCTGGGGAAGGGTTGGGAGAGTCAGTCCTGTGAGAAATGGCTGAAGCAGCTCTGAGTGTTTAGCCTGGAGAAAAGGAGGCTCAGGGGAGATCTCGTTCCTCTCTACAGCTGCCTCAAAGGAGATTGTAGCAAGGTGGGCGTTCATTACTTTTACCAGTAACAAATGATAGGATTAGGAAATGGCCTCAGGATACACCTAGGGAGAAATAGATTGGATATTAGAAAAAATTTCTTCACCTAAAAAGCTGTAAAACATTGAAAAAGGCTGTACAGGAAACTGCTGGATTCACGGTCCCTGGAGGTATTTAAAAGACATGCAGATGTGACACAACATGATTTAGTGGTGGACTTGGTAATGCTTGGTTAATGGTTGGATGCAATTCTTTCTTAAATGTCTTTTTCAAGCTACACAATTCTATTATGCTAAGATTCCACGTACTTTCCTGCAAAAAGAAACCCCATTTACTTTTAGTGACTAACAATGCATGGCAAACTTTAGTTTTAATGTTACTGACCAGCAACTTAGTACAAAATACTACACCTTAACAGATGGAAATAAAGTCTAAAAAATTTAGTCTCTTCTCTCTTACATGTCAGTTGGACAAAGTATTATTTGGCATTACAAAAACTATTCCATTTCTTTTAACAATCAGTTTGGATGATGCATTTTCTCCTAAATATGCTACTTCATTTGATGCAGTTTGTGACAGTGTTACTAAGAAATAATTTAGTGATAAGATTACTTAGCAATTAAACTGGTGCCTCTGACACTAGCAAACATAATTATGGTTGCTAGTGGCTATGATTTGTGTTCATCCCAGTGCTTTCCCAGCTAATTGTCCCTTTCTCACTTTATGCAAATTCCTTGCTCTTTTGCAGCTGTTAAACACTGTATTTTGGTTGGTGTACACTTGGATTACACAGGGGTTCAAGAAATAACAGCAGTTTTATCTCAAAGAGGGTCTCTGAGTTTCAATAAGCTGATATGTTTTTCTATTTCCACTGGAGTTCTGCCAGTTAAGCAGTTTCTAAATACAGTAAAAGCAA
Source organism: Pyrgilauda ruficollis (assembly GCF_017590135.1). Lineage (NCBI taxonomy): Eukaryota > Metazoa > Chordata > Aves > Passeriformes > Passeridae > Pyrgilauda > Pyrgilauda ruficollis. The sequence continues at coordinate 13,076,113 of NW_024524266.1, forward strand.
TATACATGAAATATTGTGGAAAATGTCAATCCTATTTCAGTATGGAAAACAGATTAAAATTTGTATTCTCTAATAAGTATATTGTTATGTCCATTAGACTATTTCCATGGTTGTATGTTTTCTAGAACATGACCAGTAAATCTCTGCTTTTGATACAAAAATGTAGTGTTTCTAGGCATTAGCAGTGTGGAATTTTAGCATCTGGGAAAAAAGATAATGGCATAACAATGCCTTTCCCCTCAAACATGTCTTGAAAACTTGTGTACAAGTTCACAGTGAGAAGGGCTAAATGTTATTACAAGGTGATGGCTGCTTAGTGATCCTCTTGAAATTATTTTAGTGGGTTCAGTCCAGGCACAACATTTACATCTCAATTAGCTAGTACTGGCAGAAATAAGATAGAATGACCTTTCTTTAAAAGGCAAAAAGGTCACGATGAATATCAAGTGCTATTTCAGAATTTAATGAGGACTGTTTTCACACAGTCCCAATGGGTGAGGGAAGATGACAGTTTGACTGCTCCTGTCACAATGCTGTTAGATACTCATTCAGGTTTTGTGTTGTCTCCCTTTCCCCCATGCTTTAAGAAGCCTCTCAGCATGAAAGACACAGGACAGACCCAAAGTCTAAGAACTGCAAACAAATGAGTAATATATCTGAGAGTGTTTGAAAAAGCTCTCCCTTGAAAGGTGCTCTTTAAGGGGAAATACATCTCCTTAGACTCTAAATACATCTCTTAGACTCTCTAAGCAGCCACTTGAGGCAGCCTTGACCTGGGAGATACTCGGAGGAATAATTCTAAGAGGAAAAGGTACATAGGAAGGAAACTTTCAGATCTAACCCTGGCCCAAAGATTAACTCTAACCTTAACTCTGCCCATCTTTGCAGGGCTCAGAGGGAGTCACACTTGGCCGGGCTGGGCTGATGTCAAGGAAAAAGAAGTCAAAAAGAGGGTCTGCAAACAGTGGAAGTTCTTGTGGGCCAGGCAGATACAACTGGGATGCCTGAGGTCAGATGAGTGTTTGCCTCTGCTAAACAGTGTGGGTAAGGGCTATATCTGTGATTTGTGTAACATTCCTTGAGTTTTGCATCAGCAGAGCTTTTGCGCTACCCGTATTTCGCACAGAACAACCCCTGCCCTCAGCTATTCCAGTCCTGAGATTCACAGACACCTGCTGACTTCACATAAACATTTTCTCTGCCTCACTGGGAATTCTTCTTAGTGTGGGGTGCTTCTGCTTGTAAGGAGGAAAGAAACGAAAGATCATTACTCATTTCCATCCCTTCCACTGTCCTGGTAGGAAACTGTGCCAAACACTGGAGAGCTGGCTGCTCTTTGTGCCATTGATAGAGGAGTCATGCAATGGGAGATGGGCAACACAGAGCAGAAGATAGCTGCTGATAAAACTTTTCATATTCAGCTTTGACATATGTGGACTCTGTAAACTTTGCAAACATGATGCTACCTCTAGTTCATTATTCACCTGATAAACTTCATTAGTGTAGTTTATTTCAGAACTCAAAGGATGGCCTTAAACATGACAAGAAAGTTAATATGTTCATATTAACACCTACTCAACAGGACCACCCCAGGGTTTTAATTCATTGCCCATGAACGTAAAATTTTCCTATCCCTGGGACACTCAGCAGTGTCTCACTTCAGAGTCAGATGTGTTGGTAAAATTAATCTGAAAAAACTTTAAATAATGTCTCAGGAGGTATTTGTCTCAGCCCAAATATCTTGTTTATTAAAAATCTGTAATGTAGTTGGTGGTACACACTTGTTTCTGAAGTAATACCTATATAAGATACTTGTATGACAATGTAAAATATGTTTTACATACAATTACTGTCATACTTCTTTTCTACAAAAAGACATCTCTTTAAAAGGTAGGATTCACTTGCACTTCTGGTTGCTTTTTTTTGGGTTTTATTTTTTTTTTTTTGGTCTTGTTTTAACACACATATATATTTGAAATTAACAGTCTTCTGAAGAAAACAAAATCTACATTCCTTTGCCCTGGCAGCCAGGAGAGCCAACCATGTCCTGAGGGAGATGAAGTACAGTGTCACCAGCTGGGCAAGGGAGGGGATTGTCCCACTCTGCTCTGCACTGGGGTGGCCTCATATTGAACATCATGGGCAGTTTTGGGCAGCACAATATGAGAAAAATATTCACGTGTTAGAGAGTGTCTAAAGGAGGGTGGCGGACATGGTGAAGGGCCTTGAGGGGAAGCCATGTGAGGAGCAGCTGAGGGCACTTGGCCTGTTCAGCCTGGAGGAGATGAGGGGAGAGCTCACTGCAGCTACAGCTTCCTTGTGAGGGGAAGAGGAAGGGCAGGCACTGATTTCTTCTTTGTTGTGACCAGTGACAGGACCCAAGGGAATTGCCTGAAGCTGAGTCAGGGAAGTTTAGGTTGGATATCAGGAAAAGGTTCTTCACCCAGAGGGTGGTTGGGCACTGGAACAGGCTCCCCAGGGAAGTGATCACAGCACCAAGCTTGGCAGAATTCAAGAAGTGTTTGGACAATGCTCTTAGGCACAGGGTGTGACTCTTGAGGATGGTCCTGTGCAGGGCCAGGAGTTGGACTCAGAGATGCTGATAGACCCCTTCCACCTCAGCATATTCTGTAATTCTGTGAAGTAAACTGAAAATAAAAACATTTTGCCTGATGTGTCATTTGGTGCATGACAGGATAAACACACAAACCGAAAATTTGGCTGCAGATCCCATGCCGTTCAGCAGGTCAGCTGTGTTACCATCTCTCCAGAGAGTTCTCACTTTCTCTCACTGTCTTTTAGGCTTCCTGCATTTTCTGTAAATGTCCTTTCTCTGCTCCTTTGATTCTTCTCTCTTTCCTTACTGCTTTCTTACTTTTCACACTTCGTGTGTCTTCCTCTCCATTACCCTTCTGCATTTTTACTTTCCCTTGACAAATTTCTGTTGTGTGGGGCTTATTTGTTTATTTTTGTGACCTTAAAGCATTCCATACCCTGCAGATATGCATTCTGAATTATCGGAGAGATCACAATACCAGTAGTAATACAGTGTTTTCTTGTAAAAGGATTGGTTAGTTTTTCATCCATGTGTTGTGCTATAACACAGGTAATTTCTCTGTGAAAATGGCTCTCAAATCCTCTTAATTCCTGATTTTCGTTTCCACTTATTTTTAGAGATGAAAGAAGAAAGAATATAGTAATAAATGGTCTTTAAAATAGGCTTTCGTTTCTTTTGCTCTCCTACTGTTATTGTTTTCTCTCATAATTTTCTCACTCTTCTCCTTCCATTGTTCTCCTTTGTATTTTGAAACCCCAATGCCTATAATATTTAGTAATAATGCTATTGCTATAGATGAACAAGTTTAGTGCACGTATTTAATCCAAATAATCTTTTATATTGGTCAAATTAATATTTCATAGGCTCCAAAGGAAATTTTTTTTTTCAGAATTAGAAAAACTGATAAATCATTTTTTTCCAAAGATTGCTATATGTAACACCTATTTATTACATGCAAGTTACCTCATTTTAGACATTTTTCTAAAACTAAAATTTAGAATTTTTCTACTAGGATCACTACATGTTCATTACTTTCCCCGCCTATTTTAAATCTCAGTGGTTAAAACAGAACATGCTTCTAAAAGTACCTCATCTCAGATTCAAGAGAATGATTTCTCTCTTGTTTTCTCACCTTGTTTTGGAACCATATGCCATAAATCTTTCTAAACAGTACTGCTTTTTGTCCAGTAATCACTTGAACAGCTAATATTCACTCAGCAGATGGTCAATTCTTCCTCCGAGACACTGGTGTCTGACCAGTTAATTTCCACTTTGTTGTCCATTTCCTTATTTATGAGAACCATGCTAAAGTTCTCTTCTTAGTAATTCCATTTTTACAGCTGCAATAATTCATGATCAAAATTTTCCTGCAGATGCTGTAAATCTCATACACTTAATACAAATAATGCATTGATTTATTTTAACCACAAATCTTGCATTCACCATTATATTCTTTACGATTTTCATGAAAATGTGGAAAATGAAACTCTGTGGTGGGCTTAGGGAACTGATCTCCCACTTGTAGGAGCAGATGAACCTTACTCTTCTCAGGTGCACTCATCAGATTTCTACCAATATAAATGGAAGTTTGAGATGTGTGAGAGCTCAGTAACATCCCTGGAGGAAGGTAGGATATTTCTGCAGTGCATAGTGCAAACTGCAAGCTGAGAATTCTATATTTTAGAAATAGATTAGGGGATAAAGAATAGATGAAAAACCCTCCAAGGAATTATCAAGGATATTTTTTTATTACCTTATGTTTGTGGCTAGATTATTTTCCATATTATTCCACCTGTCACCCACTTCCTTTGTAGTGTTCATTTGATGTGGAGTGTTTTTGGATTAGGGAAGAGGAGGATGAGATAAGCAAAATCAACCAGGATTTAAGAAAAAGGACAGAGAATTTCCTGAAGACAGGAGCTGCTTAAACAGTTAGTTTTGAAAAAGAAAGAGCCTTGCAGAAGGTGAAGATCCAACATGGGCATTGCAGGCTGTCAGCAGAGCTGCCAGCCTCTGTTCCCTTGTGCTCAGTGACCTGCTGAGGGTCTGAGCTCTGCTGGGACACACCAGTGTGTGCCTCTGCTGTGCCCAGACCACGTCCCACTCACAGGACATTGCCATAAAGTCACAGTCATGTCCTGCTACGAGTGCTCAGGAGGGGCAGTTAATCTCACTGCTTTAACTGCTGAAGAGACAGTAATGGGAAATTGATAAGAAACTTAATGTTATTAAACACCTGTGAGAAACCATTTAAGGCAGAAGACATTTCTGCATCACTGAAGCCATAACTCTGCATTCATACTTCAAGATGTTTTTAGTGGAAAATCCAAGGCAATTAATGATTCTATTTCAATAACTACTCTGTACTTTATGTCACCTCATAACAGTCCCAGGGAAGTACATATAACAAAGAGATAATCATGAAATAGTTATGAAAGCTGACGGTCAAGTGGATGGACAAGTCCCATGGTCTCCTTGGCAACTGTATTTTGTACATTCAAATTTATCCTTTTCTGAACCAGAAACTTCAGTGATATTTATTGATAGCTAAACCAAGAGAATGAAAATGGTATTTTTGCTGTTCCAACGCAAACCAAATGACAGGTTAATTATGCAGTCTTTGTTAAATCACTTCAAGTGGCAGGGCCAGCTTCAGAGAAAGCTGTAAAGGATTGAAGGCAGACAGGCAGATGTTGAGAGCCCTCACTTATGCTTGGAAAGATTGTGGTGTGAACCAGGTCACGTCTAGGAGCCGCAAGGTTGTGGGATGAATACAGAGCCGTGCCTGCGCTCCCATGACCATTGGAGAGGCAGAACTAAATACTAAAATACACCTAAATACTGTAAACACAGTGAAATGCTGCAACTTCCCAGGGAACTCTGGATCAAAGCTAGCATGAAGCATAGGCAGAACTCAGGCATACACTGAATCAAGTTTAGCCTTCAATTTTTTGTAAATTAATCCTTCAACAGATCTGATCTTACTTTCTGGTAAACCCTTAATGACAGTGTATCATGAACCATTAACTTCAAGGAAGATAAATGCTGTTATATAATTAGCAAAATTTGAAATTTTGAGGGCATGAAGCTATTTCAATATTTTAAATTTTATTCAGCTTCTCTAAATGTAGATTTTTTTTCTTCAGAGTTTATCCCCATCTTTTTTTGATACTGCAACAGTGCCCAGCAGGCAATACCAGACTGGAGGTTTCTTGGTAGAAAGGAGAAAGAAGTGCTGAACTTCCTCTATGGGATTTTCCAGACTTTGAGGACTTCTGCAGCTCAGAGCCACTGACTTATAAGGATTTATCATGGCAAAGTCCATCTTTGTATGTTCCATTTCCAGAAAGGAAAGCGTATGTTGAAAATTAAGATATTTTTGCATTTCTGTGTTTTGATCAGTGAAATACAGAACAGCCAAAGCACAGGATGATTTTAAATTGATGGAAATTAGGAAGTAAATGTTCCGTGAATAAACTCTAATAATTATTTTTTAATAATACATATGAATTAGTAAATCATTAATGTTAATGTAAGTTGTAATTTATCAAACAAAATACAGATTTAACACATCTTTGTAGTGAAAAGCTGAAATTCAATATAAACCTATTGTTATTTACTTGAAGAAATCCCCATGAAAGAAAGGTTATTGTAATCCTATGACCAGTGCATTTGGTCATGTTTTCTGAAAATGTCATTGTGTTAAAGGTGGTGGCTGGGGAGCTCTCATTTCCCTTGTTCAGTGGGTGCCCTTTGGCAGAAAATTGATGCTGAGTTTGGGTTTACAAACACAGAGTACATTGAGCCAGGAAAAGCAACAGGTCTGTAGCAGAAGCAGGAAAGCAAAAACCACCATGAGAGGCTGACAGTTAAATACTCTGTTCTACAGAATATTTTGTTTTGATGAATCATTTCCCAGTTTTCTGCAGACATCTCTGTACTAACTGTTTTGGTGATTGGGTTCCAGCTCAGTACTCAGACTATGCAGAACTACAACAGAAGCTTCCTGAGGGAGAAACTTTGGGTTTTGTCTCAGCCTTCATTAACCTATAAAATAAAAATAAAGTAGAAAACATAAGACTTTTGATGTACATTGTAATTGGAACAATAAAAAAATCCTTAAATGATAGTTGTTTTAGAGACCATAAATCTTCTGATCTATTCAATTGCTGATCAAAAGTGAGATTTTTTTTTTTAAAGCATGTGTTATAGCTACAAAAGGGGCTGTTCTCTGCTGTAATAAGGGATCTGATATGAACTGCAGTGAATGTATCAAAGCACATTGTTTTTCCTCTACAAAAATAGAAGTAATGAGCAAAATAGTTTTACGAAGTAAGATCTTTTTCCTCATAAGTTTTGATTCTCAAGAGAACTATAGATTTCCTATAACTTTGCTCCATGCCTTCTGAAACACACACAAAAAGAAATCACCATAAGAATTTGCAATATTTGCTGCAGGCTGCAGCGGTAACATTCTATTCTGTCTCCTTCCCCTCTGATATTGTCCTGTTGTACAGAAAATTCTCCAGTGGAATACAAAAGCCAGGTTGTAGGCAACTTTTCTTTTATAATGTTTTGAACTGCTGTTTTGAGGGGAAAAGGGCATGTTGTGAATGGTATAAAGTACTGTCATCACATGTTTTATGGATTGTTTTGCTGTCATGCTGTGTACGGTGTGGCACCAAGAGCCCAAGTACATGTGAATCCAGAGGAGACAGCAAACCTACAATGCCAGGAGAGAGCTAAGGCTGAGCTGTCACTCTCTGCTTTCCTCATATTCATGACTTATGAGATAATTTATTTTCCAAACGTAGAAAAGTATGAAGTATTAATAATATCTTTCACCATTGGAATTTGAAGGAAAGAACATAATTCTGGCCTTTATGGGGCTGTGCACGTCTAGCACTAACAAGTGAGATTTGGATAGGGAGATGTGTCTAATTCAGTTCCTACATACCCTGAGTGTCTTATGGCTTCTGCACACCTGTATATACACTAGTGTAGGTAACTCTGGAATTGGACAAATCCTAAATGCAATTAATTATTTTCTCAAATCAAAACCAAAGTTTTTGATCTTTTTCTTGGCCTAAATCTGTTTGTGCTGGCCTAGTCTGCTTCAACAGTGTGTGTGCTGAAGGCATTCACTGGCTTATGGCTGCTGTAACGTGGCATCAATTTGGTTCATTAAAGGATTGCATTGCATCCTTAAACTTTGGTCCATCATATATCTTAGATTTTGAAAAATTTGAGCAGTTTCATGTAAAGTTAAGAAATACAGTATCAACAAGAAATATCAGAAATGAGAAGGCTTTAATTCCTGATTAAAATTCTCTGCAGTTGATATACTGAGGTGAGGAAGAATGAACCTTTTTTTTTTTGGAAGGCTTTCCCATTATGCTTTATGTCAGAAAGATAAAAAAAAAAATATGAGCAAGAGGAAAGATGGGGACAAAATTTCAGTGATTTTGGAAAAGTAAAAGATATGTAAAAGAAGAAAAATTATAGAATGATAGGTATTAGAGAGAGGTAACAAAACTTTACCTTTTACATATGAACTTTCATTGGTTATTATGTTCCTTTCCAGTTCTTAACTTAAACTTATGAATTTTAGAGGGCAATGTGGGATTTCCTTCAGTGTGCTTGTCTAGGAGATGCTTGGTAAAGTAAAACATCCATTACACTTTGAATCTATTCCATTAATTCTGTACAGCAAAGAAAAAATAAGCATGAATCACAATCACTCTAACACTTGTCAGATTTTCTTCAGTGGTGTTTTTTGGTTTTTTCCATTGCTTCTCTCAGTGAAAACTTTTGTGTATTAGAGGTGTTGAGCTTACAAAGAAACACTTGAAAATATACCTAAAAAGGCAAAGAGTGTTTGCACAGAAAAGAACAGTAAATTGGAAAGAGAATGAATTCTTTTTCTAAATCAGGAAATCAATCCTCTGTTAAAAACAAACAAACAAACAAACAAACAAACAAACAAAACTCCCAAATGCACCAGCCAGCCCCTCAAACAAACACCATGCCACAAATTACTCAACACTTGTTAAGGAAACTTTTGGCAGAATTTTGGATTTTTGATCTCCGCTCCCTGTCAGCCTTTGTGAGTTTACAAGACTTGGCATTCTAACTTGTTATTTTTCTTTACTCTTACTTCTGAATAGTCCAAGTCTATGTCAAGTCTTTTTTTTCTTCTTTTATCTGACATATACATCCTTTCACCTGTCAAAACTTGAATGCCTAGATATTCTGGTGTGATAAAGGCCTGAGGAAAAAAAACATTTTAAGATAATCATACCATAAGCTTAAACATAAGGTCTACAATAAACATTTTTTTTCTCTAGCTTCTGATTCATATTTCTTGTGGCATTTTCATCATCAGGATTTCAGAAATTCTAACAGGAACACAGTAGGTTTAGGATTAAAACGCTGTGTGCTTGAGGATGTGCATATGGATTTTATCAGTAGTTTTGTTGTCTCAGTTTTCACAGGGCCTTCTCAAGACCTACAATAATGCAGATGACAAAATTAAGTCTGCTGAAATGGAATATTTTCCTCCCTTATCTATGGAAATGCAATTAAATAGTACAATACAAAGAAAATCCTGTTCTTTCATTCCAGTTTGCAGTTTTTCCTTCATTCCACAAAGTCCTTTTCTGATCAATGTGGGGTCACACAAAGGCAATAAAAAGAACAACTTTGGAATGTACCTTTAGCATCACAGAAACTTAAGCTCTGCAGACCATATTGCTTGCCTGAAGTAGGTAGTGCATTTCTAAATGAAAGCATAAAGCAGAATGGGAATGATATGCAAATTGGAAAAATCAGTAGCTGTTATGCTTACACAGGACTACAGATAAACAAACTGCCTTGTTTGTATTCTACCGCAATAGATTTAACCAAAAAGAAGCTGAAGGGTTTTTCGGTGTGTGTTTCTCTAAATAAAACATTTCCTAACAACACAAGTGACTAACTCAGAATGGAAAGTCTGTTGAATCTCGGAGTTGGTTCAGTTTTTGGAAAAACAGAGTAAACAAACTAAAGGCAGGAGAATTCTCATGGAATTGAAGTGTACCTTACAGCAGATGACTCTAATATTGAATATATGAATACATGTGGATTTATACAGGTGAATATTTAAGGTAAGGAATTTTTAGAAAAAAAAAAAGAAAATATGTGTGATATCAGTCTGTAGTTTTTTTTGTCATTGAATCTACCATGATGCAGTAAAAATCTAAGAATGTCTGAATGCGTTTTGATCCAAGTCATTACTGTTTTCATAATTCATTAAATAATGCATTCAAGGAATTACTGTACACTTAAACATGTTTAAGCACAGTTTAATATTAGAAAGTCTGGATTAAAATTTAAAGTGTTTAAAATTTTATTGCTTTGCACCAGAATCTAGGGAAATGGGAGGACATTATATTGCTCATAGCACATGAAGCAAACAGTGGTCATAAATAACAGTAATTTTGTCTTGTATTGAAACCTAAACTATTTTGTGGAAAAGGTTAGCAAAAAATCTAGAAAGGAAGGACTGACTGCCCCTGAAGGGTTGGTACACTGTGGAAAAATGAACTTTAGAGCTAGAGCTCTAGTGAGGTAAATGTCCTAAAAAGAGTCACTCATAGTGTAAGGGCAGAGAGGGGGATATATAAAAAGAAATAATGGAAAGTCAAAGGTACAAATAAAATCAGCTTTGGAAAAGTACACCTTTATAATACCTATGAAATAAATTGATTTGGAGAAAGAAAAAGACTGCAAGTTTGTAGAAAATTTGGGTCAAATTTTGTTTATTCTGGCATCAACTTTTTAAACTTCTGTGCATATACCGTAGACACAGACACCTGAGGGCTTCCTCTTTCCCCACATTTCACCTGTGGTCAGAATGCTTAGCCACAAAAAAATGTGGGATTTTTTTTTTTGTGTTCATATTTTGACTATGTTCTTTTATCTATTTATTAAATTTTAATGTATATTTGTCATTTTAGTCCTAGAAGTACAGAATGATGGATGGTTCACTTTCCCAGTGTAACTAATCTTATAAATAATCCCTGTTCTTAGATCTTCTAAAGATAATGACTTCTCTTAGCTCTCCATAGAACATGGAGATCTGTAAGCTGTAAAATAAAGATATATTCAGTACATTAAGCTTTGGAAGCCAAACAGATTAATAACACAATTTCCTTTAAAACAGAAACAAGTAACAAAAAGTGAAAAAGTGAAAGTTCATAAAATTATTGAGTATGATACTAAACTACAGTTGTAATAGTCAATTTTTTGTTAGATATACATCTATAATTTCAATGACTGTGTGCGCCTGCCTGATTAAAGCAACTCATGATACAGACTATAAGACATACCTCTGTATGGTGTTTTTTATATGAAAATAAAATAGAAAATAAGTATAGAGATTTAATTAATGAACAACTGCTCTGATAAAGTTAATTAATCATATTCTTTTAAGTCAAGTAAGTAACTTAAAATCTATGATTAATACCGATAGATGGACAGCCCAAACAATTTTTAAAGTTTGAAAGTTTAAAATATCACAAATTATATATTCTACTAAAAAAAGTTTCATTCATTAAACGTTACCCACTTTTTTCTCTTAACTGATTAGTGGCTTAGATACTAAATTTTTCATTTTGTCATGTATAGGTTTCTAATTCTTTTGAAACCCACTCAGGACAGACTATCCAATTTTTTGGGTTTGTTACATTCTGACATTTTAAATTGAAAATGTAATAGCACTGCTTAGCCATTTAATATAATGTATTTTTTTCATATGCTTGTTTGCTTTTGAGTAAAACCTAATATTGACATGAAACACCACATGCATCTGAGAGTTGTATGTGCAAAATTGCCTGTAAAGTAAAAACCAAAGTTTTAGAGCTAGAAAAATGAAATAATTATACACCAAGAAATAATGAACAAAACATCCTTGATTACACAACTTCCTAGTTACCTTCTTCAGGTCCTACAGCTCTTTGTTATTCTTTTAAAAAAAACAACAAAAAAAAACCACCCAGGGACTTGGAAGGCTGTTTACATGATTACATTTTGAATTATCACTTTATTAGTTTAAATAAATGGTGATATTTCCATATGTCCATGGTGTGTTAACTTACAGAATGTTAGAGTTTTGGTCTGTGCTGGAGCTTTGCACTACCTAGACCAAGGCAGCAGGAGAAAATGAGTGTGACTACCATACTGCTATTCTTAAAAAAAAAACAAAAAAAACCCTAAAGGAATGAGGGAACCACTCATGTGCCTTGGCTGGTGACTGCAAAACTGGAATTAATGAGTTATTATTTTTCTTGTATTGTAGTATGAAAATTAACTGTGCAAGTATTCTCATCGTCTCAGGTTCCTGAGTCAAAGTTCATGATAGAGAATACATACACTTTTTTTTCTGTGTACCTCAGACAATTTTTCTTTCCCTCTATTCTGTGATGCAATCCAACATTTAATCCATACAAACTGAGAAAGGTTGATTTATTTAAAGAAGGAAGCAGGAAATACAAGAAACTAGATACAAGATTGCAAACAGCATCAACCTCTTACCCACAGATGGGATGTAAATAGTACAGATGACTTGCAGCAAAATTGAAAATGGTCAGTGTAAAATCTCTGTAAATATCTCTGTAAATCAGAGTAAAATATTATGACCCCATTTGGTTAAGTCATTTTCTGGCTTGTAACATTAAGACCTGGATGAATGGAAGAGGCTGTGGCTGTGAACTGGAGAGATTCATCCCTTTCAGACCTGCAGGGCATTCTACAGACTTCAGCCTCACCACGGAAGGGCATGGCTTCATTCACCTCTCTGCAAACCACAAGCCATTCCAGGGATATGGCAAGCTAAAGCATTAGTTTTTCATAGTTCAATGGAAATATAAAATTTGATGCAAACCAAGTTCTTTCTGCTTATTTTAGTTCTCACTACTGAAGAAAGTTTAATACAGGACCTCACTGCTGTCTTCCTAAACTCAGTAAGAAACATCCTTTATTGGTCTTGGTACAGCCCATGTATCATGAGCCAAAACTTCCTGGCACACTGTCTTCATATTTTCCAACAGATCCTATGCATTGATACTAAGAGATTAGAGATCAGACCTATTTTGTAAATAGTGGACCTATTGTTTGTAAACACCTGTGAACCCGTAGTGTTCCAGTATTCCAGAAACTGGTTAGGTTTGTGCATATATGAGCTCAGAACATCTTACATTCTGCACTGATATTTGCCAGTCTCAACTGTGTAATGCCAGGAAGGAACACAAATGGCTAACTCTGTCTTTCTACTGAATGTGGTGACATGCAAATATCCATTCTCATTTTCTCTGTCATGTTTGATGTCTGTAGGTGGGCTGGCCAGGGTTTGAGGGCAGCTAGCACACACCCATCCTGATGCTGGCTGGTGAATCACTTAGGAGACCACAGTGATCTGTCCTACCAAGTCATGAGTGCTTAGATGGGTAGGAGATTGTAGCAAGGCTGTGACAGCAGACCTTCTCAGTGGTGGCCAAGAGAACATCAAAACTGACAGAGAATATTGAATTCAGATCAAAGTCTAGCCATGCTTGTGTAGCACTCATGGATAAATCTGGAGATACCTAAAGGAGTCCTCAAAGCTCCAGTACAAACACTATGGCCGAGAGTTTTATATCTTCTAACACTGTGGTGCAGGACTGTAGAACATTTTTTTTTCTCATAGCTTAGAATCACCACAAAATTCAGCAGTATTTGGTCCCAGACTAGAGTACTACTCTTTGAATTTTCTACTACTCTTTTTCTTTTCTACTCTAAATACATTGCAAAATGTAAACTAAAGATTAATAATACTTTTCCCCAGCGCAAAGCATCCTCACCATCCAAGCTGTCATTCTGCACATGGGGCTGTCCCAAGAGAATTAACAAGTGTCATACAAGTTATGCAGTCTGGTGTAAAGCTGTCCACCACAAGGACAAAGATGCAGTCTCACTCTGTCATTCCCTGGTGAGCTGGCCGGGCAGGCCTTGTTTCTGTCACCAATTGACACAGAAGTGTTATCACTGTCATAAACAGAGTGCTTAGGAGGGTCTATACATAGAGCAAGAGCTCTTTTGGGATGAATGTTTTTTTCTCTACTGGTTTATACCATGGCCACACTCATGAGACATTCTTAACTGTCTGAAAGCCTGAAAGAGTAGTGGCAGCACAGGGAAGTGGTGAATACTGATAAGAAGCCTTGAGTCTGTTGAACAAAAGCAAATTTGAGTTACAGGTTACAATTACAAATGGGTGACATGCAGAATAAGCCTTGCTAGCTCTTACTTGATAAGTAAACCAAACATTCATGGCTATAAATCATATTAGACTGACAGTTGTGTCATACTAGTGACTGAAAGAAGCTAAATGCTATTATAATGGGACCTGGTAAGACTCACTTCCAAAATATGTTTTATTACACTTTGAAATAGCTTGTATTAAGCTAAACAATGAGGGATTTAATTACTCCAAAGCCTGTTGATTCATTATGAGACAACAGTTTTTAGTACAATATTTGGCAGTTGACTCATCTCAAGATTCAGCTGGTGCCTTACATAACATAATGTGGTAATTGAGACACAGCATAAATCATGCAGCACTGAATATCTGAGAAAAATACATCCACAGTTGTAAATAACAGCATGCTGCATAGAGAAAAATCAATATCAAACCAAGTATCAGTTTCCTATTCACACATAAAAAGCCACTGCATACACAATTACTCTTTCTGTTGTTGCTCACAAATTTCCTTGCCATTTTTTACATCAGGATTTCTTACCAACCCTGTCATCTCTCATAAATAAAACAGCTCAGTTGGTAGGTAGTTTTCACTTACCAAATTAGACTTGAGCCCCTTATATTTTTTCACCTGCTGTTATAATTAGGCCCAGGAGAAAAGAAAGGCAGCTATTTTACCTCTCTCTCATAGTGTCATCTTATTTTAATCTCCATTAAAATTGGAGAAATTCCTTATAGTTGCAGTGTTGTTCTGCAGCAGAAACCAGCAGTCATTAGGCTGAACAGAGACTGACCCTTTTCCTGCAGTGCCCTGACTTTTCAGCACACACAGCATTACTCTACATGTATTATGATTTAAAATGTATGTGGTGTGTGCTTCTTGCTCTGCTCAAAACCAAATCTGTTTGAACCATATGGAAGGATCCTAGAATAACAACATTAGTTCATCTTAGGTTACTTTCCATGAGTGAATTTTATGCCAAAGTGCTTCCAACATGAAGAGATATGAGAAAAAAAATTATAATTTTGTGCTACACCTAAGGTATGCACTGTTAGAAAACCTGAATCCCACACTTCAGTTGTTGGAGCTACATTTTCATGTTAGCTGTAGGCTAAAACCCCTGGCTCCTCTGTGTCCGTGTGTTTGCTGACCTGCAGCGAGCCTGGAAAGGGAGATGGAGGAGGGCTGGCAGGGCAAGAGAAGACCCAGAATATGTTTGACTTCTCCCCTGCAGGTAATATATGCCCAGCTGGACTGACTCCCATGGCTGCACACAGACAGGGGTGTCTATCAAAGTAATCGTCATTAATACCCCTCATTTTCGTAAAACCTGGGCCACAGTACCTGCTACTGCCTTGTGTAAACTCTGTGCTACTCAACCATGGGTAATGACTGGAAAGGAAGACACATCTCTGCTGACATATCTGCAGGACCTGCTGTAATATAAATGCATAACAGATTAAATAGAACAAGGAATATTAAGGACAAAAGTTTGGTACAAAATCACAAATTAATTAAATCTGTAACAATTTTTTCAATTGCCAATAACCTCTACTTTCCTTCACTTGTGGTATGTTCTTGCCCCTGGCAAAGTCACATGGAACATTAAGGAGATGCTCTGTTGGCCAAATCATGACCTCTGTCTTTGCTTTGAAGTGACACATATTTTCTGCTTACCAGTAATGACTCATAACACACTGAGATGTACACTGATGGTGAAATCCAAGGTGTTCATAAGCAATAAAGTTGTCAAAAAATCTTTTCCAAACCTTAGTTCTGGCACTATATTAATTTTTATTTTCAATGTGTATTACTACATTGAAGAGAGTTAATAAATCTACATTTGAAAGTTTTGGTGACTCCTAAATTGGTATATGAATGCCTATAATTTCTGATTTATGTCCTAAAGTTGAAAAATCACCCTAAAAATACTAAATTAAAAACTATCTGTGGTAATTTATTGTGGTCTGGGTGGCAGGACAAAAAATGTAGAACAGCCATATGTTAATTTATTATGGCATCTTTTTCAGCTACATTGTCAGACAAAATGCTCTTAAAATGAGAAAATACTACACTTAGCTATCTTGTTTTCACTTTATCAACACTTATTAAAAGGCTGAAAAGTTAATATTAATGATTCCCAATGACCCAAATTGTACCAAACATTATTGCTATGTTTCATTGTGTTAAAATAAGAAAATGCTTTCTAATGTTTTTTACTTGAACTAATCTTCTTGTGGTAGCTGTGTTTCCAATGTAACTGTTAACCTATCAATAGCCATTAAGGCACAGATCTTAAAAAAGCAGAGCACAAAAATGTCTCACTAAAGTCATTAACAAAGATGGGTAGCTGGATTCTGTGGGAATCTCCCAGCCCTGCAACACATTCACGGTGTTTTGCAGGTGAAAAATCCACATGGAAAGGTATTAAATGTGGAAGCAGTGCCAAATGCTCTCTGATGTAAAAGGTAACAGAGAATCTAATTCAACAAGCTCTTTCCTGGTGTATTTAAAATGCGCACAGGTGCACGTAGGCTGATAGGGGTCTCCTGCAGAAAGGGCTGACACAGAGTGCCAGAGGGAGAAGCAGGTCTGTGAGCAGCCGGAGCTCAGCCTGCATTTATGGTAGTTTAGCCAAGCAGTGCTGAGCCTCAGGCCTTCTGAGCTCAGTGGTGGCATGCACACAGTTGAGACAGAAAATAGGATGAACTTCATCTGCTCCATGCCTTGTGCTCCCAGGGACAGTGTGGACATAGCCTGAATCCAAATAAAAGCATGCTGTTGAGGTTTTGGGAAAGTTCCTGAGAAAAGCGATATTATAAATGCTGGAAGAGTTTTAATATGACATGTACTAAACCATAAGTATCAGGAGGCAGTAAAGAAGTGGGACTCAGGACAATGTGTAAGAGATAAGCAATATCGTGTTTAGTAAAAGGAAGACATGATGGTTGAGAGAATGCAGAAGGAATTTGCAGTTAATGGAAAGGAACCAAAATCCTGGAAGATTTATTGATCACATTATGATATTTGTGAAGAAATCTTATCATTTGGGGTAAAATGGTGAAAACCCAGCAGCATAACTGTCTAATGCATGAAGAAATGTCAGATTTTTAGAAAATAAAAATACCTTCTGCTAGATCAACTGCTGGAAAAGAAGACTGGATTTTGGATGTGTGAGGTCTTCATCAAAGGGAAGTTCTTTACTATTATTGCTTTTTTCTAAAGAGGAACATTATCAAGTTATTTGTTCATGTGCAATAAAAATAGGTGCTAAAAATCTGCTCAGTGATCATCAAAAGAAATTTAAGTCAGTTAAGTGGGAAAAAAACCTAATTCTTGGAGAAGTACTAGAAGTGAAACAGTGACATTGTGAATTGCTTTCTTTTGAAGGTCTTTTTTAAAATAGATTAGACAAACATGTAGCCTATGTATCCAAGACACACGAGTCAGTCTTTCTAGTCTTATCTGGAAATTCACTTAATGATATGGTTGAACTCTGATTTTCAAAGACATGTTCATGTGAAAGTTCCTTATTTTCTTTTCCCCTTTAATATCTTCTACTTGCTGATTTCTGTGGTTTTTGCTGCTATCAAAAGGAAATTAAATGTTTAGTAAAATTTTAATGCTGTAATCTATATGCAACAATTGGAATGCTGTTAAATTATTTCAGGTTGTTACCATAAACATGTGAAACACTGATAACTATGTGACCAAATCCATCAAAGTGATAAGGTTCTTGCTGAGTGTACAGATTCTCATGTGAAAGCCAGTATGTTGCAAAGGAGGGAATGAGCATATTTTCACAATCAAATTTCCAGACTAAAAAACCCCAAGCAAACAAAAAAGAAACATCACTGAGAGGTAAAAATGAAACTCTTAACATAAAGTGAACTAGTACAGAAAATTCCAGAAGAAGATGTATCATGAAAGAAAAGCCAAATAAAGGGTTAAAAAAGTAAACATGTTCTTTTTAAAAAAAATTTATTTATTTCTTAGAGGAGTGTTTCTATGTTCTATGAGACAGAGGGAAATGCCTGAAGGGATTTCAGTTAGTGCTTGAAGAACAGCTTCTCCATTATTTTAAGACTCCACTCACCAATTTCATTTTGTTATTTTAAAATAAAAAAATATGTGTATCTTGTACTGCAGATATCCTGACTGATTATAAAAAGGAATCCCCAGATATTGCTGATATAACTTATAATACAACAAACTGCACATATATATATATCTGAAAAAGAAAGAACCAAAATATGGGTTTGTGCTCATAATGAAACTCTTGCAAACTCTTGCCTCTCTTCTGTCTTTACCAGCTCAGCCTCATGAATTTTAGGGCAGTTTGCCCTAATGCCCAAGACTTTTGACTGCATGTCACAATTACAACAGTGAGAAAGCTCATGGAGAAAGACCTGTCAGAATCCTTTTGTTCTAGACCACTGCAGCATTTCCCATGTTCCTCTGCTGAAAGCAACACAGCAGTATTTGATATGTGGAAAAGGCACTGCCAAACCTTACCTCTGTCTAGATAAATAATATAACTTAAGGACTAAACTTCAGCAGCAGGTACCAGCTTTACATCAGCAGGGGCCCAAGACATCACAGAAATGGATGTGTAGCAGAATCTTCCCTTTGATCAATGTCCTTCATTCCTTGCAACTTCAGTGCAGGTCATGTCGCCTTGCTCCCTAAGCTCTGTGACAGCATGTCAGGGGTCTCACCTAGACCCCCCAGGCACAAGCCAACTTTCAGTCAGGAAACTTCTCACCTTCACCACATGCTAATCAGATGAAGCAGACAGAATCACTGCTGACTTTTGATTGTCATACAGAATTTTGGGACTAGGAACTGTGGTTCGTGCACAGCATTGGACACAATGATCATCAAGGCAGGTGTGCTTTTAACCATCTTTTCCAATAAGAATCAAAAAATTCATCCTATTTTCAGTGTCAGTGTCAATTCAAGAATAGTTTTGTGTTATATACATCCCAATAAATCAAGATTATAATCTGATTACACCCAATTGTATGGTACCCATTGCTCATGGCTGATTAAAAACCTCACAAGCAGCTCAGACACAGACATTAGGTAGACTCAGTGTTTTGTTAACTTTCAGGAACCTCAGACTGGTGTTACATGTGCCATTCCCAATTCTTTCTTTGATGGTTGATAGCACTACTGCTTTGTACTCTTTGATGCTAAAGCCTGTGTCCTGGAGCCACTGAATAATAGATGCAAGTCTGGGGTTAGAGCAGAGCCACCTGGATTCCCTGATGTGCAGACAGACATTCTAGTTTTCATCTTGTGGCTGAGGATCAAACTGGGCATGGAGAGGCAGAGAAAACTCTGTTATGTAATGGGAAGCTGTATTTGATGTACATATGCTACTTTGGTTTCATCCTGTACTGCTGTTTATCTAAATCAAATGAAATCTCCTGTTTCAACTATGGAATGAAAACTTATATCTTCATAGAATAAAATTTAAATTCTCAGCATTTTAAAATACCTGTAGTTTAAGAAGCTACTTTGCATATTTTGAATAACAACATGGTACTTTAGTGGTTTATGGTTGTTTCAGGTCACAAAGCATAATTTAAAAGTGAAATTTCATTGGGAATATTAAAGCTCAGCAAATTTTTCATGGAGGAAAGAGTAGATTTTAATTTCAATTAGCCATTACTGATGTTAACATTTTATTCACTGCAGGTAATTTTGTATTTCCTCTCATATTAGCCTGTGATTGTGATCTCTCCGAGCAAATATATTTGCTTGTGTCAGACTTACTGTAATTTCTACCTTTTATGAGACAAATATGGCTTATAGCAAAGGCTATTAGAAATGTTCTTTTCCCACTCTGCAAACCAGAGAATTTTATACTGCTCTGTAGTGCTGCTAGAACAATGCTCCAGAGAGGCGTGAGGTGGCTTCGAGTCAATCATGCTAATTGTTTCTGTATTTTGCTAAGCTACTGCTATCTTCAGTTGCAATTAACATGACATCTGGCAAAGCACTGGGCTGGAACATTGATTATTCTAATGTTTCTCATTAGTAATCATTAATAACAAATGAATAATTAAACCGATTATCAATTAACCTCTGGCTAAGGTTTTTGACACTCTTTTTCCTCTGTAGAGACTCACAGCGTGTACTGTTTAACTTGCTCTGATGCTCACTTCATCTCCCTCAGAAGATAAAATTGTTTCTCATTTTACTCTGAAGCAGCACAATATGTACCCTCTGCTTCATGGGCACAACACCCAATGTGCTCTATTCATTGAGACTGCATTTGTATTCTATTTCTATAAGCATTGTGTGATTTCTTCAACCTAAGAGCTTACTCACACAAGGATATAAAGCTCTACTTGAGTGGCATGGGTAGGTAGACCATAAAAAGGGTGAGGAAGGGTAGCTGATAACTTGGCAGTAGTTATGCACTGTAACCTAAGCGCTAGCTCCCAGAAAGCCTCTCTCTCACTCCAGGAGATTAGGAAGGAACATTTATTTCTTACCTGTAACACCTTTCCTGGGAAACTGTTTCTTGTGAAAAACAGCTGTGATTTTGTGATGTGTGGCTTTGCCAAATGGATTTTGCTTAGCAAAATGACTCAGCTCCCTATAATTTGCTATTCTCACATGTATGTAACAGCTAAGGCTACAGAAATACCATGGTGGTCCACACTGCTTATTTTTATGAATAAAATGTAACTGGGATACATCTGCAAAGGCTAAATACAATGGAAGGGGGAAAAAAGGGGAAAGATTACTTGTGGCTTATTAACTTTGTCACCTCTTATCACTGGTATTCCTGATGATTATATCCTCCATGAATGGTATGAGCCTCTGAGTAAACACATATATATTCACGCTTACAGTTTTCTGGTAGAGTTAGGAGCTTGTACTTCCTGGAGTAAAGAACTGTATTTAATAACCCACAGATGACAAGCTGCCTACACAATCAGACCCCAGCTTTCATCTGTTCTTGTGTTAAAGATGATCTTCAGGAAGGTGATGGCCAACTGGGAAGACAGATGTGGAGTGGGAGAGAGAGCTCACTGCTCCACTGAGCACCTGGGGTGCATCAGAGCACACTTGAGACAGATCTGCCTTCTGTCAACCCTCTGGGAGCACAACTGGGTGGCACTAGTAGAAGACTACACCCTTTTCCTCTTGCCCTAAAGGATTGTAGGAATTCAGGCTATTCTGAACTATACCCTTCACATTGGCTTCAGAAGGGATTCATGACAAATGAGAAGCTTTTATAATGTTTGTCCAGTACCCACCTATTATACCAGATTATTATCTTGGACCTAGATATTATGGCTTTTGAGGAGTCTTGAAAAGGAAGAAGAAATTCTTTAGCCAGAATCTGAATCCTGAAGCTGAAAAGACAGCTGTCAAAAGGAAATACTGACTTGTTAAGCTGCTGTGCATGGCTGAGTTTGAAATGTCAGCAGAAAACTGTTCCTCTTTTCTGCTCATGGATGAGGAGGAAGCAGTAAGATGATGATCTGCTACTGAGTCACAACTGCTGGGAAGATGGTACAATGAGTAAAGAATTTAAATTTCTCTTCAAAAGCAGTGCTGACTGCTTTACACACCAACAGGCACTGCCCACAGTGACTGAGATTTAGGAAAATGGATGAGTTCTGAGATTTTTTTAAAAATCTACAAAAATTCAAGATTTAGGTCCTTAAAGATATTAGAAAAAGGACCTGCAAAACTATCCAATCTTAGACTAATGAAATGCTCCTGTGTAGCATTGCTACATGTAGATGTGGCACTTAGGGAATAGTTTAGTGGACTTGGCAGAGCTGGATTTATGACTAAATACAGAAATCTTAAAAGGACTTTTCCAGCCAAAGATTCTATGATTCTGTGATTCAGGTGCAAACCAGCATAGAGAAACTGGCCATTTCTCTTGCCATTTCTAAAGCCTCAAGCAAACAAAAAAAGAAAGAAGTTTTGCCCATCATTTTAAAATCTAGTATGCCTATGAAACATGAATCAAACTCCTACAAATACAAATATATGCAGACCCACGGGCTTTACTTTGTTAGAGAAAACTGAGAATCAATACTAACCTGTGCACAATTCTTCAGGTTGCTAAATGCCTGAAGCCTGAGGCTCTTTTTTGTCCGTAACACTTCTTATTTATCAAAGAGTAAAATACAAACTCCTGAACATATTTAATGTGAATACTGGATTTAAAAAAAAAAAAAAAAAAGAAAAAAAGAAAGAGAAAATATTAATGGTCTCTCTCTATTTTCTTCAGGAAGGGAGAATTTTTTCCCTAGAAAATCCTCATTTCTAAATATGGTAAAATTACCATATGCTTTTTTTGGTAAATGTTAGGGCTCTTCCGCATCTCTGCTTTAAGATATGAATCAATACAGCTCATGGAAAAGTGCTTTTTCTTTAAAAGTACTCACTGACTAATTTACATGAGATATTTCAAGCTGTGGAATTTTTATGAAGAATCTGTTAAGCTTCGTGCTGACATTTGATTAATCACTTGTTTTTAGCAAGAATATTGGCTAATTCTGTCAATGTGACAACAGATGGGGTCAAATATCAATGCCACTGTTGGTGCAAAAAACTCTTAAATAATTTAATGATCAAGAAAAAGAAATGAGTATATCTAAAACAATTTTACTTCCATCTAAACCAGAAATAATGAGCGAAATATGGTCAAATGGCTCATTTTGCAATACATTTTATGTCCTTTGTTCTATAGGAACTTTAAGACATATACAGCAAATAGATCTACAGAACAGGTCTATAGAACCTGATGTTCCTGGCATGTAACAGGATAGTAATGTCTCTAATTGGGTAAAAAGTGAGTATCTGCTTTTCAATAGAGTTCAGGAGGCCAGATTGTCCAAATGTTATCAAACCTGAGTAGAAATGACTCTGTCCCATTTTGAAATGGTGTAAATGTCTACAGAGCATGCAAAGCAGAAGATCTGGCACATTTTAGTCATATGTCTCCTCTGCTCAGCCAGCTTGTAGTCATTTTGATTAATTGCTTTCAGTAATCTTCAGTATTTCAATCTTTGTAGCCACCCCAGGAATAGAGCTCAGATTGCCTTCAGTTCTGTGTTTATTATGAAGGCCTTAAGAGGATGCCATGTATCATGGCAGTGACACGAGACCCTCTGGAAATGTAACGTGATGTGTTTTGCTTGAAGACACAGTTAAAGAGACTGTAACTGCCAGATGAAGCACAAAAGAAAGGAAGATAAGAGCAGTCACTCTATCTGTCTCTCCAAATGATGTTTGGACAGGAAAAAATACTGATATTGTGAAAGGAATTTGTTTGTTTACAGCTTTAAGGAATGAGTTGAGTGACTAAAAGCCTGTATCAAGGCAGCACTAGGAACACAGTGATGGGGAACACAGGAGTGTAGAACTTTCTTTTTCTTTTCTTACCCTTTCCCCATCCCCTCTCTCATGCACAGATGCACGTACTACTTCCTCTATCTCCTTTTTCCTCCTTTTAGGTTCTTCCTGCCATTCCAACTACTTTATTCCTATTATACAGCTGAGGGCAGGAAAAGACAGAATTAATACAGGTCCCACCAATGTATTAAATGTATTAAAACTCAGTTGATACAGAATTCAATAATGAGAACAGCAAACAGAACTTCTTGCCAGAAGCTGAAATCTCAGCTTTCAGCTGAAGCAAAGATAAAATAAAGTAAATAACTCTCTTCCCATGATTCAAAGTTAAGAGCAAAATTCTCAGTGCTGTTGTACTTTTATCCAGTTTTGGCTGCAAGATACTTATGATATTCTTGAGTTGGACATGAAATAAACACCTTCTGCATATCTTATTTTAAATATTAGGGAGTGATATTTGAGCAAAAGTGACACTAAAAATGTGAAGTATCAGCAAAGTCCTGTAAGAGTATATTTCTTTCTGAGGACATTAATAGAAAGCTTTAGTGTGTGCATTGCAAGTTGCATAAAATTACAAAAATTCATGTAACATAAAATTCACATATAAATTGAACATTTTGTCCTCACACTGTTGCAGAAGATGAGAGTACCACCTGGGACCTCAAGTGATTCCTTATACTGGCTCTGTAAAGGCATAGAGTGTTTCAGAAATTATGTAGAAAGGTATAAGTGAGGATCACATTCTGCTTAGTGATTCTTCAAATTCAAGGGTCAAAGGATCAAATATTTACTTTGCACCTGGGCCTTTCAGCTGGAAATGGGTGGCAGGTTCACAGTTATGTGCTTGGATCAGGAGGGAGATATTTAGATTGCTTCTATCTGTGCTCTCACCAACAGCCACACTGTAGAATATAAAGTTTTAGTTTTGCTTTCTTACCTTGTACTTTGAGATGGTTTCAACTTATTTTATATTCAGTGATTTTCCTATAAATTAAGATATTAAACCTTCCCTACATCTTAAATCCAGTGCATCCTAGTCTGTGTTCTATTAAAAGGGGTGTCTACTGCTGATTTTAATACTTTCTAAAAAGGCTGTCTAATGTATACATTTTCTTATTACAGTACTTTAGAGCAGGAGAAAAGAAAAAATACAGGAATGCTTTCTTTTCCTTAGTCACTTCAAATATTCTTTTAGCTCTTTTCCAATAGCAATGACCATAGCACTACATAAACTTAGTTCCCCACAGTTTCAGGTTTCCAACTTTATTCCACTGTTTCCTACAAGAGCAGAGATCAACTAACATTGTTATGATCTTGTACTTGTTCATTCCAGCTCAATGAACTTAGCAGGACTGGCATACTTTGTTTCTTCTGGACTCTATCAAGGATTGTCCATGTGTTCAGGAGTTTTCATGCACATAAGGTTACAGAACATGAAGAACCTCTTCTCTTCTGTAGGCTCCATTCTTTAACACTCATGAGTCTTCTGTTAAAGAACATTGAGAAAAAAAATGTTGCATTTTTCAGAATACTTCACAGTATGATGTAGTTATATTTGACAAAATTACACTGTTAAGGCTATAAAGGCATTATTGCAGACAAGTTTTAGACTTAGAAGAGCAAATGCAAAGAAAAGTTGTGTCTTCCTGTGGGATGTCTGCAGAAATAGAATGTGAAAATAGTGATTTCAAACTCTATTTGATATTTTTACAGTCATGACATAGATAGTTGAAGAAATTTAAACATCAGAAATTTGTAAGAAACAATTACAGGTAATTCTTATCTGCTTTTATCTAGTGCCTCCTTATGCACACAAATTCTTCACTTAGACTTGGCAGAGTGGCTCTACAGATGAATAAGGAATATGAAAGATAACCAGTTTATGAACTGGATCTAGTGACTAGCATTTAACTTCATTCTCCTCTACTACTTATTTTTCTACACACTTTTATTTTCCAAAGGGTTAAATTTTGCCATTTATAACACTTGAATTATGTCCATTTCCCATTATAAAGCTCATCTTACAAATATACTTTATTTCAGCAGACTTTAATATCTGGCCCCAAGTGCCTTGTAGCACAAAATGTGTGCTGTTCTTGGCACTCACAGAAATGGAATAGCACACAGGCAGAACATCACTGCTGGGAGCTCAGGAATCTGAGCTGTGTGTCCACACCACACATCACGTCCATGCTGAGGTCTCCTGGGAATCCCAGCAGTTGTGCAGCTTTGCAAGGTAATGCTGCAGAGGAAGGCAGGTCTCCCTGCCCTGCATCAGAGCATTTACCTTTTCTCTCTCTCTGAACCTTTCCATCTATGTAAATGAAATGAGGACAGATGGTGATGTGGGACTTAAGGCTATTAAACTTAAAAAGTAAAATAATTAAGAAGTCCTCCACATTTAATACCACTTGACAGTGGGAAAAAGAATGGATTTTTAGGATACCAAAAGGAAGCAAAAGGTGGAAGAGAAAAATGATATGTTCCAGCTTGTCTAGAAGTGCATTCTTGACATCACTTTCAGTCTCATTTTATAAGGACCAAAATTCAATGCAAATAACTTTCACTTTTTTTATTCTGGTGAGAGAGATCTGCAGTGAGCTCACTGCTGTAGAATCAACAAAAATCAACATTATGGTTTCAAATATATGAAGGCTATTTCTGGCCTGCAAGCAGTAATTTTGTATTTACTGTGGGCATTTGTACCACAGGTTTGGAGACTCCCATGCATATTTCAGCACAGTTGAAGAGAAGCAGCTTAAGAGTCTTCTATAGTGTGGTCTGAGGCTTCCCTGTCAGACTAAAATTCATTTACAGCATCAAAAGTTTTTTCTGCTTTCTGCAAAGAAACTTTGGATACTGTCATGGTTTGACACCGGCCCAACACCAGGCACCCACGTGAGTGGCTCACTCGCCCTCCTCCGCCACAGCTGGGCAAAGAAGGGAAAAGGAAGAAAAAAAGTTAATGAATGCTTCATAAGTGAGGTAAGGACTGGAGAAATATTTCATGGGCAAAACTTTAGTTACAAAGTGAGATTTATTACTAAAAGAATCAGAGGACAATAATGAGAGATAAAATAAGCCCTTAAAACACCTTATCCCCCAGCCCTTCCCTCCTTCCCACAGACAGTGCAGGGATACTGGGCATGGGAGTTTGGTCAGTTCATCACCGAGATTTTCTCCCACCTCTCCAGGATCTCTGCATCCCCCGTGGATCCCCATGGGCTGAGGGTGGATTCTCTGCATCCCCCGTGAATCCTCGCGGGCTGTGCTTGGATCTCTGCATTCCCCATGGATCCCCATGAAGGGGCCAGCTGCTTCACCATGGTCTCACCAGGACCTGCAGAGGAATCTTGGCTCAGGTGCCTGGAGCTCCTCCTGCCCCTCCTCCTCTGACCTTGATGTGTCCATGTTTTTTTCCTCACATGTTCTCATTTCCTCCTCTTCTCTGACTACAAGCAAAAACCCCATGGCTTTCATTTTCTTCTTAAGTATGTCATCACAGAGGCATGACCAGCCTCTCCCATCAGCCCAGCTTTGGCCAGCAGCATGTCCATCTTTAGAGCCATCAGGGTTTGGCTCTGCTGCCCATGGCAGAAGCTTCCAGCAGCTCCTCACAGGGGCAATCTTCATGGCCCCTTGCTACCCAAAACCTGGCCATGCCAAACCAATACAGATACATGACAGAAAACTCACTAAAATCCACTCTTTCCCCTCTCCCTCAAAAGAAAAAAAAAAAAAATCAATCTGTATCTCTCAAAATCCTTAGAGAAAGAGGAAGGTTAAATTAAAAAAAAAAAAAAAAGAAGATTTTATGCAGGTTGTGCTAGTGTGCTGCCTAAAGCCAGACTGGCATTAATTTGGATTAATCCCCATGAGTTAGTTATCTACAGACAGAAGTTCCTTGAGAAAAGGAAATAAAAGAGGTGTTAAACCACCTAAATTAATTGATACTGTTTTTAAATTTCTAATATTGCTTTCTGTCATGTACGCCAGTCTCCTTCCAACCACGGGAAAAGACAAGGAAAAACAGGAAAAGAAGTATTTTTTTCTTAGTTATTTTCTAAGTAGGCATTTTTTATTGATTTGTTCAAGTGTTACATATTTATTGCAAATTGATACATGATCTAAGCCTCTCAAGTAAAGCAGAGTAACTTTATTTCATGATCTCTCCTTATCAAGATGAGACAACCAAAATTGATTATGTTTCAGAATTAATATCAATCCCATCCTTACCTGTCACATATACACTGACTCTGAGAAAGCATGTTCCACACCAGACTAGAAAAGTAATTGGGAAATACAGAATATTTTGCTTTTCAGTCATATGTGATTGCTGCCATATTTAGAATGTTTAGTGAAGCACATCAAATACTCTGTGAAACAAACAGCTCTTTTTAGAACTTGCATTTTTTCTATTCTATGCCTATTTCCTGTACAATTATGCTTGAACAAAATTCTGAAAACACATTTCATTTGGTAAGAAGTAGATGCAGAGTGTGTTGCAATGAGCCACAAAAGACTGTATTACTATATTACATAATAGATGCCTTTCAGCCTACACTGCCACCTACCCTAAATATGCAAATATTTATTTTTAAATTATTATTATTCTAATGAAAATGAAACTTCTCTGTAACATTAACAACAAATATTAAAGCACGTGCAGAAGCACAACAAATGTGAAATGCTGACTTATAAAAATATACAACCTACAGCGAAAATAGGCTTCATTGCACTAGCCTATTTACAACCATGGATCAATGTCATCACTGAATTTGAAGAAATTGTTGTTAGGCTAGGTAATGTTAGTTTACAAATATAGAGATCCTTGCAAAGAAGGAAGTCTTTGTAAATAGTTAAAGAGTATGCAGACTTCATGTGCAGACTTCATTAAGCATTTTTCTCATGGTTTGCTGTAGCAGCATTGGCTCTGATTTAGTAATCTCATGAGATTGCCTATTCCTGCTCTTCATATGAGAGTACCATCACTCTTCTAATTTCATAAAAAAATATTAAAATAGGAAAGCACACAAAGCTTCAGCATTTTGGGTGCTGCATTTCAGTGTGCCTTCCCACTAACTTTTCTTTTTTTTCCTGGGATCTTAACTGCTCATTGAAATTTACATCTGAAACAAGGTCCTAACCAAACTTGTCTACCATCATCCAACAAGCTCTCAGGGCACATATCTGTCTGTATAATTCTCATAAAGTACCTCAGAAGTGGCACTTGTGCAAGAAGGAGTAGAACAATTGCCACACCTTGACAACAGAAGCTTTCTTTGGTTTTGCTAAATAAACCTGAAGTTAAGTTCTTCTGCTACCATTGATCAAATCTTCTACACTTTTTTTTTTTTTTTTAACCTCATTGCATGCCCTAACCCATCCCTGAAGCTGTCTTCAGCAGGAGTTATTTTCTTTCATCTTTGATCTGTCCTGGGCTTTGGCAAAAGTAGAGTGGCCAGCAGATTGAGGGAGGTGATTCTGCATGGCCAGGCTTTGGTAGCGGTGGAGCTGCAGGGGGGCTTTTGTGAGAAGCTGTCAGAAGCTTCCTCCTGTGTGGCAGAGCCAATGCCAGATGGCTCTAAGATGCACATGCCACTGGCCAAGGCTGGGCCAGTTGGAGATGGTGGTGACACCTCTGTGATACCAGATTTGAGAGGAAGGAAAAAGAGTTACTGCACAGATGTAATTGCGGTCAGAGAAGAGCAAGGTGAGAACATGTGAGAGGAGCAATTGTGCAGACACCAGGGTCAGTGGAGAAGGAGGGGCTCCGGGTGCCAGAGCTGAGATTCCTCTGCAGGCCAAGGTGCAGCCCACGGTGAGGCAGCTGTGCCTCTGCAGCCCATGGAGGGCAGGGGGATGCAGAGATCCACCCACAGCCCATGGAGGAGACCCAGACTAGAGCAGGTGGATGCCTGAGGGGAGGCTGTGAACTTGTGGGAGGTTTGTGATGGTATAGGCTCCTGGCAGGTTTCCTGGTAGGATTTGTGACCATGTGGAGGACCCACACCAGAGTAGACTGTGCCTGAAGGACTGAACCCTGTGGGAGAGTGATCCAAGTTGTGGCAGTCTGTGGAGGAGTGTTGTTTGTGCGGTGGACTCATGGTAGAGCAGGGAAGGACTCCTCTCTGTGAGCAGCGGAAGAAACAACCTGTGATGAACCTCCATTCTCATCTCCCTGCTCTGCTGGGATAGAAGGTAAAGGTGGGAAGGAGAGAGGGGTAAAAGGAAGGGTTTTTTAAGGTCTTGTTTTACTTCTCATTATCCTGCTCTGACTTTGTATCCCCACTTTCCCCACCCCCTTAAAAAAAAAAAAAAAAAAAATCAATCTGTATCTCTCAAAATCCTTAGAGAAAGAGGAAGGTTAAATTAAAAAAAAAAAAAAAAGAAGATTTTATGCAGGTTGTGCTAGTGTGCTGCCTAAAGCCAGACTGGCATTAATTTGGATTAATCCCCATGAGTTAGTTATCTACAGACAGAAGTTCCTTGAGAAAAGGAAATAAAAGAGGTGTTAAACCACCTAAATTAATTGATACTGTTTTTAAATTTCTAATATTGCTTTCTGTCATGTACGCCAGTCTCCTTCCAACCACGGGAAAAGACAAGGAAAAACAGGAAAAGAAGTATTTTTTTCTTAGTTATTTTCTAAGTAGGCATTTTTTATTGATTTGTTCAAGTGTTACATATTTATTGCAAATTGATACATGATCTAAGCCTCTCAAGTAAAGCAGAGTAACTTTATTTCATGATCTCTCCTTATCAAGATGAGACAACCAAAATTGATTATGTTTCAGAATTAATATCAATCCCATCCTTACCTGTCACATATACACTGACTCTGAGAAAGCATGTTCCACACCAGACTAGAAAAGTAATTGGGAAATACAGAATATTTTGCTTTTCAGTCATATGTGATTGCTGCCATATTTAGAATGTTTAGTGAAGCACATCAAATACTCTGTGAAACAAACAGCTCTTTTTAGAACTTGCATTTTTTCTATTCTATGCCTATTTCCTGTACAATTATGCTTGAACAAAATTCTGAAAACACATTTCATTTGGTAAGAAGTAGATGCAGAGTGTGTTGCAATGAGCCACAAAAGACTGTATTACTATATTACATAATAGATGCCTTTCAGCCTACACTGCCACCTACCCTAAATATGCAAATATTTATTTTTAAATTATTATTATTCTAATGAAAATGAAACTTCTCTGTAACATTAACAACAAATATTAAAGCACGTGCAGAAGCACAACAAATGTGAAATGTTGACTTATAAAAATATACAACCTACAGCGAAAATAGGCTTCATTGCACTAGCCTATTTACAACCATGGATCAATGTCATCACTGAATTTGAAGAAATTGTTGTTAGGCTAGGTAATGTTAGTTTACAAATATAGAGATCCTTGCAAAGAAGGAAGTCTTTGGAAATAGTTAAAGAGTATGCAGACTTCATGTGCAGACTTCATTAAGCATTTTTCTCATGGTTTGCTGTAGCAGCATTGGCTCTGATTTAGTAATCTCATGAGATTGCCTATTCCTGCTCTTCATATGAGAGTACCATCACTCTTCTAATTTCATAAAAAATATTAAAATAGGAAAGCACACAAAGCTTCAGCATTTTGGGTGCTGCATTTCAGTGTGCCTTCCCACTAACTTTTCTTTTTTTTCCTGGGATCTTAACTGCTCATTGAAATTTACATCTGAAACAAGGTCCTAACCAAACTTGTCTACCATCATCCAACAAGCTCTCAGGGCACATATCTGTCTGTATAATTCTCATAAAGTACCTCAGAAGTGGCACTTGTGCAAGAAGGAGTAGAACAATTGCCACACCTTGACAACAGAAGCTTTCTTTGGTTTTGCTAAATAAACCTGAAGTTAAGTTCTTCTGCTACCATTGATCAAATCTTCTACCCTTTTTTTTTTTTTTTAACCTCATTGCATGCCCTAACCCATCCCTGAAGCTGTCTTCAGCAGGAGTTATTTTCTTTCATCTTTGATCTGTCCTGGGCTTTGGCAAAAGTAGAGTGGCCAGCAGATTGAGGGAGGTGATTCTGCATGGCCAGGCTTTGGTAGCGGTGGAGCTGCAGGGGGGCTTTTGTGAGAAGCTGCCAGAAGCTTCCTCCTGTGTGGCAGAGCCAATGCCAGATGGCTCTAAGATGCACATGCCACTGGCCAAGGCTGGGCCAGTTGGAGATGGTGGTGACACCTCTGTGATACCAGATTTGAGAGGAAGGAAAAAGAGTTACTGCACAGATGTAATTGCGGTCAGAGAAGAGCAAGGTGAGAACATGTGAGAGGAGCAATTGTGCAGACACCAGGGTCAGTGGAGAAGGAGGGGCTCCGGGTGCCAGAGCTGAGATTCCTCTGCAGGCCAAGGTGCAGCCCACGGAGAGGCAGCTGTGCCTCTGCAGCCCATGGAGGGCAGGGGGATGCAGAGATCCACCCACAGCCCTCAGAGGAGACCCAGACTAGAGCAGGTGGACGCCTGAGGGGAGGCTGTGAACTTGTGGGAGGTTTGTGATGGTATAGGCTCCTGGCAGGTTTCCTGGTAGGATTTGTGACCATGTGGAGGACCCACACCAGAGTAGACTGTGCCTGAAGGACTGAACCCTGTGGGAGAGTGATCCAAGTTGTGGCAGTCTGTGGAGGAGTGTTGTTTGTGCGGTGGACTCATGGTAGAGCAGGGAAGGACTCCTCTCTGTGAGCAGCGGAAGAAACAACCTGTGATGAACCTCCATTCTCATCTCCCTGCTCTGCTGGAATAGAAGGTAAAGGTGGGAAGGAGAGAGGGGTAAAAGGAAGGGGTTTTTAAGGTCTTGTTTTACTTCTCATTATCCTGCTCTGACTTTGTGAGTAATAAAGTCAATTAATAACCTAACTGGAGTTTGTTTTGCCCATGATGGTGTTTGGTGAGCGATCTCTCCGAGTCCTTAACTCACAAATCCTTTGTTATATTTTCTCTCATCTGTCCAGCTGTGGAGGGGAATGACGAAGTTGTTTTGGTGGGTGTCTGGCATCTAGCCAGAGTCAACACACTACAGCTCCTCTCAGCTGAGGATTACTGCATCCAGCTCTGAGATCCTCAGCACAAGAAAGACATCAACATGTTGGAACAATTCCAGAGGAGGGTCACCAAGACATTTACACCTCTTGTATGAAGATAGGCTGAGAGAATGAAGCCTGGAAAAGAGAAGCCTTCAAGGTGACCTAATTTCACCCATACAGGACCCGAAGGCAAACTATGATAAAGATTAAGAGGGACTTTTTACAAGAACGTGTAGTCTCAGGACAAGGGGCGTGGATTAAACCTAAAAGAGAGTAGGTTTGGATGAGATATTTGGAGGAAGCCAGTTCTTTGCAGTGTAGTTCAGAGACACTGACACCGGTTGCCCAGAGAAGCTGTGGATGCTGCATCCCTGGAGGTATTCAAGATCATTCTGGGTGGAGCTCTGAGAACCTGTTCTTCCCATGGCAAGGGAGTTATTATGAGATAATCTTTAAGGTCCTTTCCAATCCAAACCATTCTATGGTTCTGTGATTCTGTGATCTTCCATTCACATGAATAAATAATAGACAAATGCAGCAGCTCTTGGGACATTGAAGAAAAGCTACAGTTTCTGGCAATAAGCTATTAAAATCTGACAAGGAGATACAATCTACTAATCCAGCTGTAGCATCTACTTTAATATAAAAACTTTCCAAGAGCCTCTTAAACTTGAATAAATCATGCTCTAATGGCAATCATGCACAAATCGTGATCTAAAAAAAATTACCAATTCTTTTGCTGTATGGGAAGTATCTATATCTCTCCTCTTCTAATAAGATCACTTGCTGCTATTTTTGATAGCATGAACAATGTTGAGCTAAAGGGTAGCAAGGCATATTTTTCCTGAATATTTACTCACTTTGTCTTTAGAAATATTCAGAGAATAATTGCTTGTGAGGTCCCTCAAGTGCCAATTTCAAAGGTAATCATGAGCTGTGCAATAGTATAAATATCAAGAACAAAAATTTATAGCTGAAGCAATATGTCTAAACTATTCCTTCTCTATTTTAATTTCGCACATTGTTTTTCTTTTTCACATGTAATTTCAGGTTTTTTTTATAAAATCTGTCTGAGTTGAAAGAAGCAGCAATATCTCTGATTAAGGAATGTGCTATTGGGAGATATTTAACAAGCAAAGACTGAGTAAGAGCTCTACTCTTCCTCTACTTTGTGTTTCCTGAAAGCAGTACCACTTCTGATTCCAATCTCCCAGAGCCTTTTGAATTCCTCATTTCTGATGTATAATGGAGAATCTATATGTTCCTCAGAAGATTAGTCTTACATAAACAAACTCATAAAAAATAATGTATTTTTTCTTTCATTCTTTAGCCTTTCTGTAATCAAGCATTTTTTAATAAAAAGCTTCCTCCAATCCTTCTAATTTCTTTTTTTTTTTTTTTTCTTTAATTTCAGGTGCCACCACACTCTTCTGATCACAGGTGCTTGAGGCATATGCTACAATCTCATAAGGAAGATAAAAAACTTACATAAAGGGTAGCTAATGCTTGTATCCTGGAGGACTTTTTTTCCTGACAAATATTTTTTGTGTTAGCAACTTTCCTGCTATTTTGAGTTCTGTTTTTTCTGCCTTCTTAGACTCCACCTGATTTTCCCTGTAATTGTCCTGTATAGTCTGTGTTACAGAAAAATGCCCTGAATTAGAGTTTCACAATATCAGAAATTACACTACCTCTATTCAGTTTAGTTGCATCAATATATTTTACTTCAGCCTTCAGGCAGGGTTTTTTTATCTTTGTTCTGATTTTTTTAGAAATAATCAAAGATCAGACTGACTGGAGATTACCTGCCAGAGAAAGACATATTTAATGAATGCAGAGTAAAAACAAAAGTCAACCTTTTTTTGCCTTAGGAAGGTGGGG
Organism: Pyrgilauda ruficollis; assembly: GCF_017590135.1. Classification (NCBI taxonomy): domain Eukaryota; kingdom Metazoa; phylum Chordata; class Aves; order Passeriformes; family Passeridae; genus Pyrgilauda; species Pyrgilauda ruficollis. Next base: position 13,110,284 of record NW_024524266.1, read on the forward strand.
AAAGGGGTTCTGGAGTTCTCCCTTCTGGCTCCTAGTTTTGGGCTCTGTGGGCCTGGACTATGCCTCCTCCATTCCTGTCCCCCCAATTACCTGAATTCCCTTCCTGTTCAAAGAACTCTCTTCCCTCTTTCCTCACCAGACCTACTGGTACACTAGTTATGCGTAAAAGAGGAAAGGCCAGGCTTCAATGACGGTGCTTAAAGGCATTTACCCAAGTTGCAAAAGGCCAAATGTTAAATGCTTTAGAAGGTCAAGAGTAAGAGACCCAGAGGTGTGAATCCTGCTTATTTTTGTGAACTAAGCTCCTTCTGTCTGTATGTGTCAGAGAGTAAACAGAAAAGCCAGATAAAACACAGAGCACAATGAAACACAATTTTGTTTTAATGTGTATGCCAACAGTGAGCCATGGGATAGGGAAATTAAGACTGTTGAGTATATTACTTTGCTGAGAAATGGAGAGGGTTTTTGGACAGGGAATTTGGTCCTTCAAAATATATATTTCAGAACCCAATGGAAATGAAAAGGCAGATGCACATATTTCCTGTCACAGACGACAGCTGGTTTCTGATGGGAATTCATTCCCAGTGGGAATAATGGTCAGTTAAAATGAGGAGAGCAGTGCCAGGAAACTAGTAGACAATGCCATATATTTTAGGACAAAGCATGTAGGATAACCAGCTTCCAGTTTGTAAAAACAAAGTAAATAAAAGAAAGATATTACCAAAGTTACTTTAGGTCAGAAACTTCTCACTATGAGGAGGAGCAGCTGAGGGAGCTGGGAGTGTAAAGCCTGGAGCAAGGAGTGTCAAGGAAGATTTCATTGTCCTTGACAACTAACTGAAAGGTGGTGGTAGTGATGCCTAAACATTTTTTTTAGTTCTTTGTATATTTTTCATATATTTATAGCCTTGTAGATTTTAAAAATATAATTGTATGGTCTCTAGTGCTTTTTCTGCCCTTTCTCACAATAAACTAACCCTTACTGAAACATTCTTGAAATTCTGTTTAGTCTTGTTCTTAAGAAGAGAATTCCTGACAAGAACATCTGTTTTCCTCCAGAACTTAAGAGACATAACAAGAAATGGAACAAAGAAACCCCTGGACCAACTCCAAGGGGCAGACCCATTGGTGGATTACTGGGGCAACTGATCTATTGGATATACCTGCCAGATGTACTAATAATTAATCTTAAAAAAACGATAAAAATCCTTTATCACACATGTGCAGAGACACATTTGTGCACCTGAAAGCTTTCATTAAAAAATTGCTTTTTTTGCCTTGTCACTTTAGCACTGTTGTCAGTTTTGTCTTTTGAATCCAGGCAACAGCAGCAAGGAAGGAATTGGCCGCTTTTTCCAGGAAACTGTACCAGGACAGGAGGAAATAACCTCAAGATTCACTAGAGGAGTTCAGGCTGGACTGAATTATCAGAAATAATTTCTTCACTGAAAGGGTGGTTAGGCATTGGAATGGGCCACCCTGGGAAGTGGTAGAGCTACTGTTCCTGGAAGTGTTAATGAAAAGACTGGATGTGGCACTCAGTGCTATGGTTTAGTTGACATGCAGGTGTTAAAGGTCAGACTCAATAATATTGGAGGTCTTCTCCAACGTTAATGATTCTATGATATATGATATCTCCATCCCTCCTTTTTTTTTTTTTTTAGGCTTATTTCAATGGAGCTACAATGAGTGCCCCACCCCTCCTTTGTTTTCATTTAAGGCTTGTTCCTAAAACAAAGTATTTTGATACATGTCATAAAGGCTTCAATCATATTTCTATTTACATTGAGACCTTGTGACAAAAGAATACATTTTATTAAATATTTAAAGTGATTTGAAAAAAATTGAGTATGCAAATGGTAAAAAATAAAAAATATGTAAAAGGAATATGATCTAGTTATTTCTGCAAAGTCAGGCCTGAATGGAGGTAATTACAGTCCTGAAAAAGACACAGGAGGGGTTAAAGTATTGGGTGTCTCTTCTTGCTGTCTCTTAAGAATTAATGTGCAAAAGAAATCTGTAAGTTTATTTTAATGGTGTGTTTTGGATAACTTCCTATAAAAAATATATGGCCTGTATGGTGCACTATATCATTAAGCTGTAGTATTTCACAGCAAAGATATTTTTGCAAGAGCTAGCCTGCAATTTAATCATAACTACAGTATTTCATTCTTAGTATATAAATACATTCTTTATGAAACATGCAATTCTAATTTAGAATTTTAAAAGGACTGATTAAGTACATGCTGAAGTTAACAAATAAAAATCTTTGTCTGCAAGCACTGGGCTTTACTGCCAGGTTAGGTAAAAATGTTTAAATCAAATCACATTTTTTTTACATGTTATGTTATTTAGGACCCACTCCACATATTTTGGAACAATGTTGTGGAAGAGACAACACATTTTTGAAAGAGTGAGTATGCATCTGGGAGGGTCTCATATGACACATCTTTAGATGAACTGCTAGAAAAATAAAATGACAGTCCATAAATAGAAGCTGGCATGCTGCGGCAGAATAATAATTCTTCCCTTTGCTGTTCTGGACAAAGAAGACAAAACCAATTCAATCTGCACTACACTGCATTATGGCATATTACATCCATTATTCCAAATAAGCTTGATTAAAATGTAATTAATGTGGTGCTAGCTTGCTATTAATGTCTCATGAATAAGATATTTTCTATTGTTTACTGGTACATTGCTTTTTGTTTGTAATGTGTATCACAAATATACTTGATCAGTTTTATTGTATTTATTTAAATGTGTTCCACTTCCTACTTTTGCTGGTAAATATATTTTATGTTCTCATCTTCACTATTTGAGATCCAACCTCTCTGACCAGTCTCAGAGAAAAGATGAGTCCAGGAAGGCTGGATATTCTCCAAGAAGGAAATCTTAAAGGCTCAGGAACAGGCCATCCCCACCGGCTGGAAGACAAGATGGTGGGGAAGACTGGCCCAGCTGGTCAGAAAGTTTTGGCTGGAACTCAGGAATAAAAGGAGCATATATGACCTGTGGAACAAGGAGCATGCAGGAGGACTAAAATAATGTAATGAGCTTATTCAGGGAGAAAAACTGAGAGGACAAAGTCCAAATAGAAATTTGGACTAGTGCTGTAAAGGCAATAAAAATATTTCTACAAGTATTATAGAGATCAAAGGATGGCTAAGAAGAAACTTCATCCTTTGTTGGATATAACAGCAAACATAGTGGCAAAGGAGGTGGAGGAAGAATCTGGGTACTTAACGAAAGTCCTACTTGAGTAATCTGATCTGCTGGGAGATGACTCACTGGGGGGGTGAGGGAGAGGGTGTGGGTGTGATCTGCCTTTAGTAAAGCTTTGACATGTTTCCTACAGCATCCTCCTGGAGGAATTGGCTGCTTGTGGCTTGGGAAGGTGCACTCTTCACATGGTAAAAACCTGTCTGGATGGCTGGGCCTAGAGAATGGAGGGGAATGGGGTTAATCCTGCTGCTGACTGGTCACCAGTGGTGTTACCTAGGGCTCAGCACTGGGGCTGCTCCTGTTTAACATCTTTATCAATGATCTGGATGAGGGGATTGAGGGGAGTGGGACAGAATGAGACAAGAAGGGCAGGGCACTATTAAGGGCCTGACAGACTCACAGAATTACAGAATGCTTTGGGTAAAAGGGAGCTCTAAAGGTCTTGTTGTCCAAACCCATGCCACGGGCAGGGACATTTTTCACCTGGATCAGAGTCTCAGTCGATGATGTGATTGATAAGATTCTGCATCTACTGATTGACAAATACGGGGGTGGCAGAGAACTGTGAAAACAGTGCATGAGCACATGCTGAGCTCTTGGAATTTGAGAAGTGCACAAGTGTGGCTTAGTTTGTAATCAATATGCATTACCATTTATTTAAATACTTCACTGACCTCTAGTACTATAATGTTAAAATATTTAATTTACAGAAAAAAATAGAAATAAAATTTTTATACAAAAACCACCATGAATTGTAGAAGGTCTGTAATTCAGGCAAAACAATCTTCAGTGTATTGAGATACATTAATATGAGAAGATTTTGATGTTGATTGGACAATTTCTTTTTGTTTATAATGAAGACTCCGTGTAGCTGAGGTAACATCTTTAAAGCTAATTTTGGGGGGCCCAAAAATAGATTTTCCAATCATTATGAATTACAGTACTTTGTATAATTTAGTGCTATAAAACATTCTCACATGCTATTTGTAACTCTGAACTTGCAATTGTTTTATTTTCCTTTTTACCCAAATCATCTGAGGCCATATGATAGAAAATGATGACTCAAGAATTGTTAAGTCTAGCAAAACAATTCCCCATATTTATTCTCATTTGAGAAAACTTTTATATGAAAATATGCCTCAGGATGAGTCCATAATCCTCATGACAATCATCATGAAGGTCAGAAAACCAAATTCTGTTCTGTTCTTGGTACAATCCAAAACGAAAAAAAGACACATTCATGTTTTAAAGATACTAAGTCCATTTGGAAATGTTCTGTACAAATGCCCTTCCTAAATTAATGATATCTCGTAATAATACCTTTCCATCTCAAATATGTATTAATTATCACATACAGCAGTTACAAAGCTTTTTCTGTATCCTTTGATAAATGCTGACTCTTAACAGTTGAATTAGGAAGTGCTTTGCTAAAAGTTAGATGGTTTTGAGAAATGAGGTTTCTGATAAGCTGATTGTTCCATTATTATGCTCTTCCTCTGCCTCCTACTTAATTCTCTTTTTACCATTGATTTGCATCAAAAATTTGCTGATGGTTCAGAATTCTCATCTTATCCTTATGACTTGTAGAAGAATGTTGTACAACCTAGATCAGATTATTCATGAGTGAGATGAAATTCCTTTACATGGGAAACAGAATAGAAAAGTATTACTATACTGCAGTTCTTACAGTGCTGCATCTTTTTGACACTAAAGGACATGGCAGATGATGAAGGCAGCTGTATTAATGCACTGGGTGTGGGTGTCTGTGTAAAGAAAATTTACATTTGAATATTAAATGCATTGATTGCTCTGTGCTTTAAAAATGCTTTACATGAAAGAAACAGGTATTTTGATATGATCAGTTGTTGCTGACAAATGAACTGTTCATAGCTGATATGATTAATGGTGTCTGGCAAATGAAAACTTACATTTGATGTTGAATACGTTTTTGCCCTTGCCCTTTCAGCAGCATGATTGGAGAATACTTAAATGTCAACTTGCACTTAAATATAAGTCTGAGCATTTACAGTCATCTCATTTCATGCTTATTTGGCTTGGGAAGAAAATATTTACTATGAAGCTTGAGAAATGGTCTAACAATACATAGAAAATTTTTATAAACTGGATATAAAAATTTAGCCCTTGAATAGGAATGAACAGTTTGGCTTTTAAATGAAACTATGCCTAAAAATTAGTTGGCAGTGAGGTCCTCAAGTGATAACTGCGTTTCCTTGTAGGAGAATGTTGAGTTTGTTCAAAGGTCTGTAATTCCAACCTAAGATCACATTAAGGAAACTTGATTGATAATGTCACTGCAGACCTTTTATATCAAAGTATTCTGTGCAGGAAGACAATTCAAAGAACATAAGATACATACAGCATCTTAAAAGGCTGGACAAAACTGAAGTGACCTGTCCCAGATTTTGCTGTTAAAGAAACAAAATAGGAGGAACAAAATTTGATTTCTTGACTGATGGGAGCAATATTCACTTTTGCTCTGGTGGTGGAGAAAGGATCTATGGCAGGGTGGTGAGCAGAGTGGTAAGACTGCAAGTAGAAATCTCTCCCTCACTGTCTTAAGTTATGCAAATGTCCCACTCTAAGAAATTACTCTAAAGCACAGGTCTTTCCTGAAACACCATGCAGAAGAACTGAATTTGTTTGCTTAACTCCTCAGCTGGCTGATGGACTTGATGCCAAATGAAAGCAGAGACATGAGGAACGTTGAGTAAAGTTGGGTGTTCTAATGGCAGCAGCAGTCTCAGGCTGCCTGGAATCTGTGGCTGCCTGTTCTGCCCATACCCACCACCACTTCTGCTACACAGCCACAGGTCTGTTCAAATACATTTCTATCTGGGTAGCATTAACTCCTTCTACAATATGCCCCAATTCAGAAATTCAGAAGACTGGAGTAAGGACTAACAGCTATAGAAATTTCTTCCGATGTTTTTTTTTTTTTTTTTTGGTTTGTTGTTTGGTTTATTTATCTGAAGTGTAAAGAACAACACCTCCATTTTTGTATTAAGCATCTTATTCTTGCATCCTTTGGTAAGAATTTTCCCAAGAGAAGATCTAAATTTGGTCTCTGAAAAATGGCATATCATGTTCACTGATGCTTCTGAAACACCTAGACCAAACATCTTCTCTGACGAGTACAGAGAGTGAAAAATACAGGGAAAATAGCAAAGGATTAAGTGTTGCACTAATATTAAATAAAGATTCTCAGATTTAGGTTAAGGTCAAGAATAATCCTTTCAAGGGTTTAGGTCATATTTGTCTGCTTTTGTTAAAATTTCAGTCATCTGAGGCTGGGATCTGATGGACGAGAGTGGACAATTTGGACTGATGTTGGAAAGGTCATCTTTCAGCAGCAGATTGTGGGCTTATCTTTCTAAATAACTATTTTAGTATTTGTGAATGTGCTTAAGAAATTGAAAGTTTAGGTTTTAAAAGAGTCAGTGGAAAACAAAACTAAATAAACACTGGTTCTCACGTAGTTGAATGCAGCTCTGAATATTTTCTAGAAATAAATCCCAAATGAAGAGCCTTGGATGGACTGGGGAGATTATACATTTGCTAGAAATTCAAGGCAACAATAAAAAGTTGCTCTCAGGCTTAATAAGGCAGAACTACTGAAACAGTACCTTCAAATGTACCAGAGTATATTTAGCAGTGCTTAATATTTTCAAGTTCATGATTTATTGGTTGGACCATAGTTGATGACATCTGTGCAGCTCAATAGCTGTTCAAATAATGGGAAGAATAGCAGCAGTTTTGTCTAGTAATAAAAGGATAAATTCATTCTGGTGTTGAAGCAGCTTTAAGGCTGAGCAATAATGGAAGAGGCACAAGAGAACCTAGAATATCTGTGAAAGAGGCAGTGATATTATAGATACAGCAGTGGATTTGACTGCAATATAATGTAGAAGAATTGCTCTGGAGGACTGGTAATCTATTAAAAAAGGCAACTGCAGACATAAAAATTATGTGTAGGTTGTATTACTGCAAATACATTTTAAAGCTTTCTTTCACAAAAAGAAAGCATTTCCAGAGAGATGGATGGGTAAAGAGCAGAGTATTCAGCCCGGACAGGAATGCCACTGGTGCTTCCTCACTGCAGAGGCACACTTGGAAATGTTGCCCTCAAAGAGTATTAAATGTAAATGTAACATGTTCCCTTCTGCTTTTAATTTGACAAATCAGAACTGGGTCTTTCAGCTACGTTGTATACTTTGAAGTTTCTTTCCCTCAAAACCACTTTCCTAATTTTTAACTATTAGAAACATATCACACTCTCTCTTCCCCCTCCCCTCAAACAGGCAAAGACATTGAGGCACCTGAGACTGCTCTAATTAAAATTTTAATTATACAAAAACTTCAACTTAGTTAGAGAGAAGAATTGTGACAGTTTTTCCCTAGCTTATCAACTGGCTGTTTCATGAAGGAAGTAATGTCAATTTTAGAAGTAGAACCTTGAATAACTAGACAGCAATGACAATGATAAATCAGACATTTTAGCCAGCACGAAAAAAATAGCAGCTAGTGCACACACGTTTACTGGGTTCTCTTGTACAGTCTACACAGAATTCAGACTCATTTTCTCTCTAGTACACTGCTTGCCTCTAGAGTTTTTGAAGTTGGGATGCTTTCTCCATAGGGAATTCTAGGCCAACATTTCGGGAAGTATAATGATTCCCTAATACATGCACGAGGAGAAAAGAAAGGGCATTGGAAGCTCATTAAGTACAAACTCATGGCACTGCATAGCCTATTGATGCCTGGCAGTAAAATTTAGAACTCTGGTTTCAGGTCTGCAGAAGAAAGTATAATGCCACTGTGATTCATGGCAGATTTTTAACAACAATGACATTACCCTTAAGGGCAAATAATTCTTCTAAACTGCATGCAGCTATGAGACAGAAAGATGACAGAGGATATGACCAAAATTAATAGAAAGAAACCTTTTTTTTGGCACAAGCCAGATTTGAATGAATCTAATTTTTGTTTGTTATTCTGTTCCTGAATGCTCTGTGGTTCCTCTGATGGAAAACCTCTTGTATATGTTCGTATGTTTGGGCTGTCTGAGTTGCCATCTCAGGAATTACACCTTATACTTATCCCAAAGGCCAGCGTCTCTCTGTGGAAAGCTTACTGCCTCTGAAGCAGACTTGGCCCTTTGCTTGAGAGTCAATAGACACTCACCTCTTCTGAGAGGAGATGAACTATATTCAGGAAAAAAGAGTATACCCTTAAATTTTGAAGTCCTTGAAAAAGATTTTATAATAAGAGTTTTGTTCCACCATTTATTATTACCATTACTACTACTATAACCTGGCTGCATTAAAATGTTCATGCAAGAGGGAAGAACAGAGAGAAATGTTATCTGAGACTCCTAGTACAGTTTATCATCTTGAATCTTTTAGAAACTAGAACTGAATAAAAACGAAGTTGAACAAATCTGATGAGAACTGTTGTTACTACTCTGTGAAGTTACATTAAGTAATTTCTGATAACCTCCCATAGCTGAAATGACTTCCTCTCTTCCCCTCCAAATTGTTGTTAATATATCAAAGAGTTTGGTAATATCTTATGACCTTCTTGGACTTTCCTTTGTAAGCACTACCAATCCATTTCTACATATTCATCATTCATGGAGAAGAAAACCTGGCTGCAAGCTTTATTCACTCTTATGATACATTCGTTGAGGTTTGGGTAGTCTTAAAGTACCTAAGAATCTGATGCACTGATCATAAAATGTCAAAGTTTCAAATTATTATGGATTCCTTGCCCTAATTGTCAAGGTAGATCCTGCTTTGTATTAAATGAGCAAATTCAACCCCAAAAGATATACTCTAGTTAGATAATACATAGCCAAAATATCTTTCAATGAAACTGTTGCATCAAGATTTTGCTCATTTCATGCTATGGTTATTCATGAATAAAGTATTATATGTTTGGATTGTCAAACCTGACTTTTCAATAAAAAACCCATAATTTAAAGAATGTAAGAATAAATATTAATAGCAAGAGACAGGAACACTTGCTCCAGGAAAATATATTACGGAAAAAATTATTTTGATTGGATCTTAAAGTGAGCTGTAAATGTTCTGCACAAACAATGTTATTTCTTATTGATGTTTTAAATCTCCATGCAGCATTTTAGCACTCATTAAAAATATAAATCCATAGCAGTAACATGAACTTACTACATGGTATACTGTATACCATTAAAAGTCTCCTAAAGGCAGAGTTGTTTTTACTTTCTTGTTTTTTTCCCCAGGGATTTGGCCCTGTGGTGTCAGATTTCATCATTCATAGCTAGATTTGCTATTTCACTGGCTACAGTATATTGTATAGTATTTTCTTGTAGAATTAGTTCTTGAAGACTATTAAATGCTTCCCATCAGAGAAAGTTTTTTAAAATTAATATGGATATATAATAGAATCACAGAAATATTTGGGTTAGAAGGAACCTTAAAGACCATTTAGTTGCAACAGCCTGCCATGGACAGGGACACCTTTCACTAGACCAGGTTGTCCAGTGCTTCACCCAGCCTGGCCTTGAATGCTTCCAGGGATGGGGCATCCACAGCTTCCCTGTGCAACCTGTTCATGTGTCTCACCACCCTCACAGTAAAGAATTTCTCCCCAATATATAATCCAAACCTGCCCTCTTTCAGTTTTAAGCCATTCATTAAGCCCTCATCACCATCTGCTCTTGTAAAAAGTTAGTCTCCATCTCATGATATTTTATCATTAAGAATACTGCCCAAATTCACTGAATCAAATGACCTAGACATATTTTTTTCCTTGTTATCTGCTTAAAGGTCACAGCCATCTGCTTGAAAGCTGCACACCTCAGTTTTCAAAATGGGACTTTTAAAAAGGCAGTCATTAAACCACAATAACTTAATATATGAACCTCCTGAAATACTCATGGCTGGGGAGTTTGTTTCATGAACAGGCCGGGACTGCTGGGATACATTCCTTGAGCTTTTATTGCAGCATCAGCCTCAGTACATGGTTAGGACAATAGGAAGATGGCAAAAGCTCGTGTATAGCCAGCAGCAGCCAAGGATGTCTTTGTTACAGAACATTTTAAAAACTTTCTAGCCAATAGCATATTGCTAAAGCTTACAGACCAATTCTAGCCAATTTCTAAAAGTACACGTGCACCTGCTTCACACAATGCTTGCCTCTCTTCTTTCTATTAACAACACACAATACTCCATTATTAAGCTTAAAACCTTCTACTATCTTGCTAAGCATATTTTTTCTGCAGTCTTAAGGTCTATCTTAGCCAAGCCTAAAACTGAAGCTATTGTTTCATGTCCTTACTTGCTATACTATTGTAACTTTTTCTACCTTCAGACTTTGCAGCTGCAGCTAGTTCTAATTTTCTCTGCTCTTTCTGTTTCTAAGGCCTGCATTCCCAGCTTTCTGAAAATCCTCTTACCTTTACTATTTCCCACATTGGTACCTACTTACAGCACAATAAAACTTGAAGAAAAAGTAATATATTGCAGTTAATGCAGTACATAGCTGTTTCTACAGTACTCTGTTTTTTTAATTTTTTTTTTTTTAATTAAAGAGTAATATTTATTATTCCCTATGTTTATACAATGTCATGATATGCACCTTTATCCTTATATATTTTTATAGTCTATGGTCACTGAGAACAAGGAACTATATTTCAGTTACATCAAAACTGAGGAAATATCTTTTTTGGTAAACAAACTTTTCCAAATTTTTACCATTTAGAAAAAATATTTTCTTTTAGTTTGAATACTGAAAGCTTTCAATGGGGAAAGTAAGAAAATACTTAATGATAAGAGTACATTCACGATTCAATATATTTTTGTTGGAATCACAAATTAATAGTTTCTGAAAATTAGCATTCAACAAGGCATATTCAAAAATGCTTAGTTACAGCAGAATATTTTAAATCATGTTATGCATGCTATATTCATGCTCATTTCCAATTAAATTAGTACCGTGCAATGAAAACCAAAGGAATTACTAAATCTTAGATACTGTTAAGTGGAGTAGTCTATTATTTTCCTGCAACAAGGTTTCATTCTAGTTAATATTTTCTGGACTTCAGTCATTTGAAAAAACCTTTTACTGTAAAATTTTTCAGGTGCCATTCTGTTTTCTTTTCTTTCTCCCTCTCCTCTTAGGTCTCTTCTATGTTCACAGAATATTTCAGTGACTACTGATCCTGTGAGATGCAAGGTAATTTTATACTTTAATACTACAGGATCTATGTTATACTCCTACAAAAGCAGATTTTCTCCAGAGAGGTTACTTTATTAATGATGAACTTGAGGCAATAGGAATGGAGAATGTACAGAAAATCAGAATAGCACATAGATGTTGGACTAAAAAAAAATCTAAGCACTGTGAAGTGGGAACAGATGAAAGGTGACTTTTAAAAAAAAATGGTTAAAAAGGTTTCCTTCAACAGTGGTGTTTGCTTGCTGCACATGGGCACTTTGTTTTCTTTTAGGAAAGAATTATATTTTCATGCTACTTGTTACAGCTACAAAATGACATTGGTACTTTGTTAGATTTAATTTCATCTGGAAAAAAGAATAATTAACATTCTGGAATCAGCTGTCTGTATTTCATAAAAGCTGCTCAATGCCATAATAGAAGTTAATACTCTGTGTGGTTGCTGATGTTCCTTCTACTGCATGGCTTTTCACTTAATGTCATGAGACATAGTTTTCAGTAAAAGCAGTCACCAGAAGAAATAAGCTGACATAACCTTTGACGTAGAAGTACAACCTCAAAAAAGTTAGGTAAATAGCAGCAGGGTGGTAATCATCCTTGGCTACTTAAATCAGGCAGAAAAATAATGCTTGACTAGATAGGTCTCCAAACCCAATTCAGGATGACTTCAGGAAAGCAAAGGTCTCTTACCCTAATAGATAATTTGTGGTTAGAAGTTCCCTATGAAGAGACTGCACTGCCTATCAAGCATGCTTTTCTTCCTCTCTAGCTTGGAGAGATTCTACAAAAAACAGGACACACTATTTAAAGGTGGTTTAATTTTTTTTTTTAAGCCTTGCTGCTTATTATTCTTTAACCAGCCTAGTTCAACAGGAGGCCAGCAGGCTGGTCCGAGCCCAGGGGATGCTCTCTCCTTCAGCCTTCTACTGGATCCTTGGGATGGAGCCAGGAGGCTGTGGCTGCTGCTAGAGACGGCAACCAGCTGCTGCCTAAAGGGCAGTGACAGGAGGGGCAGGGGGACAGTGAGAACAGGCTGGTGACCCAGCTGCAGCTCAGCAGCTCCTGAGACTGGGCAATTGTCCCTGCACTTGGCAGGAGCCCTGCACTGGAACTCCCCAGCTGTAAAGATTCCATTCCTGCTGCTCTGAAGAAAGCAGTTTTCTCCTGAGGCAATGTCAGCTCTCTGCTGGTTTTCTTGCCTATGCTCTCTAGAGCATAGATGCTTTTCATCATCATCTCTTTTATACAAAACTGATAGCTGTCCTGTCAACAAGTAATGATTCTTCTCTCCTGGATGGAAATCTGAGCATGAGTGAAGAGGCTCTTGATCATTTCCAGGGATTACTAAACTTTTGGATTTTGCAATTGCAAATAGTTCTAAATTTATATTGCACACATTATAAAATTAAGCAGTTACTCATAATGATGAAGCATGAAAAGGTCAAGAAAGTGAAAACTCACTTTCACTTCAACGATGATCCTCATTCCAGGAATATAATTTTCCGTGAAAAATGGGGAAAAGAGAGAACATAAGGAGGAGGTGCTGAATATCTTAGCATCAGTGTAACCACTGCCAATGTAAATTTGAGCATAAGCCTCATCTCTTTGTTACAGGGAGAAGATGGAGTCAAGGGATAACATTTCCCAATAAGGTCTTGCCTAAACACTCACAGAAACAGGATTTTTAAAACCAAACAAATTCATTAATGTATTTACAAAAGGTGGGTCCCTCCTGTGCCTCCTGGCATGAAGGCCATCACAACTTGGAGCATGTGCAGAGACTGTGCAGGAATCAGGATCTGACTTCTGTTCAGTTTGTCGCATGAGAGAGGCAGAATCACAGCATGTTCTGTGGCATGGATGTAGGATCATCTCCTCAGCAGAGCCATTCCACTGTCTAGATGAGAGTGCCCTGCTGTTCATTTTCTTCCTTGTCCCTCTCCTTCTCAGCACTAGAAGTTCTCCCCTGGCTGCTGCTGTCAGAGCCAGTGCTGCTCTGCCTGGGCAGCCAGTAGGGGCCAAGAAGTACCAGGAGGATTTTGGCAGAGACCAAGAAGCACCAGTGCTGGCAGACAGAGAGGAGCAGGCTTCCCTGGCTGAGTCTAGGTGATTCCTGGCCCTTCTGCTCCATCTCCTCCAGGATCCAAGCCATCTCCTAGGTTTGCTACTCCTCATGCTATGCAAAAGCTATTGTGTGACATTTTCTTTTTGGTCACCCACCCCCAGTACTCACGGCAGGATGCTCAGCACTATCAGGATTTGGGTGATGCTCCCAGCCATGGCCTGAAGGAGGAGGAGGAGGGAAGAGGCTCAGCTGGGCTGGGTGGCAGGGAGGAGGCAGCTGGGACAGTAGGGGCAGGAGACACCAGGACCTGGGAATGTGAGTGGGAGGGGATGTGGGAGCTCAGAGGTATCACAGCTGAGGCTGGTGAGTGCTGTAGGGACATGACCACATCCCCAAAGCCCCTTGGACACTCACCATGGCTGCCAGCTCCGGGCACCTTTCCACCCAGCTGAGGGCAGCACCTGCCATGCCCAGGGTACTGCCTGGAGCCCCTTCCCTCCCCTCAGCCTCAGAAACACATTCTGGCCTGGCCTCACTCAGCCCAGCCTTCCCCTTGCTGGCCCCTCTCACTGCTGGCCCGAGCCAGCGCTGCGGATGGTGGCACAGCTCTGTGCCATGGTCTGTCTGATGTCTCTGGCATCAGAGCCACATGCTGACACCCCACCTGGACAGCCATGGCCAGCACTGAATAATGCTTTGAACTCAGCCTTCTCTTCAGACATCCTAAAACAATCCTATTCCACTCAGTAGATTGGTTCTATTTTAATTTTTTTTTTTTTTTAAATTATTATTCCATAATAGACTAAATTTTAGAGTAGTTGCAGTTACTTTTAATCTTTGCATTTTTGTCTTTGCAAATATTCCATATACATATTAATGAAAAAATATGTGCATTTTTTTTCCTCTATCACTATTTTCCTTTCTATGCTGAACCCCCCTTATATTTATGTACATCTAGCTGTTATCTCCTGCTTATTTATGATAAAGGGAAAGGCAAAGAGGCCTGATACACATCAGGCTGAAAATCTAAATAACAGAGTCATTTATAAAGAGAATTTCAGGTCTGTTGTTTCTGGCACGAAACATTTGCATAAGTTGACCCAAAGTGCATTGCAAATGAATGCTTAATTTTTTGTCCAATGTCATTCCTAGGCCCCCTTCAATCCAGCAGCTTTCAAACTTTCTACATCCTAAGTATTTAAGATTATTTTATGTACCATGCATAGATCAGCAGTTTCTGTGCTGTGGTACAATATATAGTGGAACATTTATCTGTGATAAAATATAACAATATAGTAAAATCAGTGGAAAGTATTAGTGATACTTTTATCACTAAGTAGCTCACATTTAGCTAAAGGAAATATAATTCAAAAAAAGAATAATGTGCTTAGTTTCAGTAATACCTACCTTGCTACTTGTCAGTTTTCATTACTTTTTGCAACTCCTACTAATTTAGTGCCATTTGAAATTTCACTAAGGTGATGTTAAATCTTTCTAGTGCTTTACTTTTACTTTCTAGTTTTCCCCTGGTAGAACAATCAAACTGTAAAACAAAATAGGTAACTACATTTTAAACTGATTCCTCCTGAGGAATTCTGACATTTGACTAAAAGAAAGAGCCTTTGGTAAAATGTTGTTTGATTTACCCCTTGTAATCTGTTGCAGTTTCAAAACACTTGCAAAAAACCCAAAAAAACCAAAAACAAAGGGGGGATTTAATGTTGTTATTAATGCTATACTAAGGAGAAAATGGATTCCTTAAAATTAATATCTGTGCTGTATAATGACAATGGCTTGAAAAAGAGAAACGACAGTGACTTAATGCAAACCCAGGGCATTTGGACGGCACAGCATCCAAATGGGGGGATAAGCAGGTTCTCACAGCGCAGAGGTGTGCAATCCAGCACAAAAATGTGGGTGTTTATGAGAAAGAGATCATTACTGAGTCTGGACACTTAAATAGTGCTCACATCCTTCAGTAGTAAAGGTGGTGGAAAGAAAATGGAACAGAAAGTAATGGAATAACTGGAGCATACTCAGATTTTCCCTGGTCCTTCTCAATGTGTGCTTCTGTATAGAGAACCAGGGTGGTATGCAATAAAATTGGTGATGTGAATTTCTGTCTCTACTAAATGCAGGAACTAAAGATAAATTCCTAAATTCCTGGTGAATACCTTGAGTAGCAGCACCATGGGATGGACAAAAGCACAAATATTACCACATGACAGTACAAAATGTGCTAATTTTCAGCCTATTTGTAACCCTGGTGAATACCTTGAGTAGCAGCACCATGGGATGGACAAAAGCACAAATGTTACCACATTGACAGTACAAAATGTGCTAGTTTTCAGCCTATTTGTAACTGTATCTTTCTTGACATGCTGACTAGGGCTGGTGTCAGTCAGGTGCTTCAGTTCTTCTGTAAGCATGCATGCATATTCACACCTTCCAGCAAAATTACTGTTAGGAAGTGATTAAGAAACTAACTGGGTTGTTACCAGTTAGTTACAGGAGGAAAAGCCTGTGATGCTTATCACCAGGTATTAAATTTCATCAAAAGCTCTTCGCTTTGTCTGTAGTTCCCAGTTTCATTTGGTCTAGCAAATACAACTCAACTGTAGGACATGACTAATAAAGTTATATTCTCCACCCTAAATTCCTGGTGGAACTCTTGTAGATTAAAGAAATAGTTAATCAGAAGTTTTAGAAGTACATTTCTAATACAACACTGTACAAGGTCTTTTGATGACTATCTTTTGGATGTCATCTTAAGTCTTTCTTAGAACTAATACATATCATTTTAGACATCCTGTAGGAGAGTCACGCCCTGCATCCAGCAGAGATCACAACTGCAGGTGTTCAAGATATTACTGAGTCTGTTTTTCAGATGATGAAATTTGGTCATTTGCACAGATACCTTCCTAATTATTTACAGTTCATATTTTTAAACATGCAGATGTCTTCAAGCAAAATGATTTCTCATACTGGAGAGGCTTGATCTCTTATTCAGATGGCATCTGAGAAATCTCTGCTTTCATCCTGAAATAGAAAAGTATTATTTTATGTCCATATGCTATATTCATTTGTTTTAATAGAAATCCCAGGAGAGTCAGGTTTTTTGCATTGATTTTCCTTGCTAGGCATTTGATTACTTTTATGGTAGCTTAAGAAGGCTATGCCAGCTCTGACTCAATGTATTTCAAAGAAGAGTTTTTCTGTGGGGGTTGTTATATTCTACATTTTCCCCTCTTAGCTTCTCAGGTTCATGAAGCTGTTTATGTAGGCTGCATGGTTTTTAAGATTTTCCACAAAATTTCTGCCTTCTCCAATTCACATCCTGCTGCATGAGGAGCACGGCAAGTTGTAGGTACTGGCCATGCTAGCATGAACTTTTTGAGTGTCTCCTGGACTTTCCCCTTACTGTGCAGGCCACTGGGTACCTTAAATATGTATTTTTAACAGAAAAGTGGTGCCTGGTTTTACAAACAGCTGATGTTAAGCAATGCCAATGGCATTTTACAGAAGGAATGTAATCCATTTCCAATGCAGTAAGGTGAATGTCAAGAAAAAAGAAGTCACTGGTACGAACAGGGAAAAGAATACTTGGTACTTGCTGCAATGTCATGCTGATCTGAAAGAGGATGCTTTTTTTATACTCATGACTTTGAGTATTGCATTAAAAGACTTAATTTGCTGGGCAATTATTAACTGCTTTGCCTGCATACAAGGGTTTTTGTTTTTAAAATTACATTGTGGCAAATATTACTAAAATAGTTGGATAGCTGACAATGACATCTGTTGCAATAAATTCAAATAGTGAGTGTTTGATCTAATTTTATACAGGGCATCAGACAAAGAAAGTTTCTCCAGTATCCCACTGATTTGCACTGAGTGAAATGGAAAATATAAATATATTACAACAGAATAGCAGTATGTGAATTTAGATTTACATATATGTTTATTTTATCTTGATGGCATGATATCAATCAAGTTGGACGTACTAATTAAGGACTTCTGCATTATCAAAATTAAGCTGGATGTCACACCTATTCTGATTATCCTAGTTAGAATTAATCTGAAAAACTGCTGTATCTACTCTTGAGGTGCTGTAATGAAATCTTTATTCCTGCTTGGTTGCTAAGAATTTAAATATTTCTCCCGACACTTTATTTGTGGGGGAAAGCTGGGAAAGAGGAGACAAATTGTTCCAAAGTAATAACCTGGTTTCTGATTTTTCTAGAAAACAGGTTTTTAATCAAAGCTATGGACAAACTTTTCAATATACATGACAACACATTTTGCAAAAGTTGACTTCTTTTGATTCCTCAGTGTTAGAGGAATTATATAGAAGAATTACACCATTCTGGTATAAATCAGAATGTATAAATCCATATGCCACAAACTGATGTTTGTGTATATCTATGAGGTTATCATGACTCTGATGGCAGAGTCACACCATAAAGCTCACTTTTCAGTGGGAGTGTTACATTTATGCCCGTGACATACAGCTTATTATACATTTAACTTCTTTGCATTATAAGAGACTTTCCTAGAATTTCCATCCTTTTTTGAGTTAGTGGATGTTTGCTGTGCTATAATAAATTAGAGTAACTTATCCTTTTAAACAAGAAATTGATTTTGTGGATCTCACTGATCTTCCTATTTACATCATGAAATGATATTCTAAAGAAAGGAAAATATCTGTACATACCCTTCTGTTATTTTCCATGTTTGGCCCCTAGCACTACTTAGTTTTATTCTGGTTAAGCATTATCCGAATCCATAAGGCAAAGGATTCCCACATGGTAATCATAGATCATTGTACACTTACATTAAGGGACAAGCAGAGAGTCTTCTGGTACAGTGAGCAATTGCTGCATCTCCTTCTGTGTTAGCTGGGATGCATAGAGCCAGAGACAGACACAGAGGGGTAGCAGGGAAGTCTGGACTGCCCTTAGAGCTGGAAAATGCAGGCTGAGGGTGCAAAAACTGGAGCTCTTTTGCTGATGGCAAAATATTTCATTAATGCAAATACTATTATTGATAGAAAAGAGTATGAGATGCTCAGACATGAATTCCCTAGCTGTGTAGTTCTTCTATCCCTTAAGAAACCCTCTTCCCTGTAATCCATGGATTTTCTTCTTTCCATGCATTTACAATTACTGAAGATTAGTTATTCTGTAGGAAGAGTGCTGATAGAATGCATGGAAACCCAGCTGTAAGAATCCTTGTAGTGGTCCAAGAATGCCTCCTCATCTATTTAAAGTCACTGACCAAAAGAGGGTTGATAAAAAATCTCAATTTTTTTCTATGTATTTTGTGTTTAGTATTCTGGTGTTATTGATTCTGCTCAGTATGCTTCAATTGAATGTTTTCTACACAGCACATAGCATTTTGTCAGGTTCAATTACAGTGAGAAGTGTATAGTTAACATCTTTTATGGCTTGGTGGAAAGAATCGTTGAATCATAGGGTGTCCTGAGTCTGAAGGGACCCACAACGGATCCTTGAAGTTCAGCTCCTGGCCCTACACGAGAACACCCCGAGAGTCACACCATGCACCTGAGAGCATTGTCCAAACACTTCTTGAGCTCTGTCAGGCTTGCTGCTGTGACCACTTCCCAGGGGAGCCTGTTCCAGTGCCCAGCCACCCTGTGAGTGAGGAACCTTTTCCTACTCTCTGACCTAAACCTTGCCAGACACAGCTAAGTGCCTTTCTGTCTGATCCTGTCACCCCAGAGAAGAGATTGGTACTTGTCCCTTTTCTTATCCTCATGAGGAAATTGTAACTGCAATGAGGCGTCCCCTCAGTCTCCTCTTCTCCAGGGTGAAGTAGCTAAGCCACCCCTGATATGGCTTTCCCTAAAGACTCTTCCCATCATTGAACTTTTTTTGACAGACTTTGCTGGCTGTGCTGATCACTGTGTTGTCTTGCAGGTTTTTTTCAATAACTGCAAGAATAATCTTCTTTATAATAAATTTGCCCATAATTTTACCATTCAAGAAAGGGCACTGCATAGCCATCAACTCCAAAATCAAGTTGCTACAGCCAGTAAATTGCTATCCAAGTGAAGTTTGATATAACAAAAATAGTCTCCATTCAAGTATTTTGGGTATATGATCTATATGTGCAACTGAGCATATCCCATATGATGGAAGAACCACAGCTGTCCTTCTCAGCCAAACCTGTTGGATAAAAGTGCTGGGAATGCACAGCAGAGTCCCTGCCTGGCACAACTGATGGACACTCTGGTGCAACTTCAGGTCACAATGAAATGGCACAAGACCCGAACACTGAAGTGTTACACTGCCCCAAAAAGAGACATAGGAGAGTCTTATCTGTTACTGCAAAAGAATTAATCTGATGTAATGCATGGCCACATGGGACAAAAGGTGTTTAAAATAGTTGCTTGCTAATAATCACTTGTATAGCACTCTTAACCTACCTTTTCCTTGAAAAATTGCTACTGACACTGTTTCCGAAGGGTTGGATTAGGAGTTTTTATAGACTTCAGCATAGAAATTAATTTCTGCTCTCTATATAGAGGAAAAAATAATATTTTTTCTCTTAAAATGTATTTTAATATTTTAATATTTAAAAGGCTTTAAAACATGTGCATAAATCTACTATATTTTAGGCACTTAAATAATTTGTCTTGTAGCTATACTAATTTTGTTAACATTTTTAGACCCCTTCTCATTAAAATAGACTGCCTGCTGAGTTCTCTGAAAAATACCATAATGAAGATGTTCACACAAAATCTGGAGAGAAAAGTTCTTAATTTCCGGTTTAAGAATGTACTGTTCTAAAGTTAAACCCTTTACACTTTTTCCAAATAATTGAAGAAAATAATTTCGTGTTCACATAACTAAGTGTGGCTGGCTTCCTTCTCAAGTACCTCCCCCTAGCAGTAAGATAGATAATACTTTTAACTGGCATAATGGACACACAATCTTGTTTTGAGGGTTTTAACAGAACCTGCAAACTTCGGTGTAAGTAGTGTTTCATATTTTCCTTTTGACTTATGAAGGAAGACAAGTAACAACCCATTTTCCTTTCAGTCTTACTGCCAGCAATTTCTATCTAAGTAACCCCATTAAAGAGGCTGGAGTTACTTTAAGTTGTATAAAAAATAAGATCAGAAGTTATGCTGCTCTTTCTAAAAACTGTATGAACCAGAAATGAAGTTCCTGGATTTGAGGGAAAAAAAGATTTCTAGGGCCTGTGTTCATACTTCTTGAAAAGCTTTCCAAAAGCAATTGATATTAAAGGTTGGACAATAAGCCTTCCAACTAAGAATGATAGGACTTGATTGCCTGGAGTCCACAATAAAGCTTTTTGAAGATCCATATAAAAAAATCAACCTATAGCTCCTGCTGATGCAAGAGTGATTTAAGATGCTCAGAACCAACCTATGCACCCATTATTGTTGCTGTTATAGCTTAAGTATTTGGTTGGTTTTCCCTGCCATTGCTCAAGATTCTGCATTCTACACAGACATCTTCCTTCACTTGAAGGTATGTGTGATTTTTATTGGTGGGAGAGAAGCAGCTGCAGGCCGGTCGGTGTGCACACAGACTCCTTGTGTTGTGCTGCAGGATCTGGTACTCCACCACTGGAGCTGAAGAGTCACATTGCTTCCTGTCATTCCTCTCCTGAGCCAGTTTTCCCCCTAAGACACAAGAAAGTAGAGTAACAACCCATGTACTTATCTTGTTTTTGTTGCTTACTCTACAATTTTCACTGTTTTACTTCAAATATTTCCTGTAAATAATTTCAGTTACCCCTTAATTTTTTAATTAATTTTAATTTTAATTTTAATCTCAATTTTTCCCTTTGCCAAGTTAATCTAATCTATTGATAAACTTCTCTAGGTAAGAAAATGCCAAAAATCTCTCCCAAGAATCTATTGCTCTCCCATCTCTTTTCCAACTATTTCATATGCCTAATTAGAAAGTCTTCCCTCTAAGTCGGAAGCTACCAGGTTTTTTCACCAAATACTTATAAATGTCCTGATTTAGTGAACTGATACGAAAAAGTATGTGTGATGAAAACTAGTAGTGCACAGAAAGATTTAAGAGTTTGTTGCATTTTTTCTTCACTTTATTTCAGTGGACTGAAAACCAGACTCTTCTAAAGTCCAAGCTCTGTTGTGTGGAAAGCATGAAGAACTGGAAAGCTGAAAGAAATAGGAAGCAGCCACTGAATTTTTGTCTTTTGCTACTGTGCAGGGCAGAGAGAGACGTCAGAACCCTGAGCATATGCCTCCTCCAGGAGTTTCAGGGCAGACCTAAAGAATGGTGTGGGAGTCTTATTTTGTGAAACGTGCTCCTCAAGAAAGTTCTGCTGGAAATGTCACAGCAGGAGTTGTCCATCCTCACTTAGGAACTGCTTTTAAGCTGTGGCTCTCCCCCCAGATCCTACTGGAGCTACATTCCAACTGTGATGCAGCTCTGCCATTCTTAGGCATGTCTGATGTTGATTTGGGCTGTACAGGTGACCTGCAGATGTGCCGTGGTGGCCTGGCCTGGCACACACTGTGGACTTGCTCTGGGCTTCAGGCTGGGCCCAGCAGCCCCAGACTCTGCTGGCTTTACTGAGAGCTGGTGGGAGGGAAGTGAGGCCAGTGCATCTACTCTTATTCCTGCTCCCATATTCCACTGCCCCTACAAAGCAGGCTGCTCCTATGAATCCCTGTGAGTAGGAATAAGTTGAAAAGTTAATTCCCACCACAAATAAAAAATCTGTGTATTCTGGGCATGTTTAAATGTACAATATTAAATGCAATATTTTCTTTAATAAAAACCTAAAAGCAGCATAGCGATTGTACTATGTAGGACATATAGTGCTATAGGTAGCAGGCATGCAAAACTCCAGCTCTCTGCTGTGTATGGCCACTTGTTTTTTAGACTGCAGCAAAATGTTGGTCTCTTCTAAATGGTTTTTGATGAAATTTTTAATATTATTGTGTTACAGCTCTGTAGAATTCCTACTCGTTTTAAGGAAAACGGAGTACGTGCATGTTATAAAAGCAAATAGGTAGTAATGGAGTAAGATAAAAAAGTAAACATACAGAGTTCTATAAATTTATCAGCTTCTCAGTTTGATAATATCAGGGACCCTACTGCCACAAAAAGCTGATACTAATATGCTGCTTGAGCTGTCTATTAAGTTTCAGGAGTTACAAACAATATATTTTTCTTACTTTAAAAAAATCATTTATTTTATTATGGTTGGTGTGAATGCATGAATGGAGAAAGAGTTTTTTTCTGTGAATTGCCCAAATTCAGTCTGTCTGTCTCAGTACCAAATGCATAAATAACTTTATAGACTTGGTACTGATAAGACCATGACTCTGTTTGCATGAATTTTGAAGTATTATTAAAATATTGTAAAGATACAGAACTCAGAAAAGAAATAAATTAAATTTCTTTGAAATGAGGGAATGTGTGATTGAACCTGTTCTTATATAGATCCTGAACTGCACACTGACAGTGTACGGGTAAGAGAACTAATGTTTTAAGCACATGTGTAATTAAAGCAATAGGAGTCTGCAGAATATAAACAGGCAGTGACCTTACTGTTTGAAGGTCAACTATAATCTGTCTGTATCAGTGGAGAGAGACAGGCCAGGAATGGATCTCCTGAGCCATGGAGTCTGGCTCTCTGACTTCATAACAGCACACGTAAAAGAAACTTGTTACTAATATTATGAGGACAGAGTATAAAAGAAATTATGCTTTTAATGAACCTTATTGCCATCTTTGAATGTAAAATTACCTCGTCTCTCTATAAGAAGATATGACATTGTGGTGCATATTGCTTGGCATCAGAAACAAATTCTTCAAGCTCTGATCTTGATCAGAGGGAGAAGTTCCAGCTGCCAAATACCTCCTATCTTGGTTATCAAGATGGAGTAAGTTTAGACACCATCCTGACTTCTGTGTCCATCAAACAGACCTCAGAGACAGTTTAGGAAGAAGGGGGGATCACCAGACAACAACTTCAGTCCAGGTTTAAATGATGTGCTTTCACAGCTTACCTGGCCTGGCAGAAGGAAGGGTTTCTACCTTACATGACTGGGGAAGCTCTGAAGCAATCAAAAGAACACATAG
Source organism: Pyrgilauda ruficollis (assembly GCF_017590135.1). Lineage (NCBI taxonomy): Eukaryota > Metazoa > Chordata > Aves > Passeriformes > Passeridae > Pyrgilauda > Pyrgilauda ruficollis. The sequence goes on from NW_024524266.1 coordinate 13,133,924, forward strand.
CATAGAAAGTGGTTTGTCTTCCAACCATTTATTAGATTGCACTGCCAGTGATCTACTTATTTTATTTAGAATAAACTTATAAATTTCTTATTCTCACAATGTTAACAAGATAATTACTAACTGCTGAGAAAGAAGCTGAAATTTATTTTATGCAAGGCTCAAAAGTATAGAACCCAGTTAACAGACGTTTCCAAAGTTGTGATTGATACAATTCTAGCTATGAAACATTAAGATATTCAAAGACTTAAGAAGAAACTGTACACTATTTGGAGATTTTGTAATTTAAAATTCTTGATATGCTCCTAAAAATAAGAGATCCTGCAACTTCTGAGCTTTCATAAAAAGAGAATTATACACCAGTGTGGAGTATATAACAGAAGTATGAGCCCAAAAATAATGGCAGAAAATTAAGTCAGAATACTATTTTACAACATATGATTATTATTTTGACAAATTCATAAATAAGATGACCTGACTTAAATTGACTATGGCTAGACAATAAACAGAACTATATAACATCCCATGCAATAATTATGCAAGCTAGATGTATAAATCAGATGCCCGTAAGTGGCATTAAAAATGAAAGTTAAGTGTCTTTGAAGCATGTGGAAAATTTTGTCTTGGATTTAAAATTGCTCCTAGACATGCCATCCTCTAAGGAGGAAATACTCTCTGGTGTTGCCTTTCCCATGTTAGGCTGTGGATATGAGGATCTGTGATGTGCAGTACACACATTAAGGCTCATGTCATTGACTGCCTCTGTGTTGTGACAGGCTGGCAACAGTTTTCAGGATCACGTAACAGGCAACAGGGATAATTTTTGGATAAAATTTTAATAATTACATAACCCTTCAAGTGCTGCTGTGCAGAATGCAAAGACAAGCCCCAGGTTTGGGCACAAGCCGTGTCTCATTTTTGACTGGCACATTGTCATGAGTAATGGGTGAGAGCACAACAAAGAAATAGAAGAGGGAGCGGGTGTGAACTAAGGCACTACAGTGGATCAGGCACAGAGAGTGACAGTGAATGACATCAGGTTGGTGTCTGGCCACTTGTGGGGCTCTGCAGAGCTCCATCCTTGGCCTTGCACTCTTCAGCATCTTCATAAATGACCTGGAAACAGGACTCAAAGGAATACTAAGTTTGCCAACAACACTAAATTGGGAGGAGCTGTTGGCTCCCTCAAGAGCAGAGAGGCCCTGCAGAGAGACCTTGACAATTTAGAGAGATGGGCAGTCAGCAACCGTGTGAAGTTTAGAAAGGGCAATCCACATGAGCACAGACACATTCAGTGCTGCATTGAGGAACTTTAGTTCTTAAAGCTCTATCTTTTAACTACTTTAAAATATTTTCTTATTTGTATTTCTGTGGCTTTAATGATTGTAATATTTCTGAAGTTTTTAGACTGTCATATCCTTGAAACTTCAGCCTCTAAGTTTTGCAGAACATAACTTGTCCTTCTGTGCTTCTACTGTGACCTTTGTAGATCTTCTCCTTCAGCTCTTAAATGCTTGAGGCTGTCTCTGGACAAATTCAAGCTTCTGAAGAAGCACAGGTTTCCAGATCAATAACATCTTTCGTTTTATTGAATCCAGGAAATACAGCAAAGCTCTAGGGATGCCATTCTATCTGGATCACAGCTAAATAACATATTGGTATAGCCCAAAGAAGGGAATCTGTCAGGCTTTGTACCGCTCTACAACTAGCAATGTTTAATAGGACCTACTATGAACTTCGTATGTAGTCTATAAAACCCAAGCACAAATGTTTATGATGATATTTTCTTTGAGAAAATCACTTAGATCAGTGAAGACTAAATTCCTGCATTAGAGAAAGAATTTCTAAGTGAAGACCAGGATATCTGATATTGGGAATAAACTCAGTCGATGAATCTGAATAAATTAAAAAAAGTAATTAAAATAAAAAGATTTATGTGAAGTGCCATACTTCGATGCCAGTCTGCACCCATTTTTGATTTGGACAAAATTCTAATCTGAGTACATGGAAGGAACACAGAGGCAATGTTTCCTCTGCTGGACAATAGGTTATGAAAATGGAATATTGAAAGAAACTTAATGGACACTGAAAAGTAAATGTTTCTGAAACTGACCTCTTGCCAATAATTGGTTATTTGGACAGAAAAAAAAAAAAACTAAAAAAAAAAGCAAGAAAATATTTGCAGAGATTATAAGCTAGAACAAGGAAATAGATGTCTCATGTGATATAATTTGCTATTGAAACCAAAAGTTTTTGCTTTTATTGACTTTATTGTATTATTATGCAATATGAGATCTGCCCTTTTATTTTTAGTCTTTTGTGCCATCCACTCTTCTTTTCTGTATATCTTAATTTCATTTTAATGGCGATGCTGAAGGGTCAGGAGGGGAAGCTGTGTGAGGAGCTGTTGAGATCACCTGGTCTGTTCAGCCTGGGGAAGGGGAGACTGAGGGGAGAGCTCACTGCAGCTACAGCTTCCTTGTGAGGGGAAGAGGAGGGGCAGGCACTGATTTCTTCTCTGTGATAACCAGTGACAGGACCCAAGGGAATGGCCTGAAGTTGTGTTAGGGGAGATTTAGTTTGGGTATCAGGAAAGGTTCTTCACCCAGAGAGTGGTTGGGCACTGGGACAGGTTTCCCAGGGAAATGATCACAGCACCAAGCCTGACAGAGTTCAAGAAGTGTTTGGGCAATGCTCTCAGCTATATGGTGGGATTCTTGGGGATTATGAGTAGGGCCGGGACTTGAACTTCAAGGATCCTAGTGGATCTCTTCCAACTCAGAATATTCTGTGATTGTGTGATTCCAGGTGGTGTGATTATTAAATTCAATGGCTACTTGTCTTTCCTCCAATAAACCATTGGCATGCTGGACTCACTGCTGTAAAATTTAATGTGCATTGTCATGATTTCCCAGTCCAACAAAAATTTTCTGTTTTGAAAGGGAGATTTTTTTTGACCACAATATTAGGCTGCTGTTCTGTGGGGAAGAGACTAGGCTCAAGGAGTCATATTTAAATTATCAGTAGACTCACCTAATTTCTTCAGAACAGGGAAATACCTTTTCATTGGCATTTTAATAAAATTCAGTGCGTGTAGCTGGCTATCAGAGAAGCAGCTGATTATCTCCACCATTGCTGGCAGATTGTTCAGCTTTACAGCATGAAAGTATAAATCCTTCACCCTCAGGAATAGATAGGAGGGCATTTGGTAGAAAATGTAAAACAGTTATACCTGAAATTACCCAAAGCTGCACTTTTAAAAGAGAATCTGCAAGAATTAACAGTTCCATAAATGAATTTTATGCCTACAAAAGTATATATATTTTGCTACCTTCATCACTAGCATTGAGAGAATACATTAGACTGATCTGCATTTATTTATTATTCGTTCCCTACTTTAAGATCACCGTGTACTCACCATACTTTAAATAAATAAGTTAACCAACAGGATATTGAAACAATTTCAGCTTCATATAGAAATGAAATTCTGAAAGATAGTAAAATCAAAGAAATGTAATTAATTTGTTTAAACATCTTTTCTCTATTTTGGAGCAGAGTGGTGACCTTTATACAATTTTTCATCATAAACTTTGTAATGCTTGGGAATTAGAAGTCAGGATCTGGTTCCTAAAAGTTTAGATGAATTTTATGGGTGTCCAGCTGTAAAAATGTTTCATTCTTTGAAAGCCAAGACTGATGTCTTGAACCTTAATCCAGTGATGACTCCTCTTGTCCGCACTGTTTTGAAGAAATTTGTATTTAGAAATAGAGTTTTGCAAAGGTTTATGGCTTCACATATGAACTTACTGTTCAAATGCAGTCTGGATGGCAAAGGTCTATATGAGTGAGCAAGTGAATTGACAAGAGAACAAAATGTCTCAAGCACAGAGAGTTGGTGAAAACCACTTTCAGCAAATGAGTGTGACAGTTTACGACTGTTTGCTTACTACACCTGTGAACTTGAAAACAGATTAACAATTGGTTTTATGTGTATATCTGTGTTCTGCTCCCATTCAAGTAAAAGATACACTTCTCCTAGGTCTTCAAATTTATGCGTTAGGATCCCATTTCTGGCAGTGCCACATTTGAATGCAGTGAAACCACTTGTTGGCTGTATTACCAGAGCAGTTCTACATAGAATTCTGATGGTTCAGTTCTTGACAGATTTATACATTTTTTTATTAATATCTTCTGATAAAATTTATGAAACATAGCTCTCCCTAACTGAGAATTCAAGAAGCTGAGCTTCTATTTTTCTTAATAATTTCTGAATTCTGCAAAGCAGCTGATTGGACATTTGCCAGTTGCCCTTCTGTGAGATTATGTTGCCTGCATATATTACTGTAACAACTGATTAGCATGGGAATGAATGTAATGTCAAGTACTAGTGTCAATAGCATCTGTACAGGAAATAAGCGGTGATTTAAAATACTCTATTTTCTAAATATTAATTGTTCTTTTTGCATTGTAAAACATATGAAAACCAAACACTAATTATCCTATTTACAAGCATAAGGCTATTCAAATACAGAAGATTAAGCTTTAGCTAAGATTTCTCTTTCTTTTCATTGAATACAAGACACTGGAAGAAAGGAAGTAAACAAGGTACAGCAGCTAAAAGCAATAAGGACGTATGGCATTCAACCATTCTAAATATTCTGAGTCAATAACCCATGCAGGTACATTTATTCAGCATTCTACTATTGAATACCAAGAAGAAAAAAAATAGTATCTAAAAATTACTTTAGTTATGAGCACTATTTTTTCACTTTTGAATTTTATTTTTCATCTATCATACAAAAAATTAATATCATGGTTATCCTCCTGATATTAGTGTTGCTGCTCCTTGCTTGCACTGGGGCTGCTACTTAGGGACAGGCTTCCTTTGGTTTGCAGCTGGAACACTGTAAGTGCAGCCAGTTTAAAACAGCTTCCTTTAGCAATGGCATGACATTTTCCAGCAACTCATTATAAAAGCATTAAGAATCCCTTTTTTCCCCCTTTCCTTTCTTGACTTCTATTCTGTATTGTAGACGATTGTGGATGACTTATGTTTTGCAGATACTAGATTAAAGTTCAATAATTTATTTTATAAGCTGAGAAAAATCTTTTAAAAAGAAAAAAAAATGCAAAATTACATTTTTGTTTTCAGGATCTCTACAGTATCTAATCCAGTTCCACATACTCTGAATATAAGATTGATACTATAAACAAATATACGAATTAGAATATGGAGGGAAGTAAAGTAAAATTAGGAAAAAAAAAATCCATAACGTCTTTGCTATTTTTTAAGACTATTCTCATTGAATAATATGTGCAGTTCATCTTCAGTGTCAGTTACCATGCAATGGATAAATAATGCACATGCTGTATTTTCAAATAAAAATACAGCATGTGCATCATTTTGGGTAGTTTTAGTGTCTGCTCTGAAGGGAGACTTGTCTCAAGTGTCTCTCTCTGGACTCGAGAAGAGCTGGAAGCCTGTGTGCAGTCACAGGGTTATGCTGTGACAGGTGCCATGGGGACCTTGGTGGGTACAGGGTCCCTGAAAGGGAGCAGTAAAAGTAGGAAGGAAAGTTGTGCTCTGTGGAAAGGCAGGGCTTGACTGCACCGAGCTCCAGTGACAAACAGGAGAGATGTGGGTCAAGCTCTGACCAAGAGCAGGGTCGTCACCAGGATATGCTGCAAGCTGCCTGCAGTGGGTTTGGGCTTCCACCAACAATTAGTGGAAGGGTCTTTGTGGGAGATGACACTCTAAGAGTGCAGCAAGGCTTTTTGCAGCAATCTTGTATTGGTGACATTCCCTAATGAAAAGTGGGTGGAGAGGCTGAACAGGAGTAACATTCTCTTTTCCTGGTGCTCACAACCAAGGAGGAATGACAGATGTGGTCACAGAGGAGGCAGATTGCTGCAGCCAGAAAATGGTGCTGTTGAAGCCCTAGAGGAGAAGTGGGCAGTAAATAGCAGAGTTAGGGCTCTGAGCTGTGGGGTATTAGACTCTGTGCTATTCTGGAGGCTGCTAGACAAAATATCTGCAGGGAAACTGACCAAGGAGAAAAAGTACACAGGAAAGCTCTTTGTTTTTTAAGAAAAACTAATTTGAAGGTTAGGAAAAAAATTATCCTGTTGTGGATGAACACTGGGAATTTTGCCAGAGGATTCTGAATTCCAGAGGAAAATGGGAGCACATATTAGGTGGGAACAAGCGCCAGCAAAGATCATAGGCATACATTGCTCTTATACTTTGGGTAAAATCAGAAAGGAAAGTCAGCATCACCTGAGTTTCTGGAAAGATCATAAAGCACATTTTCACAGAATTAATTTCCAAATATATGTGGGTCAGAGAGACAGCCAGCTTATATTTACCAATGGAAATTCCTTTTAATACAACATGGTGAGCTGCTACTATGAAAAATATTGTATGGATGTGATAGTAGAAGTAGCCGTGATATGCTTCATACTCTTATAAAGAGTGATATGTTCCTGTTCAAATGAAGACCATCTGACACAATAGATAGTTTAAAATATTTTTTAGTAAATTATCATGGATTTTTTTTTAAAAAACTAATTTCAAATGACAGCTGAACTCTCTGTTTCCACTTTCACAAAAATCCCTTAATGTGAAGTTTAATAAAGAAACTCCCAGAACTAGACACTATTACAACCCACTTTGTTTTGTCCCAGAAAATATAGAATATTTTTTTTACCCATATGTTTCTTATTAATGGCATATTCCTACAAATTATAAAAGTGACAATATTAATAAATGAGGAAATACCTAAAATCATAAGTAATCTTTTCCCCAATCATACATAACTTCTTCTGAAGTGATGCCAGCAGCTTCTTAGCTCTGATTCTGAGGTATTTTCCTTCTTGCTATGTCTGAGAAAATTAGATCAGTTTGAGCATGGAGTTCCATCATGAAGAGTCAGATAAAATACAAGCTTCCTTATCCTCTGTAGGACTAAAAGCTTTTCCTCCAGCTTTGATCATTTGGGTAGCAATATAAAAACGAGTAAGCTTTGACTGGAAAGACACAGAATGGACTCCACAAGTGCCAGAGGGAGATTCAGAAAATTGAATTATTATCTAAACTGCCAAATATGGGATATTTTTCAGCATTTACTTTTGGAATAGGCTTTAAACCTGACAAATATGTTTATTGACAGATGCTTCAGCAAGGCACCACAGTTACTGTGCTTATAGACTTGAGTTATACACATGATTATATTTATGGTTTCTATTATTTACAGTGACTTTGAAAAACAATGAAAAATAAGCTGTTGTTGTGCTTGGCACAAGAAACTTCTGCAATATTAGTCCAGAAAGACTAAAAAGGAGAGCTTTATGGGCAGCTCTCAGAAACAGCTGGCTTTCAAGTAAATTCGGCAATATTAATCTGAAACTGAAGAACAGAAAATGTAAATCTGTGACAAAATGTTTCCTCAGGTCTGTGCTGCAGATTTTGTGATGTAGAGTGGCTTATTTGGAGAAAACATTTTGTAATGAGCAAAGGCATTTGTCACATAAGGAAGTTCTCAGCTGGTTCAATTTTGTCCCCTTTCCTCTCCTTAAATAGCAGTGGTGTCCTAGTATAAATGTAAAGAACTGTAACCTATTACGTGAATCAAACCCATTAGTAGGCAAATGCAGACAGCCCATTTCCACAGATGAGAAATCCCATTGCAAAAAATGTCCTATTTTTTTCTGCTTTTTTATATGCACTTTTACATTTGTGTACGTTAAGTCTGAACCTGCACTGAAGTGCTTAAAATGACATAAATGTTGTTATCAGGAATTCCACTAATTAATTCAGGTGTTTGTGAATCTGTCTTCCATTGCACTAGTGCATATGTACCAGAAATTAGGGAAAATCACTTTATTTCCTGGGTTATGTTTAATTTTCTTAATAGAAGAATAAGAAAAGATTGAAAAGAAGAAAAAAAAAGTTGTTGTTTCATAATCTGATGCATAATCTGATTCTGTGAGTGGTTTTTTTGCATAGTGTCTTGCACTGTAGTATTTTCATGCATTTTCTGTTTTCAAGATGTGTTTTTATTCCTTTATTTGTTTTGCAGTTTTCTCCTGACTATATGCAGGTTTGTATGGGTTTCTAATGGTTGGCTGCAGATGCCTGTGTAGACTGATCATTTCTTTGGTTTCGCAGCTTCATTGGCAAAGGAACAGCAAACAAGAACAAACACACAAATACTCTAAGATGGTGATAACAGGCAAAATTTGGCCGGTGGTACTCTAAATTCTCATTATCTTTTGGCCCATCTAATGCATCCAATTTGCAATAAGTCTGCAGGTTGCTTTAAATTTTATGGAAGAACAGGTTCCCTGAGGATATATCAAAAGATTTTGCTCTAAATTTAGATTTTAACATTTGCTTTAGACTTTCTCTACAATGCTCCCTGATTTCCCCCAGTTATCCAGACTAGGGAGCTGGCTAGTCTGTATGACAAATCTACCTTAAATTAGGCTGTGGATGAGGAGAGAGGACAATGTGTGCCCAGGACTCATCTTTCAGGAGGCAGGGAGTATTTAATTAATGTAGTCACATGTCTTGTTTGAATATAGCCTTTATGGTAACCCAGTGACGCTCCTTTGCATTCTTTTGCAAAGCCTGAAACATTGTCCTTGTTATACAGAATTGAAATTTTGCAGAGAATTCAAATTTTTCTAATGGCAAAATTTTAGTAAATGCTGAACTGGAGAAATACAGATTGGAAATATGTACAATTGAAATATTGGAGCAGTGCTGGTTCATTCCAGCAGGAGTCTGCAAGCCCTGCAGGTCAGATTGGCTTAGGGGCAACATCCTGGCTATGAGGTACCATCAAGTTCACTGACAAACTGGGCTGGTTTTCTGCTGCAAAAAGCCCACAGGTTGAAACCCAGACTACAGGAAAAAAAAAAAAAAAAAACAAGAGAAAGTGGCATATGGCCACTTTACTTCCCCTCTCTCAAAGAATCAGATCCATAGCAATTCTTCGACCAGAATCTTTCACCACGTTTCTTTATCTTCCTTGTTTTTTTCTTACTTGAGCTCTTTATAAAAAGAGTTGCAAAGATATACTCTCTGATGTGATAAAAAGATATTGGTCATAAAAGAGGAACTTACATTTAGGAGATGAAGAGTGTCTACTAAAATGAGAAAACTGGGAACATGAAGATAAACACTTGTTTTCTTAATATCCAACAGCATTTTGAACTATACTCAGAAGAGAAAACTAATTAAACGGACAAGAGCTGTCCAAAGCCAAAGGCTCTACGTTGTTTTCATTCTTCTGACTCCTTTTTTTTTAATAAATGCTCTGCTCTGAATACAGAGATTAATAAATGCTCAAGATATAGATTAACATTTTGTTTAATATTCATTGTTTCACCTGATATAAAATGGAAATTGGAAGCACTTTGTTAAATGGACTGAAAATTTGCAAGGTTGTATAATTTCACTGTACCTTCTCTAAGTGGCTCTTAAACATTAATCTGAAAAGCTGTTTTGTATCTGCCAAAAGCACTTTTTCCTCATGGATATCTGTGGACCTTCCAGTCCAACAATATCATATGGTGGCTATATCCTTTCCTCTCCTCTCCTCTCCTCATATTCCATGTAGAAAGGTAAAATATTCCATGTAAAAGGTACTATGTTTTGCATAGTCTTCTTTCTTTCAAACAATTTTATTCCAAGTGTTACTAGGATATTGATTTTTTGCTGTAGATTTTTCAAAGGGGATTTCCTTTTTCTGTATGTAGTGGACACGTAGTAGCTGATAGAAATAAAATTAGAAGATGTCAAAATATGTCCATTATGTCAAATAAAAAATTAGCTTTTCATGCGAGATGATTTTTATTAACTTCTTTAAAGGTTAGCTTTACCTTAGATTCCATTAGTGGATTGAAAAACCTCACAACTATCACAAGGGGATAATGTCTTTTGGAAATGCTGTTGGCATTGCTTCACGTTCTCAGAACAGGACTCTATATTGTTGTGCTAGAATTATTTTCTTTTCATTTAAGCTGAACATATACCCAGTTCAAAGAATGATGCTGAACAATGATCTTCAGCATGCTTCTCACATCACTTTCAGGCACGCGTTTTAGGAGTTTATTTCCCTGAACAGCCCCACATCTGTCTATCACACTTACCCTGTAGCTAGTAGTGAAGCTCACCGCTGGGAGCAGTTGCTCCAGTTCTGCATATTGTTCTTATCAGGATCTGAATCTTTACTTTGCTGAACTTCTTATGTCCTTCTGAGCAAGCCAATCTAGACATTCCCACTGCCTTGTTGAAATCTTTGCTGTTGAAATAATTTTAAGTGTCTGGGGAATAGCAACCAGCTACAGGACTATATATTTTGTATTCTCTTTGATAACCAAGAAATGTTAAATTATATATTTTTTTTTCCTTCTCGGGGTTCCCTGTGGAAGAGGAGAGCAAAAGTACATACTCAGAAAACTGTAGCAGCTGCACTCTCTCATGCTTAATTTGCCTCTGGAAAGAGACAGTGGGTTCAAGAGATGTACATTAAATACATGCCTCAGGTATGGGGTTCTCAGGAGTGGGCTAAGACTGAAAAGGGAGTTAACAGATTATCCTGTGTTGGATCCTGAGAACATCACCCCAGATTTGACAAAGAAAAGGGTTGAGAGAAAATTTATATGTTGAAATTTTGGTACACTACTGGCATTTATTTTTTTTATTATAGATGGTTCTCCATAACCACTACCCATCCCTGTTCAGCAGAGTTCTGTTCTTCAAAGAACAACAGCAATGAACTCTTATCTAAGCAGCAGCAGCATACTCTCATCCTAGCAGCTGCATCTAGGTTCTTTAATGAGGAGCACTGGGAAAGTTGCAGGTGATATCAATTCAATGAGTTTTCAGAGGAGAAACTCTACTGCTCTCCAGCTGACCACCTCCAACACTGACAGTGCTCATTTCCTAAGTGACACTACTGCTCTTTTAAGGGACACTACTGCACTTCCAAAGTGGAAACAGCAGCTTTTCTCTCTTCCTTCTGTTCTCTCCAGCTGTCTGCCTGTCTTCTACTGCCAGGTATTCAGCAATAGTGCCTTTGAAATTACCAAGTTGCACAAACTGTGGAGGGACAGAAAAACAAAAGTCTCTCACCTATCACTTTTGGAAGCATGGTTTGCTCTTGCTGACATTTCAGCTCTGGGCTTTTGTATCATGCTCAGGATAGTGCCATTCCTATTCCTTGCCAGTGACGTGTAAGCTCATTTTTCATGTTTTAAGTAGTTTTTTTTTTCTGCTAGGAATGTTCCTATAACTTCCTATGACAGGATTTTGCTGATTCCATATTTACCTTATATAGGTGATCTTTCCCTCCCTTCCCTCCACTCCCCTATTCCTTCCTGCAGCAGACTTTCCAAGGTCTGTCCTGCACTGGCTACTGCTTTCCACTTTGCCAAGAGGGTGAACAATTTATTCTTTTTTCTGTAGTCTCTCTAGCTGTTAACTTCCCATTCCTCTCATCATGCCTTAGGTCTCACAAAAGCTGTACCAAGCTGCCTTTCATGACTGAATAGGTCTTGACAAACTGTGCCCAAACTTGCTCCTGCACCTGTGAGTTAGAAACTCCACACTTTAATCACAGAAAAAAAAATTACAAATTTGTGGAAAATAATGGGAATTTATGGTTCAAACTTAGAAGTTTGTTGTTGATGTGAAGTTCTTCACAGATTCAGTGGCAAATTTAAGTGGGTTTGAATTCAGCTTAGCGATGAAAGATGCAAGAGTTTTCAGCTAATCTCTTCCAAGCTCTTCTGCTTTCATCTCTCAGGACACAGGAGAAATTCCACTATGTTGCACATTTTTTCTCGAGGACTTTTTTGATGCATTGCAAAAATTCTCTGAATGTGTGGTCCTACTATTGCTGGCTATATCTCACTGTAAGTATTCATGGAATATTTGAAAGCACCTAGACACGAGCCATAAAACTCAAACAGAAAGACAGCACTTTATAGACACAGCACTCTTTAAAATGTCTGTATTATCTTGCAGTATCCCATAAAACATCAGTTGTGGATGTTTATAAAAAAATTATGATGATAAATCAAATGAATTAAAGCTGTGCTTTTTCCAGTAAAATAATCAGTGAACATTAACAGTATAAGCATGCTGTAAATTATGAGGCATCATTAAATTTCTTAACAATCGAGAATTTTTGTGTTGAAAAGTTTCACAGAAGTGAGCATGCCTTATAAAGCTATAAGGAAATAAGCTTCTGTGTTTGATTTCACACCACATTTATATTTACAATTTATATATTTTTTTGGTTTCAATTTAACTTGCTGTGAATACATTGTATTGCATAGACATTAAATCCAAAATACATGAAAACTTCTTTGCTTTCTGACAAATATATGGTTACTATAAATTAAACACATTTCATTGAAGGGAAGAAGTTAAAAGTCTGGATGACAAGATATTGTAATAGATGTGAATTAACTTGCTCCTCCACATTGTTTAATGCCAAGAAAACATAATTTTTGAATCAAAGTATCTATATTTGAGTGTGTGTGTTACCAGGAAAACTCATGTATAACAATGGAACTGTTAAGGCAGCTAATTTACATTCCAGATTTTAAATATCTCTCTGCAAAGCACAACATATAATTTCTATATCTTTTTATATTTAAGAAAAAATATAAAAACATGAATGCTGATATGCTTTCTCTTGTCATCATATGACTGCATAATTCTGCTGAGAGAGGAAAAGTGCAGAAGCCTATATTCACTGTATACTTACCCAGTTCCTCTTGGTTGCACTGGTCAGGCTCTGGGGTTCTTATCATTTTAGTTAGAGTGTGTTTTAGGGATACCAAGTTCCCCTTTAGTGTGAACCTTCCTGTGAATGTGTATGTTACTGAAATTCTGAGTTTCATCCTGCTGAAGCACACAGCAAGACTCAGGATGTCCCAGATTTTTTAGCAGATTTCTTCATACAAATGGTCTGCAACCAGGGTAGAAGAGCCTTGTTATATTTCTAAATACAAGTAACTCATCTCATCTTGTCTCTTCTCTCCAGGAGATGATCAGTGATGTGAACATTTTGGATCAAAAGCAACAGTTCAAATATTCATTCTCTCAATGAATGGAAGTAATATTTTTTGCTGGTCTGATAATTTCCAGAAGGTTAATAAACATCTGTGTTCTTTGGCTTTGTCTTCCTGTCTTATTCTCTCCCATTTTCTTTTATAATCATCCACAAAGGCTGACTGTGTCTGGTATGCCAGCTAAAATAAAACAGCACTCCAAATGAGGACTAGTCCTGGGTGTTTATTTCAGAAGTGAGGTGTCATCTTTGATATACAATTACTGATCTGAAAATGTTCCTAATAGAAATGGGAATCCTCCTAGTTCTGTTGCTATTCCAGAATACTGAAACTCCATGGGGAACACTGCCAAACAAGAGCTATCCACTGGTACTAGTAATAGAAGACAGAGGAAGATATAGATGTTCAGTAATACACATTCCTTTATATCAAGCAAGCAGGATGTCCAAAAACTGAAACTAAGTTTAAATTTAAAAATCAGCCTGAAAAATCTTTTTTCAGCTGCTGCACAGATGCTGGTCTCTAAGGGAAGATTCACTGCTATTGACCACTAGATGATGTCTTCTGTTCTGACTCCAAAAGGTTTCCTAGGGGATCATTTGTGTGTGCCAGGCTATATACACTTCCAAGAACAAGGCAGAATAGAATAAAAATTGGAGTGATAAAGCTTTTTTAAGATACAGCAGCTTTAACATGAAAGGCAGCCACCATTCATGGCTTTCCTACAGACTGGAAGGCACATCCATCCTGTAAAAGGCCAGAAGACGGAGGAGATGACTGCAACCTGTAGTCAGATTGGGAGAAAGGAAAGTGGAGCAGGGAAGAGAGAGCTTGGAGAAACAGGATTTGAATGCTCATCTTCAGAAACAAATCACTGAGTTTGGAAACATTCCGCCTGAATATGAGGAAGAACTTATTTACTGTGGGGGTGACCATGCAGTGGATCAGATTGCCCAGAGAGGCTGTGCAGCCTCCCTCACTGGAGATGTTCAAGGACCTTGTGGACACAGCCCTGTGCCTCTGGGATGGCCCTGCTTGAACAGGGAGGTTGCACCCATTGGGGTTCCCTCCAACCTGACCCTTTCTGTGATTCTGTGGTTACTTAACAAAACACTGTCTTTGGAGACATGTCTCCTGTAATAATCTTCCATCTGTGTTACACTGTTGTTGCTAGAGGTAGGCAAAGCTTCTGAATCAAACAGCAGGCAATTTTACTTTAGCTGCAAGGCAGTGACAGGGAAGAAAGGCATCCTCTGAGAAAGCAATGACTGACAGCACAGTTACATCTCTTCAGTCTAGTTAAAAAAAATAAAATGAATAATAGCATGTTTCCAAATTCTGGGTGTTCTTTCATTATTCACACATCAACTAAAGTTATGTTCATGTTAACCACAGGGGTACAAATATTTTCTCTTACATGCTGTAGTGTCAACATGACCTCTATGTCAAGGCCTATTTTTTGAGTCCAGAAAAGAATCACAAAAAGAAAGACTAAACCTAGGGTGACTGGTAAATTAAAATTCTTCCAGCAGAGAAAATAAGAAAGGGGGATGACTGAAGAAACATCAGTGCCAAAATTCTTTAATTGGGTGGTGTTCTTGATGGCCCAGTATAACTTAGAAAAGCTCAAAACTCACATGAAACAGAGGTGCAATGAAATAAAGTTCCCCATATATTTTGTCCTATTTAATAATGTCTGCATTTTACCCCACTATGTAATAGCAAGCCTGTCAGATTCTTTAGGAACCATCTCTCTTGAAATTCTTCTCTTAAACATCTCTCTTCCTCAGATGTGAAAGTATTGCAGAAGTTGCAGTATGGTATTTCCGTTTATGAAAAACTAATCTCTTTTTTTCAGTCAGGGCCCTGTAAAACCCTCTGTATCCACTGGACTCAGTCTCTAAATGTGTCTTTGTGGGCAGCAGTTTTGTTAAGAGACATTGGTGGGTGTTCTAGTGTAAGCCTGGTAGGCAGGTAACCTCACATAGCCACTCGTTCACCTCACAGCAAGAGAGGGAAATTAATTGGAAGTGTAAAACAGACAAAACTCATGGGTGGAGATAAAGACAGTTTAGTAATAAACAGCAACAACAACAACATCAAAAGAGAACAACATAAAAACCCACCAACAAACCATAAAAAAAAGAACAACAAGGGTTAAAGAAAAGAGAAACAAACCCAACTTCTCATCACTAACAAATGCCCAGCCAAACTTAGTACAACAGGACAGTAAATGCTGCCTTCAGATAATGAAGAAAATTTTAGAAGAATTTGAACTCTACCACATTACAGGCTTCCTTTGGAAACTGAAACTCTCAGGGAAGCTCCATCTCAACACATTAAAAAAAAAACAAACAAAAAAACCAAAAAAACAAAACAAAAAAAACCCCCACAAAACAAAACAAAAAAAACAAAACAAAACAAATCCAGTCTTTCTTCATCAGCTAAGCCATTGGCCATTGGCAACATCTCTTGAGAGGCAGTCGTTCTTAGGTGTCTTTACTTTGTTGAACTCTCAAGTGCTGCTGCTCCTTTATCTCAGATAAAGGAGTGGAAAAATGATGTGTAATTTGGCATTTATATGAGCTAAAAATACTAGTCCTGCTGGATCAAAGAGACTTGTTCAAACAAACACACAAGCAGAGAAATAAATTCTTCAGGCTTCCCAGAATATTTACAGAGTAGGGAGGATATTTCTTCTCAGAACAGAGGTGAGATTTATACTCTCTCTGAACTTAAAAGACTACTTCATAATAGTAGAGTATTCATAAAACTTACTCTAACCATAAGAAATTACCTGAAAATATATGTTATTTAGCTGTTAGTTTGCCACACTTACTTCCAGAAGTAAACATAACCAAAGCAACCCATCTTAAAAAATTGAAGGAAACAGGAAATTATTTTTTTTCAAAACTTTGTTTCATAATAACTAGAATATCCAGATACTTTTTATCTACCTGGTGAAAATTTGTTAACACATATCATGGAAAATCTGAAAGGGATATAAATACACAGAAAGGGTTATAGATATTATAGAAACAAATTTTTATTTCTATTGAGAAATATGAGATATTAATATCTGTCAAGAGTGTTATGAGACAGTTCTTATAGAAAAAAATAACTGTAAACTCAGGTGAACTTGTGACATCATGGGAATACATATAAATTTACTGGTAAAAAAGGGTAAAAATAGAAGTTTTAGTAGGCTTGCTTACTTTTAAAAATAGAAATGTAGTGTATGTTCCTAACAAATAAGACTGACTTTAAAAATTCAAAATCCTAAAAAATTATGGTGTGTACAATAGGCTCTATTTGCAAGATAACTTGTAGACATAAAATAGATGCTTTTAAGAATCTCGTTTCCTTGAGAAAAAAGCTTATACTTTTTATTAATATTTGCATGTTATGCAACAGCTATCAAAAAAAATGATAAAAGTAAAACAGTAAAATTCACACCCAGAACAGCCAGTTTGACCTCATTCCTCAAAACCAACAAAACCACCAAATAAAAACAAACAAAAAACAACAAAAAGAAAAAACCCCACCAAAACCCAAACAAAAACAAAACAAAAAACAAACAAACAAACAAAAAGAACAAAAACAAACCAACAAAAACCACATAAAGAAATATTCAAGCTGTATTTCTTACAAGCCAAATACAGGGATTAAAATTAAAGTACAGTTTCACAGAATTTGTAGCTACTTATGTCTATTTGGGTCAACTCAGAAGAAAATTGCAGAAGACAAAATTTATGTATCAGCTTATTCAGCTGTCTCTACAACAATTAGAAGAAATCTCTGTCTGAATTCATGCTTTGTTTCTGGAATGACTAGGAATCACACAGAGAGCTTACAGGAAGTCTTGGCACAGACCTCTCTGGGGAGCAGGGCATGAGATGTTCGAGTGAAGATACTTTCTGTGAGGTTATCCATGCTGCTGAGCACGGTTAAAGACACAAAACTCCTGGGCATACAAAACCACTTCCCATGCCTGTTAATGCTTTTTTAGTCTACAATGGGACATGTTCTAGTCTGTGAATCTGCTATTTTCTGAGACTTCAGCTTCTTCACCTCCAGCCCGCTGCTCCAAAATTCAGCTTAACTTCAGCCTCACATCACCTCAGCCTCCTTCCCAGCCCTGTTTAGCTCTCCACGCTACTTCACCTGCTCATTTTGCCATGGAACCGCCCTTTCTGACACTGCACCATCCTCTCAGCTGCAGTTCAGGCAGCCCCAGTCCCTCCTGGCTGGCTCCTGCTCTGTCTCTCCACCACTCCTGGCTAACACAGAGCTGCTGACCATGGGCCGTGGGGCATCTGCCCTCCATCACAGGGATCTTGGGATGCCAGGTGCTTGCAGGGCTTGGTTGTATCTTGGCCAGACCCTTGTGAAGGACTTGGCACCCTCTTGGAAGAACAGATTTGGCAAAGGGATGACGTTTTCCGTAGAGGAGAGGAGGAGTGCAGCAGTTCTGAGTGTGGAGTATCCCATGAGATATTTGTGCACAATTTTAAATGTATGTAGAAAGTCATGACCCTGCAGTACTTAAACTCTCAGTTTAAACCATGAGGAAACCCTGATGGTTTAATTATTTTGATGGACACACACTGCACAATTTTTCTTCCAGCTCATTCATTTAGGGTCAGTATCATTATATTTGCCTGTCAAAACAGAGGCACATTTTTGACCATGGCAGCAACATGTCAGTAATAATTTATCACTCTCACATTTACACAAATGAACAATCTCTACCTTCCTCACACTAATTTGTAGGATATACTTTAATATAATATTCTGTTGTGAGTGATAATTTCACTTAGTAAAATTAATTAAATCATTTAGCAAAATGAACCCTACTACTATAGTTGAAAAGTCTTAAAGAATTAGTCAAAACATTGTTCTGTTTCCTGTCTTGTTTCTTCTAATGATTACTCCTTTAAATTTGCAGATCAGTGCATTTCAGGCTTTTTAGGTCTTTCCAAAAGGTGCATGGAAGGTATTATGTTTGAATAATATGGGGAAGAGAAACTGGAATTTTTAATAATACTCAAATATTTTCATACAGGTGTATTGATTGTGAAATCAGACTTTTAATTTACAGCACCTCCTATTGTTTTGAGAGAATGTGACTGGAAAAAAAAGCAAAATATAAGTTTTTACCAAATTTAGAGAATTAAATAAATGCTTTATAAGGTTGTTTTTGTTTGTTCATTTTGCAAGAAAAGTAGTTTTCACTTTTATGTACTCCTGCTTTTGTCATACTGGCACACAAATTTAAAAACCAAAGCAAAACCAAACAGCTCATATTGAAAGTGAAATGCTAGGTCAGCGATCTGATATATTGCTATGGCAACAAATGCTGCCTTCATGCAACCCATGAAACACCAATGCATAAACTTTTGCACCTAAAGTTTTACAAATCTGAGATTCTTGTTAAAGGAATTATAAAATGTGTGGTCAGTCATCAATTCCTGCTGATACCTGAAGTCCTTCTCCAAGGAAATATATATGAGATTAAAGTTTTGATTCATTGTGTTTCTGGGGTTAAAGCAATTCTTCACACAATTGGGAATTTTCCTAAATAAGAAAAATTTGTCTTGCACAGATGTTTGGATGAAAGATCTATCACAAACAAACAATGGTTTATGTTTGGTTAATTTTTCTGTGTGTCCTACGGTGACGTTATGATGCTTGTATCCCCAGTCATGTGTTCTGTTAATGCTGGATATCATGTTCTGTGCCTTCAAGACTGGCTCTGAAGAGCGAATATTTTGTTTTGGTTTGTTATCAGCCTGCTCCCCCACGGCTGGTGGGACACAGAGACGGGGCAGTACATAGTGCGGCTTTTGCTTTCTGCTTGGCTTTTTGCTTTGCTCTTGCTTCTGCTGTGCTCCTGCCTTGCTTTTGCTTTTTGCTTCTGCTTGTTAGTTAGTTTAGCTAAGCAGTCCAAATTTTTGCCCGGACAGTTTTTTTCCTTTCCCTTTTTGGAACCACTCAAATCTGCTCCGGACTGGGACCTGGGAAACACCGAGAGTTTGCATCTTGTGGCTGCAGCAGCCAGCCCCAGCGCCGGAGGGAGCAACAGCAGAGCAACCACTCCCAGGAAAGACTTTCCGAATTTGTCATCTTTTTCAGAGCAATGAAAGAGTGTTGTCATCTGGTATTGTTCATTTTGTGTGCTGGGGATGTTTTTCTTGTTAAATAAACAGGTTCTTTCCACTTCTCTCTGAGGAATCCTTCCCAAACTGGTAGGGGAGAGGGGCTGTGTGGGTTTGCTTTCTTGGGGGAGGTGGGCCCTTTTTGAGGTTTTCTTCCAAATTTGCTCTAATCCAGGACACCATACATCTTTTAAATAACAACAGTGCTCCAAGCAAAGACTAATCTGATGTAGTTTCCCTATTGCTGCGTAAGGACCTAGTGAGACTAGCTGGGAAATTTGTGAGGCTCTGTTAATACTGAAGTTGTGTTGTCTCAAGTCCCCACCACTACTTCACCCAAGTCCAAAAGTTAGAAAATATCTTACCTTGCCCATAGGAGCGAGACAAGGTTTTTTTTCTAGTACTTCAGAAAATAGCAGACTTGCTTCCATTCAGGCATCTGCATCCTGAGAGATAGTCTGAGGGAAACTATGAAAAAGGAATAAACCAGATTAAAGTAATATCAATGGAAATCTGTGTTTACACTACTGCAGAAGCAATATATTCATAACAGAATACTTGAGTTGATCCCTACTCATGAGACTTGGCTCTGTGGTGGATAGGTAATGGAAAAGAGCAGGAGAGATGCTCTCCAAGAATGACAAAGGTTCCTGGCTACAGATATCACCATGTTATTTTTTATTTCTGGATAAAAATTTGAAAGGTATATATAGAACATGGTACCAGAACGTGAAGCACAAAATTTTGTCCACAGGTGGGTGTGTGGGGTCAGACACTCATTTTTCCCTCTGTGCAATAATAATGCAATTTCTGATCATCAAAAGGCTACTGTATCTGCATCTATTTATTTGTCAGAAAACAATGTAGAGGGTTGGTTTATAGTCTTAGGTCAGTGAGTTTAATTTCAGTAAACTATCTGATGAAGAATCTTTGGTCAATTTAGCTATATTTAAGTACTGCATACTTCAGCTAACACAATATATTGAATATACAGTAAATGTAGTCTGTCTTTATAGAACAAATGACAGATCTAATACTGCAAAAGCAACATCTTGAACAATGCCTGTTACACTGTCTAGAATCTGAAACATGATTTTATTTCTTGAAGCTTTACAGGATAAAAAGTTTTCTGATCTCTAGTTGAAATGGTAAATCAGCTTGAGACTGGAAAGAAATGGAGATTTCTTGTGTATATTAATGATCAGTGGGAACTAGAATGGCAAAATATTCTTTAGTTGCAGAAACTTTCAACCTGGAATTCTTCTGATGACCTTCTCAGAACTACTGTAACTTTTAAAGGAAACAGAATTTGCTGATAATAAGAAAATCAGATATAAAATCTTATGTGCTACTGGTTTCCTTTACATAAAAGAATTCCATTAAATTGAAGCAACTTGTATGAAAAATTCCATAAATGTAATTTACTGACTATAACTGGAGAAGAAACCACTTAAAGAATAATTAAATTTTGTAAACCTTCCTCTATAATTATTCAACAAAGCCTTTAATTCAAGCAGATTAATGCAGTGCACTATAGTATGGCATATTATTCAGCATTCCTGAAGACAGGGACATTAAAAATAAATTTCAGGACTGTGTACATGGAGTGTTGTAGTTAGTGTAAATGTTGGATGGGGTGGTTGGGCCAAGAATAGCTTGTTCTGCATATTTGCCTAGGTGTCAATAGAAAATTACTGTTGCAATTAAAATTGCAATTTATTTTATTACTATAGCAGTTTTTATTGCTGACAATAAAATTTACACATTCTTATGTGTAATTACAGTTCCAAATACTAATTTACTTCAATATGACTTTTTTTCAGCTCAGTAAATCATTGAAATCAATATTTCTCTGAGATACCTTCATTAGTTTTTAGAACTGTTGCTTCTATATTACCACAGCTAGCAATTCATTAAATATCTTGATGTGAACTGAAGGGAATGGCTTTTGTTTCCTCCCTTTCAATGGAATGTTTTAATAAAAAATGGACTTGGTTCCTTCCCAGTGAGTTAGTTTTGGGGCATTTCATCCCAGTTATTTTGAAAAGCTTCAGTGAGACAGATTTTGTATGCGGAGTTCATATTGGTAAATTTCAAAACAACCCCCCTTGAAACAGGTTACTATTGCAGTTATAGACTTGTTGCAAATATATTTAAAATGTATCACAGCATAATTCTACAAAAGAAATTATCTTCCCATTTGTGCTGCCCACTCTTTCAATGAACCACATTTTCAAAATTCTGTTTTTCCTCATTTGCTGCCTATAATTATTAAAAATGGGTTTTGTATCTTCCATTTTAACCCGGTTTATCTGTTTTCAGATAAACAACAACAAATAGTAGGCAAGTCAGAGATACTTCTGCTTTAATTGGCTGATTTTTGTGAAGTGTGAATTTCAAAGTCCAGTTAAAGCACTCTAGAAAACTGTTATATTTCACTTTGCCTCAAACCCAAAAATGCTAAAGCAAATAAAAAGTAACTTATTGGCAACATACATAGAGAAAAAGGCTTCATGGCCAGTGAAGAGTGGAATTAACTTGTCTCTGGTGCTGGGTCCTGAAGGGCTCTGTAGAGTCTCTTATTCCAAACCAAGATGCACTTTCACAATGAGGGCTTTTCTACAGAGGGGCACAAACAGGAACTCCCTCTTCTACCTTGCTGTGGGTAATGTCTGATGTCCTTTTAGTCTTTATCTCTTTCAAGTCTGCCTGACATTGCCCTGGGTGTTGAAACAATATTAAGAAAAAAAAGAATATACACATCCACATGTATACAGAGAGTGCAATCTCATAACTTCCTTTGCCAAGGTCTAAATTGGCAAAAGCATTTCTTTCATTTTGTTACTTACTTTGTATTTATGGTCCTTTAACAAAATATCTTAACAAAAAACACTAAAGAGAATGCTTAGAGGCAGGAAGGTTAAATGTACATTTCTACAAGAGTTTCAGATATAGTTTATTCTAATTATACTTTCAAGAATCTGGACCAGACTTGAGCAATATGGGGCCTCCACCACACACATTCTTGCATTTATAGCCTACGTTCTTCAGTAAAACTTGAGTAGTTGTGATCTTACCTGTCAGTTGCTTTCTCAAGCCACTCTGCAGATCCATTCTACAAAGCCACAACCAAAGTGGCACAGGCAGGAAAACTGAACAATTTTTTGTAACAGTCAGTCAGTAGAGAAAGGTGGAAGAGAGAGCTCTGCTTTGATAGGCAGAGATAGAGAGTGTAAATACATTTATTTGAAACTCACTGCTGATAGACTAAAGTGCCTGACAGTCTATCCAGAAATTTGATTGGGCATCTGTGATTTAGAAATTTTCAATAAACTCTGTAAGTACATGCAGGAACGCAGAGATGTTCCCATATGCTCTCACACACACACACTTGAAGTAAATGTCAGAACTTCAGGATTTAATTTTCTCATTTCCACCTATAGAGCATATTTTTTCTCTGCTTTTAATCTCCTATGTGGACACAAAGATCAGAATAAACCCAGCTTAAATTCTATTGAAGTCAGTGGAGTTAAAGCAGATAGCAATTTTATTTATTGCTTTCAGTCATTAAATCCAACTTCCATGTAAGGAATAACTAATACAGTGAGCAGTTAAAATAATTATACATATATGGTTAAATGTTAAAATATTTTTGTGTTTTCTCTTGCTTATGATATTAGAAAATAACTAATATACTTTTTCCTACTTATTTTTATTCAGCAAACAGAGAGCATGATGAGAAAATGCTTTAAATGCCCGCTAAATTATGTGAAAAGAAAATGCAGTCAGAATAAATTATGTTAGCAGTATTTGTCCTGATCAGATCAGTCCAAATCTGGCTTTTAAAAAAAAAAAGTATCCTATCCCTCCTCTTCCTATTGGAAGTGTGAAGGAATTATGCCAAAAATAAAGGTAGCAGTTAGTACAAATAAAAGCTTCTATTAGCAATTAAGAACTTTACAGTGACCACATAATAGTCTGGAAGAAAATAAGGTATAGACATATATTTAATTTACTAATGTGTGCAATGACACCAGATAAAAACTGAAAATGAATACATCTGAATCTGGGTTCTGTGACTGATTTGCATAGAATTTGATTTTATCATCTGCTTACTATGTCTAATAATACAGCAGAAGTTTATAGCATTTTAATTGGTTTAGGTTGTTGGTTCTTAAGTATACACCGTAATTTTTCCTTGATATCACAATCCATGGTTGACTGGAACATAATTTACTCTTCATCTTCCATTTCAGTGACTCTGTTAATTCCATTCTATCATTCCTATCAATTACTAAATGACACTAAATGAGCATTCAAAGTAATTTGCCTTGAATTCTTTGCTTTCTGACTTATATCTTATTTTTGTGTTGATTGGCAGCATGGGGGGAACAACTGAAGGAAACTGTTCTCTTTACTTCTGAATTGCCTCACTAAAGAACAAATATGATAATTAATTTTCTTCTTGTTTCCTTCTCTCTTGTCCTATTGTTATCCCATTCTTGTTTTACCACTTAGAAATTCTGACTTCCTCAGCTTTCTAGAAAAGCTGCAGTTTTACAGGATAGAAAGATACAAAATTCATTAGTGTTCACATCAGACAACGGACCACTGCTGACAAAAGACCATGCACCTTCCTTGGGTGGTTTGAACGAAGTTTTTTCCTCAAATTATTTGTTTGGTCTGTTATGGAAATTTTATATCAGGAAATCCAGAAAATGGATGCATGAAAATATAGGAGACTGATAGGGTTTCTTATGTAAGGACATTCAGCCCACAAACAGCTCTCTGAATGATCAGGTTTACATATTAAGAGAAAGGAGTGAGATTTAAGGAAATGTTTTTGGATATGTTTGTTGCAGAACTTTAATAAATGGGCATTTATATTTCATGGGATCAGATCAACATAAAGACTCTCTGTTTTCCCTATTAAAAAAACATGAAAGGAGGGAAAAAATATTTGCAGGCAGAAACAATTTGAAAACATGAAGGAAATTTAAATATAAAAAGCTAGTAAAACACTGTGAGATACATCCATTGTTTGTGTTCAACTTGTTCCATATTTGGAGATTTCCCTAGTTTGTTTGAAGTTAATGTAATTTTTTCTATCTAATGGCAATTAGTGCTTGAAATGGCAGCTGATAGCTCTGTTTCAGTGTGTCATTACTACTGTAAAAATGCAGTGAAACTTTTTAAATTAAAATATACCTGCAAAAAAAAAGAAATAACAGAATTATTGTATGCTAACAGGTGTTCAGTTATAGCTTGTACATATACAAATGTTTGAATATTTGAAAAAGAAGTCCTTTCAGTGCAGAATGTACAGTGCACTGTACAGTACTCTGTACAGTGATAAGTCTTGAAGACTTGAACAGTGGTGGTTTGGTCTTACAAGTCAGAAAAGGGGGTGATCTCAGTTGATTTTATTAAAATAATCTCAGATAATTTTGAAATTAATAGGTTGATCTGAAAGCTGCAGAATTATGAGTAGATGCCTGATATTTTAAGGATTTCATTGAAATTAATCTAGATTCATGCCTGGCAATGCTAATAAGGCAATGGAAAAGTGACAGTGGGGATATTTATTCTGATCTCAGCTGATTGGGGCAGAATTCACATTCACATTCAGTGCTCTCACCAATTAGGCCACTAGTGGTAGAATAAATGGAAGACTACACTTCTAGCACATTGCAGTCCTGCAATGCAATCAAATGGTGTTGAAATGTTATAACACTCTCCTAACAAACATGCTATAAGATGTACAGCTAATGAGAGCTGGATATGGAGAATAATTTAGCATGAAAGTTCTGCCCCTGTAGCCCAGACATGTCAGATGTTTTTCTGCTCACAGATTGTGTATTTGCTATATGCTGCCTTGACTAATGCTGGTTTGGAAGCTTCTGTGTCTGTGGAAACGTGGGTGGGCTTCTGTGCAAGCCAGGTACAGCTTTAACAAACACATCTGTGCTAACAGATGTTGAAGGGAGAGTAAGACAAACCCAGTCCTGAGGGATTTTAATAAACTGAATTTAATGGGAATTGAAAGCTCTTAATATCACTTTAGGACTTTAAATAAATCAGTTTTGCAGCAAACTGATGGATTAAATGAATTCTTCTACTTTGAATTCAGTGGTGTTCCACAGCATACTGAAAACCTTCATCAGTTTTGCTCAAGAAAGAAAAATACAGCGCCAGATTAAAAAAAAATACTGCTTAATATAAGTAGACGAGTCTACTTATGATATAGTCTCTCTTTACTTGAGGATCTGAGAGTCTTGACTGGTGAGCAGATCAAAGAGATACCTATTAAATAGGAACCTGTAAGGGAGATACATAGTGACTATTTTGTGTATTTGTTACTGCAAATGCAAACAAGTGATTTTGTAGTCAGGGAGAATTACATACCTGAACTTATTAACTGAATAGTTTTTAGAAAATGCCTGGAAATGAAAAGAGGTAAGGCATAAATAGTACTTTCAAGGCTCTTTCCTTGGAACAATATTTGCTGCTTATCACAACTCTTAGTTTGTTATGCTGTACAAATATATGTATATACTAAATTTTGTAAATTTATTTTTATCTACTGAGGGTGCTCTAATTTCAACATTGAACACTAACATTTCCTTTATACTTTGTCTTGTGAGTGTGTTATTTTTAATATTCCAGTGAGACTGGGAAGATAGTAATGCTGCAAGTAAGTTGCTGCTGGAGTAATAAAAGATTAATTAGACCATGTAGTCTGATAATCATCAAGAATAAAAATTTGATTTAAAAAATTGGATTGCAGAATACATAAATCTTGTTCCGCATATGAGCATTCCTAGATCAACTCTCTTATCATCTTATACATCAAGTGGAGTTTTCAATAATTGCTGTGCTCGGTGTTATTTGACTAGAACCTATGTTAAAAAACAAAGCAATCTTTATTTAAGTACCATGTTTTAAGTGTTATGAGACAGGGAATTTAACTGTTGCTTGAATTACTTGATACAGTGGTGAGTGGAAACTATATTTGCATTTACAGACATAAAATTTACAAATACATTACATGTTAGCATAGTAGATACTATTGTACTAATATTTTCTCTTTTGGGGTGGAAAGCAAACCATGATCCACTCATTAATAAGTCCTTCCCTGTTTTCTGGATGACATAATTGTTTTTCAGTGCAGAAACAGATCAGTATACACCATGCTACCTAAGGCTGAGCTTCCTTAAATTTTCCCTGAAGGAGAGATAGCGGTGTATTGTCAAATACTAAGTGCTTTGTTGAAGAAGAAAAAAAGAAGAAATTTTATTTTTGAAAAGTAATGACAGTTTCATAGAAAGTATACAGGAATTAATTCTAACATAGATTAATAAATATTAGCTTTCATTGTTTGCATTTAGGATCTCAGTGGAGGGCTCTTATCCACCTACATTCAGGGCCCTAATAATCTATCAAAGAGAGAGGAACTCAGAAATATGCAGCAGCATCTGTTGCAGAACCCAGGCAGCTGGGACAACTCAGATAAAGCCCTGCAGGGTCTGCAGTCACTCCCAATATAAATTCACTGAACTTCACCCATGGATGGAACAGAAGATCAAAAGCACAGTGCTAATAAATATGTAAGATTATATACACTGGCTAGGGTTGAGGTTTGCTGTTTACTGTAAGGCTAAGTAGTTCTTCTCAGGGGCTTTTATAAAACATGACAACATCTGGTGCAAACTGAAAGACACTAACAGTTTGTCACACTGCTATGGATAGTTCTCCCATATCTCTCAAATTCTTTCCTCTGTGGCTCATTAGTTTACTTCTGGTCACATTATTCAAAGACTGTAAGGGGCTCTGAGTGGCCTTGACTAGTGAGAAGTGACTCTGCCAAAGGCAGGGAGATTGGATGATCTTTGATGTCCCTTCCACCTCAAGCCATTCTATGATTCTGTGAATCTAATGAAGGTGAAGGCTAGCTCCTGACTGGCAGTTCTGATTTGCTGTGCCTTGACTAAGAAATACACTGCAGACAAAACACTGACATGGAAGTCATCTTCTATGAAAGAGTGCATATCTGTAAGCTGTTAATTTCCAAAACATGACAGTCATTTCCATTCTGTGTACTGGTAATGCCTCCTGACACAATTCCCACAGGTAAGAGTTTCTGGCAGAGACAAGACAATGGCAAGGCAGCATTTTCTTGAGTTAACGGCAGAGATAATTGAGGTTCCAGTGCTCAGGAACATTTGGACCCTAGAGGGAAGAGGGATCCAAGAAAATCAGTTACTGTTCAAGGTCAGTTCATCCTGGCAACCAGGAAGTTAGGGAAAATTGGACAAACCAGGAGATCCTAGCAAATCTGAAGTAACCAAAAAAGGAAGTATGAAGAAGGTGGAATCAGGGATAGATATTGCAGGAAGGATGTAGCGACACTGCCTGAGCATGCAAAGATGCAGTCAGGAAAGTCAAAGCCTATCTGGAGTGGAACTTGGACAGGCATGTCAAGACATCAGGAAAAGCTTCCTCAAGTTCATAAGTGGAAAAAGGAAGACTGAGGAAATGTGTCCCTACTGTTTAATTAGGAAGGGACCCCAGAGGGACAGGACACACAAAAAAAGTGCTGAGTTCCTTCTTCACTTTAGTCTTTACTAGCAAGACCAACCTTCAGGAATCCCAGGCCATGGAGACCAGGGTGGAATGTCTGGAACAAGTTAAAACTACCATTGATGGAAGATATAATACTATATAATTATATAGACCAGATATAATACTTAAGTCATACAGAAGCCCATGGGTCATGAGCTGGGAAAGATGGCAGATGTCACTGTGAGCCTATTCTTAATTATCTTCAAATGATCTGGTGGCTGGGAGCCAATTCTCAGGGCTGGGCGGGGAGGGGAAAAGTCACTTTTGTCTTCAAGAAAGGCAACAAAAAGGACACAGCTAATCCTGTAGATAATTTTCAGAGACATGAGTGATAAAAAGTGATTTGGAGTAGTCAGCATGGATTCAGAAAGGGAAAGTCATGCTTAATGAATCCAGTCACTCCCTAAAGTGACTAGCTGGGTGGATGAGGAAAGAGCAGTGGATACTCCCTCCTTGACATGTCAGAGGGTCATGCTGCCATCCAGAGGGATCTTGGCAGGCTGGAAAAGGCAGCTGGCAGGAACCTCCTTCAGTTCAACTAAGGGAAGTCCAAAGTTATGCTGGGGAGGAACAGCCCAAGGTACCAGTGAGGGCTGGAGACCCCGCAGTGATGCTCTGCAGAAAAGCAGCCTTGGGGGTCCTGGTGGACACCAAGATGAACATGAGCCAGCAATGTATTCTTACTAGACATGAGAAATAAAATCTGCTAACAAGTCTTCTTATCTACAAACTCTTTGAAATATGAAAAGGTATTTTCCAAAGTCCTGAATTCCAAAGAAAAATCAAGATGTTTTGTTTCCTGTTTCCAGACCATGTATTTTCTCTTTAGTCTATTTCACTTTGTCTCTGTTTGTATTTTTGTCTCTTTAGTGTTATAAATGAGGTATTTCAGTTACTTTATATTCTCAATACAGTATTCATCAGTCTAAATATTACTAATACACACAAAACCTGTTAGTCTTTCAACAATTTAATAAAAATCACTACAGACACTGATTTTTATGGCACTTTTAGTTCTTATTTTTATAAAGAAAAACCATCTACAATACTCCTCATGACTCTCAATGATTTTTCAGTCATATAACTAAAGCTCCAAGGTCTACCAAGATAAATTAGTGAACTATGGGTCATTAGCAAAATGTGAATTAATGCAAAATGCACAACAGGCTGCACATTTTATCCTTTCTCCAGATGGTTAATTAAATATTTGAAGGCACAATATGACAAAAGTATGACAATATTATTACTTAATGGCACTGAATATGAAAAGGGTTTAATTGTTCTATTTCTCTCTTTCATCATTGATTAAAATAATGTATTTCAATGAAATTTGGCACTGGTCAGCATCTCAGTATTTCCTCCTAGGTGAAAATTAGATCATCTTCCATCAAAAGATGTAAAAATTACAATTTGCTGAACAAATTGGAATGTCACATTAAAAAGTACAGTCTTACAATATGTAACTTCTTTAAGGTTGAAATTACACATCCCATATATATGCAACACTTTTAATTCCTAGGTATGCTGTTCTAAACATAAAATCCACATTAGAACTCCTTCACTATTTATTAATAAGAAACCTTATCACTGAACATTATTACCTTGCAGTCTTTCCCAGAATATTTCACAAAATTTGAGATTATAACTGTTTATTTCATGCGACGTATAAAGTAAATATATTTTAAGAATTCATTAAAGTATTAGTTGATTATTTATTTATATTTCACTTTTAATAGTTTTAAATTTAAGATCTATTATTAAAATTATTTGAATACAAATTTGTTAAAGTGTTAAAATCTGGTTATTTGATTAGAGCAAGAACCAGCAGACCCTGGTGATTTGGTTTTCCAAACACCTCAGTCTGAGATGCAGATGCTGCGGCTTCACAGCAAGGCTCCTTGCAGGCTCTTCCTGCATCTGATAGGATATGTTGTAGACCTATATTTTTTAGACTGTAGCCTTACCTTATAAATGAGACAAATTTTAGGACTGCAGAATTACCTCAAATACAAGGCAAAAAAAATCTTTTGAATTATGGTGAATGATGTCACTGATTGCTTATGCTCATTAGATAGACAGGACCAGGAAGACACAGGGATTGTGAAGTCTCTGTGAAGTCTGGATGGAAGTCCAGGAAAAAAGACAAAGTGACTGAGTCTGGGAAGGGAGATGAAATTTGTAAATCAGAGCTTGCTAAAAAAATCGGTAATTTGTGTGTGGTCCATCTTTAAGCAATATTTTATTAAAGAGCTCAGAAACTGCTTTAGTGATTAACATCCTGCATGTTTGTACTGCAGAACAATGGTTATGTTGTTATGTGGCTTACCAGCACTATAAATTCAGAAGCCATCTGAAGTCATCTGAAGCCATATGAATAAAGGATTTTAAAATATTGCCTAAAAGAGCCATCCAGAACCAAATAACTCACCTAAAACTTAATGCGCCTTAGAGAAAGCACGTTTTGCTATTGAAATCTTTTGAGAGGTGTAATTCTGAAAATTCCCCACAGTGGCTTTTTGACACATTCATTGTTTAAAGAGAGCATAAAAGTTTATGGAGATAAGAGATACTGGATATTAAAGCTGAAGAATATGAGTGTTTTGAAAAAAGAATTAACCCTAAACCCTATCTAAACGTGGTGTATCTCTGTCATGGATTGACACTGGCACAGTGCCAGTGCCCCCATGAGAGGTGTGTGGTGTATCTCTATTAATTTAGTAAAGCTCTATTAATTGTATTCCGAATTTCCCTCCATCAATATCCATAAATAAGGAAAAAACAGAAGGAAAATATCAGAGACCAGAACCTCTAAAACATTAAGCTCAGAAACAACAGAGATTTAACTTGTGAAGAAATGTTCACACTCTTACTACAGGTCTTAAGGTACAGAAGTGTTTACTAGTGACTACAATAATAGAACTTGGGGAACTGTTTTTAACTGTACATATTCTTTAACTCTTAATGAAGATTTCACAGTAACCTAGCTCTGTTTGCACACAACCAACACAGACTGTTCAGGACAGGACCAACCTTTCCTTCTCTGTAGAATTTTTTTCTCTCTAGTTTCTCCCAGAGTGAGAACATTGCTTAAAACTCATCCAGGATTGTAACAGGTGCAGCTGACATAGGAAACCCTGGGACCGAATCGTTCTTCTAAAACGTGGGACTCTAAACTCTGTTGGAAAAAGAATTATTCACCCTTCTGTCTTCTCAGCCCATCCCATCATGGGAAACAACCTCCCTGCCTTGCCAGCGGGTCTGGAATCACTTGCAGTGTACAGTGTACAACCTCTACCAGTGATTTCCTTATAAATAACCTGCTCATTCATAACACCTGAGCAGCATTGAGGATTTATGATGAAATCCCAAGTACAAAAGTGCAGATGTCAAGGTGTGCAGAGCAGGATCTGTTCCAAGAGTCCTGGGGATGACCACCTGTGGTAGATCAGAATGATCTACCTGTGGTCAGTTCTGGAAGAGCACTGGCACTCTGCATCTCTATTCTGAAGAGTGTGTAGCTGCTGCAAGGAGCTGAAGTCTGTGAAGAAAAAATAATTCCAAGGTTGGTAACTTAGTAATTTAAAAGAATGTCCTGACTCCACTAAATTTTGATACATTCTTTAATTCTCTTGCATGGTAGGTGACCCACTTGCATTCACTGCAGCTGAATTTAAACCACTTGTGTAAAAAATCTATTGAAAATTTGTATCCTATCTTCCTTTTCTAGTTTATAGGTTTTTTTAACAGAATGGAATGTTCAGTACTGCCATTCATAATAATCTACCAAATAGGGCTCAGATTTACAGCTGAACCTTGGATATTCACAGAATTCTTGCCTTTAGTAGTTGGAATTTAATTAATGTGAATGTACACAAACATATAATATGTATATATACACATACATACACACATACCCACACATTTTGTTTATGCAACTCCATCTTAGCAATACAGTAGATTTTTTACAATTTACCTATACCACAGGCCCACAGAGTGACTGTGGCACCTGTGGAGATCACCTGGTGCAACCCTTTGCTCAGGGCAGCACCAGCTACAGCAGGCTGCTCAGACCTGTGATCACTCAAATACTAATATCTGCAAAAACGGAGATTTAGAAGTTTGCCATTTTTTCATTTCTTTCAAATACTTTTGAGATTGAGAAATACATGATTTCTGAAAATGGTGAGATCAAGTTTACCTGCTCACTCAGATGGGAAAAAAGAACTGAAATAAAGAGTAAACTGAAATGAACAGTACCATAAAGACTCAGTATTCTCTTTGGTTAAGATAACATGATAATGAGTTGTTGGCATTAATATTTAATTTGTGCTGTTCTAGCTTGAATAATTAATGTTATTCTCATATTAAAATGCAGAAGGTGTATACCTCCTATTTTCTAGCCTGAATATATTAGGAGCTTAGCTGTCAAATGACTTGACAGAGAGCCAAAAATTTGCAGAGATACTACTACCTGAAATCACATTTGAAAGGGGAAAAATGCTGTTATTATAGCAAAGCTCCAAATAATTATAGCATATGAAACAAAAGGTCAAGCCAAGGTGTTTTCTCACTGAAGAAACTCTTGGCATTACAAGAAAGAAAATCACTTTTGGTGAGCCCTTTTGACTGATTGTTAAATCTAAAGCTCATCAGAGACCAGTTGGCCCATTTCAAGGGAAAATATGTAGTGAGGTACATTTAGATATTTCTTTAAAACTACTTTCTTCTCTCATTTGTCCCTTTGCACTTCCTCAGAATAGATGAAGTATTTGCAGAAGCTGAACAGAGGTAAATAATTAGTGATGGTCTAAAAAGGGATCAGTTCCTTAGGGGACTCCAAGTCTAAATGGAGTCATTGCTTCATGGGACAATTGGACTTAAAATGGACTACGAAAAACCCACAATATTTACTATATTTGAGTTGATCAGAGGAAGGAAACTGCTTCTGCATCCTAAGGACATGTTTAGATGACTGCAGTATGTATTTTATATCCCCTAAGTCTATGACCAATATCAACATTTTGGCAAGAACACACTCCCAGCAAGACCAAGAGTGAGTAATTCCAGTTACTAGACTGAGTGACATCATTCCTAGAGCAAAGAACTTTCATAGCCGTAAAAGATTTTCTTCATAATTTAAAATATTTCAGATTATTATTATTTTTACATGCTATTATTGATTTAATAACATTTCTTAATGTGAGCAAGAAAAAATATATAAAGAAATAATGGTTAATTATAGCACAATTGTTGCATGTTAGTTACACATTCAAAAATAAGAGGACACCAGTTTTTCAAGTCCATATTGGAAAATAGAATAGAAAAAGTAATATATAAGAAGACACAGGTTGTGCTAAAGACAGAAGAAATTTTAATAAAATGCCAAAAATTATTACTCTCACAAGAATCTTTAAGGTAGGAAAAGACCTCCAAGTTAATTAGGTCCAACCTTTGAACAAACACCACCATGCCAGCTAAGCCACGACAGAGTTCCACATCCAGTTGTTTCTTGAACACTTCCAGAAGTGATGACTCCACCACCTCCCTGGACAGCCTATTCCAATGTTTAACTATCCTTTTACTGAAAAATTCTTCCTGATATCCAAGCTGAATCCCCCCTGACACAGCTTGAAGCCAGTTCCTCTTGCCCTGTCACTGATTGCCTGGAAGAAGAGACCAACCCCCACCTGGCTAACCCGATATTCAGGGAGCTGTAGAGAGTGAAAAGATCTCCTCTCAACCTCCTTTTCCCCAGGCTTTACATCCCCAGCTCCCTCATAGGGCTCTCCAGACCCTTCCCCAGCTTTCTTGCCCTTCTGTGGACTCACTCCAGCCCCTCAATGCCTTTCTTGTAGTGAGTGTCCCAAAACTGGACACAGGATTTGAGGTGTGGCCTCACCGGTGCCGAGTACAGGGCACATGCACATACACACATCTATGTACATCCATGCAAAACACAAAAAAATGCGAATCTCTGATCTATTCTTCTGTTCTTTTTGGAAAATAATTTTTCCAGCCTCAAGAGAAAATTCTTCACAGTAGTTTGATGTGAACACAGGAGTATTTGCAAATTACTGCAGAAAGCAATCTTAAAAAAACAGATTCTCCAAAATAAACAGGCAGAGGTATCACATCTACTGTAGAACCTGACAGTTTAACAGCTGAAATAATAGAGACATTCATGTGAATCTAGACAGAAAAAAAAAAAAAAAACAAACACAAATGACCAAAAAACAAGAGATGAAACAAGTAGCAACCAAAATATATATTATATTGGCACTACTTAAATACTTTACTTCAGGTGGTCAAACCTACATAATCCAGCAGGATTTTAAACAGGAAGTACCTAGGCTGCTTTTCAGAGTTGAATTTTACAGGTCAGGCAGACATTTTCAGTTATTCAGAACTTTGATAAACATCTTTTAAGAAACAAGGCATGGAAGCAGAGGCTTGGGATAGATAAGCTAGCATTATCAGAAGTAAAGTTTGTGGATAATTAACATATGCAATCCAAGATGTTGAGAATATTACTATAATCTAAAATGACAGTTTGTTGTTTTCGCAACAAAATTATACTAAACCTATTATAGTTCACTCAATTACACATTTGTACCTACACTGACTTAGCTGACTTAGGTTAATTGTAATCTTTATTGCTAAGCAGGACTAGAAAACTATTTGAGAGCTCAAAAAGCCTCCAAAAACTACAAAAACCAGCCCAGTTATAAATTCAGAAACATCAATAATTTTGAAAGACCATATCACAGATTAGTTTTCAAGGTCTAACCTACTGGATCATTTGTTTATGATGAACACATTTTACCTCAGTGCAACTTTTTTCTCCCCTGAAGTTATTTTCCTTACTTTTATCTTGTATCCACATATAGAGACTTGTTTAAAGCTGACACCAAGGCTTATTCAGTCAAAAAAAAAAGCACTGGGGAATTTCTACATGCTTTTTTCAAATGAGTGTTTTACCAAAAATTAGGCTGTGGTGCACTAAGAAATGAATTTATATGTGATTGTTGGCAACAAAGGCCCCCATAAAGTGGCAATTTTTATTATAATTAGTAAAGAGCTATGCAAAGTTTTCTTTAACCTGAATTAATTTGTAGCTGTGTAGATTAATAGTAAGAAACTGTGTGGCACATCATGCTGAGAGTGCAGCAAATTAGTCTGTAAACTTTCATTTATATCTGCACAAGCCAATATATCTCCGCAGTGTTAGGGGATTATAAAATGAATTTGCAGAAAAGTGTTATGAGGTTTTTATACAGTTCTGGGTATATTTCCACCTCTTCTGTTATCCTTCATACAGAAGCATAAGAAGATACATGCACCCGTTTCTTTATTATAACTATAGAACAGAAATGAAAAAAGCTTTTCTAAGAATGAATTGTGGATAGTTTACTGGATTTGCTGTTTCAAATATATCTGTCATTTAACACTTTAACTAAAATTACTGCTGCTCCTCTATAAGCGGAGAAGAAGAAGCCAGGCACATAATATCTACTCTTCATTTTAATTTCAGTTAATATTTTGTATGATTTTTTATAATTTATACAATATTTTTAAAGGTAAAATTGCAAAGATGATTCTAGTATTATTTGGTGCTTTTCCATCATAGAAAAAAATCCAGAGAACCATCTGTTGAGCAGAAGTTATCTTTTGCTTGAAATGAATTTTGATAGATTTTCTATTAAATAAACAATCTTATGATGTTCAACTTTCTTTGCACTTCATAATGAAAAAGATCCAATCTAACTAACATATATTTACTCATGGGCAAAAATGTCTAGAATAAATCTACAAGCAACATGAGGAAGTGTAAGATTCATGGCTGACAGGCTGTTCAGGCCTAGTGCAATACAAGAAGAAAGTTACAATAATGACATAATTTTTTACCATATTATAAAAAACAACCAAAAAAAATCTGATTACTAATTCTTGTTAATAAACTTTTAAACAATCTTCATTCTAGCTGCAGTTCAAAAATACTGGTTAAACATGAATATAATGTGAACATAAGCACTTCCAAGGAGGTAAGTGAGGTCGCTCACAATGTTCTAACTTGGGCATGAGTATTACTGAATTAGAGCATAATAGAGTTTCTTGAGGAATATTCATTATTTAAATATCAGGCTATTAATAATACTACTCCCTGGGCACAACACTATTAAAAAGGCTAGAGAAGAGGTGAACTGTAGCCAGCATGAGAAAAAAAAAAAGTGTAAAGATACAAGAAGCAAGAAGAGATTATCTAGAAAAAATAAATCTATCTAAATACAGGTAAGAGAGACAATAATTAATTTCTGAATATGGACAGAAAAAGCAATGAGGCAGTCTAAAAGGGAGTCTGAGAATGAAATAGCAAAATGTGTAAAAATTAATAATAAATCTGTTTTCAAACACAGCCAGAGCAGAAAACCTGTCAGAGAATCTTTTATCAGTGCATAAAAGCAGTGTTAAACAATTTTTTTGAGCACTATTCACTTCAGGAGATGCCCACACCAGCGGAGGATCTGTCTGAATCTGAAACAGCCGTAGAAGATGTTAAACAAAGCTACACTAAAAAACTGCTTAGGCCAGATGTCATTAACCCAAGAGGTCTGCAGGACCTGAGAGGTGGATAGCTGAAGCAATAAACACAACAACCACACAACCTCTCTTTTAAGATGCCTTAATACTTCTGACTAAATGTTGGAAATCTGATTCTCTTGTTTAAAGAATTGTTTATGAATTTCTCCTGGAACTGCAGCCCTCTAGTCCTGTTGCTCTAAGTGGAAATTAGGAAAGAAAGGAATTAGTAGATACTGGTTTAAAAATAATCAGTATGAAAATTTCAAAGTGACTTTTACAAAAGCCCTGTTTTATGAGAGTGGAGATATTTGTAGTTCTTGAGCAGTTGAACAGGGGTCATTTGATTTCTGCAGTCTTGAATTCCTGGAAGGCTTTTGATATTGCAAGACTAAAGGCTTTTAAGGAAATGAAGGAAGTGTTTTCACAATATTGGGAACACTTGAATTCTACAGGTATCTTTGTTAGGACTTATGCTGTATTCATTAACTATTTTAGAAAAGAATATATAGGAGATTAAAAACATTTCGCTGATGACATTAGTTTCTTGTTTTTAAGGACAAGGACAATTCTAGATAGCTGGAGAAGGATCTTATGGTACTCCCTAACTAATCAAAATGTCAGAAGGAGCTCAGCATTGAGTAATGCATTTGCCAATGACAAGCAAAACTCATTCTACAGATAAATCATGTGCTCACAGAATACTTTGGAGCTGACATGGTCATTCAGGTATGACTTGGTTTTTATGTTGGATGATTCCTATGTTTTATTTACAGAATTAGGTTGATGCCATGAAACTGATAGGGAATACAAAAGTAAATGGAGAACCTTGGCATTATGTGAGTGTTTCAGACAGGAAACTGTGCTCTTGAAGTCCCTACATCATGACACTGCACAATGCCATGGCTAATTTGCATGTGCAGTGTGAGGTGATGTTCTGGTACATTCATCTCAAGGAAGGTATGTTTGATCTCGTTAGGCTTCCATGAGAAAGTTGATCAAATACATGGAAGAGCCTGTGTATGGGGAATAAGCAGCTCAACTAGGAATTGTCAACATGGAAAATATATGCTTTGAGTGGGGCAAAATAGTTAGTAGAATGGTGAACAAATCATTGTTCACATTCTCTTCCAGAATAAGGATAATTGGTGAGCCTGAAAATGCCTCTATTAGCCAGTTTAAAAGCTAAAGGATCTGATTTTGCTGATAGAAGAACTGTGGCACTTCTGTCAGAGTGTTGTTCCTGCTAAATTTGGGGCTTGAAGGAAAACTGGGCAAATGCTTCAAAATGATTTAGTGATGATTACCTAATGTGTAAATTTGCACTCAGAATATTACTATAATAAGAGGAAATATGTTGTACATGTGAAACCAAGAACTTAATGATAGCCTAATTAAAAATTAATAATATCACCAAAGATGCAACAAAAAGTTATTTGTTCAGTTATAATAATACTGAGACTGATAGAGCAAATTAATAGATAATAGCTGCATTTCTAATAATACATCTAAAACTATTATGCAAGAAAACTTACTAATGTTTACCCATTGCCTTTTCATTTTGATCATTCTGCAAAAATCCCTGTGGATATTCAGGTTGACAATAATAGTTTTCCTGAGGCATAGCAGCAGGGAAAAGTCTATCAGTGACATCCCTAGTTCTTTGGCGCAAGGAACAATGTGCTGCTGGCAAGAGTAAATTCTCCTCACTCTTTTATGTTTAGCAAGGTCTGCTTCTACTGCACTGGTTCCCAGGGAAAGTTTGAAAATTGTACAGTAGCATTTTACAATCATTACTAACAGAGAATGCTCTTGTTTGTTGTGCAGTGATAAGCCGGAGTTTTCAGACCTCATACAGATCTGGTGTGTGTAGAAATTAGGGAAACACACCGTGGAAACAAATTAGAAATAGCTCATGTGTAGGTAAGCTCAGAACAGTGCTGAGACCCTGCATTATCGGGTCAGTAAAAGACTTATGGCCTTCTTCTAGTAATAAAGTCATGTTCACTATGCTGCAAAAGAAAACATCCATCTCAGTTCTTGGAATTAAAATAGCCAAATAAAAAAAATATAGACAAAATGTATACAATTGTGGGGTTTTTTTTCTTATGAGTTCTACTAGAAACCAAATCCTGGTGCCTTGATCTCACACAGTGTGGTTATAATTATTATCTCTAAATAGATTAATACATTGCTTCTTAACTCTAGCAAACCTACACCGTTTTTCTGTTACTTAACCAAGAAGGTAAAATTGAGGGCTTCACTTCAAGCAGTAAATATGTGATATTTGCCTTTGGCTTTTCCCTCATGACTTCTCCATCCTGCACTTTATTCTTAGGCTGAAAACTATCCAGGGTCTCCTCCCAGGAATGGCTTGACAAAGTTCTGAGGGTGTTTCTGGAGGAGTTAGGATTTGCCTCTGAGACAAAATGGAAATAATTTATAAGGAAAAGTTAATTTTTGTAATAACTTAAAGAATCTTGCCTGATTTCCTGCCAGGCCAATGACCTTTCTCTCTTGAGAGACACATTTCAGGTTTGCTTTTCTCATCCACTCACACAACAAAGCAAATACAGAACAATAATTCCAAGTCTCTTTCTTTATCGACAGGTCCTTCCATGCTATCAGGATCTTAGAAACATGGGTGAGCACTGTGGATCAGTATATTTGTCATTTTTCATCATACCCTTCTAAAAAGCAACATCAAGGGCTCTGTCATCTTACTGCTCAGCCTCATCAGACCCTTGCTGCTGACTGAAGAGTAGCATCCAACAGAGGACACCAGTGGACACCTGTAGGAGTTTTGTTGATCTCAGTCAGCAGTGGGGGAACTTTTCACACTCTATAAGTAGTCTGTGGTAGTGTAATATGGAGTTCCTGGCAACAGACATTTAATTTTGGAATTAAATTATTACATGGTGTTTTTTTCAATAAAGCATGCAGAAGGCTTTAAACTCAGTAGAAAAAAACACCGAACCAAACAACCCTCCCCAAACAAACAAACAAACAAGCAAAAATCAGAAACACAACTAAGCATCTCACTCACAAACAAACAAACAAACTCCACCCCCAAAAGATCCCTGGAAGATCTCCATACTGAATTTTGTTTCCTTTTATGATAGGAAAAACCCAACCAACAAATGAACCAACCAACCACCCACCCAACCAGAAACCATTCAGAAAAATAAAATGTACTAAAATGTATTTTCTAGTAAGAAAGGAAACACATGGATCATTGCAGGAATTGCTCTGCTATCTAAGATTTCAGCTTACTAGTAGGTACCATGAAAAAACTCCAAATTACTTAACCCTCCTTTCAGCCAATAGGAGTTCTAGCAGTTTCCTATTACTGTCAAAACCATAAATAACAATTTATAGTGTAGACATTTGGAGTTGTCTATTCAGGTTCCTCTTGAGTAAAAGTACATTCCATGCTGAATGTTAAAAAGGTATTTTGGAGGACTAACCCAACATTTTGTGCTACCTTCTTGAAAAAAGTAACATTTAAGACCCTCCTCTTCAAAAACACCCACTATTGTAAAAAATTTTTCTCAGTATGTGAAAAATTTATGTCACATATTACAAAATACTATTAAAAGTATAGTTTTAAAAATATAGTATTGAATGCAGTGGTATCTTTGTAAACAGAACAAAAACCCATTCAAAATCATAGAAGGATAGAAAGAAGCCACCTGTTCAGCCACCTCATTCATTCCTTGCTAGTGAAAGCTGTTCCCTAAGGTGCACACCTACTGCATATTAGCCCTTTCCAAAGCATCAAGGGGTGTAGCTGCATTCTATTCCCATGGGAGATTATTCAGTGATCTTACTGTCAGGAAGATTATCAGTATGCTATTTAACCTCAATTTTCCTTATCCTAATTTAGTGTCATTACTCTCAGTTACCCCATCATAACATGTTTTGAAATGTAATATGAACAAATAGATACTTAACAACAAGGTAAACATCCCATCAGCCTTGCATAGGGAGGATTATTTTTAGATTCTCTTTAAACTTAGAGGGTCTAGTCTGATGTCTCCGCTGAGGCAATAAAAATAGTACAAGAAAAAAAATGTTAATGTCAAACTATGCATTTTCATAGCCATACCATACAACAGTTACTGCAGGAGTTCCTGTTTTGTAACTCTTCCTTTTTTGCAATTGGTTATCCCTGGGTGACAATGCTTATAATCACTTGGCTAATGCAGATTTTGCTAAAAAACAAACTCTGTGCTGCAATAATACATGTACAAAAAAAAAAACCAAAAAAACAAAAAAACCCACAAACCAACAAAAAACCCCAAACCAACAAACAAACCAAAAACCTAGCCTCAGGATGAACAAAATAATGTGCAGAAAAAAAAAGTCAGAATACTCCCTTAGCAAAAAGAACAGCAGATCCTTGGTTTTTTTTACTGGTATTTTGTTTTAGACTCTTGAGTTTAGAATGCTGAAAAGCCAAATCTGGTGGTTCTTATAGCTCATGGGTTTTTTTCCAACCAAAAAAGATCAAATTCACAGTGTTGTAGTAATACAAGAAGGACTCAACTAATGCTGTTGATAAGTTTCCCTACTAAAACAACTCACACCTGTGTAGTTTGGAGGGATACTAATTAATTGACAAAGCTGAATGATGTATGTCACAAAGAGAGGGATATGAGCTGAACTTGCCCTAGATGTCATCATTATGAATGCCAAAAAAGCAATGGTCAGCTTTTTCATGACCTAAAAATGTGGGTAAAAGTAAGAAGTTTTCCAGGCAATCTCACACAGCATAATTTATTGCAGTTCATTCCACCCCCAACCTTTCCCAAAAATTTTAATTGGAGTATACTTTTTTCTCTACCATTTGCATCTATAAAAACTATTAAGACAGGGCTTCACACATTCTATTACAAATCAGGTGTTCAGCTACCTTTTTATCTTGCCTTTCCTAAAGCATTCCTCATCCATGCCCAAGGCACAAGTTTGTCCATCTGAATGGATGTACTAAACATGCTCATGTTCCAGTTTCCCAAATTCCAGTTTTTTCAGTTTTTCTAACCACAGACATCAGAGTCTGTATAAGTGTGACAGGATGAAAGAAACAATAGACATTCCTGCCTCACAAGATTGGGCTTCTCTCCCGCCACGAGAATCTCTCAATTATTCAGATGTAAGAGCTCAGTGACATGAAAATGAAAATTTACATGAGTAAATCCAAGCAGGCAGTTTAGGGGTAGCAGTCCGGTACAAAATCTTAACAGATTTCCCTATACATTTATATATGAATTTTTAATTTAGTGTTTGTTAACATAAAACCATTCATAGAAGAAATGTTTAAATTCCTTGTTGCCACATTCAAAGCTCTGCATTTTAGAGTCAATCTGATTTTATTGCTTACCTTATAGCTTTTTAAAAATACATATACAGAAACATGCAATTTTCTTACACTAGGAGAACGCCACAATTACTGAAGGCACATAACTTCAGTTACTTTGAAGAACTCATCTTTGACCAGGAATCAATATGGACATTTTCAGTCTAGAAGAAAACTATCAAGAAGGTATCACTGTCAGAAAACTGGGAGAGATTATAAAATATATTTTACAAACCTAATGATAGCATTTGCTGCTTAGTGACAGCTTTAACAATGATTTGCTGCAAGATCACATCACAATTTTCAGTAACCTTTCCATTCTCAGCATTTGGACACTGGCATGAAAGATAGTGTAATTAAGGGGAAGAGAAAGAGAGGGTGTCATCCATTTATGTCTTCACCTTTTACAGTCCAATTTATTCAACAGATTTTAAAACCAATACACGAAAAACCATTTACAATTCACGGAGTGAACAGATGGTATGGCAGCATTGAAAAAGACAGTGTACACACACAAAATGAACTGGTGTTCTGCTCCAGTTAAAAAGCTGTCAACATTTGTATTACAAACCTTGGACTTCAAGGATTTGTAAGTTGTCTCTTTTAGATAACATCTGGAAAGACTGGCTTACAAGTTACATGCCTAGGTACCATGTTAAAAAAAATAAAAATAAAAGCAGCATGTTTATTACTTTCATATCCTTTACACTCATCTAATAATATTGTAAATGTTACCCGTGACTTAAATTACTGAGAGAGTGCTTTTATTTTCCAGAGGGATTTGTATGGGTAGGTGAGTGCATGAGTGGTTGTGCTGGCTGGGCACAGGAGAGTGTGGCTGTCCCAAATCTCCTCCTCTCCACAGGAGGCTTTAAGCATGACTGCTGAGATCTGCCCAAGCACCCAAACACTCCATACCTGGGATGTTTCTGTCTTCTTAGGCATTTCCAGACCCTATGTAAAACTATTCCCAGGAAGAAAAGTGATCAAGATGCCAAACACAAATGATAAACCATTTTAAGCAGCACTATGCCCAAAGTAGCATAATGTTTGGGTTAAATACCACTTTTGGGCTTAGAAAGATTGCAAGCTGTGCTGAAACAATTAGTTTTTTACACTAAGAGTCTCCAGCAGTG
This sequence comes from Pyrgilauda ruficollis, assembly GCF_017590135.1. Taxonomy (NCBI): domain Eukaryota; kingdom Metazoa; phylum Chordata; class Aves; order Passeriformes; family Passeridae; genus Pyrgilauda; species Pyrgilauda ruficollis. The sequence continues at coordinate 13,176,862 of NW_024524266.1, forward strand.
GTTTGCACAGGGACAGGGGCAGCTATGCACTGCATAAAAATCCTGCTTATAAAAGGTGTCAATTTTGGCCACAAAGAAAAATCAGAAGATTGTAACAATTTGCCTGGAGAAAATGTAATGGCAGCTCAGGAGTGATTTCAGGATTTGGCTCACCAACCAAAAAATTTTAAATTATATGCTGCTAAACACTAAACTGCTTACAGGATTAGTATCAACATATTGTGCCCACTAGACGTAGGTTTGAATCTGTACCACAGTCTCTGTAGCTGGCAATAATCTTGAATTTATACAAAGCCAAACTTTGGTCTTGATAAATGGGTCTACAGTGTTTAGTTTTGAAGTAAAAGTGAGAAATCAGTAAATATTGTGGTAACAGATTCATTGAAGTTATTCTGTGAAGGGGTGTTTTGGACTGTGAAAGAATATATAGAAAAAGCAAAGAGTTAATTATATGTCCTAGAAGTAATAATGTGATTTTCAACTTGGATAACTGTGACCTCATTCTTTCAGGAGGAAACATCAGGAAACGAACAAACTAACCAACCAGTCAAATTGGAAATTACGTTTTTAGTGCCATTTAAAGGAAAAGAAATACAGTGCAATCAATCTGAGTTGCACCCACTGAGATATCCATATGTTAAAGAGATTCTTTCAATGGAATTACGAGTCATTCCCCTAAAGTCCTAAATGAGGATTTTCACAAGTGTTTGTATCCAAATGCTTCTAGAATTCCATTACTACTGTATGAACCAGGCACATTTGAAATTCTTCCCTTGGATAGAATATATACTACAAAAAATCTTCAGTTTCAGGACATTGTCAACAAAAACTTGTGGCATTTAAGAAAAGCAAAATATAGATAAAAGGCTAGAAAGAAGTGAGAGATTAATGTAAAAAAAAATAATGAATATGAATAGCTTACTGAGAGAGTAAGTAGTGAGTGAACAAAAGATAGATAAAAGGCTAGAAAGGAGTGAGAGATTAATGTAAAAAAATAATGAATATGAATAGCTTACTGAGAGAGTAAGTAGTGAGTGAATATATTTGCTACTATATCCAATTATGTTCCACTATGCAGCCAGCATCCAAATAAGAATGGGATAAATAACTAAAAATTTCTGAATTGTATGATGTGACTTTAAGCAAATAACTAGATTCTGAAAGAGGAAATTTAGAGTAACAACTTCAAATACAGAAAGTGATGATAAATACCAAGGGAGGAAAGAATACAAAGACTAGGACTTTAAATGAAGATCTCATCATCTTTTATCAGAACCTCAACTTCTGTTCCTCACAGAACTAGATGGGAGCTGAAAACTGAATGTTGTGTCTTTCAATGAATGCAGCAGCAATGTCCTTGTTTTCATTTCTGTTACATTTACATTCTCTGAAAAACCCCTTTGCCCAGGATTTTTCTCCTGGGAAACCTCAGAGAAAAAGGAAAACAATAATTATCTCATTTGCTTCTCCTGTGCTTTGCTTCTTTGGAATGTATTTGGAGATTGTTTACCAACAGGTGATTGTTTCATTGGTTTTTGATGTGAATTGTTTTGACTCAATGGCCAACCAGTGCCAAGCTGTGTCCGACTCTGGAGAGAGTCACGAGTTTTCATTATTATCATTTTAGTATTTAGTAAGTATCCTTTCTGTATTCTTTAGTATAGTTTAGTATAGTATTCTTTAATATAATATTGTATCATAAAATAATAAATTAGCCTTCTGAGAACATGGAGTCAGATTAATCCTTCCTTCCTGCCACAAGGATCCCTGCAAATGCAATACATTTCCCTTTGATTTACTGAAACAACAGCACTTGCTCTTCCCTGTCTCAGAGAGCTGAATGTAACTGTCTCCCTCTTCCCGGTAAGAACCCATTTCCTAAGGTCAGCTCTCACTCAGCTTGATCAGGAATTACATTCTTAACACATGATTTGATCTTTTTTACCACACAGATGCTGTGCTCACTGTGCCCAGGCCGTGCCCCTTACCTTGCTCTGATCCACGACCTCACGTACACCAGGTGTCCTCCACCTGTGGCCTTTGCTCCATCCATGAATTTGGAGTCTGTGATACAATGGCTTCCATTCCCTGTTGGCTGCTTGAGTAGTTCAATACCTTGAACAAGTTCAATACCTTGAACTTGTATTTTGAAATTAATGCATTTTGATTTCTGAGGAAAAGCTAATGAACTACATAGCGTTGATCCTTTTCATAACTGAACAAACCTGAGATTCAAATATCTCAGTACAATGTTAAGATAAACCCCATGCTTCCCAAGCTTTCTTTAGAGAGTGGAGGGACTAAATTACATGGTTTCCATGCATCACCTTTTGAAATATTATTTGGAATTTGAAATCTTAATAATTGACATTAATAATTCACTGGAATCACAAATTAAAGATGGCTATCTGCTAAAGCAAAATATTATTAAGAAGTTTATTTCATCCAAGCAGAAAATAAGTTCTACAGTTTAGATTGAGCTTTCCATGTCGTAAGATTTTCAGGAAAATCAAAATTTGAAATCTCTGATTTCAGACTGTGATGTTATCCAGGAATTTTCTCAAAGGCCAATGTTAAAATACTCTGGAAAAACTGGAATATGATGACCATGAAGACATAAAATGCTGTTTGTTCTCTAAAGATTTTTTAAAATTATAGCTATCTTCAAACAATGTGTCCAACAGACACAATCCAGAAAATGAGCTACCTTCTCTGTCCTTGCTTAAAAAATGAAACAAACATACATGACAGACGGCAAGTTTCAGGTCCTGTACATTTGGCAATGTCTGAGAGAAAAAGAGATCTTATTTTGAGAGACTGCAAGGTAATCTGAGGTGTCTAAGTGTGCAAACATGACCTGAACTCTAGATTGAAATTCTCTGTGCCACCATCTTTCCAATTTTTCTGACATATGTGTATGTCTGCAGAACAGATCAATGTTAACCACAGTTTTCCTCTGCTAATAATGTGGGTCAAGTTCAGCTGTTAATGTGTTTCCTTCCAGTTATTTGAAAACCTGGGTATATCTAAATGAGACTAATAAATGTGTGTCTACACTGCACCAAACAGCACCATCCAGCTTCTCTAGGACTTTGCTGATTCCTGTGCCAAAATAATGAATAAAAATATCAATAAATATTTGATGAATTGGAGAGCAGTGCTTGAAAAACATTATTAATGACTTAATTTCAACCTAATATTTTTTTCTTCCAGGACTCTTGAGTATTGACCTTTTATCAGGTCCTTTCCTGTGTCATAGTACTTTTATTTATTCTCTTTTCCATCTTAGTTAACAAGTTTCCTAATCTGAGATTTTATAAAATTCTAATGTTGCTTAAATAACATACACAAAACAACAGTTATAAAAATAAAGATATTAAATCTAAGTGCTAGCATATCTTTATATTTCCTTTTATTTCTTTAATTTCCTCACTCCATTAGCACTGGCTGGGATGGAAAATTCTTCTGGACATCACATGCCTTGTGGCTGCACAGATGCTCAGCCCTTCATTCAGGTCAGGGCTGCACTGGCCCTTGCACAGAGCTGTATATTACAGATGTCAGAATAATAAGCCTGAAAGAACCAAGATCACTTCACCGTCTTTTTAAAGCATAAATGTTCCTGAGACTACAATTTCATGCACCAATTGTTTCAGATTTCTGAAATGAAGATTACCTGGTCCTTTCCCTCACTCCAGAGGACTATAGTCTTTGAGTTTCCTATAGAGACTGCAAGGTAGTCTGAGGTGTCTAAGTGTGCAAACATCACCTGAACTCTAGATTGAAATTCTCTGTGCCACCATCTTTCCAATTTTTCTGACATATGTGTATGTCTGCAGAACAGATCCGTGTTAACCACAGTTTTTCTCTGCTAATAATGTGGTCAAGTTCAGCTGTTAATGTGTTTCCTTCCAGCTATTTGAAAACCTGGGTATATCTAAATGAGACTAATAAATGTGTGTCTGCACTGCACCAAACAGCGCCATCCAGCTTCTCTAGGACTTTGCTGATTCCTGTGCCAAAATAATGAATAGAAATATCAATAAATATTTCATGATTTCGAGAGCAGTGCTTGAAAAACATTATTAATGACTTAATTTCAACCTAATATTTTTTTCTTCCAGGACTCTTGAGTATTGACCTTTTATCAGGTCCTTTCCTGTGTCATAGTACTTTTATTTATTCTCTTTTCCATCTTAGTTAACAAGTTTCCTAATCTGAGATTTTATAAAATTCTAATGTTGCTTAAATAACATACACAAAACAACAGTTATAAAGATATTAAATCTAAGTGCTAGCATATCTTTATATTTCCTTTTATTTCTTTAATTTCCTCACTCCATTAGCACTGGCTGGGATGGAAAATTCTTCTGGACATCACATGCCTTGTGGCTGCACAGATGCTCAGCCCTTCATTCAGGTCAGGGCTGCACTGGCCCTTGCACAGAGCTGTATATTACAGATGTCAGAATAATAAGCCTGAAAGAACCAAGATCACTTCACCGTCTTTTTAAAGCATAAATGTTCCTGAGACTACAATTTCATGCACCAATTGTTTCAGATTTCTGAAATGAAGATTACCTGGTCCTTTCCCTCACTCGGGAGGACTATAGTCTTTGAGTTTCCTATTACCTCTTTTGTGATAATTTCTATTTCCATATTATTATTGCTTCTTTCTAATCCTAGATTCAACAATCAGTTTTTTTTTCTTTCCTGAGTTTTTCTTCAATAACAATGGAGAGGCTATTGAATCTGAGCTGTGTTCTCATTTTTTTGTGATCTTTTAGCTCTACTTTAAGCCTTAATGCTGTTAAGAGCATACTTGTACTATTTTCTTAAATTTCTGGCCAGCAACATCTCTGACATTTTTTTGTTTTACTGTGCTTCCTGGTTTCCAATTATTTTATGGACAATAAATATACTGTTGGTCCAGTTACATGGTTAGACATGGTCCAGTCATTCTTTGGACAGTTGCACTGTCCACATAGTCTTTCTCACCAACTTCTCTGTTGTTTAAACATTGCCTTTTAAATACTAAGTACATAAAATTAACTTTTTATTATGCAATTCAATGAACTCCTACTAATATGGGCTTACTCACTTTTCCCCCAGTGTGATATCCAGGAAGCATTCTTATTTTTTTCACTTGCATGGCCTCATTGTATTCTGCTGCCCAATTTCCTGAAGAAGTTTCCCACAGTTATGACATCATGTCCATAGTTCATTTCCTAGCTGGAAGAGGTGGAGGTTTTCACTGTGCTTAAACATATAGCTATACTGTCTGCTAAATGAGTCTTCCCATCATCTCACTTTCCAAACTCCTGGTGTTCATCCTTTTATTCATAGTTTCATCCACTGTCAAACTTTAAGTCACCCAATTTCCCTCTTTTAAACCTATAAAGTAAGTTGATTTTCTACTAATACTCTCGCTTAATTTTTTAGTTTTAATGGTAAAATTTTCATATTTTGATTCAATTATAGGTCTGTCTTGTATTGTAGAGCCACATGAAAACCCTTTCCCCATTAACCACTAGTTACTGACAGGGTATTTTTACCTCTAACCTAGGAAAATGCTTGTTGCAAAGTGTGACAAGACTCTGGGGACTGGTGGTGATGAAAAATAAGTACAGCTATCCCAGGCATTATCTGAAAGCTGCATTGAAATACATTTGCTAAGTTTCACCATAAATATTTTTACCTCTGACTGAGGAATCTAGTGGCTATTGTGTGAGGCTAAATGCCTAAGTGAGAAAGAAAAATACTTTCCTTCCCATAAAAAAGATAAATCTGTGCTTTGGACTGCACAGAAGAGGTGAATACAGCATGTTTCCCTTCCCCTCCCCCTTTTATTAGTTTGTAATCACCTGTTTCATGAAGCAGACATGAGTCTCATCTGGTATCTCACTATGGTGAATGGTGTTTGCTATTTTGTGAACCATTTTGCCACCCAGCTGCCCACAGATTGTGACTGTAAACATACATTTCTTCAAACAAATGAGGCATTTTACAGGAGCCCCCTGTTGCATCAGCTATCAATTTTGTAGCTGCAGACATTTAAATGAAATTGTCAAAGAACTCAGTTCTGCTCCTTCTAGAATGAGCATCTTTCTCTCTTCAGTCACTGTTAGTTTGAGTACTGGAGGACACGCAAAGACGAAAGAAAATCCTGGTGCTGCTGTTGCTTGTCCAAGCCGACCAGCTGCATTTCTTAACAATGGAGAATGGGAAAAAAAATTACTTACTGCTTACTCAGACATATTGCATAAGCTTTTTGAATGTTTACGTCATTATCTAAGCAGCATACTCATATACACCTTATCTGAAGAGCTGACAAAATAGGTAGATACCAAAGATGGCTCAAGAGAAAGGCAACTAATGCATTTTTATGTCCAATTTTATAAGCCAATTGAACATGGTAGTGGGATCATTTTAATACATGGATGTTTTAATTGATATAGATATTAATGAAGATATTAGCTTAAAATCTATTGGATCTATTGTGCATATATTTATCTTCTTGTTTCATTATCATTGGATAAATCAAGGACAAGAATAGTATTTATTTCATGTGTTAATTATATTTTCATGCCTTTTATTTACTGCTTGCTATAAAAATGTATTTTGGACTGTATAGGATGAATGAAATTTGTAGGTAGATACCAAAGGTGGCTCAAGAGAAAGGCAACTAATGCATTTTTATGTCCAATTTTATAAGCCAATTGAACATGGTAATGGGATCATTTTAATACATGGATGTTTTAATTGATATAGATATTAATGAAGATATTAAGATGCATTTCTTTTGATTTATACAACTGCACCCGAATTCAACTTCACATCTCCACTGTGTACAAGAATACTCAGTTTATGCAAACTGCACCATACTCTGCATCATTCTCCATAGTGTTATGCAGAATAGCAAAAGATATTCTGCTGCTAATGAAGAGAGGTACTTAGAGAAGGATTCATGGTTATAGCCTGCAGGCAAGAAAACAACATTAAGAGTAAAGAGTGTCATTTAAACACTAAGGGTTATTTAAGACTGCTGAAGTAAAATTACTTTAAAGGGCTGAGTTAACAGCTTCAGCTATAAAGATGTATCTTAGAGATATTTTTCTTGAAGTGATTGCATGCTTATTTCTGTCATCTTTCCCAGTCCATTTCTCTTTACTTCCTAAGACTTTATAAATGATTCTTACAATTCAGTAAGCTGAGGATAAGCACTATTCTATGTGAAGGAGGGGAAATGAGAGCCATTGTCTGTGGAGGATCTCCACACTGCTTCTCTTGTTATCTTGTTCTTTGTACTTTGTTATCTTGTATGTAGGCACTGTGGCCTGGTTACATTAATGTTCCATTGTTTTCTCACATGCCCAAACTTATTGTGATTGCTGCTGCTACCAGTGCTTCAAAGCCTGTGCCTTTTCTGTTTCCTCATGGCAGAAGTAGTCTCCAGATTTCCTCATTTCCAGAAGAAAGAACTTAGAAATTATGTTTAAAAAAAAAAAGATGCTGAACCTTTGAAGTCCCCTCTTCTGCCAAATCAGGAGGGTATTGTGGGTATCACTGTGGGTAGACAAACACAAAGTCAGCAGAGGTAGAAAAGAAAGGAGGAGCATAAACCAGAATTTCCATGTTTGCTAGACAGTGAGGGTTGTGACCTGAAGTAGAAGTGGGGAGAAATCAGCAGCAGCAGAGCCTCAAGAGGAAGGGAGGGAAACCAGGGGAACCAGGGCTGGGCAAGCACCGTGGAGCCGAGACCTGAGGTACTGCCCTGCTACAGATGTGGTCAGGGGATGGTGGGGATGGTTTAGGACCTCCCGCAGAAGCTGAGCTTCTGTCTTGTCTCATGCCCTGAAGGAAGGAAAATTTAAGTATTTTTCTGTGAGTCAAATCAGTGGAAGTGATTCACAAGCTGAAATGTAGCATGTCTGTGACAGGGAAGGGTAAAGAAAACAAGGGGTTCCAGGGCACTGCCAGGGACAGAGCAGGCAGGATGGATCCTGCTGGCACTTGACTTCAAAAAAGGCATGCACTAGTTTTTAAGCAGGCAAAACCAGAAGTGAATAACACTCGAGAGTAATCAGGCTGAGCTGTTATAAAACAATGACTGGAAAGCAAGCATTTTGGCAGTGCTGGTTGTGAAATTTCTCTTCGGTTGTTATTTTGTTATTTCTAAAATCCTATCTCCCTCTCAATATCTTTTTCCTTCGACCAGAAGTGTGGCAGACACACAGATTGAAGACATTTCCAGAAATATGTTTACTACCTGGGATAAAGATAAAAACATAATTATTATAAATCCTGACCTGGACATAGCACCAAAAGTTTGAGGACAAGGTGACTTTGTTATCCCTGTTTCTGTGGAAATGACCAAATATTCACTTTATCAAAAATGCAGGCTGTTTCTTAGGGATAGGAATATCTACCTGTGTAACAAAGAACAACTCCTTGGGTTAAAACAAGTACATTATCAGTGCAGAGGACTACAGTGCACACTAGTGTGTACTGCAATTTTCTTACCTTTAACACTTCATACAAAAATAGATATATCAAAATATTTGTCCCAAAATGCCCCCTCAGCTGTTAGCTAATGTATGTTTTTCAACCAGTTGTAAATTAAAACAAAGGGCAGTGAGAAGCAATAACTTTTGTATGTTTTATCAGTCTTTCTAATGGATTATTCCATTAAATATAAATTGGTCATCTGAAACTGTATCTCTGTGAGGTAGGATTGTATCCTTCTCTCCTTTCATCATCATAAGCTGATATCAATTTTCAAGAGCAGAATTGAGAAATAAAGAAATCAAATAACTTCCCATGCCATTCTCTTAATATGAATGAAGCACAATGTTATTTCAGCTAAGTATTCAAAACCCCAACAATATTTCATCTCCAGTAAATTTCTGAAAAATCATCAGTGCCAGCAGATCCAGGCTGATGTATTCTTACAAGTAAAAACTACCAGGACATACATAAGGTTTGCTGTGTTCTTGAAATATCTTGCTTTACAACAGAAAATGGACTGTGCATTTGAGCTAACTATGGAGTGTTTTATAAACCACTTTATAAATAATTGTTGCTACGTTATGGGTTAGTAAGAGCTGAGTTCCTAAACTGACTATTGATTAGGTTATACACTGTGGTTTATCTTTAGTGGCTATATTTGTCTCAATTGTCTTGGCTTATATCTCTATTATTTTCTTTCAGCACCCCTTAAACCAAAGTAATCTTAGTTGAATTCTGAGTCTGGTCTAAGATGCATGCCATGAAGTACAGAAGTGTTAAATAAACTACAGACAAACAGATGTTACAAGACCTAGAATTTGCTATGGCAAGACTAACTGGGATAGAGTAATTGCATTCTGGCAGCAGGAGCTCTCCTGCAAAGCTGTGCCATAGTAATTCCAATGGATTACTGTGATTACCAATGACAAAACACCTTCCTGTGGATTTGTGGATTTTTTTCCAGAAACACTAAATCACTGGAGCTCAGTTCTAGGGCAACAATACAGAAAAGCACAATAATGCTTTACTACTAGGTTGTGGTGAGTCTAGCGCTGGTTAAATGCTGGTACACCCACTAGAATATATTTACTCATTTCCTGCTGTGCAATAGAATTAAGAAGAGGGCAAAGCAGGCTCAAAACTTGAAAAGGGTATAAAGAAAAGTTTATTAACAGTAACTAAAATAAAGAATAATAAGAATTAGAATAAAACTTTTAGAACACTTCTTGTCCCACTTACAAGCTTTCCCAATAACAATGTAAAGAGACAAAACTTAACATTTTTAGTCAGTTTACCACCTCTAGAATAGTCTTTCTTTCAGTTTACTCAGGAAGAGGAGTCTCTCTTGACATGCCATGGAAACTTATCTACAAGAAACAGTCATTGTGTGATTTTAATTTCTATGAATAACAGCTGCCTGGAAATCTGCATCTATGAAACCCCTCCCATCTTCAGCAGCCTTCCCAAGGCTGTGTTCATGGCCCATGTCAATTTATCAGGTCCTGTTTTAAGGATGACTTGTTCAAAAGCAAAACTTCTCTTCATCTGTCTCTGAGATCATATTTTTTTCTATGAATTTTGGAATGTTATAAAAACATTGTTAAAAATAATTTAATAAATTAAGTATCCTTTGCAATTTTATTATACGGGCACATTTGAGATAATAGAATTGCAGAAGTGACACTGATACAGAAAAGATCTATTTGCTGATGACATCAGTGTCATAGCTCATCTGCATTACAAAATGTATTGTCTTCCAAAAATTAAGATTGAATTAGGCAATTGTTAAGCATTTTTTACTTTAATTATTTTTAATAGAGACTGGACTGTATGATACAGAATGCATTTCATTCTTCATACTTCTCTAAAATCCCTTTCCCTGTTCTGAAAAAAATCTCAAGTTCTAGATGCTATTTGGATACTTTTTTTCCTCCTTGTACTGTTTCCTTTTGTTGTCTTCTCTTCCCAAGATGGATTTTTACTTTTTATTTTAATCATAAAGACTTAAGGAATGGAGTATAATATAAAATACACTTGTTTGCTGAAAATCTATAGACATCCTATCCCATGGCAACAAATCTATAAAATAATGCAGTGCTGGTTCAACATTTGAGTATATTGAAACTACATAAAATAATTAATTTCCTCTATGTATTACAGGAAAATAATTACAAGATCCAGGACTGAATTACTGCTACAGTCTTAATCATCTCATATCCACCATTAGGTAATCTTGTCCCAGTTATGGATCCAGCTGGAAATGGATTTGAAGCCAGATAGCTCTTCAGGTTTTTCTTCACCAATTGTAGGAATAGGAATGTCTTGACAGCATAATTAATAGAACCACCAGTAACATTAAAATGCACACTATGTAACACTCCATGTGCCGGGTGCAATGCTCTGTCTTTCTGTCTTAATGCTACAATTTGAAGCAGCTATGAAATGCCTTTATGTTATTCTCAGTATGACTGAGAATTAAATTTCTTGTTTAAAACAGGGGTAGTTTAGTGGTTTAAGGTTAATCAAGTTAAAATGCAATGTTATACTGGAGAGTCCATGGAGATTTTTAAAAAACAAAGCATTCTGCAAACTTGAAACATTTGAAGTTCTTAATATTGGTGTTTGCTATGACATCTGTTGTGAAATACAAAATATTCCTGAACTACTTTTTCAGTAAATTCTCTGTTTCCACATCTGTGCATTTTCAGAAAGCTTCCAGGATGTCTTTCAGCTCTTTTTGTAAATGAAAGAAGGGCATATCATCTACCCATAATACTCCTTCCTGAAAAACTGTAATAGTAAGTTTCCAATAAGTTAATATTGTACTTTTCTTCAGTCTCACTTAGAAAAACTATTTCACCCTGGTAGTTCAATCAAACTTCTGCTACTCAAAGCCAGCCTGTGTCTTCCATTTTGTCTCATGCTTTTACAGTAGTGGCTGGCACAAGATTTTTTTTTATAACCGTTCGAAAGTTTGTTTCTAGTCTTTGAGACCTTGTAACACACACTTAATCATGGTGCTTTTCTTTTATTTTCTTTTTCCTTGCTGCTCTTCTGACTCTTAAGATCAGATATCTCTTCTTTGTCTTCATTTCACTTTCACATTTTTTAAACAGACAAAAAAGCCAGGTCAACTAAACTATACATTTGTTTTAATATTTTAGTTTGTCAATTCTCAGAAGCCAAAGTAATTTCAAAGTCATGAAGCTTGGCTATTCAGTCTTCAGTTCCACAACCAGTTGTCTACTCCATTTTCTCTGAGGCACTTCTGTCATTCACTGGACAGGCTGTGTGGAACTCATCTTTTGTAGCAATAATGGAACACCTTCATCTGCTTTTTAATTTTTGGTTTGCATGATTACATTTCAGTTATGTATGAAATTCTTTCAACATCTGGTCTTTGTTCAGAGTTGCACACAATGAAAAACTTAGGTACCTTAGAAAAGATTCCTTTATCTGTGAAGAATGTTTGTTAGGTTGGCCAAAGCTCATTCTTGCTGGTAGCATGTGCTAGGTGGAGTCATCTCTGTGCTGTTATGGATGGCTGCAATTTGGAGGCTTATGTCAGGGTAGTTGCAAAGCCTGAACATTAAACCTGTTCTGTGTGTTCAAGCTTAGCTGTATCATGAGTGTCTGTCTTTTAGGAAGTAGCTTTACAGGTTTCAAATTGGATCTTCAGACCAGAAAGATGGTACAACACTGACTACTTTGAGTGACTGATTTCTGATCTGGGGTGACTGCAACATAGTGTGAATGTACATAAGTTATTTTTCATGGAGCCAGCCCACCTCTGGGTATCCATCTATTACAGCAGCAGGAAGTCCAGTTTGGCATCATCATGTCGTTAGGACTGATTCCAAATCTTTGACCTCTGAAAAGCTGACAAAATACTAACAACCTCTACTGGAAAAAGAGTGAGCCATATGTTTAATAAGCCTGTTTTCACAAAATTTACCAACTTAAAAAAAGCTCACAAATGTTTGGATCTGCAAAGCAGTGATTTATCAGGGATGACACTTGGAGTTGTTAAGATTACCTGGGGCTAGGATCAGGATGGATAATCTTTTTGAACTAATTTTCCTGCTATTCCCACTCCCGTTAGTCAATGGTAGGCTTTCCTTCTTCTTCACTCAGTCTTGATTTGCTCCAATTTACTTCTCTTACCTTAGCTCCCTGAGAAACAATGTTGTTCTTTACTGTAGAGTAGGAATTGACGATTTCTGGGTAGTTTTACCCTTTTCCTCCTTAGCCTTGTCTTCTCTTCCAAAGAAAGAACTCTGTGAAGGAGGTTTATTTTGTTGTAAGAAGAATTGAAACCATGCCTTTTAACAAATATTGAAGTTCTTCAGCCAGTTCAAAAACTAATCCTTTTTCTTAAAAGTCTTTGCACCTTTTCAATAAATCATAATTTACTTTTTCTTTAGGAGATTGCGGTGAAAATGCTGACAAAATTAAAGTGACTGAACTCAGAACCTTATAACATCAAGTATGATGCAGTCTGAGTATCTTAGAGCTGCAGGAAAAGCAGCATTATTGATTGGGAGGAGCTAAATGCAGTTTAGCAGTCAGCCAGCCTAAATATAGGGTCAGAGAGCTCAAATCAGGGTCACCAGGCTGTGTATGACAGCCTTAGCTGACCAACTGCTGGTGAGCAGAATAAAGTCTGAGAAAGCTTCCAGGTTAACCACAGTCCCTTTCAGTAAGTGACATGTCACACAGAGTGATCAGCAGTTCTGCAGGTACATCTGGGCAACCTGGGGGACAGGGAGTTGATTTTGTGCTTAAGGAAATAATTTTATCAGTTATAAAGCTAATCATTTGGTATATACAGAAATATAATAGAACTAATACTGAAACAGTAGAAATTAAGCTGAAAAGATGAGGGTTTAATGCACAAATTTTTCTCACTTAGGGAGATTTTTAAAATGCATGCATACTAATCTCTGTCTACTTGCAACTTTTAAGGACTTTCAGAATTGCTAAAATGTAGAAGTCATTAATCTTAATGCAGCTTACTAAGACATTTCTTCATTTGTGCAATTGAATTTAGAAAAAATTAACTAGTGTGATAAGAAGATACTGTGACCAGATGAAAAAACAAGCTATAAAAATGGTGGAAAAGAAAACATTGAAAATTATTTGTTTGCTGTTTGTTTGTTTTCTAAATAATTGGAGAAGTATTTTAAGCAAAGAAAAAGAAATCCCTCAAGCTTTACTAACCTCTTAAAGAATTAAGGATTTGAACTCCTCCCAAACCTCCAAGTTTTACTCAGAATTTGAGTAATTTTTAATAAATTTGTTTTAGCACAGCTTATCCATCATATAATGATGGAAGATTTTTTTTTTTCCCCTGCTGTATTCTGTTCCTCCTTACTGCATTTTTTTCTTCCTTCACTTTTTTGTGTTCAACTGCACTTCTCTGGCATTAGGGCCATTTACACAACCCTAGGTGAGCACAGCTGGTGCAGGGGAGAGATTTGTCACCAGGGGTAAGGGGGGCTTGTTGTCAATGCAGGACAGTTCATGTGTGTGTCTCTAAGTATGGGCAGGCTTCAGGCTACAGCTACAAGAAGAACCAGACCCTTTGAAGTGTTCATTTTTCTGCAGAGAATTTGGTCCAGTCTACATGATACTTCAGGCAGACAATCTAAAGTACTTCTTTTATATTGATAACTAAAATCTGGCATCTGAAAGTCAAGAATCCTTCTCCTTTTAATATTCCCACACTAGAAATATTTGTCTCTGTAAATACTGGAATGATTAATTTCTAAATTAAGTTGTCAAGGACTGGTTTCATATTCCACTTGCTTGTAACTTATTTTCATTCTTTACCTATAGCACAAAGAAATAGTTTTTGTAGTGGATTTAAAGAATTCCTTTCCCTTATAATTTTCTATAATATAATTTCCAAGGTATCAGAATATTTATTAGTTTTAAGTAAGAGTTATAATCTTTTTTTGAAATAAGAATTGCACCATATAGTATGCATTGTCCTCTGTTTTAACAAATATGTAGATAAATACCTATTAAAAAAAAAAACCCAAAAGCCTCCTATGTTAAATAACTGAAAAGGCCTTGTTTTATGGAATAATTCTAGACCTCATCTTATGATGGACCCTAAGAAATCATGTTCTCCACCTTGCAGGAGAGCTTTAATCTCATTGTAGGGAGTTTCATTGTGCCTACAGATTTGTCCTTTGGGTCATGGTTTTCAGCCTAGACCTTTTGGAAAGTTTTCACATATTGCCAAACAACCCAAAGACAAACACCTTGGACAAAAATCTCTCTAATTTGTGTACTTAGAAAGAGATACAGAAAAGTATTTTTGGAAAGTTTTGTAGGGCAGTGATCACATTACCTCTATAACTCATTGGGATTGTGAAATAAACCTTGAATCAACTCTAGCACTGCTGAGAAAATCCTACTATGAATCTCTGTTTGCTATTAAATGACTAAGTAAATTTGAAAACTTGTCCTTTAAGTGTGTCAAATATCTGGGGAGAAACAGCATATAGAGTGCACACCTGGCATCCTTGTTGCTGAAGAAAGAGTAATCAGATGGGCTTGGTGAGGTAACACATTTAGGTACACATTAGTACTGTCGCTATTAGTGATTTTAATATGGATAAAATGTTTTGACTAACAATGATAGAAAAGCTAAGGTGAAATACTATTATGCTACTCTCTCCCAGACATGTTTGCCTTACTCTTATTAATGACTTCCTCAACTTTGAACCACTTTGTGAAGAACTTGGGAGCATAATATTTACCTAAAATTTTATTCAGCCATCTAAAGACCCAGAGATTTTATCCATAAATTTTAGAAATCACTGATGGAATATAAGAGAAAGAGCGGAATTATAATACTTCTTTTGAGAAATTTAATAGTCCAGAGACATAAAAGGAAGATGAGATCATGGAAAAGTCTATTGACACAATAACAAAATTAATATTACGTTGTTTTTTTTTTTTTTGACAGCTCACTCAGCTTTTTGAATATCAGTCTTTTCATTATTTGACAATACTCCCAGTATTGTGAGGAGATTTTTAACTAGAAACAGAGAAATGGGAATCAGGAAATATAGATCATCAAGGTATGACAGTAAAACTGCACTTATTTGCTACTCCTAGGTGAAAGCTGTCCCAGCATTTTAAGGTATTTCCTACTCCCCTTAACAAATTCAATATCTTAAGTTACGTGAGGCCCTTCTAATTAAGGCAAAGTAGCAAAAATATTCTTTTATTTCAAGTAGCATTGAATTTATGTGAATATTTCAGTATATCTTTGTCACTAAGTTTCTGGTATTAAAGTCAGTTCATTATACCAGTACTATCAACCAAATTAAATATTGCCCTTAGACCACAGAGCCAAATGCTTTTAGGAATGCAGCTTTACTGCATTTAGCCATGATGTCTGTCTTAGAAAAGCTAATTTATGCAATCAAGTGTCTGTGCACTGATCAAGACTGTATGGGAAACTGTCTGGCACAAGAAAAGGGAGAGGTCTTTACCCCAGAATGTCTAATGTTGCCTCTCTGTGCTGTGTCCACAGACAGGGGGGCTGCCAAGCTGTGAATCTGGAATAACATGGTTAAATCAATGGAATTACTCTGGATTTTCTCCAACTCAGGGGCATGCAGCTTTTGGCAGTGAGTTTTCACCAGCTCATAGAAACCTGACCCTCACTTTATGTGTTGGCACAGCTCTCTTAGCTCATTTCTGACAGTTTTATTAAGTAAAATTGGCTTAAATAAACTGGCACATGATTTAGTATCAGTTACTTCAGAAAACTCCATTGCTGGAGTTACTGTTTTGAAGGCCCACAAAAAGTCAAAACCTTACATGCAATAATACAAATATCTATAAACTATATGTCACCCTATATATAAACATCTAGTTAATGAAGGCTTGAAAATACTTAAATGTACAGATGTGAGCAATGTTTGAAATTAATCCAGTTGCATGTCAGGAATGCACACAGCTTCTACAGGACAAAAAACCAATCTACTCCTGCACATTGTCTGAGCACTTTCCAAGTGTGCTTCAGATTATTAACTTCGAACAGACTTGAACAGTATAGTTTGCTACACAGGCACTAGTCAGTAAAGAGATGACAATGACTGATTAGCTTAATGACAACAATTTGTCTTAAAATTTGCTCTCAATTTCTTCCTCTGCCTAGTTCCTCTTAATCTTTGTTTAAATTATCATAGGAGAGCTTTATTTTCTAGCAAGTGGTAAAACATTTAGTCTAAAATTCTTTAGCATCTATGGATGTAGAGAAACTGGAAATAAGGGCTTGGGGCCTATTGATGTCCTTCTTTTAGGCCATGAAACAGGTAAAACTTAAATGCATATCTGCATTTCCTCTAGATTCAGTCCTCAGAAAATAGTGAAAAGTAATGATGATCAAGTCTGCCTATTGATCAGTGCAAACGAGGAGATCACATCCTTGCATGTACATACCTACAGGAATCCCTCAAACAGTTAACACTCAGTGGATAGTTTCTGCAGTGGTACCCCTCCCTCTGCCTTGGAAAACCTTCAGATTCTCTGCTTAGAATGAAAGGGACTCAAAAAATCCCTGTCCCTTGAATAAGCTTGTGCTTCTCTACATGGGACAGACTAGCCTGCAGGTAAGGATGTGCAGGTAATTCTGTGCTGGCTGAGGTTAGCAGCTGATGGCTGCAAACGAGCTAGACAGACAAGGTGGAGCAAAGAACATTAGACAGACAGAGCAGCACCTTGCAAAATTATACTTCATGTGTTTACCAGGAGTCAATGCACTCAGCCATAAATGGACAAATGGACAGCAAGGGCAGCAGGAGTCAATCTTGATGGGAAAATGAGTAGAGACGTGTCACGGTGCGGGGGCTACGTGCCCCCAGCCCGGCGGCGGTGACAACAGGGGCGCGACAGATCCCCCTGGCAGACCCTGCACAATTCCAGCTGCTAGCAGAGGTTCGGCGCAGATGAACAAAGAGGCAGCAGCACGGGTCCTGGGGTCGGAACACGGGTAGCTTTATTCAGCACTACAACTCCCCACATCCAAGGTCCCAACACCCTGAACCACGTGCAGGCACTAACTTATACACAGGGGTGGTCTTGGGGGAGGATACAATTTTTGACCAATCGGGAGGACTGAGGGTGGAACACAAGGCGGGGAAATACAATCTGTAAACCAATAGAAGATCTTAAGGGAGGGGAAAGGTTTAAATAAACCAATGGGGTTTCAAAGGATACAAAACTGACACAGAAGGTTCTGGAGGGAAGGGCAGGTTTAGGGAGGGATTGACATCTGAGGAGGGGAGGAGCAGGGAAGGTCTTGGGGAAAAAGGGTAGGGACAAGAGGGATTGACAACTTAGGAGGGAGTGGCCAGGCAACAAACAAGAACTGACAGTTAACCAAGCTGAATAACAATAAGGGAGTGAGTCTAAATTTAGCAACATAAGATACAAAATGGGGAACCTGTGCCACTCCAAAGGCAGGGGGAGAAAAACACAGAGGGATTAAAAACCCCACAAATCAAACAGTAAAATATACCCAATAAAGAAAATGAAAACACACCACAACAGAGAGGATACCTGCTATAAAAGAAACTGATCAAATTTTGCTCAAAAGTCAGACTGAACCTTGTCTACCTCATCAGTCAGAGCATTTTATTGTACCAGATATTATTGTGGTCTCTGATCAAGCCAGGCTAAGATGTACAGAATAGGAGCTATGAGACATTTCCCTTCACATGGTCAGGAAAGGTCCTGTTACTCTCAACAATGAAGTCAAAATTAACGGAAAGAAGAAATGAGTAAGAATCAATGTGTGTTAATAAATGGGTTTTATTGTATTGAAACCTCTCAGGGAAGACAATTTATAGGAGGGAGAAGGAGTACCTTTGATTTTCTATCATTACTTTATTGTCTTTTTTGGCTGAAGGAAATTCATGTTTGCTAATACATTTAAAAGAAGAACATCTTTTTAATGGAGAACTATATATGGGCAATATAATGCATGGTAGTAGAAATTGTCTGGAATTATCAACAACAGGTCAGCACAAATTTATCATTTTTTCTTTAAGAAAGATCCGAAAAGGTCAGATACCAGCCTTTCCTTCTTGGACTAGTCTCAAATATCTAGCCTAATAAGTAGTGGTGTAGGTAGAAATTAGCTGGCTTTAAGGGGTTTATAAGGGTGAAAACATCATTCACTCAATTACTACTTAGCTAGAATTTGGCCTTTAAAATCAACTGTAAAACTCACATCAACTTTAAAGGAAGTGGAACATCAGCCTTACCATTAGTTTCAGTAGAGGATCAGTTCTGAAGAATAAAAAGCCTTTGATGTTCCTCTGTGGCAAATGCCTGTTGGGACTCTAAAGCTTTGGAAAATGGTAAAAAATCCTTTATATGGAAATGGTTGTGACTTTTTTGTATATTTTTCTTGATGAATATTTGTAGCAAGGACTAGAGCAGTGCATTAAAAATGGTGTACAAGACCTCACTCGAGAAATTGTATCTCTAGGGAAATTTTTTTGTTTGACAGCATTTGTAAGATGCTTATTATTTATACCTCTGTCAGTATCATTCTATTTATGTCTTTTCACAAACCCATTACTTTAAACCTTAGGAACTACATAGTGATTTATATTACCTGGAGTTGACATTCTCTTGATTGACTTTGATTTTACCTTTTAATGACTGGTTCTACATTCTCATAAACATTTTAGCTATAGAATCATAGAATATTCTGTGTTGGAAGATACCTACAAGGGTCTTCAAGTCCAAGTCCTGACACTGCACAGAACAACCCTTAAAATCACACCATGTTTTTTCCATAGTGGTAGTGATACTAAGAAACAGTGTGTTCTGCCTAAAGTGGTGAGAATTCTGTAGTAGAGGCAGTCCAGAATCTTTAATGGTCTTCCTAAGCTGAGAGAGTCTCTCTTTGATTAATATTGTTCCAGTTTATGTGCTGGAGTAATATGTGTTCCTCTCCACAATGAATTTATTTCATCAGAGCCTGAGAGTTATTTTCAGTGTCATTCTTACTCTTCAGTTTCATTTATACACCTTGTGAAATTTTTAAGTGATGTATCAATGTTCAGTACCCTCTTGTTAATAAAAGCTTCCACATTACCTATGAGAATCTATTGTTACCTGATACTTTAGTTTCGCTGGTGGCCTTTTTGAATTTACTTTTCCAAAGGATGAATTTATATATGAGACTTTTTTCTTCAAGGTAACCTTTTCTTTCTAACACCTGATGACTTGGTGATACATGAATGGGCAAGAGACACCTTTCATAACTTTTCTCACCTATCTCAGAAAAAAAAAAAGCACCCTAATGCAACCACTTTCTATGATATTCCCAATTCTCTAATCACATGTCAGTCTTACATTTGTATTAAATATTTCACAAGACTTCTTCTAGTTATGTGTGTGGATTGTGCAGACTCAGTACTTTCAACTTCAGAAATGTTTCACTGTAAAAAAAAAGAGATAAAGAATAAAACAAAATAAAAAAGTCCCATCTATAAAATTTCAAGCTCAGAGCTGTGTATATCTCTTCCTTACTGACTTGCCTTTCTACCTCGGCTCTCTTCAGCTAGCCTTGAGGAATCCAAGCAATCAACATATTAATAAATGGCCTTTGACTTCTTAAGTTAAAAACTATCAAATTCAGCTGGTTTTCAAATGAAAGCAAAGGAATTTGAAGAAGATAACATTAAGGCCTTAGAGGTGCATAACCAATGTTTCCCAGTTCTCACATGACACATTGACATGTCCTACTATGTTGTGATTTCCTTTTGAAAACCTTTAAGTTACCCTTTATGGCATATCTTCACTTTTGATTTCAAGAAATTAAAAAACTTTTGTGTTCAGTTTTGATGCATTCTTCATCCTTATCAGGGGGTGTTTTTCTACACTATTTCATTGGTATTTAAGCTTTTTCCCATTACTCAATCTGTCTATTTTTCAGTTTCTCTGCTACTATTCTCTATTCCTCTACCTGCAACCCTACAGGCTCTGCATGTGTGAAAATCTGGAATAAGTCAAGTAAACAAAACTTGATTAATTAAGCACAGTTGTTAACTAACAGCAGTTGGGGAAGAAAAAAGGAAATGGCTGAATCTATCTAAGATATATCTTCCTGTCTGAATCAGATTAGTACATTCAGTGTGGAGACCACCTCTTGCGTA
The DNA here is from genome assembly GCF_017590135.1 of Pyrgilauda ruficollis. NCBI lineage: Eukaryota > Metazoa > Chordata > Aves > Passeriformes > Passeridae > Pyrgilauda > Pyrgilauda ruficollis. The sequence continues at coordinate 13,197,567 of NW_024524266.1, forward strand.
TTTTTCAGCAACTGAAAAATGTAATCTATATTCAGAATCTCAGCACTGACTGCTGTTAACAATTTGTTCTTAATAGAAGCAATAATTGAACACCACTTCTTATAAATGAAATCATAATTACATTCTCATTATTACACTGGCATCATTTTCTTGGATAACAAGTTTCCTGAAGGTGCAATTTCAACTTCTAATTTTAATTTTAATAAAATACTTAATGCATTGAGACCAGCTGTTGTTTTGAAGGAAAATAATAACAAGGAACATGCAGAATTCACATATGATTGTCTTTTTTTGGAAATGGTAATTGAAATTGTAAGACTGTATAAAAATATTTTAGTGTAAGGTGCCTAAAAGACACAGTCTTCACACCTAATATGTGTTTACAGTCCCTCTCAGGAGGATGTGTGTTAGGCTTCATACTGAGTTTCCAGTAATTGGGACTTTTGCAGATATTAATTTATGAGTGGGACCAGATTTTCAAAAATGCTCTAAGGCTAAGTCAGGTAACGGGGTTCAAAGGAGTGTCCAGTGAGGTGGTATCCATTGAGGTTAACTGGCTGGGCAGATGAGGGGATGTGGGAGAATGGATTGTCAGAGAACAGAGATAGTGCTGCAGGCAATCTCGCCCCAGATAAGTTGCAGCTGTGTGAGACAGGTGACCAGCATGGAAGGAGAATGTTGTGTGGGATGCTGATGTGCATTGACCAATCACAACAGAGTAAAAGGGCACACAGGTGTTGTGCATGCGAGACACAGGGTATAAAAGGCTGTACTGGGGACTAATAAAGTGCTGATGTTTATCACCATCTTTGGTGCCAGCTGTGTGTCCTCTCTTAAGGGGAGAGAGTGGGTGCTGTCTACCTGGACTTCAGCAAAGCTTCTGGCACTGCCTCCTGTGATATCCTCCAGCAGACAAGTTCAGAAACTACAGGCTGGATAAGGGGACAGTGAGGTAGGTTCAGAACTGGCTGAATGACAGATCCCAGAGGATCATGATCAATGGCACAGGGTCTAGTTGGAGACCTGTCACAGATGGTGTCTGCTAAGGTTCAATACTGGGCCCAGTATTGTTTAACTTATTCATCAGTGACTTGGGGGAAAGGGCAGAGGCCTCCTCAGCAAGTTCACTGAACACAGAGCTGGGGAGGAGTGGCCGACAGCCCCAGAGCTGGGCAGCCCTTCAGAAGGGCCTGGACAGGCTGGAGAGATGGGCACAGGAATGGTCTGAAACTCAGAAAAGGCAAATGCAGGGTCCTGCACTGGGGAAGGACAAGCCCAGGCACCAGCCCAGGCTGGGGGTGACCTGCTGGAAAGCAGCTCTGCAGAGAAGGGCCTGGGGGTCCTGGTGGACAATGAGCTGTCCATGGGCCAGCAGTGCCCTGGGGCCAGGAGGGCCAAGGGGATCCTGGGGTGCATTAGGAACAGCACTGCCAGCAGGTCAGGGAGGTGATCCTGCCCCTCCACCCAGCCCCAGTGGGGCTTGTCTGGAGGGCTGTGTCCAGTTCTGGGCTCCTCAGGACAAGACAGACAGAGATATCCTGGAGCAGATCCAGTGGAGGGCAACAGGAATGATAAAGGGACTGGAGCACCTCTCTTACAAGGAAAGGCTGAGGGCCTTTCAGTCTCAAGAAGAGAAAAACTGAGGGGGGACCTAATCAATATCTGTCAGTATCTGAAGGGAGGGTGCCAAAAGGATGGAGCCAGGCTGGTCTCGGTGGTGCTGAGCAGTAGGACAAGAGGCAGAAACTGGAAAAGAGGAAGCTCTGCCTGAACATGAGGAAGAATTTCTTTGCTGTGCAGGTGATGGAGTACTGGAACAGGTTGCCTAGAGAGGTTGCAGAGTCTCCCTCACTGGAGATATTCATATTCAAGAAACACGTGGACGCAATCCTGTGCTATGTGCTCTGGCATAGTCCTTCTTGAGCAGGGAGGTTGGGCCAGATGGCCTTGCTAGCAGTCCCTTTCTACTTTAATAATTCTGTGATTCTGTGAATGTACGAATATAAAGTGCACTCTAAGGCCAAAGTTTGCTCTCAATGATGACTTATTAATTTGCTATAGCTTTGATAAAATCAGCTTTATTACCCCTCACTTTAAATTGTAGCTTTGACAAGCACAGTCAATATAGGAAGCCCATAACAGGTCAGCATTCCCTTTGATCTCTGTGGTACAAGTACAAACACTGTAATATATCTGTGTCTGCAGGAAAACAGGAGATCCTTACACGAATCAGAAATACCTGAACTCATGTCTTGCTTCCCAAGAGACAAAGCACCTCAAACCCCACATAATACTAACCAATATAATAACTTCTGATGCCACCAAAGCAGGATTTTATTGACGTGCAGAAAGCTGATACAGGGATAGACTGGGAAGCTTTCAGATCTTGAGCATCCACATATGGAGCTATACAATACACAGGACAGCATCCAGCATCCACAGCCGTGGTCACAGCCTGTCAGGACGTGACTCCATTCTAGCAAACATCTCACAAAGGCTGTCAGTGTGTGACACAGCAGAATGAGGTCTCTGGCTCTCACTGGAAGCATTTTCCTGGCTTCTGTACCTCAGCTGCACACAGCCACTTTTTTCTCATAAAAAAGATCCTCTTTTCTCTGTTCCCCAGCCATGTTCAGGCTAGCACTTGCTATATTTTCCAGTTTGTCCTGGTACTGTCCCTGAGAGACTATTTGTTTTTTCAAGTGGAGATGAAGGAATCTTTCTTTCATTTTCAAATCCTATGATCTTTGCTACAGCTCCAGGAAAGCTTCACTTGACAAATTCACAGGTTTCTGAGGGGGAAAAGAAAGAATGCAGCTAAGTAGAGAAATACAGAGGCACAAAATATATTTTACACTCCAAAAAGAGACATTAGGGTGACTAATTAAAAGAAATGTTTTCTTTAGCTTCTTTAAAGCAAGACCATAAAGAATATTTTAATTTTTAAATCTAAGTATTCTAATATTTAATATAAATATTATTCTAAATAGTCAAATGTTCTTTTCTATAATATGTTCCAAATATAAAATTACTATAATAGTCTTTTATGCAAATCATACAGAAAAAAAAAGTCTCCCCACTAAATTCAGGGGGGAAAAGGGAAGTATAAGAAAGTAAATGGAATGTTTTCAGGGATATGCATGTGAATTTGTCAACGTTTTCCAGACTCTTATATCAAACATATTTAATTTGGAAAATGATGACAGAAATAGATTATTATATGAAGGTTTGCCATGAGAAAACAGATTGTTTCCTGAAAGGCTGATTGCCCACATAAGAAGGAAGACTCCTTTCTCAGTGTGGACTTGGAAAATGCACTGCCTGAGATTTGAATAATGAGAAAATAAAAGGTGGGTACAAGTATCCAGAAAATTTTTAGTTACACATATGTTTGTTCCTGAGACTTCATTTCTGAAACCTTATAAGATTTCTTATATCTGTAATAGATCCAACCTGAATTTGCTGAGTATCAGCTCATTTTTTTCAGCTGGAAATCCAGACTTTCCTTCAAATTCTGAATTAGCCTCCATTTTTTAAGTAAGTGTGTAAGCAATCAAATGAATGAAAAAAAGGAAGAGTTGAGACAAACACTCAGAAGTATTTCATAAAATAGTAAGTTTGTCCTCTTGAAAAGCAAATCTTAAGGTATTGTGCTGTACTTTTAGGTGTGGAATATGAAATTGTGAAATAATGAAGGGATTTTTGCTGTGTACTTTTGTTTGTATCGAGTTGCTTTATGCTTCAAGAAACAAGAACCTTATGTTGAGTTTTACTAGAATGCCATTAGGTTTATGACCTGCAGACATTTGCCCAATCTGTTGGGTAAATTAGCTTTCAGTGAACGAAACAAGAGCAATGCAGGCAGAAATTAGTGTATTTTAATTAACCTACTTCTTGTATCCGAACTTATCTTACTCTTGTAGCACTTGTGTAAGGTTATGCTTTTATACATGCTAGTGAAAAAGCTAAACTTTTCTAAACTAAAAGTCTCTTGAGGAAAGAGGTGATAATTTAAAAAAATTATTATTATTTTTACAGCTGGAGAGTTAATAGGTGCAATGGAATGTGAATTTCAATACAGGTTTATCTACAAAATGCTGGACATACAGGAAGAAAAGAGGATCATGACCAGTGACAGAAAGGTCTTCATTTACCATCTCTGCCTTAAAGTAGATGATGCTGAGCAGTCACAGATTAAGAGCTGAGGACTGACACCTAAATTATAGTGAATATACTTTACTTGTATGAATATGGGTCACTACAGAAGTAGAATTGGAGCTATCTAAATTTCCTTATCTACCTCGGAGTTGCAAAACTCTGTCTCCGGGGTTAGTGCAATTTTCCATCCTGTTGCCAGAGACTTTCAATTCTTAATGCTTTTAAGATAAGTGGGTGACAAGCTAAATGTGAATTACACTGAAATCATGAGCAAACTGCCTATTTCTTTATCCAGTGTGAACACTGGCATATCAAGGTATATGAGATTCTTCTTTCACCATTACTGCAAGGTTTTCTCATTTTCCTCTTTTATAATAGGGGTCATTCTTAATTCCACATCAGTCCCAGAATGGCTTTTCATTCACACAAAATATGGAGTAGTTAATTTCAAATAACCAGGTGTTGCACTTATGACCCAAGTAAAAAAATTACACTTCCTTTCCTCCCAAATAATTTTATAGAATAACGACCTCTCCCATTGACTTGTGTCTTGAGTTTCAAGCATGCCTCATGCATATGGATTCTAACCAGGAGTTAAGGTCTATGATGGCACAAACAAGGTGAAGCTCTTAGACAGGCTCCACTGAAAACAGCATCTTCCATGTGCTTGTGTCCCTTTTCTTGTTGAAAGGGTTTAAAAGTGACTAAGGAAGATTCAGCTTTTCTCAATTTGAGACACAATGCAGATGATTCTACATGAGCTGTCTTCAAACACTGAATTTTCGTGCACTGGAGTAAAGAAAAATCTTGGACTGGACATCAAAATAGTCACACTTAAAAAACCTTGAAAGGGTCAATGAGCATCCATTTTGCAGTTTTCTCAGAGCACTAACCACCCACCATCCAGCCTGTCTCTGAGGCTGCTACATAATTTCTTTGAGCTTCTGTGCTTGATTTCTTTGTTAGCCTACTATTTGTCAGTGTGCTAAATGTTGAGATTTAGATTTAAAATTTTATTTTTAAAACCAAATATTTTGATAATATCTGATTCAAAAATTCATGTTTGGACGAACAAAGAAAATCTCATTTAAAAAGAAAAATTCTTGCAGAGCCAAGTTTCACTGTAGCAAATGACAATTTATTAAAGTTTAGCCTCAGTGGGTAGCTCAGCCTCACACAGCCACTTACTCGCTTCCCCCTGGTGGGATGGGGGACAGAATTGGAGGGGCAAATGTGAGAAGTCCTAAGGGCTGAGATAGAGATTGTATAGGTAAAGCAAAAACTGCCAATGAAGCAAAGGAAAATAGGAATTAATTCACTTCTCCCCATGGGCAGGCAAATGCTCTGCCATCCTCAGGAAAGACTCTGTCATGCATAACAGTGACATGGGAAGGTAAATGTCATCACTCCACATGTGTTTTCTCCTTCCCAGCTCTATATGCTGATCATTATGGTCTGATGCATCATCCCATAAGGTCTGGAATATCCCTTTTGTCTGTTTGGGTCAGCTGTCTCAGCTGTGCCCCTTCCCAAATTCTCTGTCTGGGCAGTGTAAGAGGCAGAAAAGGCCTTGGTTCTGTGTAAGCACTGCTCAGCAACAGCTAAAATTCCCCTCTATAACCAAAGCTGTTTTCATCACAGGTCCAAAACATATCAACATGTGAAGAAAGTCAACTCTTATCACAGCTAAAACCTGTATAATAAACTGCAGTATTTTTTTCATAAATATAGGTTAATAACTACCAAAAATGAATTATAATTTTGAGTGGAAATTGTGCAGGGTATATTTATTCTTAGTGATCTCAACTAAACAATTTTACAGAAAATGTAGCAGGTTTTCTCTGGTGCTTAAAGAGATAAATATTATGTGTCCTCTCCGCTGATAATTTACTATACAAGTGAAAAAGACAATCCTGGAAGTATTACTGTGCATTGTCAAAAATATAATCATTTTGGTACAGATGTGGCTATTTTTCAACTCTTCCTCCTAGTTTTACTCTAAGACCACTTTTTTTGAACATCATTTTCTTTCAGATACTGTAAATACTGTGATTCAGTAGTTGCACCATTGTAATTTGGGTAAGGGGCGAAGAGAGAAATTGTTTTGCTGCAGAATTGGTAAGGAATTAGAACTGGACTCATTGCCTCCAAATAATAAGAGAGAATGTTGCAGTGTCTTTCACTGGAACATTGATAATACACAACTAGAGCTGAAATAAATTCCTTAGAAGCTGAAAAAAATGTTCTGTCATTTGGAATGACCTTTATTTGCTTTCATTCACTGTGTTTGGGACATCACTCAAGACTTAGAAAACATTTTCACTTTCTCTCTTCAAAAACATTTATTAATGCTCCAATTTGACTTTTATAATGCAGCTCTATCCCTGACATGTCTGGGAATGTGTCCTTTTCTCCTCTTCTATTTATTTTACTGTAATAGTTAGTGGCTTGTGCAATTAGGATTAATGATCAAATTAAAAGGTATCCCAGTGGGTGACTTAAGTTAAATATTTGTACTACACCAGTAATGCCTTGTTATATCTAATAAATCTAGAAAGCTCAATTAAATCTTTACTTGAAAAAGACTACTGAAGTTTTCACCTTATTCTTTATAAGACTGACTTAAATCAGAGGAATTCCCATTTAAATGAACTGTTTTTCTCACATGATTCTCACCTGCCCTGATGAAGCTTATTAGCTGTTTGGACACCTAATTTTTCTTACATTAATATTCCACTAACCTTAGTTAAAAATTTAATACTATCAAATTTGGAAAGAGAAAGCTTTTTTAAAATATTGATGAAAAGCCACTTGTTTATTACTCAAGAATGCTTCAAAGGTGGGGGATATTATGTAAATATTTACAGATATCTTTTAGTTTAAATTGCAATCAACACCCTGACATCTGAACTAAGATCTTAGGATAACTTTTGGTATTACCACATAGCATGATGCTTGCAGAAAGTTAAACAAATCTAGCAAGTATCACTTGTTCAATGAGTTTGGTAAACCTAAAGTGTTTTTTGGTCCCTAAGAATAAATTGCTGGGGAGAATTAGATTTTGTCAGATTAGTTAATTTTTAAAAATATGAGCCGGTACAATTTTCAGTTCTGTTAAAGGATTGTGTATGAAAGTAAATTTTAAATGTGTCTAGTTCTAAATGTTGCAGGGAATATGACAAACTCCATATATGTCCCTTAGGCTTACAGGTAGGATTGATTATTTTTTTAGATATGGTTTTATTCTGTAGACCAAGATTTATTGAAAAAGATTTTGTGATTTACCCTCTTTAAGATCACATCAGTCACAGATACTTTCACACAGAATCACAAAGTTGGAAGAGACCTTCAAGATCATTGAGTCCATCCCATGCCCTAACACCTCACCTGAGCCATGGTACTGAGTGCCACATCCAATCTTTTTCAAACACATCCAGGGATGGTGACCTGAGAGACCTGACCCTCCTTCTAAAGATGATACATCCTCCTTTTATTCCTAAGTTCCTTCAGAACTCTGTTGCCCATCCAGGCTGGACGTTTGCCTTGTCGACTCATCTTTTGGTACACAGGGACAATTTGTTCCTGTGCCCTCAAGATCTCTGTTTTGAAGCACGCTCACCTTTCCTGTACTCCTTTTTTTTTTTTTTTTTTTTTTAAGGGCTACTACCCAAGGATTTCTCTGGAAAAGTCTGAATAGGCCAAAGTCTGCCCTCTGGATGTCCAGTGTAAGAGTCTTATTGATGTTCCTTCTCATTTCACCAAATATTGAGAACTCTGTAATTTCATGATCACTGTGCCCCAAATGGCCTCCAACCTCCACAAACACCAACTGCATATTATGAGTAAGATGAGAGATGCCAGAGAATTTATGCACTCATGCTAACCCAAAGGGCTTGTATGTCTAGTAAAGGGGATTTTCTTTTTTTTTTTTTTTTTTATACCACAGATGAAGGAGAGGGAGAGAACTTGATAAATAATTGAGTTTGTTCCAAAAAAATCAGTGGCAAAAAGTAAGAAATATACATGAAAAGGGGTGAAGAGAATGGATTTGCCAGAGCTAAGGAGTGGAGGAGGAGATGAAAGTAGAGATGTGGCTTTCAAAGAAAGCTTTGAAAGAAAGAAGCAGCATGGATAAGGGAGATTTGAGGTGATACAGTGAGAGAGGAGCTATAGAGTACTGAGTTTCAAGTGCAGCTGAGCTGGAAGCATTGAGAGTGAGACTGTACTATGGAAAATAGGAAATTAAGTTGAATATTAGCAGTGAGGATGACAACAGAGGGAACAGCTGGAGATGTAGACAGTGGAGAAGCTTCAGGGTTTGGATATAAGGGTTCTGGAAGTGAAAACAATGGGGATATCAGCAATAAAAAGTCTGATGTCATCACACTAGTAATAAGGAAAAGAAATGTGGCATTATTCACATTGAGTCATATTCTCTGTGACTTAAATGCTCTTCACCAAACAGAGTTTACCCACCAGGTACACTACTAAGAGATCTTGAGGAACAATGATATCAGAAGATGACAGGCATTTTAGGTGTAACAGGATCTGTAGAAGATGGGGAGACAATTTTGAGGGTACGGCACAGAAAGTCACATTAGAGACTGAAGGAGGTAATTTTGTGGGGGATCTTATCTGAGAGAAAGTCAAATGAAAACCTCAGAAGGTAACTTGAGAAATGTCTTGTTTTTTATCAGTTCTGCCTTTTCTAAAGTTTTATAAAATACATTTATTGCACCAAAAGATTGCTACACTGCCAGTGAACTACAGATACAGGAGCAGAAATTTGGTGCTTAAAACAAATGAAATTGCCGCTTGGGAGAAATGTGTGATAGTCTGCATTTTTAATTTAGTTTTTAAATATTGATTAAATCTTTTTGCATCTTCCATTACAGTGGAAACAAGCTGAATCTTAATCTCATTTTGTCAGTGCTGTAGGATTTTGGGAAAAAAAAATTGAAAAGCCTGAACTCTACTTTGAAGAATCAGCATGAATTTTGAGAAGCCTTATATCTAGACACACAGGGCTGCATCTTTGGATTTTTTTTTTACGCAGTGTATTTGCAGTAAATATGTTCAATTAGTCTCTTAAACCACCACACTTCAGGGAATGATCTAGTATAAAGTCCATAGTTCCTTTTCTCCTCTGCATTTTATAAATAGGAAACTAACTTGGATTTCTTGTGAAAAGAATGCATTGATTTCCTAAAAATGTCTAGAGAGTAAAGGCACTTAAAGACAGGTTGGTGTTTTGTACCTTATGACATTCTTGGGGTGTCCTGTGCAGGACCTGACACTGGACTTGATGATCCTGATGGATCCTTTCCAACTCTGCATATTCTATTACTCTGTGATATTGAACAGATTAGCAAACTGGGCTGTTTGTTTGATTGTTTAAATAGAGAATATACTTCTGGCTATTTTTTTTATGACCACTCCTTGAGAAAATCAAGATGAAGCTCCACTTAGTGATTCTTTAAATTTCTTTGAGAGCAATAGCCCTTGACCAAGAATACTGTGGGGGCAGACGGGTTAGAAGTGCATCTCTTCACTTCTGGGAAGTAGAATCATTGTGGTAAAGAGATGTTAGTGGTCAAGTGTGTAAAGGGATGTCACTGCGGTCAAATATATATCTGACTTCAGAGAAGGAAAAAAATCAGACATATCTCTGAATAGGAAGCCCTTATGAAAGGCAGAAGACCAGAAAAAGAGCAAAAGTGTCAACCACAGAAGCACAGAAAATCAATTAGAAAACAAAGGCCACCTAAGGAACATATTTGGAAAGGATTTATGTTAAAAACAATAAATTGAACTAAACAGGATATTGAAATTTTGCCTTGGATCGAAAAGGAACGTTTTTTCTTCAACTGTAAGATATCTTTAAGTGTGTGATACCCTAGTTTGGCATATTAAGATGAATTGGGGGAATAAGGAAGATACCTTAATTTTTGAGATTTCAGAGGCTGAGATTTTTTTACACTTAGAATGTTGGCTTGGTAATTGAAATTGATTCTTTTGCTTACTAATGGAAAGAAGAAAAAGGGCAAAAAGTATTATAGATTATACATAAACGGATGAATAAATAGCCTGAATTATAAGGAACCTACCCGAGGAATCACTCTTTGTGGCTATTCTCGCTATCATGCATTTTAAGATATTTTTCACCATGTTTTGCTAAGGTGAGCATAGAGACAGTGACATAAACAAGAATACCAAAGTCATAACAGATCACAAGTTTCGTGTTTCAGTATTTTGTTTTCTTAGGCAATAAAAAATATCTCTTAATAACTCTGTTGCTACAGTAGCTTAAGTATTGTTGGCTGAAGTCAAATCTTACAGAAACAGAAAATGTTAATTGGACATTGCACAGCCTGATTAAAACTGATGAGCAACAAAATATATTCCTTTGGTTTGATGACTGTATTAGATTAAATTCTAGATGTGTGTTTTGGGATAAATGGCATATAAAGTGCAAAGTTTAATGGCAGAATGAAAAATTCATTATGTTTTTTTCTTGTGTTGTTTTTTCTTTATAAGTATTTGGTAAGACACTAAGTGTTTTGTTAAGGTTGCTTTGAAAGCAATTTCAAAGCTATAACCAGATCTGAATAACCAGATCTGTGAAATAATGTATAGTTCATAAAAAGAAAATATCATTTGTGAGACACTGAGTACCTCCTCTTTAATGATACTAAGTGTAACTTCTCTCTCTGCTGTCCTCAGGTTTGTCCTTGGCAAAATGCTGTCCAAATGCAGAGGGCGCATGCAGGAATTAACCCACAAGGCATTCAATTTAAGATACACCAAAACCCATGGGAATAAATTGAGTGTTTCTTTAAACACCAATTAAATTACCAGCATATTTGTAGTTTATGGAACAGTGGCTGGATGAGTCTATGTTAGAGATTGCATACTCTGCTCTTCAGTTTAAAATCCTTCCATGGACCTCAGCTGGATTTTTTGAGTGGAATGGGAGAAGCAATACAAGATGAACAGGCAAAATTATAACAGTAAACTATTTAGCAAGTCTCTCAGGATACAGAATGGAGACTCTTTCAGAAAAAGACAAAGTTACCCTAGCACTTCTTTTGGAACATATGTAGGTGCTTTTGATCGAATAGTATTACAAACCATTCCTTTTCCACCAAAATTCACAGATCTTATTATTCCCTGCCTCTACAGTCACACGAAACTCTGCCGATGAATAAAGAAATAGCCAGTCTCTTTGAACTGTGAGGGGAAAAAAGAAACTTTTCTTTGAAAATATCAGTAAGTAATACTGTGCTAAGAACAGAATCACCAATCACTTCTGCTGAACATACGTAATCACAGAGCTTGTAATTGAAAATTAATAGTCAAATAGATAGATGTAATAAAAAATGGAGAAAGAGACACTAAGGCTGGGAGTACACTTGTTCAGAAATGCATTTCTTCAAAAGTACCAGAAGTTTATAAGTTTATAAATAGATAGATTGATACAGTAAGAATGGAACAAAAGCAGACTAGAGTCTCAGTTTATGGAAATAAATTTATGTGAATTCCTCAGTCTAAATGCTGCTTTCTTGCTGTGAGTTTGTATTCTCATCTGTAGTGGAATGCTTCTGCTACCAAAGATAAGGAAATCAATGCGGGCTCAACTCTGATTTATGATTAGTTAACTCTTAAGCCACTTGCAAATCTCTGCAGCCTAAGCAATCTTTTTAACTGTAAAAACATGACATGCATAATAAAAAAACTACAGCATTCAAGAATCAAAAATGTCCTTTCTATCATTTCTTCATGTATGGTACTATAGTATTATTTTGGCAACCTATTGATAAACATTGATTTCCTCTAAAAACTGTGGAATGGATTATAGCAGGTCTAAAAGTCTTCTGTGCTTAGACAGAAACCTTATTAAATCCACATATGCTGTATGGTATCCATGAGCTTCATTTCCAATGTAGTCCTTATGATGTATTCTAAGAGATGTGTTACTGCTTTCCATATTGTTTCCACATCAAGTGACATGTGAAGAGACAGTGAACAGCAGTAAATTATAGCCCAGTTCTAAATTTCACTTACTAAAAGTATTACTCCCTGCAGGCTGACTGTAAACATTCAGTCAACTATTTTTTCCTCCTCTGCTACATAAGGAGTTGCACAATTAAAATCTCCAGAATGGAGTGATAGCTTAGCTCAGGTGAAATCTGAACAGAAAGAGTATTTGATGTTCATTACATTTCTCTAGTGCTTTTGACAAGAGTAAAACCAGAAAGTTTACTTATTTAATTAATGGTAATCAAAGCTCATATAAATTTGAGTCAACACAAATGCCAGTATGTTCAAAGAGGTTGGGGGAATTACTGATTTTATAAAAATGATGATAATTACTGATTTTATAAAAATGATCCAATAACATATTTAACAGGAATTGCTCAAGAAGTGTTTTAAAAATGTATTCTGAATTTGGGAGTGTTACTGTCAATTTTATCCTTAAAAGGGATTCACTCATTTAAACAAACTGAGCCACAGAATTTTTTGCCAAGAGCCACAGCTCTCATTTTTTTTCCTGTATTTTCTTCTGAACTCACCCAGAATGCAGCATTTGCTTTTCAAACTGCTGGAGTCACCCCCTAACATAGTGGAGTCCCTAGGATAATACTGGTTTAAGAAAGCAGCAGTTCAACTACCTTAGGAAAGCTGCCCTCTTAGGTCACAGACAAAGCAATTTCCTAATAGGTATTAATAATTTTGTACATGTAAGTAGCTGCTGGAAAAGCAAAAGCAGATTATTTCATCGTGAAGGAACTTGAAAGAAACAAGAAAAGTGTTTGAGTTTTTGGGAAAAATGCAGTTTTTTAGCTCAGATCTGTTTAGGGAGTGCTACCATGATACTCTAAGCATGCAAACCAGACACCCAGGAGTGTAATTACAAATGTGAATTTGCATCACACCTCCTGTGTACAGAGGAAAAAATGTCAAATCCATACCAAATCTATATTAGTGTTTTTGTTCTCTTTGCCAAGCTGAAATAATTAAGATAGAAAGTATTTTGCACCTCATTAATTCCTAATCATTCCCTAGAGCTGCTGTTTTACTTTGGGCTTGGACTTTTAAATTCATTGCTATTTTATTGAGTTTTCATTTCATCATCCTAGATGTCATATTTTGACAAGCTAGATCTAAGTTAAGGTCTAATCTAAATCAAATTGGTTTTCCTTCATTGCTTTGTTCAAAATACTGACATAAATAAGGAAAATTACTCTTAAATATTTTCAGCCTTGAAACAATAGCATGTATTCTGTCCACTGTGTGTGTGCCTGTGATTGTCCATTGTAAGCATTCCATCAGTGCCTGCTTCCACCAGAAAAAAACCCAAAAACCCAAAAACCAAAACAAAACACCAAATAACTCTTATAGTCTGAATTAGTTGAATTAATTATTTATGAAAATTTTTATACCTGTGCTTATTGGAATAAATTTCATATTTAAAGTTTGTCCCTGAATTCTACCTTGAGGATTCTTGTACCTAACTCTGGGCAGGCTTACAGAAGTTCCTTTATCTATAGTATCAAAACTAATTTTTGATATGCAGGAGACAGTGTCTTTCAACATATTTTAACAGTAATTTATTGATTTACGTGTGTTGTCCTTGATCCATTCTGAATTTATAAAGGGAATGCTTAATGGAACAAGAAACAAAATATTTTGAAAACCCAGCTTGTTTGAAATTGTTTTAGAACAGGGAATATATTGCTCTTGGGTTTTCCTAGTCTCAGAAAGTCAGAGATGATTACTGTTTTTTTCCATGTAGAAAGGACAGGGAAAAATTCCAAAATTCCAAAATTTCAATGTCCGAAATTCCTAACCTGCATAAATTATTTATTCGTAGTACTGCACATATGTTGAAAAGACGAGCCTTAAGAGCTGATTGCCAACTGACTGCTTTTTTGGCAGATGCATACTCCAACCCATTTCAGAGTTTTCCTTAATTTGCTCAGGGTATTGGTATGAAATCACCACATCACTGTATTCCCTTGCAGGTCTTGGAGCCAGCTCAAGTTTGTGATAGTTCTGTGTGACAGCCTGAGCAGGCTCTTCTACCAAGAGCAGAGCAACAAATATGGAATAATTGCTGCATGAGGAAATCACACCACATAAAAAAGCAGAGATTAAAACAAAACTGAGGTGAACAAATCTGAATGAACTAATAAGAAATCAGATATTTTGCTCTTCTGTGTTTATCCTTGTTCTTTGGAAAATATTCAGGATAAAGGTTAAAAAGTCGGATAAATGTATATGTTGCTCATACAGTTTAGCCTGGGACTGTGTAATACTTTCACTTTGCCTACCAAAGTCACATTCAGGTGAGCTGATTGTGACATTCCAACTGTGCCTTTGCTGATGTGAAGCTTCCCAGCCATGGTGCACAATGTGTGACCATAGGTCTAATTCAATAAACATTGCCCTGTTTCCATGTGTATATGATGTTTGAATCACCTAGACATAAAACAACTCTTAACTCTCCTGAAAAATATTCCAAGGATGGAATGAAAACCTTGAAATATCTCATATCTTCCATGTTTGGTAGGACATCTGTGGAAAAGAACATTGAGGCAATTATAAATTTGAAGAATTGTACCATTTTATCATCATAATAATGTGTACTTATCAAAGAAATGAAAATTGAAATGTGAATTGAAAATCCCCCATCTCTTCTATGTCATCTAAATTGCTATTATTAATTGTTAAGGCATTCTAGATCTATGCATGTTCAAGTCTGGAAAATAATCTCAGAATAATTGAACTTGATGTTCATTCTCCATCATTCCTGTTTTACCAGATATTTTTGATGACAGCTTTATAAGCCTTGGGATGCTTTATTCAAAGGGAAAAAAATATATTTGAGAAATTCTTGAATCCAGAAATTTCTTTCAAAAGTATATTTAAATTGCTGTATTTCCCTTTGCTGATACATGTGGAAGAGGAAGGGAAGGGAAGGGAAGGATGCTAACTATAAAAGATAAGTTTTATCAATTGTTATAAAATAGGGTAACACTTCTGGATTCATTGTCATCCTTGAAGACTCATTGATTATCTAGTAGATCTGAATCTCTGTTTTCTGAAATCAGAATTCAAAAGTTCCCCTGGGGACCAGAGAAGGAATATTCTGAATTTTTTGTTACACAGTGTATTTTACCTGTCATACCAATAGCAAACACCAGCAGATTCCACAGTGCAGCGACTGATTTAAACAGCCCAATACCATCTAGCGTCTGATAAAACCCAGCTATTAGTCTTATCAAGAGAATTAATTGGGGGTGTGTATTTTGATAAATTATGTTGAAGCGGTAAAATGAGTAAGAATTTAACTTGGCTATGAAGTGGAAGCCCCAAGTTCATTTCCAAAAACAGATTTTTTTTTTTTTTAATGGCATATATAGATAAATTATGTGGAAGTGAGAGATTCAAGGAAACAGAGGGAAGTAATGAAAAAGGAGTGAGTAGGGCAAGGAAAAGTACATGTATCAAGCAGAGACCAGACTAAGAAATCAAGTGGAACTTTCTTTTGCAGATGGGAGAAGTGTATCATCTATACACCTTCATAAAACAGGTGAGATTGGTTTGTCCCAATGTGTTCCTCCTCAAGGTAGTTACCTTAGATTTGGTAACTAAACACTGCTGCCTCACAGAAGAAAAACCCAAACTCCAAACTACCGAGGACACCTCTCTTAAAGGACATATTGCTGCCATAGAGATATAATTCTGAGACACGAAAAGCACTGGGGAGAGAATCACATTTATCTTTGGGATTTTTAACAGTAAAAATTCCTGTATACTTCAAATGTTATTAAACAGGTATTCCTTGTGTCATTGAATACATGCTTCCTTAGAAAAATACTACAGATGTCCTCTCAGGTGAAAAAGCTTTATTTTTGGACTGTATGATCAGACTTTTTACTGTTGTTTAATCAAAAAGCAGTGGCTTTCAATGCCATAGTGTCAGCTACAAATTTGTAATGCAGCTATGATCAATAATCTTCTGAGTCCTTTGTCTGAAGGTAGGTAGGAAATGGTCACCAAGGAAAATTAATGAGGCTATGAGACCTCAACTTTACTTGCTTTTGCCTTTTCTTGGCTTTTAGAGTTGCCGGTAAGTGAGTAAAATTTAAAAGATGTAAATTAATTTTACCTAAACAAGTAAAAAAATAAATTTTTTAAAATAAATTTTTGCCTTGTCTATTTAGATCTCGGTCACCCAGTTTGGCAGTGCCTAGAATGACTGAGTTAATATAACACCAGTAGGCAGTGTATTTTAGCTTTGTTTGCAAACCTGCACACTGGAAGTCAGTGCTTAAAAACTGTGTAGCATTATGTACTCATGCCCTTCTCATTTTGTAGTCACCAAAGTATTCTGTTGCCTTATTCTATACAGCAGAGCCTAGTGTTTGTTTTAGGTGCACTTCTCAAAGTGTGAGGTTTGTACTTCTCCTTGAATTATGTAGTTATGTTTATTTTTCTTGATTCTACAAAGGGATTTTTCTTCCCTTTCTGCTCTGGAAGAGGA
This sequence comes from Pyrgilauda ruficollis, assembly GCF_017590135.1. NCBI lineage: Eukaryota > Metazoa > Chordata > Aves > Passeriformes > Passeridae > Pyrgilauda > Pyrgilauda ruficollis. Next base: position 13,214,275 of record NW_024524266.1, read on the forward strand.
AAAGAAATACTCTCAGCTGATTCTTCTGTTCGTTTGTTGGTTTGGGGTTTTTTAAAAATCAACCTACACAGTGCCTACTCAATAGAATTTTATTACTCATTGTTTAACTATAATTTGGAATGTTTTTTTTTTTTCTATCCCTTTGCAGAAGATCTTAGAAAATAATCGATGAAAAAATTAAAGATTAATGTAGCTAGTTTATGTTTTTCCAATAAAAATGGTAGTTTTCTACACTTTAAAAAATGGATTTTGAAATGGAATTGTTATCACATCACTATCTTCATACTTGTGCATATGTATGGGTATATTTGTGCATGTGACTCCTGTCAAGTAAGGTAAATTGATTAAACACACAAATTTATGGCAGTGGATATTAATACCTCTTTGTAATTCATGTTGTTGAAGGCAGCAGATGGAACTTGACTCTGCTCCCTTATGTATTGTTAATCACTCCATCTAAATAGTGTCAATGGGCAACATTCTCCTCCTCTTATTCCCAGCTGAAGAAATCAAAACCCTACCTAGCAACAGAGCTCAGAGTGCAGCCTGCCATGCAAGCTACTCACCAGTTTTGGGTAATCAAGCCCTGAGGTACAGGCTAATATTGATGAACTTAAGATGGCCACTTGTCTTCTGAGAAAAGATGTGTTGTGCTTTATAAAGCTCTGGAACTTGGTCTGTTCAAATATGCCTGCATCAATCTCTATTTTTGAAGGAAACAAAACCTACCTGCTCCAGTTTCCTGATTGCAAATACCTTAAAAATACAAATACTTATAGACTATAATATATTTTATAAAAATTATTGGAATTTGCCATACATTTCTTTCAATCCTTATGTTTTATGGCTGGAAATAGCTCTTCAGTGTCTCTGTTCTGTTCCAGAATGTCATCATATTTGATAGGTTAGGCTCAGTCTTCATCAGAACTGTGTTATATGAGAGACAGATTTAAGACAGAGAATATTTATTTAATAGTGTAGAGGGGTGGAAATACATGTTCTACATCACTAATAAATCTGCATATTCATTGGTAGATAGTCGATAGTTCTATGGAAACTGTTTCTTTGGAGAAATGTCCTGCTGTGATAAACACACAGAGGTCATGGCTTGTGGACAGGACAGAAAAGCAATCTTGTTCTCCTGATGAAAAAGCAGTGGCAAATGAGCAAATGGAAGTGCTGAACCAGCATGATTTGTCTGCCTGCCAGGAACAGCTATTTTGGTGCATTGCCAGGTGGACAAATGCTGAATTGCTTCTGGCCATTGAAGGTGGAGGGAAGTAGTCCAAGTGTAGGTTAGCAGAGCTGGCATGACTCAGAAATAAGAGAGGAGAAGCCTGGTTCATATCCAGGGGAAGGAATAGCAGGGTGGATCAAGGTGGTGAAGAAATGCAGTGAACTTTTTCCCTTGGAACCAGTGGTGTAGCCACATCACAGCTCTAGAGATGAAATAGTGACAAAGACTGGTTTTGAGAGATTCATTAAGAATCTTTGTTCTTTATGATCAAAGTGTATTAATTTTGACTCTACCTCCTGACACAACCTTTCTGCTATTTTATGACTGTCTTTTGCTTGAAACACTAAACTGTTGTGCATTGCTGGTGCAGGCTGTGTGTAGATGTTGCCAGGCTCTGCACACGTGGCAAACCATGCAATTCCCATGATGTGAACTCTTGCCAGCTGACATGTGTGTTGCGAACCTCAGCTACAGAACTACCTTAAAAGCAGTCCAGAAGTCTCCAGATGAAAGGAATCTAGAGCAATAAAAATTATAGTTTCCAAGACAAAGTGATGAGAATGTGGGTTATTTAACAAGGACAAGAGGAAACAATCTCAAGTTGCAGCAGGAGAGGTCTAGATTGGAACTTGGAAAAAGAATTCTTCACCAAAAGGGTTGCCAGGCACTGGAAAGTGCTCCTCAGGGAGTGGTGAAGTCACCATCCTTGGGAATATTTAAAAGAAGCCTAGTTGTAGCACTCAGGGACATGATTTAATGGTGGACTTGGCAGTGCTGGGTTAACAGTGGGGCTTGATAATCTTAGAGGTCTTTACAACCTAAACATTCTCCGATTCTATGATTTTGATCACATAATAACACCTTGTAACTTTGAAATTGTTTTACTTACAGAAGTTTGCAAGACTCACTTTTATTTGGTTTTTTTTTCTTGTTTGGAAATGATCTGTTTCCTGAGGACAGCACAGAATTTAAACCGGAAAAGTATATACACATTGACATGCTGTAGTCACACAATAGCATGCAAGAAGCAACACCTGTAGGAGTTCCTCCCTTTTACTAAGTGAAAACATTCATGGCTTGGGAGATCCAAATTCAATTTGTTCCTGCCCATGAGGCAGCGTGAGTTGGGACTAGATGATATTTAATCTCTATTCCAAACCCTTAATATTCCATGTTTCTATGAATTCTCTTTCTCTGCTCCATGGATTTTCAGTCTGTATTTCAAGTTTCTGAATAGGGCTCAAACCACTGTAATTGCAGTAGTCCACATAGGCTTCTCTCAGCCTCTATTAATGTTATTTCCTCTTCTGAATGAGTATTCAGCAGTAGAGGGACTGAATCTCTGTCATTTCCTGAGTTTTACAGTTAGTGCAGAGTAGCATTTTCATGGGTGCTTGGGTTCTTCTTTTGTTTGAGGGTGAGTAATGAAAAACCTAAGGGAATATTAATTTAGCAGTTATTAATTTGAAATTATGTATTTTTGTATAATCTTCATGAGCTGTTCTACTTTCCATAAAAATATACGAGAGTGTTGATAGTGGTTTTCTGGGAAATGCGGCACCTGAGTATAACATCTGGAATACATTAAGTTCTGGAATACATTTAGTTTTTTCTAGAAGTGGAAAAGCATCAAGAGAATACAATGAATTAGCTTATAATTAAGTGATTGTAGCTTAGTGAGTCCCTAGAAATCAGGAGGTGGTAGGTTCAAATTAACAGAGGGAGACTAAAAAATTTGAATGGTCCCCCTCACATGGTGAAGTTGGATGCCCAACCTCCCTGTTACTTGACCATAAACACTGCTGCTTGTGTCAGTTTTGTGAAATCAGCCCTTCATTTTCTTCGCTTTTCACATCTTCTCTGAAATGCAATATTTTATTTTGGCTCAGAGAAAAACAATTTCATCTAAGTTTGGTTTTGGGAGGAAAACAGCCCAAACAATTCATGTTTATTCAATTTGTTTTTTCTAAGTGGGCTTAATCAGTCAGTGAAGTGAGCATGGGGCAGGGGGGTGGGGGCATCATTGATCTGTGTGTCCCCGCCTGATTCTCTTAAAAATTTCCCCCTTCTAGGCCAAGAAAACAAAATATATGTTTACTTATTCAGAACATGAACAAGGATGAAAATCAACACACAGGAAAAATTGCTGTTTGGATAAAGGGAGTTCTATTTACTTCCCCACAAGTAGTACTGTCTAAATCCTTTACTCAGTATACTGAAATCCTTACAGTGCTTTGCAGGGCTCTGTCTCGAACTTGTAAATACACAGGAAAGAAGGAAAGCAGCAGCAACAGACTAAGACAGTAGTAATGAACTGTGGAGTCAAACCGCTGATAACAACAGGAGTTTAATATCAGCCATTAACCTCTGCAATATCCCTGCATTCAGCTTGGAACCTGCTCTCAGAAAATATTGCCTTCCCTATTGATATGCAACTGAGAGAAATATTCACTTCTGAAGTACATGCAATTACAAAATCTACTGTTGGTTAAGAGTGTTGAGAACAAAAGAGCTGAAGTAACAGTGAAGCTTAAAATGTAGGGATGCTCAAAATTTTGATGACAATTTTTTTTGTTTGGTGGAAGAGTTTGTCACTTCTGTGCAGCTAAATGATTTCTCCTGCAGTCTGCAGGTTATCTTCAATAGTTAAAGATGAATTCTTGAACTGCAGGAGGCAAGGAAGTGAATGTCTTGCTGAAACTTCAAGAAAATTCTCAGAGTTAACTGAGTAACTAAAAGAGTTCATGTGCAAGTACAAACACACTACAGGAAAAACATATTTCTGAGTGTGGCAGGGGAAAGAAAGGGAGGAAGACTAAGCATTTCCTTCAGTATCTTGTTTTAAGCAGCTCTTTTCTTTGAAAAGACTGCTGCTGGCTCATATGATGGCTTGAGTTTTCATGATAAGAAGTGGCCAAGTTTTTCAGGAAGAGATGATGCATTTTATTGACTAGAGTTCACCTTCTTCCAGCTTTATCAGACAAGCTTCTGGGAACACAGTCTGAAGTACATGCCACAGTTTGGGAACACAGTCTGAACTAATACAACAAGGGTAGCAAAAAAAAGTATTGCTTCCTGCCAAACACTACCTTGCATTTATCTTTAGGCTGTTGTGGATATTGCTATGAAAATAATACCAAAGGTGGGGATTTTTTTTTCAGTTTTGGAACTTTTCACAGGTCTTATTTATTGCTATGGATACATTGAATTCTTTGAACCATTATTCTGCTTACAGCTCAGTAAACCTTGATTCCCTAAGCTCAGTTCTTCTGGGAATTATAAAGGGACATATGTATTAAAATGTATGAAACATTCAAACTTCCTTTAAGTTCCTTTTGTTCCTAAGTTTTATGTTCAGTATATAGAACCAGAGTAATCTGTGGTTCTTTCATTCTGTGAATATTTGAAAGCTTTTCTCCAGCACTATTGGTCTTTGAGAAGGTTTCATGTTATCTCATAACTTTGCCACCTTAAAACACCACAGTATTTTAATCATGGAGTGCAAACAAAACAACAACAGCAACAAAAACCCACAAAAATTGTCCCCTGGAAATGCTGCAGTGATTTTGTGATGCAATTAATGTATAATTAATTAGTAATGTAAGCATTACACTTAGCCTGTCATCTTATGATATTCTTTTCAAAATGGATCACAATATGAAAGGAAAACAAACCTTTCAACATGACTGTGCTTGTCTACATAATATTTCTTCTTCTCCAGCTAATTTCTCTCCTTCAGGGGGAGGGTGAGGCCAATTATTTTAAATGCTGAAAAAGTGAGAAAAATCTTTAGGATGTTTTCTTGGAAGCAGAGAGTAGCGCAAATTAAAAAATTAAATAACCAACCCCAAATAACCCCCTAAAACCCCCAAAACCCATATAGATATGCTTAACAGCATGTCTATATTTTTTCATCTTATGGATTTAATTAAATTGTGTGCTTTGTGTTTAGATACAGAAAAGAAAATATTAAATTTCAACAACAAAACCCCAGACCAAACAACTCCTGTAAGAGATTTAGCACCAAAGAAAAAAAACTCCCTCTTTTAAAATTCCTAAACATTAGAGTTCTTCACCATATTAAATGTAGTTCATCACTGTCTCATCTCTGTGTCAGCTTTTTTCTACTCTTCTGTTCCATCAAGAGAAAAAAGTCTTATTTCAGAGGCTAGTTCTTAGCACTTTGTAGACTCCATTTTATAAATCACACTGATTTGTCTCTATCATATTTTTGGCTAGTTCAAGTTCCTACCTAAGTTATGTTTTGCCTATCTAGTGGATTTTATTGGTAACCATAAGCAGTCTACTCCAAGCGTCTCTTTTAATCTTCCATCTTGCAGATTCATAAACAGGTTATTTTTAACTGATTCAAATTACAATGATGGTATGTATTAAGGCTGTTCTGAAAAAGTGAAAACAAGATTTAAACCAAGAAAAGGGTTGGGAAACCTCTTATATGAATTCACCTTTTTAATACTTAAAAATTCTCAAAGTTTTCTAGTTTTTCATGCAAAATGAATAGGGCAGTAACCCCAAAACTATAAAGTAGCATACTAGGAATTTCAGAATCACAGTGGTGAAGGAGTTGAGGCTTTAAAAAAATGTCCAACATTTAAAATATTGAGATAAACTAAAAGAGTTTGCACTATTATAAACATGATGTATTCCATCTTTTCAGTAAAATTTTGCTGCTGGGTATAATGCTTGATGCATTAAAGCCAATTATTTAGTTTCTTTAAACAGAGTAAAAAAAAAAAAGAGTACCATTCTCTTGGGCAAGACATTATTCAGGATAATGAAAATTTGTTAGTTGACATGTTTATGGTATGCTGAAAGCACAATAGAAAACATAAAAAAAAAAAACCAAACAAAAAACAACCCATTTCAATTTCTACATGATAAATTTATTCACTCTAGCTAAAACAGTGTGTTTATTTTTAGCTCTCCAGGAAGTGTTACCACCAAGCTAATGATAAAGTCGTAACTTTCCACTTTGATGTCTTAATCAAAGTTCCTCTTTCTTTTAAAAAATTAAAATGCTACAAGTTACTTATTGGGATTCAAAGGGTGGCTAAACTCCTTAAAACAAACTGATGGACTAAATTCTTGGGGAACCCCTAATGCACACCTAGATAATATGACCAAAAGCCAAGGAAATGTATGACTAGGCTCCTTTCACATGTCCATCTCCCACTGAAAAATGGAAAGGGTATAACTTATCAGTTTCCTATAAATATTTCAGAAAAGAAGGCTAATGTAACAGGCAGAGTTTTTAGCAATATATGCATCATCTTTTTGCTGCTTCTTTCACCCCATGCCAGGATATATTTTTTCATTAGCTATCCTTTCCAGAAGCTAATAGCAATAAAAATATCTTGTGTCAGAAGCCAAGAAACTGCTTGGAATATATAATTTTTTTTTTTATTCAAGCCACAACCATATCCTAATTATTTGGTGTTGTTCTAATTTGATTAAAGGATTTTAACATGCAAGTTTTTTGCAAGATTGAAGCTGAAGATTATTGACATGAGCAGACGAGTGCCATTGGGGTGATGAACTATATAAGTATTTGAAAACAGAGGTCACTATAAAGATATATATATATATAATGTATCATGGTTTATTAAACTTCAAATCAATACTGTTAAAAAGAGACACCTTTTTTTGCTCTCAACCTACTTCTTTTTCCTTTTGCTTTTAGATATGTCTTTTTTTTCATCCTGCTTTTAATGAAGATCCTTCCTGTACATCTACATCTTTGCCTCCTCGCACCGCTTTTATTCTCTCTTTCCTTTTAGCACCATTTTGCTTGTTCTCCCTTTCTACTTCTACTTAGTAAAGGACAGTAACTGCAAACTTTTCCTGGAAGTCACTACTACCTTTCAGCAGATGGCACTGTTATTTAGTCTAAGGAGCAGGGCAAGATAATTAACTTAAACTCCTTTCTTAAACAATGAAATAAAGACACCTTTTTGACTGCATTTCCACCTTATAAACAAAACCAGTAGCAAAATTACTGAAAAAATGCTGCAGCATTATTTTAACCATGCAAAAATATATTGCTAGATGCCAGACCTCCTTTAAAGGGGCTCTGGAAAACCATTTAGAAAAACTGCTTCTCTTAGCAAACAAATTTTGAGGGAGGGAATTTACAGCGTGCACATAAGCCCATTACCGTCCAGCCCTGCTGTGGTTGGTATGGTTACCTTTGTGTGTGTGTGAGGCAGGGCTCCAGGCAGGAGTGCCGCTGCCCTGCCGGTGCGTGGTACCCGCTCGCCTGGCACCGAGCCCGCCAGGCTCTGCACTGCAGGTTCCCACAGATGCCCAGGGAGCCTGGTGGAGAGCAAGCAAGTGCTCTGCCAATGCTGTCAGAAAAACATGCAACTTCTGTCAGCTCCAATTACAAGGAGAAGATGAATCACATCTCTTAGCTCTGTCCCTGGTGGCACTCTGGCTGCTGGAAGGCAGCTGGAAGCAGGAGTTTCTCCAGTCTGCTGCCAGCCCTGCTGTTTTTCCAGCAGCTCCATTCTGAGGTTCCCTGAAGTGGAAAACCATATTCTATTAGTTGCTCCAACTGACCCATGAACTTCTACTTGCAGTTTGCTCCCATGATGTTTCTCTTACAGTTAGCACTGGTTATTTTACCTCTAATACCTCCTGTGGCTTTCCAGGTTCATCTGCCTTTCGTGTTCTTGCCAGAACAAACTCCTAATGGTAGAGTTGCGACTATTACTCCCTGTTGTGCTTCCACCATTTGGGAAAGAGCAGGAAAAGTGGACTGGGATGGGAAAAAGGTTTGATGTGGACAGGGGACTCCTTGTGATCAGCAATACTGTGCTGAAGGGGCCCACCTTGAGTATAGGCACGTAAATAAGAGAGCAGCCTACAGGACATGGTCATGGGCAAAGCTCTCATAACTTTTCTGGGTACTTCTCTGAAACACCTGAATAACAGGATGCACTGGAGGTCTGTGTGAAATTACAGGACTGCTGCCTCACTCAGATGATATGGGCAGGGTGGTATAGCTCATACAGCTGCAGCACTGTGATGGACACATAGAGACTCTGGGAAGTGTGGCTGGGAAGTTATGGAGAGTTAGCTGCTTCTATGTGAGCCACAGGAATGCATAAAGCTCTGACTAGACACCAACAATGAGTCAGTCATGAACTGGGCCAGGAGCAGGCTGACAAATATTGGTGATTTTGTGGTGGGTGTCTGCTATACACCATCTGATCTGGATGTAATAGTAGATGAACCCTTCTTCAGGCAAGTGGGAGCACCCTTATTTTTGCCAGACCTGGTCCTCATGGGCAACCTAAACCACCCTAATATCTGCTGGAGAGGCAACACAGGTTTGGGTACAGTAGTGACAACAACTTCCGAACACAGATGATCAAGGAGTCAACAAGGAGAGGGCACTCTGATAGGTCTGACTGATCCAAGAACTGATCAGGGACTTGAGGGTCTGCAGCAGCCTCGACTGCAGAGAACATGAGATGGTAAAGTTCAGGATACGCACATGAGAAAACAAGGCTAAAAGCACAATCACATCCCTGGTCTTCATAAAAGCAGATTTAGCACTTTCAGGGGTCTGCTTTAAAGAATCTGATGTAATACAGTATCCAGCAAGCAAAACAAAAGAAAAGCAGATTCCAGGAAACCTGGTTGACTTTCAAGAGTCTCAGGAGGTTTTCAAGGATGAACCAGGATCTCCTGGCTAGGCTCAAATGTTGAAAGGAGAAAGTTAGAACAATCCAGAAAGAACATAGAGATACTGTCCAAGTATATGGGGATAGTATTATGAAAGCCAAAATCCACTTGAATTTACATCTGGCAATGGATGTAAAGAGAGACTTCTGTAGGCCAGCAAAGTTAATAGCCCTTTCTCCCTTTTCTCTTCACTCTCAGTTATCTCAACCCTCCTAAACACTATTGTTGCTCTCAACATCAGGCTCTTCTGATTTACTTTACTCCAACCACCACCACGCAAGATGCACAGTTCCTTAAATATCATATCTTTTCCTATTTGCCATCTTAGTTTTATTTTTTCCTATACTTCTCATCTCCGCTTTTCATTCCTTTCATTTTCCTGCCTTTTTCCTGTGACTATCAAACCACTTTCTAGAGCAGGTGATAATCCACCACCTCCCAGACATACACATAGTTAAGGCAAATTAAGCTGCCAGGTTTTGTACATCATATTTGTCTATGATTCATAAACTGAGAATGAAGGTACAGAAGCAAAGCCTTTTAGATGCTTTACTTTTATTTCTGGAAGACTTCCTGCTGCTATTCCCATGCCCTCCATTGCTCTTACACAGCTTCCTTCTGTGTTTCATGCTTCCTGGTGCATGTCCATATCCCATCCTCTCAGAGTATTTCCATTGTCCATTTGCCATTCACTAAACAGTAACCAAAGTTTTTCATCCTTCAATCATGTTTCTGTAAGTTTTCCTGAAAGCCTTTTAGATTTCTTTACATTTTTGTCTGTCTGCTTAATAATTAGAAAATCTTATAAATTCTTGAACTTCAGATGTGACTTTCCTACTCATGCATTCATCTTAGCTATGATTCTGCAAATCTTTTTTAGAATAAGTTGCTTATCACAGGTTCCTTTCATTAAGACTTAATCCTTACTCCAAATGTTATGTTGCCATTGCTTTCCGGTCTTGCTAAAAGGGAGAAAGTTAATGTTGGAAAGCTTTTAAGCGCATCAAAGTGAGGAAAGGGTGCTAAACAGTAATGAATCTGTGAGCAGATGGTGTGGCTGTGTGATTGCTATGGAAAATATTTAGATTTTTATAAACATACAAATATTAGGAGAGAAAAAATAATTTCAATTCTGATAATATTTTTATTTAAACATATTTTTCCTGGAAACGTGGTAATATGAAAACCATGTTTTCACAAGGCTGTCATTTAATGCCATTAACAAATAAGAGTATCACTGCAGATGAAGTTGTTTTTCAAATCACATCATTGCATGCTTATTAGAATAATTTTATGGCGTATAAACATCATTTACATATGAATTGTGGTAGTATCCTATTATCGTTCTTGCTGAAACCACTCTTCTCACAAGAAATTTAGGTTTCTGGATTAAAAGGAACAAAAATATTTTGGAAACTGAGAGATGAATGAGTTTACTACAAATTTAATATAATCTAACTTGATGCTTGCAAAACGCCATCTGTTGGACTACAGATGAAGAGAAACTGCCCTCTTATTGGGCCAACTGGGTAGTGAACCCAGAAAATGTGGATGGAAAAATTGACTATTGTTTTCTGAAGAAGCCAGAATATAACACAACAACAGCCTCATTTTTTATTAACTGTTATTGTCCTTTTTTGGCATGAAATGTTTAAGATTTTAAAATATTTGGTATTTCAAAACTTAACTTCAAAAATAATATGATGAAATCTGATCTGTGTTCTTTATTTAGATGGATCATCTAGAATGGGATGAGAATGAGAATTGTTATGCTTTTGAACAAGCATATTAATTTATACTGTATGAATTTGTCATTCTTACATTGCCTTGTTTTTTCAGTAAAAATACTGTCTTACAGCCAAAATATTTGCTGTCAGAAAACAAAAGAGATTTTAGCATAAAACCCCTGAAACCCAAGAGTTTTTAAACATTTTGTTGTTTCTCAAATCTCAGATGGACACATTCAAAATATTTTGTTTGCCCCTTTGGAAAAATGATTGTTATCCCTTCTGTTTCCCTTCCACCACCCAAAGGCAAAATAAATTGCTTTATTGCAGTTAAGAGTCTCAATGTTTAGCATTCTTTGATTCAGAAACATCCCAGCTTCCTCCTCTGGCTCAGACCAGAATAAAACCTGCTCCAAGAGGATGTGTCATATACAAAGGAAGACTTTATTTACATACTAAAAAAGCACAAAAGGTAACAGAAACAGATGCACTTTTCTAGTATTTGGTAGCAAACTGATTTATGAGATATAAAACTATTTAAACTACTTAAGTACTTAATGAGCAATGATATATCAGTAATATTACACATCTCCACCATAGATTTTAATTTAATTCTGTAATATAGTTGGAGCTCCTGTTTTCATCCATGTTCTTATCCTTTGACTTAGTCGTACCATTGATGAGAAGAAAAATGCTCTCCACCTTAGAGGAAGAGCAAAATTTATTAGAAGCAACATTCTTTAAAATTTTGGAAGTCCTCTGAAGTATCTGAGCAATTTTTTAATATCTTGAAAATTCTTCTGTATGTTTCTTCCTTATGCCTTTTCTTTGAAATAATATTGCTGAAACATTTTTTTGCAGTTTTTCAGACAAGATGTTATTTTGAGAATTTTTGTTCATTTTAAATAATAATTTTTAAAAATGCCAATTTTGTAATTTTGTCCTTTTACATAATCGGGGAGAATTATTGTTGTTACTCAGTAGGAATTATTGTTGTTATCCATCCTTGACTGGTATTGCTTTGCAAGGAAGTGAAACTTTAAATTAGTTTTTGATTGTTTTGTTTGGTTTTTTTTTTAATATTACAGATTATTTTCTTTAACCACTTATCATTTTTGATGGAGCAAAATATCCTTACCTACTGTAGAACATCTGACATGAGATGAATTATTAATAATGGCAAACTACCTACCTTAGCAAGTTGTGCCTCTTGTGCTTTTGAAAGTAGGACTCTTCACACACCTAGAATAAATGTTTTCTAATTTTTTTTCATTTATCTAAGAGGAAAAAATGGTTTAAGGGCAGGGGTCTAGGTTAAATAAGACACTGAGTTTTGCATACATCTAGGAAAAATGCATGTATTTGAAAATACCTAAACTTTGTTTTTCCTTATCAGAATGTATTTACCTATTAAGGTTTCTTTTGAGAAAATGTATGGCTAAGCCTAGGTACGAGAATACCACATTTCAGAAGCACTGAACTCTATCAGCACTTTTATTTTCATTCTAAAATGATTACAATACGAAAGTTAATTTTTAATTAGATGCAACTCATTTAATGATGATATAAAATTACTTCCCAGCTATAATAATGTAGTTAGATAAGGTATATTTTAATTGGTTCAGATATCTTAAATTGGAAGCAAGGGAAGGCATCGATTTGGACAAATGCACAGTTAGATGCATTTCAAGTAGGAGGACTGTAATTTATTCACATGACCAAACACAAAGGTAAAAGCCTTTTGAGGACTATTAATAACCAACTGAGGAACCTGGTTCCAAAAATCCTGAAGGAAGAATATGGTAAGGAATCTATTACAGTAATTATAGTGGCATCAATTAAATCATTACTCCATTAGAATAATAGCTATACAGAATATTTTGAACCAGAGCAAAGTATATGCTTATATCTGTATCAAGTGTATTTTAAATTGAGCTTTCTCAAAGGCAATGTGGGAATTTCAAGGCTTGCTCCCACTTTCTTTTTCAGTTTAACTCTCTGCTAGGATACTATTGCAATTTCAGATCAAGAAGTAAAATGCTAGACGAGATTTATAGTGGGTTGACCAGACTTCAGTGAGATTTGGAAGATTTTACAGGAATTTTATTATTAGATACATATCCAAAGCCAGTAGGATTCTTTGTGATGCTGATGAATTGCTTCAGTGTGACAGGACTAGTAAGCCTGCAACGTGTTTGTGCAATCTGCAGGGAGGAAACACAAGAGCTTTTATGAAGCTGATGTAAAAGTGCTTGGTGACCAAACATAGTCCAGGATTTCACATCTCAGGACAAGCTGGTAACAGAAATTCCCGGATAGTGCACGTCAATAAATTTAACTCTATAACTCACATGGGCAATGAATAGTTTACTGAGATACATTTTCTATGGTTGTCTGGTAGTCAGGCTGGACAGTACACTTTTAATCTGCTCCATCATCTTTCTTGGTACTGAGGTCAGGCTGACAGACCTGTAATTCCTTGGATTGTCCTTCCAATCCTTCTTGCTGCATTTGTGGGTGTTACATTTGCTAATTTCTAGTCAACTGGGACTTCCTCAGTTAACCAGAAGTGTTGGTAAATGGATGATTGGCAAGCTCTTTTGCCAGCCCATGGACGTGTGGGTGTCTGTTTGGCATAGCAGGTCACTGAGCCTTCCTCCTGTGTTATTCACTCAGCTCCCCACCATTGACTTCCAGCTCTGAGGGATACTGAGTACAACTGGTTTTATTACTAAAGACTGGAGCAAAGAAGGCACAAAATACTTTGTGCTTATCCTTATTCCTCACAGTATGCTACCCTCTGCATCCAGCCAAGGTTAAGGATCTCCTTTATCCTCCTTTTGCTGTTAATCTATCTATAGAAATTAATACCTAGTGGTCAATGATTTTGACATCTATGGTTTTCCTCTTCCCCACATCAATAGTTTGTAGGGTTTTCCTTATAAAGCATCCTATTCTGTGAGTGTGGTCTCTGCAGCTGAATGGCAATGCAGGGCTGCTCTCTTCCCTGGAATTCCTAAACCCTCTTCCTGCAGGAGCCCCAAGGCCCCTCTTATCAGAGAGAGGTGATGGGACCAGGACAGCAGGGAGCATGCTGGGGCAGTGCTTCACTGCAAGGATGTGCCAGCATGAGGACCAGGGTGTGCCTCAGATAAAACATAATTTGGCAGCTTTTCTGTCTGCTTCTTCCCTTTCTTTCTCATTTTCTTTTTTATTTGGTGTGAAGATTAACAACCTTCCCTCATTTGTACACACAAGCTTTCCTAACTGATGGCAAGTAAGGTAGAAAAAGATGAAAAGGGAAACAAGTTGTGCATCCAGCTTAAGTGTGTAATATAACAATGATAATTACAGAGTCTTTGTCTGTAGCCTGAGACTGTCGTTGCTTCTCCAATCTTTGGATTATATTACATACCCTCATGAGAGTTCTCCTGACTTTTCCCCCCGATCACTGACAATCATTATAGGTTATCATTAGAGGTTATCACTATAGGTTATCATTGTAGCTTACTTTGTACAGCTTTCAGTCACTGTGGGAAAGTGAATACATTCCTTTCTGGGAAAGGGAAGGAGCTATGTGCCATCTCAGAAAGGCTGTGGGGCTAAGTACCAATACAAAGCTCAAAATTTCCTCCCTTCTTCTATAAATAACTGCAGTGCAACTAATGTAGAGGAATCCCTCAGCAACAAAATAGAAAATATTTCTCTAGAGTTTCAGGAAAATCATGACATAGTAATTAAGAAATTTGCATCCTCTGTCCTTTCAAATAAAAAAATGAAGTTCCACAGAAATTAAGGCAAATGGTAGAGGCCGTTCTTTCTGCCTATGTGCTCTCCTTGGCCATAAAAATGCACAAGGATGTCTCTGGTTATGTCTCAGTTTAAAGTTGAATCATTTGCACTGGAAATCTTGATTTGTCGAAGAAAAATTCATCTGGTCTAGCTGACAATCATTTGTTTCCGAGCAATCATGGATCTTCACAGGAGATGGGGACTGCTTGCCACAGCCCTGCTGTGGCTGTTTGGCATCTGCTGTGAAAGACAGTTCTGCAGCGATTCCCAGCAGACCCAAATTCAGTGTTCCATGGAAATCCAGAGTTCACTGATGCAGAACATGCTAATCACATCCTGTGCAAAGATGAGTAGGGTTATCCTCACAACTGGAAGGAGACGCAGCCTAAATGACTAAAGCGTTGTATTGAGGTGGCAAACAGCACACAAAATCTTCTCTGCCCACTAAAAAGTCATGGCAGTAAATCTATTCTAACAACCTGACACTGATTTTTGTAAAAGTGTGTGGGACAAGAATTTTTATTCCCTGTAGTTTTCTGTGTATTTTTATGCTGTATTTTTATGCTGTCTCATGCTCTGTGTCTTTCCACAGAGCCACCCCTCCTTGTCCTCCTGCCCACATCAGTCAGGCACAATTACACAGACCTATCTGATAGTTCACATGAAAGGGCAAACCTGCACATCAATCTTCACAACGTCTCTAGCAACACAAGAAATATCAAAATACAACTCTTCACAGTTAACAATATCTAAAATCAATGCTCCTTGTTATTTTACAGGTAAAATATTTAAAACTTTTTAAAAGTAACTTGTCTTTAATCTAGAGACTGTGTAATTTTTCAAGCATACTTTTTTCATTTATAAAGACACACATTTGTGTGGATATATGTGTATGTACACATACAAGAAAAGCTCTCTTTCCAGAAATGCTCTGGTCTCAGTCAGTTTTAAAGATACAGCAAATATATGGGATAAAAGCAGCGATTTTGAGATTTTTTTGCATCTAAGGATTGACAAATGCAGCATGATGAATAAATTAATTTTATATTATTCCTAAAATCTGGAAATGAATACATTAACAAATTAAACTTCAAGAGAGACATGACTTACTGTCTCAGTTCACAGTCAGATTAATGAAAGAATCATGCAAAGAGTGATAGGACTAAATAATTTCAAATTACTTAATTTATGTTAGTGGCAGATGAAAAGTTTGCATCTAGAAGTTTTAATAGCTGTTGTTAAGGGTTAGTATAACAGAAATAAAAAAAAGTTTTCACCAAAATATATATATGTACTTATGGTGGCAAAGTATCTAAAGGGATTTGTCACTTGAATCTGGAAAGGAATTTGAAATTCCCATTAGGAGGGCTGAGTTTGTGGTTTGTGTGTTGTTTTATTCTGGTTTTAATTTATTTTTAGGAGAAAGAGAAAGGACTGGACTCTCATTGCAGAGGTCATTGCAGAACCTCTCTCTCCAGCCTCAAAAGTTGCAATCTTGCTTTCAGTCTTCAAAATTCTTTTGCAGTTAGCATCTTTCCAACTCTGTAACTTTTCTGCCCTTCTCCTTATGTTATTTTCTATATCAAACACCAGCTACTTATTTTTACATAAGTGTCTTACAGCCTGTCTTTCCTTTGGTTATATCTCTATATATCTACCTTATTATAAACAGATAAATTCACAAGAGTTACTGTGGTTTGAACATAATGTTCTTATGTATTTTTTCTTATTTTTTGACTTTCCTTGTCTTTACTCTTTTCTATTGACAATTTTTTTTTCCCTTCAAAATCCATGAAGTTATTCCATTCTTCTTTTTCAAGTCCACAAGGCTCTATAAATAATATGTTTTTTTTCTAAAAAGGTTAGTCTTTCTATTCTTGTTTAACATGAGATTACAACCCAATCTGTTTAACGTAGACCCTGCCCATGGCAGAGCGGTTGGAACTGATGATCTTTAAGGTTCCTTCTAACCCTATCCTTTTTATGATTCTATGACTTTTAGTAAAATTGTATTGGGTTTTTGTTCCTTAACCATGTTATTGTCAATCTGTGCTCTGCTGTATTGTATCTGACAAAAATATCCTCCTCATCTACATTTTATGATTCAGTATCTGTTTTTCATTCCTTCCTTCAGGTGGATTAAGGTATTATCTCTGGATTGGGAGAATTCCCATTGTAAGACTTTTCCCATTTCAATTTACATGACTGGCTTTCCTATTAAATCAAGGGGAAATTTCTTCTGATTCCACAAAAAACCCCACTGAGCACTTTTCATTTTTTTTCCAGTTAGGAACAGTATTTCCAAAGGACTGCAAGCAGAATTCATGTTTACATTTCTCAAAGTTGTTTTTTTTATTATGGTATTTATTATACAAAAGCCATAAACTTCACCGTTCTACATAATGTACATGACATTTTTATCATCTTTTCCTTAGTTGAAAAATAAAACATAGTTTTAACAGGGAACTGGTTCAATTGCTTGTGCTTATGTAAGGCACTGTTAGTGCAAAAGGTTCTCTCTGGTGCCTTCTTAGCAGTCAGAAGTTATTTCATGATAATTTTCTGATTTATGAAAGAAGGGCTTAAAGTTCTTGCAGGAAGACCAGACTCAGAAGGTACCAGTAGTCACCCAGAGCCACTTCTGCTCTGCTCTGAACATCCCTAAACTACCAATGAAACTCAGACTTGAAGCTACACTTTAATAGTCCAAACCAGTTATTTCAAAAAAGGGGGGCACTACAACAAGAAAATGATTAAGTGTTTGTTGTGCTTTCCATGCTAGTTAGTTTCAATACAGTCAATCCATATGAAGTAGTTTGTTCATGGGAAGTGGCTGCTCTACCTTCGTACTTCCAACTCAGTTCCTTTAAAAAATGTACTTTACTGCTAAGACTCCACACATTATTATTCATTTGCACAAGAGAGAAAGATTTTTTTGTGTTGCAACTCCAATAAAAAGTAGTAGGGGGTAAACAACAAGCCTTACTGGTTACAAAACACTCATTTATGCCTTTCTGCATGTCCAGCTTTGCAAAGTCACTCTTACAATTCAAACTGACTGGGAAGTTGTTCAACTCAAAGTCCAAAACACCTGCTTGAAGAGGAAAATTGTCCCTTGGCTTAGAATAAGAAGTGCTGTCAGTCAATCTCCAAGAATGCAAACCTGCTTTCTTATTTTACTTTCTCCTTCTCTTCTTAATGTCTGACAGTGTGAGAGGAAAAAATATGCTGATTGTGAGGAACTAAATTAATTTTTTTAGAGTTATTCATTTTACAGAAGACCAGTTCTGCTGTGACCCCTCTAGGTCTGCTTCTTCCCATAGGCTTTTCCTGAGGGAAAACACAAACTCTTAAAAGAAGTTTGGTACAGCTGGTAGCTATGTCAAGAAGAGTTCAAGCTTCAGAAAAAGCCAGCTTGTTGGCTGCCAAGTCTAATTATTATTGCTTTATTGGATGTGCATATGTCTGGAACAAGGAATACACACATTTTTATTAATATGTTTAAAAAACTGAAATGACAGCTAAATCATTAAGTTATGTATTTCAGTTTCAATTTTTTGTTTGGCAAGTACTCCTTTATATTAATGGCTATCATGAATTATACTTTGAAAAAATTATAAATATTCACTGTTGCTTGTTTTATAACACTAATTGAAAATGCTTAACATAGACACATAAATAATCTGGTGTATGTTAAAGCACTTTCACCAAAACCTGCTGATTCTCCTGAGCCCTACTTTGCAATAAAGCAGCAGAAGGGCTTTTTCAAAAAACAAAACAAAACAAAACCTCAAAAAGCCAACAAAAGTATTTCTAAAAGCCTTTGAGTGTTTTGTTATAGTTTTAGAGTCTATCTTTTTTTTTTTCTGAAAGCATTGAAAACTACTAAGTTTCTAAAAAATGTGTATTCTTAATATACACATGATTATAATATACTTCTTAGATACCTTTTTCAACTTAAAAATAATATTATAATATTTTCAATTGACTACTGGAATCTTTGTCATTAGAATTCTAGCTTTAACTTTTGTACCAATTTCTGAGATCACAACAAATAATAAGTTTCATTTTGGGCTTTGTTTTTTTATTTTGCTGAAGATTTTTGTTTGTTTGTTGATGTTGTTTTGGGTTTGGCTTTACATATTGACCATCCACCTGAACTTAACCCACAAGTGAGCACTTATTACAGTATCGTGTTTTAAGAATATCTTTAAGTTTTTATTTGCAAGAATCTCACTGAAAGAGCAAAATCCTAAACAGAATACACACACACACACACATATATATATGTGAATTGTTACAAAACCTGGATAAAAAGTGGGTGGAAAGCCATGTGCATCTTAGCTTCATCAAGCTTAAGAATTCTTATGTAAACCTAATACATTTTTATGCTGCTGGATCAGCATATCTGACTGCCACAAATTCACCTGAAGTTACTCTCCTCCAGGAATGTAGCAGATTTGTGCTCTGAGGCTGTGCAAAGCGCTTGTTTGGATGAGGTGGTGGCCTCAGAGAGCACAGGGCATGTTCTCTGTGGGACTGTATTTATACTGAGGTAGAAAAGGGCTCACAAGGTTTTCCATTTGACTTTTTATTTTGAATAGATATAACTGTGCTGGATTTAGACCAGCAAGAAACTCCCGGGTTTAGTAATGAAAATACAAGTATAGATTTAATCTACCAACAGGTCAAAGCTTTGAGTCCACACAAATGATTTATATTTTGGCCATAATCACTGTCCCTTTCCAGCAGGTGTGTAATATCCTCTGTGAGAATGGAAACCCTAAGAAATATCATTGTACTCCAGTGCTTGTACCCTTTCTAATAATGGTTCAGAAACAGGCTTGGAGTCATGGGTTAGATTGCTTCTGCTTGAGGGTTTCTAATTATCATTATCCATAGCTTTTTTAGTCATAGTAAGGATGTTTTCCACTTTGTAAAACTGTACTTTCTGGTTTGTTTCTGTGGTACTGCAACACCATAAAGTGGTAAGGCTTGGCTGAACTACTTTGTGGAATCTTAGAAAACCCTAACAGCCCAGCCTAGGAATTAAAAGTTTTTAGAAGTTTAAACTGACATTTCTGTTGCACTGCCTTCCAGCCACTGGAGGAGCATAAAGATTCCTAACTATGCTAAGATTTTTTTTTTTTTTTTCAGGAAGAAAACCAGAAATGAAACAAAAGAATTAGGTGAGGTGAAATTTAAGTAATTTTTATATAACAAAGCTCTTAATTTACAGAAATCAGATGAAAATAAAGATCACCATGGATTTTTATACTATGCAATGTGAGGTACCTCTTTTTAAAAATAAAATAATAATTTTCTTGTATGAAAAATCCGGATTGCTTTGTATTATAGCTATGATAAAAATTCATTTAAAAATATATCAGACTAAGACCTTTATGGAAGAAAAACATATTCACTTGAAGCTCAACTCAGGAAACTTAGTAGCTATGGGAGAAATTTAAACACACCTTTCTCAAATAGTTTGGCATCTTATTATTTCTGAATGTGGAAGGCCTCCATTGTTTTGGGGGAAATGCAGAAATGGAAAATATTCTTGACTAAAATTTTACATATTTTTTTCCAAATCTCCTTAGACAGCTCTTAAGTTCTTGGGTATCATGAAATTAGGAGCTGAGTACTGCCTTGAAAGTACTGAAAAGCTGTGATTCTTCATCTTTATGCATGCACTTTATCAGGCTTCCCAAATTTAAAATTACACTGCATCACTATCATGGAAGACCCCAGGAAACACATGGAGAACAAGTAGCAGCACGTCTTGCAAAAGAGATAAATTATACCATAAAACGTATTTGGCTTTCATAACATGCACTTACATTCATGCCTGGGGGAGGAGGGGCCATGGGGGGGAAGGCTTAGATCCACTTTCTAAGAGCAGGAATAGCAAACACAATCATTATATTCACCCTACACCAGTACCTGTTTCCTGGCCCACAGGCTGTTTCCAGGCAACTCAGGCATGCTTACCTCTTTCCCATTATTCATACACTGCAAACTTTCCAGTGCATTAACCTGCAATCTTTCATCTCTCTGTAAAACCTGCCTCACAGTCCTTGCATGCTTGCCACAATCTTGAGTGCTTTCCCTAGTATACATGTGTCAAAAAAATCATCATTTAAAGACTTTAGTTAGGTTGTCTAGCTCATGCTTCTTTTAATTAGTTTATCACTTGCAATATCCGAGCACACATTCCTGCCACATAGCTACTAGTCAGAAGGCTATCTTAATTATGTTAATCAGACTTTCCCAACTAATACAATTAACTATAATTAGCTGATCCCTTTCCTCCTACACTTTGTTCCCCCAGGGGGATTATGTTGAAGTTATTAAAGTAGATGAATACCCAATCCCTCTTGCATGACTATCCCCTAGAAGAGCCCCAGGGTCAAAAGGCAGGAGCTGCACTGCCCATGCTCTTGCCCAACCCAGCCTGAATGAGCAGTAGAAGACCCTTGAAGAGGCATTGACTAAAAATGTGGCTTCTATTATAATCACTTTACATGGAGGATGGAAGTCATGGCAAGGCATTCTGCTTAACCCTTAACATGTATTTTAACTCTGCTGTGGACTTCCCTGCAGTACTAAGCCAGTGATTGTCATCAGCTCTGCTGCAGAGGCACACGCTGCAGATGCACACACTGCAGTTACTGCTGCATAGCTCTGCCTTTTCTTATTCATGCTGCAGACAAAGCTCCCCTTACAGGTATGGAGCTGATTGTCTACTGTTGGGCATGCAGAGTGGGTCTGTACAGTTAGAGGGGTCAGAAAGCTGCATTTACAGTGAATGAGTTGCAAAGGAATCATGTCCCATCTGGCATTGCTCTTATGTCACTCTTTTGCCACGAGTGACCACACTGCTAAAGCAATTTTCAGAGATCTCATATGATATTTCTCTACAAGTACTGTCACCACCTGTTGCACAGGCACATTGCTCACCAGCTAGAGGTTCAAAATGCTTTTTACAGGCTTATGATGCTGAAGGCATAGGTAAGATCTACAAAGGATGCAAATACATTTTAAAAAAAATATATTGAAGAGGTAATTTGGCTACTCTGGATGACCTGAAAGTACATGATCCAACAACACAATAAAGCTTTTGAAAGCCTGGTATAATAGAATAGAGAAAAGAGCTGAGCATTTCTCAAAAGTATGCTTATCACCACAAAACAGAAGTACCTGCAACTTACTGACAAATAGAAAAAATCAGTAAAATTACTATTAGAAAAGGGAAATATAAATGAGTAAAAGTAAAAAAATGTGTGCCAGGAGCAGTCCTCCATTAGCAGGGATAATGGTAGATGGCAGAATAACTTATTCAAGCCCAAGCTCAGCCTTTTACTGACACCATTCATCTCTTCCTGCCTTTTATATGCTCAGTGTGCATACAAATGATCACAGTAGTACAGTGACACTGTGCAAGATTTGAAAGGGTATATCTGCTCACATCATCCTGAGTCACATTCTTTGCATACTTTATAATTCCAATAATTTTTACCATTGTGACTGTAAGTTCAGGCTACTGACAGTGAAATTGTCGATGGCCATGCTCCAGGGACAGGGAGCCTACTCATACATCTCAGCCTCAGGGAGGAATTTCAAATTGAAGCCACAAACTGATTTGAATACCTACTTCCATCCTTCATTTGGGTATTTAATGACAATAAAGTGATGCCTGTGACCTCTGTGAAAATGACAGTTTCAGGTTTAGATTCTACATGTTCCAAGGCATTTGTATTGCAGATATAAATGTTTTTTTCTCATGGACAGCTTTATAATATTGCAGGGGGAGGACTGAAAGAAAGTGTGTCAAATGAGACTGCAGCAAGGAACAGAAAAGATCAGCAGATCTTGCAGTGGTAGGGATGAGTTAAGCACAGTTATACCTTGAGATTTTCTAGAGATTAATAAAGAGCCTAGAATATTTGCTGAATGTATGTCTCTCTGTATATTTCTGTGTTGTATTCAAGATCTTGTTTCTTGGCAAAATGGAAATACACTTTGTATATGAAGCAAATAATTTTTTGTTGATAAAACCGATACTTTAACAATCTAATCCAAGAATCATTAACAGTACAGACATATTTATTATGTAAAAAGAAAGAACCCTTCTATATAAAAAAGTCTCAGTGATACAGTTAAAATTGCTGTACATACACTTAGTTTCTATCCCTTGGTGCAGTGCTTACCCTTCCCGGGGTTCTCTGGGCCCTAATGTTGGTGGTTTCACTCTTGTGGTGGTGGTGGGGTGTTTCAGAGGGTTTTTGGCACCTGGTGTCCTCTGGTAGTACGAACTTGATGATCATCATGGTGGTTTATTCATCTTCATGTTAGAGATCCATGTGTGGTCATATTTTTGTGTTTATATTTATGTTAAGCTAACATGCTTTTACATCTTCCTCTTTGTTATTTGCCTCTGTATCCACATTATATTCATTATTCATTATATGGTACAATTTACTTATGGATTTAAAGTTGTTAATTGTTGCTTTTATAGTATGTGCATAGATATATGTAAACCTTTATGCATCTCTCTCTCTTTCTGCACTCATATACAGAAATTAACACTGTTTTCTATATTACATTTTTGCAGACTTGCAAGTGAATGCTTTTGGAAGATTGTGACACAAAGTTTTACATTTACACTTTTTTGCATAGTTTCTGTGTGGCAAGCATATCCCAGAAAATAATTCCTTCTACTTTTGTCTGGGAAATTACCCTGTGTTCCAAATTCTTCACATGTAAGTTATATCTGCTGGGGTTTCATTAGATATTGGTTGAATTGTCACCAGCAGATCTAATGGAATCCAAATTAACATTAATGGTATTTAGCTCATCACATGTGATACAGACTTCTGAATTAGGCTAAAAGTATTTTAATCTGATCTGTAAACTTAATTTATCCTGAAGAATAGATTACATTAAATTTAGCTTAGTGGAAAAACATACATACCAAGATGAACTTTAGAAATAAATTTCTAATACACATCTTACCTGTCTCATATCTGTGTGAGAAATGAATCTATTGCAAGGGACTGTGTAGTTTCAACACAAATTACTATTTCCATTCACAGCCATAAACACTGGGACACAATGAAAACAGAGTTTGGCAGTAAAGCACAGCCTTGTTATAGAGCAGGGTATGCTGGAAGTGTCAAAGCCTTTGAGTGTCACCCTGATTAGTGATAAAGAATAGAACAGTGACAAGATGTGTCATAAATGGGACACCTGTGAGATGGTGGAAGTTACTCACATATTGGGAGCACAGCAGACACAGCAGGAAAAAAGAATACTACTGGGGAAGAAAAGTGGAAACAGTTTAATTTAAAAAAGTAAATCTGGAAGCAGGGGGAGTCAATCCCAAACAGAACTGTGAGAGGAGCCAGGGAGAAATTACAAAGATGAGCCAGAACAGAAGGAGCATGTGGACGAGGCACCTCTTCTCCAAGACAAGGTTACACACACATCTTTTACCTTCCATTTGTCCCCTGTAAGGAAATAACTTTGCTATCAGGTTTGTTTGAACACTCCTAAGCCTTATTTCAGATGGAAGGAGCCAGTTTAGCAAAGAGTACTCATTAAAATGCCTAAAGCTAGTCTGGCTTCTTTGAATTGAAATACATTATAAAACTATATTCATAGGAATATATTTTATATCCATTTATAGAAGTAGTGGAGGCAGCTGGTTGAAGGGGGCAATGGCAACCAGCAGTAGGCTGAGGAACTGCTAGAAGCATCATAGCCAGCAAGAGAAGAAAATGTATTTGTCTATTACTGTCTGCAGAAAGTTTCTCTGGTACCCAGGGTAGAACAGACTTCTAGAGTGCAGCATGTCCTCTTGGTAGCTAACTGCATGTCCACCCCTGGATGACAAGAACTGTACAAAAATCAATGTTTAATAAAAGTAAGAGGTAGAAAGTAAGAAGAGACAAACAAAAAGCCCCCACCAAACCAATAAAAGCCCAAACTGAAAAAAAAACCAAAAACCAAAGAAACCAGCAGAAAGATAAAGTGTGTTGAGAGGAAGGGGTTAAAAATGAAGGATTTGGTGAGGAGGATGAGAGGTTTGCTCAAGTGACCTTGCAGCTAGGAATGCCAAGGCTTGGAGAGTATGGAAAACCATCTACTTTTCCTACTGCTGTTTATCCTTTGTCTGTTTTGAGAAGTAGAATTTCTGCACAGAGACAACATAGGTTTTTACAGAGACTTGAAGACCCTCTCCCAGATGTGCTTGACCTCTCTGTCTTGGGAGAGACATCAGAGCAGTGATCATAAAAGCAGAGAGGGAAACCACAACCATGGGAAAGATTGCACACGTGCCAGGTCTTTTTCATATGTTAGGCTGGCAGAGGCCTGGGCACTTTTTGCCCCTTGCTATGATGGAATAAACTTGGCAGTGTGTGTGTCTGCTTTACCCACAGTGGTGGTGGAATAAATCTACTCTTCACACTTCAGCTGTGGATTTTGGCCATCTTCATTACCTGCTGATATTTGGTTCACACCCTGTACAGAGTTTGGCACCTGGAGTGCCAAACAGAGTGCACAGAGTTTCTGCTCTGTACAGAAACTGCTGGACCACCAGCAGGAGGTTCAGAAAATCCTGCTCTGTACATTAGGCATGTACATGATTTTACTAGTGGAAATGGAATATTTTATTAACAATGAAATAGGCATGGCTGCAATGGATTGGAATGTGTATTTCCGGTCCTACAGAAAATTTTAAGTTTAGGCTGCAGCTTTTCCATCAATACAGGTGTTTGTATGACTCCACCTCTTTTTTCAATTTTATTTGAAATTAGAGAGCAAAGGGGAAAAAACTCAGAAAAGAACACCCTGTAATCCTCTGTAAAGGCTTGCATTCACTGGAAAAATTAGATTATGATAGTAGTATGAATATTTATTGATATTGAGCATGAGTATAGCAAATATATGTTTCTAGTTACGAGTATAGATATAAGTATAGGTACATATATGAAGATCCAAAAATAATAGTGTATAAATGAATTTTTATTAATCATTCTTACTCTTTGCCTCTTCTTTGGGATTCTAGAGACATATCTTTCTATTTAGCTTGCTTTCTGCTATGTAGTTTGTAAACAAAATTTGTAAGAATCTATGACTTGTAACATTTTTTAAGACAGACGTATTAGTTGTATCTAATGTTAGAGTATTACAACTAATATGGATTTTTATTTTTCTGTATTTTGTTTCTTGATGACTGAGTTATTATAGTTATTATATTACAGTGCATTAGACCAGTTTTGTATTTCTTTTCAGCTTAAAAAAATCAGTGTGGAGATCTCAACTCATATACCTCGATATTTTTTTTGTCTTCTGCTAATCTAAGAAATTCTCTTCTCCTACTCATTATTAAGACAGAGGGCAAGATTGTGTGTTTTGAAATATCTTCCAGGTGGAAGCATTTGCAGTTGGAGATGAAATAGGGACTGTGGAACTATTTACCCCTTAAAATTATCTCTCCATTTGCAGGAGAGAGTGACAGTGTCTCTCATTCAACAGGACACAGTTCAAGGTTTTTGAGTTGTGTCTCTAGTTTTGGTTTGAGCAGGGAAAATTTTTAAGTGGTCTCATTTTTATTTCTACTACCTAGCTACATTCTGCTTTATTGTAACCACTAATAATACTATCCCTTCTATTTTATTGTGGCAGCTGACTACAGGCAAAAAAATTAATGTCAAATTGAGCATGAATATATTACATATAGTCATTACTTTAATACATACTTCCATAATTAATAATGATAATTACAAACAGTAATTTAACATCCCAAATAATGTACGGCAACTTCTTTACATTTGAACTCATATTGTCGAGTTCCTTCATCATTTCTCTTTGTAAATTCATCATCAAGCTGAAACTTTAGCATTCAGTTTCCTGAATAACAGATTTTGAACATGTTCAACTCTCTCTTTTCTCTTTCCTCTTTTGCATCCATACACATGGAGTAGGACCTCATCAAATAAATATAAGAAGACCATGTGAAAAAACCTTGCATTAGAAGACTCAAAATTACTGCATGTTGAAATGCACGCCTTGGTATCACTTGAAAAAGAAGGTGCTGCCACCTAATAATTCTAATTTGGGGATTTTACTTTCAAGTGTCAGAAATTTGATGTTATTACTAAAAGTCATTAAAAAATAAAAAGGTGGTAATGGTCTTGACAGCAGAGACAAGTAGTATATTCTCCTATTATTTACTGTAGTTTGGAATACTGATGCAACACGTGTTCTGGAAATTAGATCTAGGACTAATTAAGGTTAGTTGAAGAATCATATACTGTTAATTCTTTCATTATTGTTTTGATGAAGAAACATAGCAATGCAGGTTAATTTGCAGAAGTAAGGTTACCTGAAGATTAGAAGCTAACTGGAGAGGAGTTTATAAGCATCAATATATTTGATTAAATTTCATGTAAAAGTGAACTTCTGTACTTACATATTTGTAAGTTTGGGTTATTGATCCAGTAAAAAGTTACTTGAAAAGCAAAAATGCTCTGGCACTGGCTACCTGAATTATTCTCATATACATTTTAATTGAACAGAATCAAACCAGGTCTCAGAATCTGCATAGAGCAGGTGTCCAAATGATCTGAACCAGGCTCTCTAGCTCACAGTGCTAGAGAGTGGAGGAAGAGCTTTATGCATTAAAACAAGTCAAGTAGCTTTGTCCTAGGCATGGTTTCAGTAATCAAAACAAATATTTTTCTTGCTGTACTGTTGAAGTTTCAGGTGAGTCAGCAGCCATGCACTAATTAGAATTCACCATCAAGGACTGCAAAGGTCATGGCTGGAGCAACATCAGTCCTCACTCTATCTCCATTATTGAACTTTCCTATACAGGTAAATGTGTCCTTTGCATCTTTTCTTAAAAAAAAAAAAAAAAAAAAATTGGTTATACACTGCAGAAACCAAAAAAGGGTTCAATGAGATGTTCTGGGAGAACAGCTGAAGGAGATTGCACCAGAATGACTTCTCAGAAATGTCTGAAATTCACACCTTCAAAGTAAATACTTTTTTTTTGAAATACTTAAAATACTCCAAAAATTTATATTAAAGAGAATGTTCTGTATACAGTCCTGTCCTATTTACTAATCAATGTCAGAATTTGTATGTGGCAAAATTTTCCTTGATCCTGGGTATGTAAAAACCCTGCAAAATAATGAATATGTGACTTGTCTGTGTTCTGCTATTTGATTTGCTAATATTAAAACATATTGCATATTAAATCTTATGCTTACTGTTTCTTCAGTTATGGAACAGATACTGTACAATTAATTCCATAGAATTTCCAAAAATTTAGCATTTGAAGTCTCAGATTCTTCACGCAAGTTTGATCCTAATTGCAGCTGGACATTGACAAGGTGTGTGAAATCCTTCCTGCCCTGGGCAGCTCTGCACAGGGAGGGGACCCAGGAGCAGAGAGTGACAACATCCCAGGCACATCAGCAAGGACTGCCATCTTGCAGGACCTGAGCAGGATAAAGTCCAGGGATGGCAACCAGCGCCAGTCAAGAGTTCAGTGATTAATAAAAAAGTCCATACTGAGGACAAGCCAGAAAGTCACATCAGCAGATTAAGATCCTGATCACTGAGAGCAAGCAAAGTTGCAAAATAAGTCAGACAATGAACAAGGACAACTGGACAGTTAAATCATACAAATACTTATGACTCGCTTTCATTATATGTTTTTAGTTCTGGAAAATGCTGAAGCAGAAGATAATAGAATTAGTAATATAAAATAATAATAACTATTTGTTTTATTTTTAATATAATAGTAGAAATAAAGCAATAGAGAAATAAAGTTCCCCAAACTGGGAATTCCACATGATTTTAAAAGTAAATCAAGTAAAGTTGAACTTGCCATATTCAACACTATTGTCATTTAGGAAAACTGATCTCAAGTTTTGGTTCGCATATTTTTACTACTGACATGTAGATTTTTGTAGTGATTTTAATTTCTTGCAACCATTAATCACCACTTATGTAAGCAAGTTTTTAAGCCTGTGGTTCCTTTCAGAACTTATAGTTTCCTCCAAGAAGTTGCAATTTCTGAGAACTCATAATTCAAAGCCTTATAACTGGCATATTTTTATTTCTGTAGCCAGGCTCTAGTCTGATGACCTAATCAGATAAATTTAACAAAACAATATACAAAGAGTCATGCAAAGCATGCAATTTTTGTATTTTGATGATGACATTCTTTCCAAGATGATGTAAAAAAAAATGTTTTAGAATAACCATAGAAAACAAAAAAATCAAAGATTTTTGAAGAAAATGTGTGCTATATGAGTTTATGTTTTTAGTCCTTTTTCTTGGTCTTCCTTTTCTCCTCCATGTAAAGGCAAAATGGTTTGATTGTGTTATTCATATTAGCACATATCGATGTAATTTTAGTTCTCATTATACTCTGTGTACCTGATTTCTGTGGCCGAAGGTCTTTAGTGGTGTAGGTGGACTACTTCTGTAGCCTGAAGTGTTGATGTTTCTGCTACTAATTGGTTTTCATGTTTACTTCCCCTGAAGTACTTAAGAAAGGATTTGTATCATCCATCTCTAAGTAGAGAGGAAATGTTTCAGCATTAAGCTTTATTACATTTCTAGCTCCCTCCTTAATACTTCCTCCTTACCACCTGCTCGGCTTCATACTGTTTGTTCTCTCTGCCTCTTAATTTAAGCTTGCTAATCATCTGTTAATGCAGTTTCAATGAAACATCCCTTGCATGAAACCTCATCAGCTACCTCATTACCAGATCTTATTGAAGTCTCTCCAACTATTATCACCTGGCCAAACTTCCATTACGTTTTGTCATTGAGAATGTGGGCAAGGAGAGATTCAGTTACGTGAGCACTAATAGGAAATAAAAGAAATTAATTTGACTTAACCTTGGTACAATGAATAAATGTTTCACCACTTGAAAAAATAGAGTCCAGCTTAGATTACATTTACAGGCATCTGTTTGCTTGCCAGTTTAGCTGGATATGACTTTCAGGCACTATAAATAGATGCAAAAGCCAAATCAAGTACATGTAATGAAGTATTCAGAAAGACTAGCCATTCCAAATAATCTCTGGCGTTAGAGGATACAAGGCAAAGATGCAGTTTAGTAATATTGCCACTTATTTGCATTTTAGTTCTTGGGTTAATGGTTATTTGTTCCTTTCATCTTACACTGGAACAACAAATAAACAAGCTATAAAAAAAGTCACAGGTTATGATGTCAACATATAAAAGTGTCAGTTTTGCAGAATTCCGTAATTTCCTTTGTACAAGACTGTCCTTTAGGTATAGCTAAGTAAAGTTCTTAGAACAGCTGTGAGTTTATTGTTTAAAGATAAACTTTGCACTGTAGACGTTAAAAAGTAGTCCAATGAAAGTTTCATAGGCTTTGTAGTAAAGACATTAATTTTTGCCTTCTCAAAATTATTAATTAGAAGACTTAAGTTACTGTGTCATACATGGACAAACTCTACAAGAAATGCGACAGCAACACTAAGCAAAAAGGGAAGTTATGTGAGTACAAGAATTTAATCTTTACAATTTTACCCATGTATTGCAGGAGAGAACTATAGTTATCATAAGATTTAATCTCTAAACAACCTATTACTCATGAAGACTGTCAACTGCTTGTTGTGCTGAGTGGACCCATTTGTTTGATCCCTCTGCAGAAGCTGAGTAAATGTTTTGCACTGTGCCTTGCCAGTATATTTTTCACTCTCCAGAAATGGGAACAATTCAATTTCCATGGTAACAGCAGTTTTGGCCCTTTCTTGAACAATACTGAGAAGTGTAAAATCTCTGTGAGGTTGTAATATCAGAATTAAAATTCAGTGAATTTCTCAAAATGGCAGTAAAAGAAATAAATATTTATTGATATATCTGATGAGATCAGCAAGTTTTTCTAAGAGAAAGACCAGTGTAGAAAATTTCCACAAATGAAAAGTAGTGAAATATCTCATATTCCTACCTAAATTTCAAAGTGTTTGCTTATCTTATGTACTAGAATTTTATTTCAAGTTATTCTAATCTGATATATAATTCAGACTGTAGAATGCTTTTATTACTCTTTTATGAAATCCAGCATCCTCTAAGTGTAAAGTCTGTAAATCTACATTTTCAAATTTCATATAAAATATGAATTTCTTTAAGTTCTGCATAAGACTGATTTGTAAACTTATTGTCATGAGGTCTACATAGTTATTATGTGTATCTTTACTCTAATGGGGATCTACAATATCATCTTCCATCAAGACAAATAGTCTTGACTTGCTAGTCAGAGAATTATTCTCTTCATTTTAGTTAGTTCTGATGGCTAATCACACTCTCAATTAAAAAAAAATATATCCCTAATTAGAATATGCCTTTCAGCCAGTAATTTTTTTATGGTTTTCTCTGCTAGATCAACAAATACTTTGGGAAAAAAATTAATATGGTGAAGAAGACCTGATCCATTTTGTACAGACCTTCCAGCCAAATTAATAGAATCTCTAAAATCTATCAATCAATAAGACTTTTTTACTAGCCCTTCCATTTGTGGTTCTCTTCTTATTATTGTCCATCACTTTTAAAATATGATTCTCATAACTGAGTTTCATTCTTCATTTATGTACCACCTTTTTTTGGGTTTGTTTTTAAATTAAAGACATATTTTCCTTCTTTATTATGGTTCTGTTTATACTTCAGAATACCATGTATCCTTGACAGGTCTGTGTTCTTGCTGCCCAATGTACACTTTGCAGATCAGTATTATGTCTTCCTTTACGAGTTAGATCTGGGGGAATTTTTTAAATTTACTTTTTTATCAGTAGTCCAGAATTTAAAATCATGTCAAAATTAATGATAACACTTAAAGAAGCTGCTTAGATGAATCCAGTGTATTGATTCTTACATAAAACTACTTCTTGCTGTCTTCCAGTTGGAAGACACATAGTATTCACAATCCCTTTTTTTCAAGGGATTGTGAATACTATGTGTTAATTATTAAAGTCTGTACAACTGTAAATGATGCTTTTGTAGCATGTAAGTATATTACATCTGTAGTTGCCTTTGTTGGTCCAACTTGTAATCTCATAAAAAAAATTAAATCAGTTTTACTTTATGCGACCAGTCCTTCATCTTGTGTTATTGATTGCATTTATATTCCTCTTTATTTAATTATGTATTGATTGAATCACGTCAGCTTTCCATACTTCTGCTCAAGGATGATAACACTGTAATTATATATATATATATATATATATATATATATATACTTAAGCTGGGTCAACCTACTGTCTCCATTGGGACATTATTAATCTCCTGAGAAATTACACTTCTACTATTGGTGTCGTTTTCTATTAATCACTATTCATAAATAATAAATAGAAGGAAGCTGGACAGAGCCTCTGCTGAATGTTTACATGCCTTGCATTCATTTATATTATTTAGGCCTACTAATTCAAGAGGTCTTAATGAAGAAAAGAAACAAATATGAAGAGTGACATTCATATGATTGGATTTATTTGCTTAAACATCATGTTTGGGACTTTGGTCAGGATCCTCTGTCTCAAAGAAAACGTCTGATTTATGAACAAAGTGTGATCACAAGATCTTTGTTACCTTGAGCACAGCAGACACACAACAATTATTCAGAGATTGTTGGCATGTTTTTCCATCTGGTCTCAGATCTCCCTCCCACTTTTCCGTGAGTGACAGGAAATGCCTCTTTACAGCATTTTCTATTTCTGTTGTGTAGAAGTGCACTTGAACTCCGTGGAGTGTTCTAAACTCTCTTATTGGCAACATTAATTACTTCCTCTTGATCTTGCTCAGATTATCCTGCAACCAGGGCTTTGAATAGGGCTTCCAATGCTCTGGCCAGCAGCCTCCATGGCACAGCAAAACTTCCTCCTTCAGGCTGGTATGAAAGGTTACACATCCCCCCAGCTCATCCTGAGCTGTCATCACTGACACAGAGACAGACAGAAAGGGAATGGGGACAGAGCTGGGTGGGTGTGGTTGACTCAGCCTGAAAGAGTTTAGATCTGATTGCTTTCTGACAGACTCTGCCTCCTCTTTGAGCCTACCTACCAGTGCACTTAATAGTCCTAATTAATTCATTCTACCACTGCAATCACCTCCACAATAAAAAGCTTTACTGGTATTAGAAGAACTTTTGTGTAATGAAGGAAGCTCAGTGTATCCGAGGGACAAAGGTTCAGATATGAGCAGAACAGACACAACTATCTATATGCACCTTACCTGACACTTTAAAAAACAGGTGTTCATGTAAAAACCAGTATGCACCTAAGGTTGCAACTATCTAAATCCATTAGAAATGCATCTATTAATCACTTATTTTTCTGTTTGTCAGTATAAGGAGTGCTACTTCTATCACGGGAATGATAATACATCACTTTTCCATCTGAAGAGTTTTTTAGCAAACCACCTCTCAGACAGACTGAGAAAAAAGTATTTAAAGTTACTAGTAAAACAACTCATAGTTTCTATGCAGTGAGCAGGCAAAAGGAGTGTCCTAAAACAGGGGTAATGGATGATCAAAAGTTTTGATTGCATAGTGATCGTGCTGACCTACCCAAACTATTTGAACTTATGAAAAAAAAATCCAGAATTTTCTTTGTGAAATTAATAGAAACAAACAAATGAAAATTTGGACATGAAATTAATAGCAGAAAATTAGTTTGAAGATTCACAAGAAATAGATACATCAGTATTCTAATTACATTTTTGCAGAGTTGTCACAATAGTGTGGCAGTTTAGATTTTTGAATCAGTAAGACTAATATTGTATTTACTGCTTAGTGTTTGTACCAATCAGAGCACAACTTCATAGTACTTACCCACTTAGCCATTTCATTGCTAACACTGAAACTTGCAGTTTTTCTCACAACAGATGTATTTTATCCTTGCAGGTACCCACACTTTTTAAGTTCCATCATTGCATTAATCCTTCATTTCTACAACACATTAAAAATATTCACTTCATATCTGTTTTTTATGACCAGTTGGTGTAAAAGCTAAAGTTTAAATACATGCCCCCAAATCATTGAGTAGCTCCCAAATCTTGTTAATCTAGAAGGATGTGCATGCATCACTTGAGAAAAATACTAAAAATGTACAGTACTCCAATTATGATGCTTAACTTTCTATCTTTAAAGGAAAGTGTGAGCCACTGAAATTATTTCTTCCATCGGAATTATTGCGTGGTCCACATCTCTGAATACAAATAGACATGAGAGCATAAAGCTTTTACCATTTATGGTCCTTAAAATCTATATCCTAATCTCAGAACCCAGTGTGTAATACCACAGAATAAAACTACTCAATGAGAAACGTGCTGAGTTGGGGACAGTCTTCAGAGAGCAGAAAAAGTAAGTCAGTCCAAATTTCTGACAATATAGGACTAATAAAAATAAGAGTTCTCTTGTGAGATTGGAAATAATTACACTGGGTCACTTTCAAAGGCATTTTGATGAGTAAGGTGATTTTTGTCAATGATTTGCTTGCATTTTTAACATTTACTTGCATAGAGTGGTCTAGAATGGCTAGATGTGATCCTGCTCTCCTTCCCAGAAGCAACTGCTCCTGGCTCCCAGCTCCCAGTAAATTCATAATGCAGAGGAAACCCCCCTTACAGAATTTTGCCAAGTGAGGAGCCAAAAACTCCTGTTGCATGGGAACTCTGTGGGAACTGGAAGTTTCCAGGCCATGAAGATGCCCTTGGCCACAGACCTTGTATTTTGGAACCACAGCTTACAGGTCCCTTGTGAGCAAAGCAAAGTTTTAATTTACACACTGAATGATAGTAAAGTAAAGCTAACACATCTTAAATTAGAATAATACAAATAATCATATCTTCAAAAGTAAACTCACGAGAAGACGATTATCTTCACACCTTCAACAACCAATTGTTTTCTGACTGAAATGCATTTTTGTCACATTATCAGCATCTCTTTTAAATTGCTTTCCATTTTTGACGTATCCATTTCATTTTTTAATTACAGGTTATATATTGGGTTACAGGGGCAATATTGTCATCCTTATTAATCATTATGCAAATTATTTATTAGATATTTAGAATAATGTGTATTTCTTCTAAAAGGTAAATAAAAGCTAACTATATTTATTAACTGGTAAGCTGCATTCAATAATGACGTAGTTCCATCTGCTTCAGGCTTGGGTAGACTTATGATTGTCATCTATGACAATTCAATTTTGTGTGCTGATTTCTTTATAATTTTGGAGTGATGTAGCTTCATCCTTCAATTTTCTTTAACAAGGTTGATAGAATTTGTAATTACTGATGGTGTCTGCCTTCTTTATAATGTGCTGAGCTCACACAAAATCTAAAAATAAAGAGAAACATGAAATTATAAACACTATTTCCATATAGAGATTAGTATATTTGCTTGATTTAATTTCTTTTAGCTCTTTAAATCTGCAAGGATTCTGCCTCTTCTATGAATTAACATTTTGAAATGGATGACCTGTGAATATGTGAGGAACAGCCTTTAACCTGACAAGAATAAAGCTGCTGTAATTAGACTAACAAGGGAAAAGAAAGGAAATTTGAATGAAACTCTCTCATTTTCTAATAGACATGGTTCAGGCAGGTTGTATCCTGTGGATTCCCACTGTCTGTGATTTGACAAGCTGTGGCCCTTGTTGAAGGGACCTCTTCAAAGGAAGCAGCAAATTTCTCATCTTCAGGTGCAGAAGCAACGTAAAACCAATTCTAGAACAAGAGGAAAAAAATGTCAGACACAGAAATGAGGTCACTGAGCTGGTTCCAGCATCTCTTTACATCTCAGCAATATGGCCACAGAAGATTAAGCACCAAATCATACTGCATAATTCTTTACCAGTGTCACCTTATCATTCTATTAATTCACAGTATGAGAGATAATTTTAAAAGAATATCTGTTTCAGCTTTTGTGCAAATGCCAAAGAAAAATAAAAGATGACCTTGAAACTCATTGAAAGTCGTGGTTAGGGACTCAGGCCAAGTTAGAAAAAGTGCTTTCTCAATACTTTTTCTATGAGACCTTATACACTGGGAATTATAGATTATTTTGTGAAAAGAAATAGTTGTAAGAGGTTTATGCTATGTTTAGGTTTGATACACACATATTCACTGGGCAGAATATATTTACCATTCAGTTTCAAAATAACCACAACTTAGTTAAGGAATTCCACAGGAAATTTAAATAAATTATAGATTATTTTGTATATTCAGCTTCTTTACAGCAGTTTTCCCCAGAACATCAAGAACTTTTTTTTTTTTTTTGAAGGCAGCCAGAAGGGGGACTTTCCTGAATACTTAGAGCTTTTTGTTTAATAAATCCAATTTTTTTCCCTGTGAGAATTTTCAGTTTAGTTGTATTTTCTTATTTCTTTAAGTGTATGGGCAAAGACACAATGCATCATATAAAATTATCCTGGATAAGAAAATAGAAGCTCTCTGATAGGATTAACTCCTTAATGAAATACCCATGGTGAAAATTTTTATCAATATACATTTTCAAACTTGATCACTGCATTTATCCTGAACCTCACTTGGATTTCAGGTAAATTTCTTACCTCAATGTTGAATTTAGCACATGTTCTACCTGTTCTTCATATCTTTATGTTTCCATTTATTCTAGTATTGTTAACACGCCCCATAATTTATAATATACATATTGTACTACATATCCCCAGTAGTCTGTAGAGCACTTTGACTTCACAGGGATAGGAGCTGATCTGCTGGCAGGACCAAAAAAAATTACTTCTGTTCATGATGTCCTTTTCATAAAAGGCCTATTTGTAACTTTCTTTTATTGCAAAAATGTGTTTAAATCTTACTCATCACCAGAAAGGCAACATGGCAGCTCTATTTAATCTTTAGCACTGACAAAATAGAAATGTCTTACATCAATATATCAGTGTAAAATCCTGAACATTCTCAATGAGAAGTCAGCCCAAGTTTAATTAATTAAGCTCTCAATTTATTGTCTTTATCACATGTTTGTTTCTAAGTTTGTGTATACTCAAGGGTCTTATCTAAAAGAGAATATTGTGGTTTTGCTATTTTAAATTAGGTAAAGAAAATACTAATTAAATCTGTCTGAAAACTGGGGTGGATGTTTATTAATGCTTTGTGAGCATGTAATCTAGATTTTCAATGAAAAATAATTTTTGGTTTTCGATCAAAACAAATTTGAATGTTAATAATAATGTTAACTCTAATAAGAGTAGTAAAGAGGATCACTGGCTACTGTTAAAAACAGTTATGGAATTTGGCCTTTTCCTTGTGATACAATTTTCAAATGAATATTTACAATTTTTCAATGAAAAATGTCCTTAGACAGGCACTGAACTGACACACATGACAAGAGAAAAACTATTTTCTTGTCCATGGCACATGCAGCTATAGATTTAGTGTAATATTCTCATCCTACCATTAAAATTACTGTCTGTGAATAGGAGAGGATGCATCTGAGACAGAATAATTTGTTGCTTTCTCTTTCTGCTAACACTAGCAGATAAGGTGACAATTAGTGTCATTTAAACTTCTCTTTCTGTTGGTACAGATGTTTATGACTGTATTTAAATAGTCATTTACACCCTGTTTTGAAGCTGCATTTCCAACTGTATACTTATATTAGGCCAGGTGAACCCACTGAAGGGTGAATAGTGATGACAAGAAGAAAATAAAATGTGCATTTACTTCTGTACCTAGACAGGCCTACAGTTATATTATAATTTGTAGCTCCTTAGGCATGTCATAGCATAATTTTTCACCTATTTTTTGAATACAATTAGAAGATATTATATAAACCCATAGAGTTTCAATTGAGGGAAGAGCATTGAGTGACAAAAGCAATAACACCCAGTGCCTGTGATACAAAATGCACTGCTGTGCTATGAGTACTGTGTTGTTACAGGACTGTGTCAAAAAGTGTCAGCACAACATAATCTTGCCCTCTGAGAATCTTGATGGTTTTGGCTGGGATTGAGCTAATTTTGCTCAGAGTGTCTGCTATGGTGCTGGGTTTAGATTGTGTGATGCAAGCAGTGTTGGTAAGACAGGGGTCTTTTAGCCGTGGCTGAGCAGTGCCTAATTGGTGTCAATAAAAGACTTTTCCTCATGCTGTGCAGCCAGAGAGGATGTTGAGGGATGTGCCATAGGTTAGGAAAGGACATGACCAGGCAGATGACCAGAGCTAACCAGAGATATTTCACATCATAAAGAAAAATGGGGGTCCATGGAGTTATGGCACTTCTATTTCAAAGTCACCATTATGCATGATGGAGCTGGGGATGGCTCCAAGCAGCTGCACAGCCATGGCAAGCAGTGATTCAACTCCTACTTTTGCTTTGTTTGCATGTGTAGCTTTGGCTTTACCTACTAAATTGCCTTTATCTCTTCCCATGAGTTGTCCTGCTTTACCCTCCTTGCTCTCTTGCCCAGTAGCTGCAGGGAGCAGCACACCCTGCAGTGATAAGGGCTGTGTGGGGCAGAGAGACATATCGGTACATATTGCTAGTCCCACCTCTG
This sequence comes from Pyrgilauda ruficollis, assembly GCF_017590135.1. Lineage (NCBI taxonomy): Eukaryota > Metazoa > Chordata > Aves > Passeriformes > Passeridae > Pyrgilauda > Pyrgilauda ruficollis. The sequence goes on from NW_024524266.1 coordinate 13,252,319, forward strand.
CTAATAAAGAGATTCTTTATTTCCATACCTGCAGACGACTCTGTGATCAGAGTGATGGAAGAAAGAAGCCTCTGTTTACACAAAGGATATCATTATTGCTGCTGTCATCAGCATGCTGTCTGAGTTAGCACTCCAGAAACACAGCACCACATTTTTAAAAGTGGTTTGAATGTTACTAATATGAAACTGTTGTAAAAACTGCGCAGTTTCTGCACCCTGACACCTTTAGCCTGTGTTGGGGCAGAAGTAAAGCATCTCCCCCACCAATTTCCTGTTTTCTTACTATCATATGATGTCTTCCACTTCTCTCAATTTTTCTGCCTTTCCCTATCTCAATCACTCTGCATAGTGAAAAGTCCATGTATTAAAAAGGCATGCTGAGGCTTTCTAGCCAAGTCTCCACTCACACTAACCAGTCTTCCAATTCTATTGTGTACAAAAGAGACTATTGATTTCCCCCCTGTCAGTAAGACTTTATTATATGACATGAAGATGAAACAGATTGTATCATTGACAGCTGCATATTATAAATGGAATTGCTGTGAATAGTGAGAAAAACTAGAAGAAGAACTGGAAATGCCTTTGCTTTACTTTTGGTTACCTAAACTGTGTCAAGTTATGATATTTAGTAGTCAGAGAGCTTGTTAAAAATCCTCAATTAATATTCATGAGAATTCCAATTATACTTTGTTTATAGAAAGAATAAGAAATCTAATTATCTTGCAGGGATTGCTTTGGACACTGTGGCATAGGCTACTATGATTTTGTTTTTCAAATACCTTATTTACCTGCCCATGTCCTGTACATGCCCTAAAAGTAAATTTCCATGAGTCTTTCTCAATCAACAAGTAGATTATCCTTCAACAATCAAATTATCTTCCTGCTGGACTCAAAACTAGAGAGGTTTTCTCTTCTTTCATCCACCTATGAATATTTATTACTCTTCTAGGTGAGTCTAATAAGAGTCTGATTTTAAACCCATTCAACTCAAAGGAGGCTTTCAGATTATTTTAATGGGATTTGATGCTGACCCTAAGACTTTATGTCAGTAGACATTGCTGAGAGCTGTAAGCATCCTGAAGAGATAGGGAATGAACACAAAGGCGCAGAGTCGGGTTTGCATATATAAAAAACTGGATGTTTCAGGTTTCACTAAGAGGTTTTTGTTTAGCTGCTACATCAGCCGAAGCTGACTTTGGTATCTTACTCACAGGGTGTCAGAACTCTGCTTATTTCTGTGTCTTTTATTAGCCTACATTCTCCTTGATAACCACAAGAAAAATAAGATTGTACTGTGCTGCAAACAGCAGAGTGATATTTGCTGGAGTAGCTAAATTGTGGTTTGAAGATTCTTCCCCAAACTAATGGGAGAATATACCTAGCAGAAGTTTACAAAAAAACTCCAGAAAAATATCTCTTGAAGCAAAGTATGTATTTTTAAAATACATATATATGTGTGTGCAAGCTGAAAAGCGCCAGAAGTTTATTATTCATATATGATCACATAAAATAATATATAGGCATTTAAATATTCTCAATGTCCAAATGGAAACCAGTAATGAGTGTTACATCAGGTCCAAATGAGGGACATGGAGATGGCCAGAGGTCTGAAAAATTTCTCCTTCTAAGAAAGTATAAGGGACTTGATGTTTAGTCTGAAAAAGGGAAAGCTCCAGAAAAATCTTATTGTGGCCTTTCAGTACTTAAAGAGGCCTAGAAGCAACACCAATAAATACCTTTTCCCAGGGCCTTTAGGGTTCTATGTATTTATAATATTCCCTGAACTATGGCTTTGTATATATGAGAAAGTATGAAAATAAGTAAAAGTAGATTTAAAAAATATTTTAAGATGCAAATCTTGCATTTATTCCTTGGTAAAATTTAAAGCAAAAAACATAAGTAGACTGGAATTAAGGATTTTGTTTGTTGTTAAATTTATGTTTAAACTAATTATTTTTGTAATATTCAAGAATATTTTAAACAGAAGAATTAAAAATTTTGTTAAAATAAATTTAAGTATGATAAACAAATGTATAAAATTAACACAATTTCTGTTCTGCATTTTTGCATTTATTATTTCCTGTTAAATTTGAGAGCTTTAAATTAAATATTTCTTCCTTCTACTGCCACTGAAAGATGGAGCTAAAGTGGCTTATGTGGTCTAAATATCTTATTATATCAAATGACAATATGGTGTATTTTCACTTACAAGTAATTAAAAGCCTGAACAAAAATTTATCAAACAAAAAAAAAAGTGTTAAAAATGGGGGATTGCACAATATCTCTGTAATATGGGTAGACATCAAATTGCAGTGTGGATGTTTCCTCCACCATGATACTCCATGGGATAAAAGGGGGCAGCTCAGTCAGGTTCAAGTGTCCTAAATCCAGCAGTGAAAGGACTCTGCAGTTGTTGGGGTGGCCTTTGAAGCTTCGCATCCTAGGGCCTAAGGTACAATAACTACATTAGAAAAATCTGCAGGTTTAAAATTTCCTGTTTCAATGTTCATTTCACAGACTGCTTTTAGACCAATTAGGGCAACATATAGTCCATGACATGTCTTGGTCTCTAAGTTTTTAGGCCATTGAACAGGTCTTTTAGAGGTCACTTACAGTGTACACATCTGGATTTCCTTTCCTCAAATGGGAAGCACTTGCTGTGTTTCTTATCTTAGTGTGGGGCACAGAGCCTACATGAGCCACCTATTTCCTCTAATTTAGATGTTTTCTTTGACATAGGAAATGCCTCAATGGAGCATGCACTTAAAATCCAGCATTTTTTTGCTTCAAGCAAGATAATTTAATGTCCCTAAACCTGAGCTCCTCTTTGTCATTTCCATTTTACTGTAAAGGTAGTGAAAGAGACTGAACACATAGTTTCCAAGAATGATTCTTACATTTCAAGGTAGAGTTTAAGAAAAAAAATAATTAAGTATCTTCTTCAGATTCATGAGGATGATTTCGAACTCCTAATAAGAGTATGTCAACTGGCCTTGAATTCTACACTCAGAAATATGAAGTTCTGTAGGATGTTACAATCATATTTTTAAGCTTTTTCCATATATAGGTAACACAGACTAGAAATATTTTCTATATTAAAATAGAGTATAAACAAGGTTCAAAGACACTGTTTTTCAAATTTTTATTATACATATGTATGTTTGTGTCTTTGTACTCAGAATGTGAACCTCTGTCATAAAGATGGTAATTATTTTGGTTGGTAGGGCTATTATTGCTCTGCCATTTTACATCTTTGGAAAGATACCAAATTTTGTTCTATTTCTAGGCCTTAAATTGTCCACTATTCTTAAATATTCTCTTGTTAACTGCATAAGGACAGCAACATAGCCTTTAGCTTCAACTAAGGTCCTTGGGTTTTTTTAAAAGTTAAAGATGGTGAGTTTATTTGAGTTATGTTTACTTTGAGGTTCTGTTTCATTACTAGAAAAAATAGATACATACTTGGGTCATTATTTAAGCTAGTGTATATGCTGTTTTCCCTCCTGCATCTGACTCTTTCACTGAAAGAAGCTGAATATACTATTGAATAACACAGCAAGTCGCTTTGGTTGCAACTAAGATATTTAATTTCTGACCAGATTTCCTTCCTTCACCAAAGGTATACATTAGGACTTTAATGATGCATGAAAATGAATCCCAGTTGCAAATGCACAAGCGTTCATAATATTTTAAGGAACCAATAATTAACATTGGAATTGTGTGTGCATCTCACAAGCAATCTGGTTCTCCTCCTCCTTCTTCCTGTTTTGGAGTCAATGGTTGGTGTTACACCAGCCATCTGCAGCTCTGCAGGCAGGTGCAGGGTCAGCATCACAGCTCCAAGCAAAGGGTTCAGGGAGAGATGAAAAAATTGCTAAGCAACTAAGAAGAATTTCCAGCATAATTAAAAACCCCCACTAGCATTCATTTCTAAAAATATGCATGTTTTTATTTGGGTTTTTTTTTTACATTTCTCTGGACAAGATTTGTTCAGAAGAAACAACACATGGACTTGCTTGCATATTTAAACTGTGTAGGAATAATGAGAAATATATAAAGCTAACCATAAAACGTAGGGAAAAAATCCACATGGTTTATTGAAGATTTGTGCCTTGGAGTTAACAGACTATTGCACAGTGTTGATTGCCTTGGGAACATGATGCTGCTCTCTAATAGCTGCAGACACCAACCAAAATGCTGAGGTGGTGCAAGTGTCAGATAAGTACAGCACAGGAGATCAGGCCACTGAACACTCCAAACTATACACATTGTTGCACCTGCTCAAATTTCAAGGCTTTTTTCTTTTTTCCACCTTTTTATTGTTTTATTGGACTGAACACTTCCTACAAACTCCTCCACTTTCTGCATATTCTTCTCCCTTTAATTTGGACCTATCAGCAGGGTTTTAGGCAAAGAGAGTTAAAATAACACCATCCTCTATGTAAATAATTTTACATGTACCAAATGCACCCTGGTTGAAATAAATTCTGTTCCCAGACCTTTCTTATGAGCAAGGAGTTCAGTGAAGTACACAACTGGAGACTCTGTATGCAGTGAAAAACACTTCCTCCTTGTCAGGCAAATAGGATTTTCTTCCAACATCTTCTGAAAATATTTGTATTGGGTGAAATTATGGTAGTAGCTAGGAAAATATTTTTTCCCTTTTTTTAATATACAAAGTGATTTCAGGGTCAGTAAGTCTAACTAGCTTTCACTGGTGAAATTTTCATATATAAAATATATTTTAGTTGATATAATTTATGTATCTAATGATGAAAACTTTTGGTATTGCTGCCTAGTCATATCAGGGCTTTAGTGACCCTTTAAATTGTCAGCAGTTTTAGCATGTAAAAATAAAAACTTTGATTATTTTATGTTTCACTAGTAAAATCTCAAATGTGAATGATATTATTAATGAAACATAGACAAATGACATTGAGAAAAGTATAAATTTCTTCAAAATATTGTGATTTAGATGAAATGGAAATCCCATTTTTTTCTTAGGCTAAAGCAAAGAAGCCTTACTTAAAGATCATTAAATTTGTATATGCACATAATTAAATCAAAGGTGGCATTTCAATTTAGCAATTAGAAAGGTTAGGCAAGGCATCAATATCTTTTCAGTGAAAATCCTTGCTAAATGACACTGTTAGCAAAAAAAAGAAATTATCTTCTTTAATTGTGTTCCAAACTTATCTTAACCTCAAAACGTGAACTGGTTGTATAAATTTGTAATTATCTAGCCCTGGTTTTCTTTTTGATTTTGTTAGTTTGATTGTTTTTTCTTCAATAGAGTTACTTGCTGTGATGTTTCTACTGCTATAACATAAGCAAAGCATGAAATAAATCTTATTTTCAAACGAAAGGCATACATTTAGTATATTGACATTTCTTCTTCATTTTCTCCTATGCATTATCTAATACATTTGCATTGTTTGATTTCCATTTATATGCTGATACTTCAGAAGAATGCTCATCCATTCCAGAAATTTAGATGCCTAGTCATACACAAATTTTGATCTGCTTCTCCTTCTGCCTAAAAAGAACATCACTTTCCTATTCTAGATCTAATTTCCAAATTAAAATATCATTTTAAAATGAGAATATGAAGGTCTTTTGAGAAGATGTACTGTTTAATAATTCATTTCTTATGTTCCCTGATGCTGAGCAGTAAGTGTTACAAATGATTAATCCAGTCTGGCCACCAAAAGGTCCATTCTTAACCCATTCCAGCAGGCAAACAAGTGAAATTCTTGTGAAGAGTGAGCACAATAAGTGTGCACAGGCACATGTTAGGACATGGCCTGGGGTTTAACTAACTAAACTGGCCATGAGAAGCTGCTGGACATGGCAAGAGAAATTGCTGGGTACGACAGATAACAGAGGGAGAAGCCAACAAGTGTTCTGGGTGCACTGTGAATAATGGCCAGATTTTACACACAGTTACTCACCAGTGAGGGGAGACATGGCCAGATCTCATAAATAATTGAAGGGTCAGCTGGGGATGTTTCAGAAGTGAGATATTGCAAGGTCAGCAAACCCTCAGCAACCACAAGCTGTGAGATACCAAACTGGAGTACAGGTGTAAAGAAAAGTGAGTCCAGCAGGAAAAGTGTAATTAACAACAGGGCATTGATTTGGGATGAAACACAGGTGGAGAAAGGGAGGGATGCAGATGGACGGGGAAAACAAGCATGGGAAATGCAGAGGAGCTGGAACAAGAGAGGCTAATTGAGGGCAAGTAACTTGCTAGCTGGAACATTCCTCTGGTTGAGCCCTGTCCTTATTAAGGTCCATTCCTAACCAGTTTGTGTATGAGTACACTTTATCCTGTAAGTGTGTGAACCCTCGTGACCCTCAGGAGGGATTAGTCAGTAAGCAGGATGGGAGACCTGAGTGCCAGCCACTGATGAAGACATATTGAGTGTGAGGGTGTGGAGGAGAATGGCTAGTAGCCTTCATAAAGGACTAGCATGTAGGAACAGGATCCCAGCAACTGGAAAGACTCAAGGCCTCAGGATCTGATGCAGGAACTGTGATCTGAGATCCGGACAAGGATGTTACAGGGGCTTGGAGTCTGGGATAAATACCAAGAGGGTGCATAGATGTGGGGTGCCTGCAGGTCCTGAGAGGGAGGAACCAGTGGTGAGGTTACACCCTGTGTGTGTGTGTACCACAAATGTGTTCTCCGCCTCACTGCTGATGGGACATGGCCATCATGGGAGCCTCTGCATCCATGAGTCCTGGATGGCAGGCACCACAAGGTCTGAGAGCAACAAAGCTCCTCTCTACATGGCCAGGAGGAATTCCCTGAGTCACAAAACCTGGCAGGTTTGGCTTCCTTCTACTGTAGGTTTCGTATGTTAATTAGGATGAACACTAAGTTGTCCTCTAGTCTCTAACATCCTTAAGAGAACCTTCAGCAGAAAAAATGAGAGAACATTGTTATTTTTGTGGGAAAAACAATGCATACGTGATGTAATGACTTTTACTATTTGTGTTAAGGTGCCTAAAATCATAGCAATTTAACTAGGAACAAATTATACAAAATATACCCATCTTATTTTCTAATATATCCAAGCTTGAAAGTCAATTCTGTACTAGGAAAAAAGCTAGGTTATGTAATTTATTATTGAACAGGCCTATTTCTAAACCTTATTGTATTTTGGTGCTGGTTTCTGCTGCAAACCAGAAATTAAGTGTATGAAGTGTCTTAGGAGGCTGCAAAGTCTGACAGGAAACTTTTTTTTTTTTTGTTATGTGCTAGTATTTTGACAAATGTATTTGAAATTATTTGGCATAAAATTTATATGTATTTGCTACTCCTTGTACGACAATTATTTTTGTATCATTTTACCAGAAAATTTATCAGCACTGGTTTTGTTTCCCTGATTATGTAAACCAATTTCCAAGCACATTTACCTTCTATCCTGCACCATTACCAGCAGTATGAAGTAATTTGTAGATAAGTCATTAATCATTTCCTTTTATGTTTAATGCAATAATATTAATCATGAGCAAACAAATTGAGTAATCACATAGCTCTAATATGTGATTCCCTCAGGACCCCAGTTGTAATTTACTAATTACAACCATGACACAATATTGTAGACTGAATCAAAAAATGCAGTTTACTACTTTAATAATCTTTTAATTCCCAAGCTGTAGCAGCAATACCTGGCCATGAAGAAGCCCCCTACTTCAATGGACACTGCAAGGTTGACAGTGCCAGGAAAAAAAGAGACAAAGAGGTTGCAGAAATGGCCAAACCACTAGTAACTTTGGTGTGGATCTTTTCCTGAAGAATTAATGGAATTATCAACTTTTTCAGATAATTATTTATTTACAAAAAAAAAAAAAATCTAGTTCTTGCTTATTATCTGATACACAGTAACTGTAATGCTGACTAAAACCCAAACAAAATAATATCATATCCTATGATAATGTATGCCACTCGGAAAGCATGGTTTCTTAAAAGCTTTACATCTACTTTTCATTTTTAATTCATCTGTAAAGATACTATTATAAATGCGAACACTATGAGGAAGGGTAACCAAAGTGAGCATCCACTGCTCTAAAAGGAGTACAATGTGATATGCACTTAGGTCTACAGCCAAAAAAAATCACATTTTTGTTACATCACCTTAAGCAAAGATTTTTTTTTTCTTGTACTTGATTGTTGTAGAGTTGTGCTAACCTTTGTATTTCAGCAGGGGTCCACAGAGCCTTATATAATGTTTCAGAGGGGGCTGTTTTAACAGAAAAACACGACCACAGTTCTTTGTGTATAAATACACCAATGTAGGTTGAACATGGAAAATATTGCTAAGCATCTCTTCTAAACATTTTCTGCAGTCACCTGTTGGAACAAATGCTCTGCATCTTTGAGGAGTTATCTATATATTATTGTAGTTATGATACTGAAGAAACATTAATAATATATTTTGATGTTTCATTTCTTGGCAGTCTTTAAATCCTCTGTGCCTTTTTAAAAGTCTTCTGTCATACAATCATAAAACTACCAAAGTCACTTATTTTTCTTCCAAGCATGCATGGCTCATGGACATCTTCATTAAACTTTATTGAGTGTCTGATTATTCCCTCTTAATCCATAAACTCACCAGAAATTTTTACAAGCAAGTATTGAAACAAATTTCTGTATCTCTCAGTTGTGACAAAATGTTTGGGAAGGGTTTGGTTGGAAAAGTTTCTGTGCAATAATGTGTTGTCAATTCTGAAGGGATTTTCTTTTGTTTGTTTGGATTTCAGTAATCAGCTGCCTTTATTATAGAAGGTATACACTTTTGTTTAAAAAACTTCCTTGAAGATACATGAAAAATAGAAGACCTTATCAAGTAGACTCTCAGAATGAATATTTTGCTATTTTACATGCTATTGCAGCTTCATCATAATCCTACTGGAAACCATTTCTTGGTTTAATGTTTGCATTATCTCTTCTTCAGTCAGTGTTTTATTCCAGAAGTCTTTAGTGCAAAATATTATCTACTCCTCATATTCTGTTGGTGAAAAGATATTTTATTTAATACAATACTTTCAGTTATGAAGTCATTAATATAACAGTATTTCAAAGAACTGTACTTGGTAAAGGGGTTAACGTGTTATCTCTTAAGAGAGAAATTTGTGTGCTGAAAGAATATTATGGAGTTTTTTTCTGAATTTCCTCTGAATGCCTGACTTAACTATGGACCACTACATGACTGTGGCATCTCCAGCATGCTCTGAGTGACTGAGTGGGAAAACATTTGAACAACACAAATCTATTCCCCTGCTAACTGGGCTACCCTGCAGTGGAAGCTTTGTCACCAAGGTCAGCAATACCACTGACAATTAGGATGTTAACATCTGACCACTGACTTCCTGATGGCTTTGTTGCTGTGTTAAATTAAGACTAAAATTCAACCTATACAGATATTTGATTAACCACAGGAGAGTCATATAAACTTACCTCTTTTTATCATTGTCAGTGATGCTTAGGCCTCTTGAAAATGCTGGGGGGGGGTTTTGTTTTTATTCTATTAGGCTTTTTTTTTTTTTTTTTTTTTTTTTTTTTTTTTTTTTTTTTTGTGGTAGAAATTAGACGTTTTTTCCCCACTGTTCACACTTCATTTTCATAAAATTTATTTTTTTTTAAACTTGTAAATTTATGAAACAGAGACCAGGGATGAATAGATGTTATAACAACACTGAAGCAAGAGTTTTGTGAGTTCTTCCTGCTGTGTGTGCTATTGTACTGCGGTATTCATCCTAGAAGAGTTTGGAGGAGACAAAAGTATAAAACTAAGGAATTAAGAGCAGAAAGTAGGGCAGTAGTCACAAAACACTGAATTCAGTGCATAATGGATACAGTGCACTGACAGGGATCTGTCAGGTGCACTCTCTGTTGGGCACTTTATAAATACTACCAGTAACTCTTAGTGGAGTAAGAGACAGGAAATTTGACTACAAACAGGAACAGTGAATTCACTCAGGAGAGTGACATGATTTCATGGTGCTTCCTTAAGCCTAAAGGTCTTCTGGGCCCCTAGAGCTGTGGGACAGAGTCACCTGCACTCCCCAAGAGATACAACAGACAGCCCGTACAAGCTGAAGAGCTGTCTCGGTCTCTGAGCATTAATCTTGTTACAAAATTCTTGCAACCAGGTTAGCTTTTGTTTAATCTACATAAAAATAAGAACCAATAGTTTCTCATGGAATCTCAGAATGGTTTGGGTTGGAAGGGTCCTTAAAGACCATCTGCTTCCAACACTCCCTGCTATGGGCAAGAACACTCCACTAGACCAGGTTGCTCAGAGCCCCATTCAACCTGGTCTTGAACACCACCAGGAACGAGGTATCCACAGCTTCTTTGGGCAGTCTGCTTCAGTGTCTCACCACCCTCAGAGTTATGTTTTTTCCTTATGTCTAATCTAAATCTACTCTCTTTTAGTTTGAAGCCATTGTCCTTGTCCTATCACTACACACTCTTGCACATAGTTCCTCTTCAACTCTAGTAGGCATCACTTAGGTACTGGAAGGCTGCTAGAAGGTATCCCCAGAGCCTTCTCTTCTCCAGGATGAAAAACTGTATTCATGGCAAAGCTGCTCCAGCCCTCTGATCATCTCCTTCTTATACCTCTCTTCCTTGCAGGACTTTACCCCCACAGGGTAGTGAGCTTGCTTATGAACCCTCCTCACATCCCTAAGGATGCTGAATTCCACTGCTTCATGATCACTTGTGGTTTGAAAGCAAAATCAGTGACAGACTCCAAGTCAGAAATACAATTTATTAGGAAAAGGGAAAAAAACACCCCAAAATACATGCAACAATGCAAAAGAAAGAACACTGACAGAGTCAAAATACAACCTGACACCCTGCTAGTTAGGGTGGTGGTAGCAGTACAGATAAAATGGTCTTGTTGAAGTGGTGATCCTGTAGAAAAGCTCTGGTAGCTCTTGTCTTCTGGAAACCAGCAGGTAAGGGTAGCTTGTTCTGTCCCAAACTCCACATAATATCCAGGTGGGGATGCTTAGCTCCTCCCCCCTTGGGCAGAGCATCTCACAATGGGCTGACATCATTCTGAGTGGGTCCCTGATTGCCCATTATACAGAAATGGATCCTGGAGGGAATTGAGTCATGTGGCATTGATGGACCTGTTAACAGGAGGTAAGGAAAAAACAATGCCCCTCCTGGTTTCAACAGCTCTTGAGGATGGGAACAGAATACATATTTTATATTGCAACCTAGGACATCACTTCAGCCCAGGCTGCAGCTCAGGATGCCCCTTCACGTTTCCCAGATTTCCCAGCAGCCCCTCCGTGTTGGTGAGAACAAGGTCCTGCATATCACCTCTCCTTTTTGTCTCCTGTGTCACCTGGAGAAAGAACTTATCATTAGCACATCCCACGAACCTCTGGGATTGCCTGCACCCTGCTGTTTTGCTCCTCCATCCTGTATCAGGATGGTTAAAGTTCCCCATGAGGACCACAGCTTGTGAATATCAGGCTGCTCCTGTCTGTCTACAGAAGCATCATCTGCTCAGTTTTCCTGGTCAGGCAGCCTGCAGCAGATCCCCACTATAATGTTTCCTGTCCCCGCCGTCCCTTTAGTCCTTACCCATAAACTCTAGGTCAGCTTCCCACCCATCCTCATGCAGAGCTCCATGCACACCACCTGGATAATCTGGAGACTGCAACTTCTTTTTCAGAAGGGTATGTATATTTTACAAGATTTTTTTCCCAGAGAAAAAGAAAAGCTATTGCCTCTACCAGCTGCTCTGAAATTCTTGACTATGGTATGACAAGTGATAATGCTCTTTCCCTTACGGTAGTGTAAAAATGGTAAAATAGTCCCATATTCAACACAGGAATAATTTAGGCCCTATAAAATTTGGATCTGAATCCTTGATGCAAAAATGTCTGTAAGAAAGTACTTGTCTGACTCCTTGACAATTTGCTAAATGTAGCAGAGAAAAGTGAACATATGTATTAGATATGCTAGGTGAGTTTCTTTTTAACAGGTAAGGAAGAACTGCTTAATTTTTTTCTGGTCATTGATCCCACCTATTATATTGCATTCAAGAATACACAAAGTAGGAGTGACTGATTGCCTGGGTGGGTGTTTTTAATGAAGGTTAACCTACCACAGATATCAAATAGTCTTTCTTGTTTTAAAGAAATCAGTGATTTTACTTGCTTAATTTCATTAATTTTATGCTGCTTTTATGTAAACATCTCATTGTTATGTGAGTGTTAGTAAATAAAGTGTCAGAAATAAACTATGTACAATATTTTGCAGAAAAGCAACACTACGCTTTTTATTGCAGGAGTTACAATTAGTGGATGAAATGTCCATTAATCTGGAGATATAGATATGCAGAATTTGTTTTATATATACAGTGTATTTAGGCCAGCCATCCACACACAAAATCTTTTCTGGTCTGTAAGACTGTTAATAAAAATTGAGGTGGAATATTAGCAAGAGGAGCTAGGAAAATAAAAAAAATATTTGTTTCTGGTCCTCCAAAGAAACTGTTCAATTTTCTCATATTGAGAAGGGCAAAGCTTTGAAGTACCAAGCACAGGATTGCATTTGATCTCAATTCTCTGAGTATACCATGGAAATGGAAACATCCCTTTAGGAAAACAGAATGAAACATTGTTGTGGAAAGTTAATGACAAGTTATATGTGCCCAAACTACTACTACTACTAATTTGGATTAAAGGATAAAGGTCTGGTAAAAAGCCTGTATCTTTAACATTAATAATCAGCAGCAATTACGTTGTTTTCCAACCAAGTACTTATATTTGCTCCTTCAATGCAATTTTTTAAAGTGTTTTCCAAAGGGGGAAAGAAACCCTGATTATTTAAAAATATAGAAGCCAAATGCAGAAGATAATCTAAGAAAATAGCATGAATAAAATGCATCCCTGTCAGAATGTACTGCTTACTGCAGAACAGCAGCACAGCTGATGTGGGGAGCTGTCTCATTGCTGTGTAAAACTTTCAGAGCCTTAATTAAAAGTAAGAAGAAACAAATTGGTTTTTTTCCTGTTCTGTCAGCCACAAACTGCAGCCTTGTTGAGCATTCCAGCTTGAGACACATATGGAGAACTATCTATTATTTGACATCCCAAATTTCAACAGAGGTTTCAAAATAATTATCAGTATCTGTAACTTACTGATATATCTGATGCACCGTAACTTTTTTGTCATCAGCAGGTGTGTTCCTATTCCTATTTATTTTTTTCCCTCTCTGAATAAAAGATGAGTTGATAATAGCAAGTTTAAAGGCTTCTGGACATATTAGCTCTGTGCACAATTTTTTTTAAACTCTTTTGCCTATTGGGTGTTCCAATGGGCAGCAGGGAAGAAGTAGGCTGCCTTGTATCCTACTGAAATAAGATGGAGGGAGACATATTTTTCAAATGTACCAGAGATTAATTTCTTCTTAATCATCCAAAGAAATTCCTCTGCTATGTGCACAAATGCACCTCATCAAGTGGAAAAGCATTCCATCTTTTCAGGTTAAATGTACAAAAGAGTTTTCTATTCCTCTCAAGTGCACATACAAAAGTGAGGGGTCTCAGAACTGTCTCCTTGGCTAAGAAGTAGCACATTGAAAATTTGAGCCCTAAATTTAAATAAAAAGTTATAAAATCTGAGTTCTCTTTTGTAGAATTTCTGCTCTGTGAAAGCCTTTAAGAAAAATACTGCAATATCTTCTTATTTCCAGAATTGTTGTGATAATGGGAGATTCCCAAATGTCCTGCTAGAAATTTTAAAAGATATTTCAGTTTGATGGATTCAGGAAGATGAGAAATCTGATCTCTGAGCAGATCAGCTGAGGGCTCATATAACACTACTTACCAAACTCTGATCCCACAAAATGGAGATGCAGAAAGGTATAAAAGAACCTAGTGAGCTAAGTGTCTTATAAAGCTCTGAAGGAGCTGGAACAAAGGCTTAACTTCAGTACTGGATAACAATTTGTCTCATAACTGCCTTCATCCATCTCCAAATCTGTGATGAAAATGTTGTCATGAAAAGGCTGCTGTCACTGTAGGAGAATTTCACTGTTGGTATGGATGAAAATACAAAGGTATTCATTCCTGCTGGCAGTATTCTGTGTCATTTTCCTAAATACTGTTTTATTTCTCAGTGAGTGAGACAGATATTGCTACTTTCAACGTGACTTAACTAGTTTGTTCCCATTTGAGGCAATGGGCTCTTTCATTAATAACTTACATAACACATAGTTCATGAAGGTATTCTAAGCTATAAGTAGCATCTGAATTATTAGTTAACTGCTCCTGAACTGAAGGGATATAAACTAAACCAGCAATCATAAAATTGAGCTTAATGACTGATACAGAGTCAGAAAGAAATATATATGCATACTTATTCTTAAATAATGTTGATTTCCACATTATTATAAAAGTGATAAGAGCAATGTAGTTGGTATTTGTGTCAGTTTTGGCAGCCACATATATTTTCCTTATAGTTTTATATGTGTTATTACCTATAAAACCCTTATTATGCTAAAGTGTTCATCCTATTGGTCATGTGTACAACACATCTGGATTGTCCCAAGGTGGATATTAGAATTTTTTTGTTGTAAAATTAGTGAGTTTAGTGGTTTGAGATCTTAATCATAACATCTTTTCTGTTTTTTAAGTGAGGGCAACGCAACAGGTTTTGTTCATTTTGATGCCTTTAAATGCTCCTTAGATAAAATTACTTTTGTCATGAAAAATGTAGCTTGTCTATTCCTATTGAAACTGTTGTGTCTTGTAGCATTGCAGAACTGGTTAAATTCAGGCTACTCCATTTTGTACTCCTTGTGGAAAATTGTTTTATTACATTTAAATAGTTCCATAATCCATAGCCTAACTGATGTTTTTTGAGTGCCATCCAAAATGCTGATTTAAGTTGCTCATTATATCTTTTCTGCCTAAAAACCTCTCTGCCTCTTGTGGAGGCTAACAGGAATTCTCCAGCTAGAAAAGTTTTGATTCCCTATGATCTGCTATATGGTTGCATGTTGAGAATTTCAGTGCATGCTTTCATTTTACCTTAAGAGGGAGAATGCTCATGATATTGGTTTTGTTCTGTGTCTCTCCTACCAGCAAGCACATCAACTATTAGAGAAAGGTTTGTCCAAAACTTGCTTACCATTACACAAGGATAAACTTATTTCAGAATAGATATAATTCTTTCTTACAAAGGGCCATAATATTAAATAAATAGTCCCACTGGTTTGAGCAGGCTTCTTAAATGTTCAGACTTGTGTGTAGTGACATCTATGTAAGGAGGCTTCGTAATTAGTATCATTGATAAGTACAGCTAAAACTATTACTTGATTAACACAGTGCTGCTTGAATCAGCAGATATTTGTGCTTTAAACATCTTTTTAGTCTGGATCCAAAATATGTTGGGAAGCTGTCGAGGGAAAAGTCTGCATCAAACCAAAGTACTGTGTAGAGTAAAACACAAATCATCAGGGACGTGAAAATCTCTTTGTAAAAATTTATGCAAATCCCAAGTATTGCTTCGATTACTTATAGAGCTGCCACACTCATTGATTAGATGAAAACTCATTCACTTTTCAGCACCTCAGTATGGCTCTTAAAACAAAAAGTTGTTATATTTTGATGCCTCTATGAACTCTTCAAATATATATTTCTATGCCTTCAGTCAGATGCACTGTTGCTCTGGTTTGGATTGGCTTGTTAAATAAAAAATTAATTCAAGAGCATCAGTAATGGATTAAAATTAAAGAGAGGACAATAGCCTTAAAAATAGTAAACACACTTTTCTCAATCTTTGAAAAGGAAGAAGAATAATTATAATGTTGCAAATTCTCTTCTCACAGTAATTTGAAAGTTTCAATTACATTTGAAGATGGAAACAAACTTGTCGCAGATATTTCAGATTAAAATACCTGGCTGGCTCCTTGTCCAAGTTTACAGTGGACTTTACTGAGAGCCAAAAAAAATTCAGCTTTAGAAATCTTGGTTCTAAAACACAGGTGCTAATGCAGGATGCAAGCCTATGAATTAGTGTTTCAAGGCAAACTGGAGCAAATGTGGCATATAATTGTTCATGATGATCTCTCCATATTAAATTGGAGATCAAAGCTTCTAGTTGCATCCTCAGGTCCCAGAGGTTATGAAATTTTACTGTCTATGAAAATATTATTCATTATTTCCTTTACAAGGGGAACAGCTGGAACACAACTTTCATATCTGCATAGTTCGTGGCTGTTTAACTGTCACAAACTGGCAGTTTATCTTAAACTCATTTTAAGCTGTTGCCACATTCATGATTGCACCACATGTGTTTTGATTAATCAACTCCTTTTCATTAGCATTAGCAACAACTGACATCTTCTCTGAACCACAAAATGCTGTGCTTAATATTTTTACAGAAGAGCAATAATATATTAGTTAAATACCTGTAATGTTTAAAAAGAGGAATGGCATTATGGGAAGGGCAAAAAATCATATAATTGCCAAGAACAACAGCATCTTCTGTCACTCTGTGTGTGCACAACAAGAGGAAGATATAAGCAAAGTAACTCAAAGCTTGCTGGGATTGAATTGTCTCTTGTGCTTTTAATCCTCTGGGACAAATACCAGGTGCTCCATCCAGTGTCTGCCAGGAAGAGGAGGTAATCAGCTGTGAAACAACCTCAGCTTGGCTGATTTTGCCATGCCCAGTGGAAAAAGATGCACAAGTCTTGCACTAGACAAACTCAACAGTCAAATGGCATGTGAAGAAGTATCTTCTCCATGCATGAACTCAATCAAGGGACTCCCTCCCTGCTTGTTCCTCTGACAGTTCAGTGCCACTCAACTCACCAAAACTTAGTTTTTGATAATTCATGAAACCTAGAAATGTGGGCAACAATGGGAAGACACAACCAACAAGAAAGTTTTCAGTCAGAACAAGATGTAAAATAGGATGCCTTAGAATTACTATGTATTTGAAGTTCAGACAATACCTATTAAGTCTGGGTGTCACAATTTGCTTTCATACTTCAAAAAATAAAAATGTAACCTATTACTATAAAGTTAAGGTAATTAAAAATTAAACCATATTTTTATCAAACTAAGTGATATTTAATAGTCTATCTACTCACAATACCACTGAACAAAATTGAAATAAAGGTAGTAATTTTATAGTGGTAAAAAAACCTTCAACTTGTTAGAAGAGTATTTTGATTTCATATCTATTTTCCTTTGTCTACACAAAAGTACCATGTATAAAACTGTAAAATACTACACTGTTCTTGGGAAATACAAGTTATTTTAGTTCAATGAGTACAAGCATTAAGTTAACTAGTATTTGAATGTTTCCTCAGGATACAGTGATATTCATCTTTTTCTCAGTACAAAATTGATTGAAGAAGTAATCAGCATTGGCAGGTAATTCCTATTCCATTATTAAATGTTATTACCTACCCTGCACTGTTGATATAAGGGTTGAGGTAATCTACACAGTAAATCAAAACAATGAAGTGATCCTGATTAAAATAATTTACAAATATTTTATTTCTATTAAAATCATCCATCATAAAGATTTGCTTCTATGAATGCATTGATTGTTTTTGCTAGTTAGTAATATTTCACAAATTTGCTTCTCATAATGAACCATTCTGAAACCTTTCCATTTTGTATATGGCATAGGTCACCTAAATCAAGTCAATGGTTTCTAAATCTTATCAAGATGATTAAAATTGGAGGTAGGGACATTTTTCAGACAAATGTGCAATATTGAGTACTCCTCAATACATATCTGCACTGCCATATCTTGACAGCTGTTCTGATCTGTAGAAAATAACATAAATGTGCATAAAAATGAACAAGAGAGAGCTAAAGCTCTCAGAATTTTCTGTCCTGGCATAATTGTGCTGTAGTTTTAAAAGCAATCATAAAGTTTCTCTAGATCAGTACTACAAACATAAAGAATACACCCACAAACTGGCTCAAAGAGAAAGAGACAGTGTAGCTGCACATATACATCCTCTCTCACTGCAATTAAATGATTCCTTTTGAAACACTGAAAAATATATGCTTTATTTTTTCCTCATAATTCTGCATAAAATTTCCCAAAGTCTTTTAAAAATTTAAATATTAGATTGTTATTTGAATAAATTGCATAGAATTAATTTGACCTTTAATTACCTAATAAAATAAAAACTTGTTTTTAATAAACAGGAGGAAGATTGCCCTGGATTCAAGTCAGTTTTGAAAAGTGCTTGTGGGTTTGTTTTGTTTTTAAGTACTTCTTTGTGCTGCCTTAAATTTATAGATTCTTTTCTAGACCTTTTAACTCATATGCTATTTATATTGAGAAAAAATTATGGTTGTTTCCCATTAAAAAACATTTTCCCAAAGTTATTAAAATCCTCTTAGTCTTCATACAACTCAGTGTGTTTTTAACATTACATATGTCTTTAAACAGCACTGAGTTCAATGGGGTTTATGAACACACTTTAAAATTATCACATGCCTAAGTTTGTGCATAAGGAATGTCAAATAGGAGCTTAGTTAATTCCAGAAACCTAATGACATCCAGCACAGAATCATCCATATTTATGATCCACCAGAGTAAATAATTCTTTCTTTGACTGTTTAAAAACATTTTTAACAGTAGAATTCACATCCATACCTCAATCAAATACATCCAATATTCTGAATATTTTTTCATCTAAATAGAATTTTATTATGCATTTAGTATTTGATCTGGTTTGTGTCACTTATCTGCTCTGGGTCATCATTTTCTTCATTTATTACATGGCTGCATTTGTAATTACGCCTTCCAAACTCTTAACTGGGAGGTAAGAATTCAGTTCAAAACCACTCCATGTCAGTTCTGTCTGCACAGAAACTGGGAGTAGGCTTAATAGCATCAGAGCTCTGCCTTAAGATTCATCTTGCTGAAGACTAACAACATTAAACACACTTTTTTTATCAAACAAGAAACCAGAGACTGTTTATTTTCATTCACAACAAATGGAATCTTATAAAGACAGTCATCTTTCATTTAAATGAGAGGGAAGCTTTCTAGGTACTCCATTTAAAACTGAATCAAGTCTCAAAATATCCTGCACACACACCAAGCAACTCCTGAAAGCATTCTCAGAGCCTGACTCATATGCTGACAGCTTTGTGACACACTTGAACAACTTCTATTTGCTAGTGCTGCCTGAAAGGATTGAAGAGGTTGTTTCTGAATGTTATAATGGGAGCTCAAATCTCATTATTCTCCCAGTCAAACGTAAGGTGATTTCTGAATAGAATAAAAATGAGTTGCTGTTGTAATTTGCTGATATCAAAAGCTGCATTTATTAATTCAATACCATCATCTTAGATAAGTAGACTTCAGAACATAAAAAATAAAAATTTAATGCTCCTGCATTACATGTGTATGTTGTGCTGTTTACAGGGTCATTTAAAATGTGTTACTACTGGTTCAGAAAGGGCTATTTCACTCTCATCTTTCAGTGTATTAACCATTAACATTTTCCCTTTTTGGTCTTAGCTCAGTAAGTAGAAAATATTTCACTGCTTCTGTTCATTTAAATTGAAATGTGTAATTTTCCTTACCTTCTTGAATTAGCGACAAATTACAATGCTTCAAAAAATATGTTTAATTTCTAAAATTCCAAACTATGAAGTAATTTTTCAGAGATTTTTGCTAATATTTTATTTTAAGTCTTTCCTGGGATCAAGAAATATCTCTGAAATCTGGTTATATTTTAATCTGAATATGTAAAAATATATTAAATACATAAGAAGCCTGCATCAAAAAAATGCTCAGTCAGTCAGAAGCACAGGTCTAGATTCTTCTTTTAGTCTCTGACATCAGAATCGTACCCTAGTAGTACATTTTCAGCCTTTTTTTTCTAGAAAATATAAAAAATAAAATTAGCCAAATCATTGCTTCATCCCATTTTCTTTTATACACGACTTTTTAGAAATCCTACATGTTAAAAACATTTTACATATTTATCAAAAAAAATATCCAAAAGCAGTAGAAAGGTTTTCCTTCCTGTACCACTGAAAGTGTTTCAATCACAGTCCTAAATTTTGCATACATGTTTCTCAAGTATTTCAGGTTGAAAACAACACCTCAGGAGATCTTTGGTTCAACCTCCTTTGATCAAAGAAGGTCTGATCAAGGCTGTATACAGTAGGGTCTTGAAAACTGCTAAAGACAACTGTACAAACTCTTGGGCCAGTCTGTGCCAATGCTGAGTTATCCTCAGTGGTGGTCTTGATTTTGGATTTTGTCTTTTTTTCCTTTGCTTTTACTTCAAATACTTAAGTATCGCGAGCAAATTAAAAACTATGTAAAAATGAGCCATGGCAACCATTAGGGTGATTCTGCTGCACATTCTTGTGACTTGATACATAATTTCATACTTTTTCACATAATACGATTTATTTAACTTGGTTGACATAGTATAGCACAGTTTCTCAGCAGAGGCTCATCCACAGGGGTTGTGCAGTATTGGAGATGTCTTTCTTTTGTGTGTTCATAAAATTCATCACAAAAGTCCGACCAGATATTAGTAATATGATTTTACCAGTAGATTAATATAAGGCATGTGCTACCTGCAGTTTGGTGGGTGACTGAATGTTGGTGGGGAAGCTGCAAGGAAGTTTTATATTTAGTGGTTTCCAGTAATTGCACCCTACACTGATATTTGACAGTGACCAGAAATTTGTTATCATACGTCACCATGGCCCCAAGAAATGTACCTCTGGTGCCAGCCCTTTGCTATATAAAACATGGCAGACATAAGTCTTGGAATATCCTTGTGTTTGGCAATGCTTTTCTAAAGGAAAAAGTGTAACTTTAATATATATGGATAAGAAACCTTACTGTCAGCAGTCAATATTTTAAAAATCTGCCAGTGATGGAACTGATGTTGGCCTGTCTTGTATCATCATCATAAATGTTACTCTGGATAACATTTGATGTTTCTGCTCATGAAATATTTGCCCAGTTGATCCACGTGCCAGTGTCTTCCATCCTCTTTTTGAGAGTGATATAGCTATCATATAGAAAAGTTTAGAGTAATTTATCACACAGCAAACAGTAGCTGCTATACATCAAGTGGAGAATATTTTGCAGATATTATAGTAAGACTCAATACTCATATGTATTTACAGCAATGCATGAAAATGATCTGCATATTTTTATAAATTTTGTTACCTCAGCCTCTCCTAAATTCTATTTGTCTTGTGGACACTCATTGCTAAATTTATAATGAATCATTGCAATAAATTTTAGTCAGCTGACTAAAAGAGACTGTGAGTGATATAGGAAATAAAATTTATTTATGAGATCTTCCTTTTTGGACTCTAGGCAAAAAGCTGTTGCTTCCCAAGTATGTTTCAAAGGACATTGAGGTGATAGACTTTGTCCAGGGAAGGGCAAAAAAGCTGGTGAAGATCTAGAAATCTTAATCTAGAAAAACATGTCTAGAAAACATGTCCTTTAAGAACAGGCTGGGCAACTGGGGTTGTTTAGTCTGGAGAAAAAGAGTCTTCTGAGGGATTTAATTGTTCTCTACAGCTACCTGAGAGGAGATTGTTGGTATTTTCTGCCATGTCTCAAGTGAAAGGACAAGAGCAAATGGCCTCAAATTCTGTCAAGGGAGGCTCAGATTAGATATTAGAATTTTTAGGTTTCTTTATAAGGATGATCAGGCACTGGAACAGGTGTCCAGGGAGGTGATTGGATATTGTCTCTGGAAGCATTCAAGAGGTGTCTGGATGCAGCCCTGGGGACAAAGTTTGGGGGTGATTATGGTAGTGCTAATTTGAAGAGTGGACTGGATGATTTTCAATAGTTCTTCCAACTATGATGATTCTGTGATTATAACACAGTCATGGCCAATGAACTGGCAGTACAGCACCTGTATGCTTGTCTCTCTTACTGAAAAAAGCACCCTCCTCTTTGCTGAGTACACTGGAGAGGCTCATACGAGATGACTGCAGAATCTGGACCCTACACAAATAATTTCCTTTGCTTTGGCTCATGGCTGCAGTAAATTATACAAAACTCTGTTAGCTTGGCAGTTTCACACACCAGTAATTTACAGCCACCTCTAGGGAGCATCATGCACAGCCACAACGATTTCAAGGGTCTGGGCAACTGAAAACACACTGTGCATAGGAGAGAAATTGACGCATGTATTACTCCACTGGGCTGGTATATGGTCAGGGGTACATACTGCTCTTGAATAGATTTAAAGGCTCTGTTGGCCAAAATACATAGAGTGGTCTAAAAAGTGGTAGCAAGGAATGAAAAATGCAATTGATTCTTCTGTAGTGCCTATCAGCTGCAAAGAGCTCATTGTTCTTCAAATGTTTATTTAAGGAGAGAAAGGAGGGTGGTGATGATATTTTAGAACCTTGGAAGACTTAATTAGGAACGTGCATCTGAGGAATATGTACTTCTTTAGCTTGAGTCTTTAAATTATCTGTATTCCAGTGTTTATATGAGATTTTCTGTTGCCAGCTATTCTAACTACATTAAATTCAAGTCTATGTGGCATCAGAGGTTCATTTTATAATTCCCTCCTAGAAAATTTAAAATGTTAGTTAACTAACATTCTGCTAATTTCAGAGAACTGTAAGGCTGTTTTTCTTTTTATTTTGTTTTTTGAGACACCAAATACAATCCCTAAATAAAGAACTTTCTGGTACTAAATTGCACTGTTACAAGTGTTTAAAGGGCTGAAAACCTGAGTGGAAAATTTTCAGTGTTGTGTAGTTTATCGTATTTATCAGTGATACATGTTTCTGGATTCATTGAAATATCCAGCTAAGGCCCTAACCTCATGGAAGTATTGGTGACATACCAGAAGGCAGCCCGCTGGTTGTGTCAGAGCTGGGGCACCCCATGAAGTCCCATGAGGTCCCATGACGAGGATGAAACCCTTGCCTCTTTAAGGCTCAGAAGTGAGAAGAAAGGGTGAACTGAGCTCCTGTCCCTCACAAATGGCAAAATGATCCTTCTGTAGAAAGGAATCTGCTGCTGCTCACACCTCTTGCTAAATTCAACAACAGTCTAGCTCCAAAGCTGGGAAGGGCCCTAAGCATGTCCTTTCCTATTCCAGGCACTAAAAATACTTATCAATGTTCTTGATAATAATAGCACATAATCCAGGAATAAGAACGTAAAGATAAAAGTTTTATTCAAGTAGCTAGAAAAAAAAAGTTGGAATATTGGTGTGGACATAAAGAGGTGACTGTATGCTGTGTGAGTTGATGTAAAGAAAGATATCCTTAATACCTGCTGCCATAGACAGAGTGATAACAAAGATCATTCCCTTCTGGGAATCTCAAATCTGACCATTCACCCATAAAACACACCTAGCAAGCCATGTGCAGGAGGGAAGGTGTCCTGCTCTGCCCAAACATGCAGGAGTCTCACAGGCCAACAGTCAATTTGTTCCAAATTATATAGTCTGGAGGTGTCCATCCAGCAGAATGGCTCAGTGCCAACTATTTTAACAGATAAATAGGCAAGCTGAGTTTGTAACTGGAAGAATTTATTTCTCAGGGGCTCAGTAATGGCCTTCTTTAAATGTGAATCTTGATCTAGACTTGTGTCAAATTTAAGGGCAGTCAAGTAACCTGGGGAGTTAGAGTCAGCCTTTCACAGTTGCAGGTATTGCCCTGACAACAGAAATTAGTGTGGTTTGATTAGATTTGACTAATATCTTACCTAGAAAGAATAAATTGAATGCTCCTGAAGAAATTGAATTGTCTTTTGTCTTTTAAATAGGAAACAAAACCTTTTTTTTTTTTTTTTTTTTTTTTTTTTTTTTCTACTGTGCATAATTATAGGGTTTTCCTAACCTGTATACTGTATTGAAGAGAAGTCAAAAGAATTTGTTATTTTCAGGACCTTGTCTGTTCAGGTGCAACTCTCTTTATTAGAAAAAACAAAAGAAAAAAGGAAAGAAAAAATAGATGAATGGGAATGACATTACAAAAAATTATATATTTTTTACATTTTAAAAAAGATTAATAAAGATACTTTGCAATCTTACAGAAGGATAATTCTTAGAAAAATCACGTTTTCAAATTTACAGTAGAAATTATTTTCTTTTGCTTTGACATCAATGATACATGACTAGATTTTTCAACTTTAAAATTAAAACAAAGTGTTGATTGAGATGTTATTTTTTATTTCACATAATCTCATACATAATTCTGACTCTTACTAGGATTCTTTCAGTTTGAGAAAAAAAAATGATGAAATATCTGAGTCACTTTGACAGGATGGAAATGGTGATTCATTAGGACCTTTACCTGTCTGTTTTGAAAACGAAAATTGAGGAAGTTTGTGTCTAAAGAGTTGCGAATTATGAATTTAATATTAATTAGCCTCTCTTTTTTTTTCTGAACTTGTTGTCTTCGTACAACCAAAACTCAGTCAGAAACATCAGGGATACTCAACATAGTATCCATAGCATACTTAACACATGCTCAGCATGATATTTGTTTATATCTTTGAGTGTGACCTAGAACAGATTATTCCGGGAGGTTCTGGAGTCTCCATCATTGGGGATGTTCAAACTCTGGACGTGGCCCTGAAAAACCAGCTCTGGGTGAAACTTCTTGAACTGGTGAAGGTGGACCAGGTGATGATAAATCTTCTTTGATTATGAAAATATAGATTGGAATAAATGGAAATAAAAGAAAAGTAATCATTGTCCCATTCAGATATACCTTCTCCTCACCCTCACATTTCTATCTATGCAAGTAGTTGATCAAATAAGACAAAATAGAAAATGGACATTCAAAATTTAGTCTGTTTTGGGAAAGGAGAAATAATTCACTGTGCTCTAATTTAGGAGAGTGCCTGTGCTTACTGATATCCTACAGTGATCCACCCTCATACATCACTGTGATTCCACTGAAAGGAATGGAATTAAAATGGAGAAAAACTGGTACAATGCACTGACAAATAAGGCCTGCATGTTTATAAGAGGAAATTTATTCAGAGCTTATGCCTTTCATAATAGATCATTAATCAGAAAAAATATCACACTGGAAATGCTGTGGAGGGAATATGATCCTCTGGTTTAACTATGTTAGATTTTCTCTGTAACTAATAGATTTGAACTCTATCAACTTTTTCTTCATTCCCCATTTTTTTACTTTTTTAGTTGCATTTGCCAATTCTGCAATACTGTTTGTTAGGGAACTCTTATCCTTCGTGTATAGGATACCATTAGTGTGTAGGTACTATAGGATGCTCTTGCTGTATCCTACAGTACCTAAAACATCTCTGAAGGATTTATTGCTTTCCATGGATCTACAGATAATTTAGAAGAATTATTTTTCTTTTGATTGTGGATATATATTATGCAGTTTTAAGTTTCATCTGTTCAGAGTAGTGTTTCCTACAGTAGACGAGTAAATGTGTCATATTATTTCACAGTTTTATACAGTTGTAATACTCAACATTTCCATGAGATACACTAGGGGGAAGTGACATGATTTTAAATAATGTAAATGTCTGAATGCATACACAAATGCTTAAGGGTATTACCACTTTTACAGAATGAAGGAAGTAGAAAAGCTGCAAATTATATTGAGAAGTTTTAATCACTTCAAGGAAAGCTCTGATATTTATGAATGTCAGAGTACTTTCCAAAAATACTTGAGGTGAAATAACAGCTACCAGGAAACTTGAAACTTGTTTTTTTCTCTGTGTATTGGCATGTTGTCAATCCTTTTCACCTGTGTTCCCACAGCCCATAGGCTCTTAATCATTTTGTTTAACACACCACGATAGAAAAGCAGGCTTTTATTCTTATTAATTTCTTCTTGAAAATATGTATATTGCTCACTCATTAATTTCCATTTTAGTAAAAGAGTATGTTCACATGTACAATAAAGGCATCAATTTAATTATTTTTTAATTTTCTGAAAATTGTCCTTCATTGTCTGGAATTTCTGTGTCTGTGAATAAATGAGCAAATTATATTTCATGTAAGCTCTTACAGGACACTTTATTTTGGCTGATCCAACCACGCAGCACAGTCTTTTAGCATAGAGAGAACATTTCTTTCAGAGCTGAAGATACAACATATGTCAACTCTACAGACCTTAGAAAGGATTATCAAGTACTAAATCCAAGGGTCTCTGATCCTTTGCAAGTTTGCAATCTGAGTGGCAAATAGGGTCTTACAAGTTAAATAGTGATGGAAATTGATACCTGTACAGCAGCTTTATAGTACACCCCTTAGGAGAAAAAGACACTATTTATTTTGATATGTTACATTAATTTTGATAGGAATCACCAAAACTGTGTGACACTGAGGTTTACTAATCTTTACATTTAATTTAGGGGTTTGTCCTCAAAAATGGGGGATGATACAACAAGAAAAGTAATATTCTTGATATTAAAGCTTGTTATTGAATTTTATTAGAATGTAAGCTGAAGTATTTAAGAGTGTTCAAAGTGGTTTTTTTTTTCATCATATCAAAATTAATGGTGAAACAGCAGATTTATCCATTGTGGCAACAGGCACACAGCAGTTACCCCTAAGCACAAGTCATGCATGTCACTTTCAGTACTCAGTGTCCGACCTAGCTGAACCAAGATAATGATGTGCAAAGAGTTACTGAGCATCTCTCCTGAGGGGGTGCATTCTCACACCAAGCTTTCAAAGAACATGATGATGCTGATCTGCTGCTGTCACAGAGGGTAAGAAAGTTCACTGTTAAGTTTTAATCACTAAGGTTCTAAATACTCGCTGCTGCTAGTAGAGGGGAAATAAAGCAACAGAATCTGTTCTCTCTTTGCACCAGCAATGTGAGGCAAACTTTGGTGGCTTCTGAAACCTGGGCTGCTGGGTTTTTGTGAGTGTGGGAAAGATTTCTGTAAGGCAGGATTAGCTGTAGACTGCTCCTGGACCACAGAGCAAATATATACAAATATGTACAAATATTTTTTTGTAGAAAATACTCAGGCAATATATCTCCAAAGATCAAAACCTGGAAAATTAGGTTGCAGATTTCCTTATATAGCTGAAATATATTTATCTGAAAAAAACCAACAAACCAACAACAACAAAAGCAAAACCAAAAATCAGGTGTCAGAAGTAAGAGAACAAGTATTTTTTTAACTGAAGTGTTAGAAAGGACTCAAGAGCCTTACTTTGCCTTTTACTTCTATATGTGTGGGAGTATGGTTTATTCATATAGAGGAAGAGTAAAATGTTTTGAATTACCAGAGAAGAGAGACTGAAGATGAATCAGTTACATCAACCCATACCTGTAGGAGTCATTTTAGTGGAGAGCAGTCAGCCCTCAGATGACCACTGTTTTGCCTAATACAAGGTGTGGGCAACACTGAGATGTCAGGTCTCTGAAACTCAGATCTACCGAATAAATTTTCAGTTACAGAAAATTTGAGGAAAAAAACCCAAAGTTATTTCTCCTCTCTTATCCTGGAACAATTTTCACATGATGCTTGGTAAATAATTTAGTTCAATAGAGGTTTTCCAGAATTTTCTATTTAGGAAATAACTCAAAATTGCTCTAGAGGAGGAAGTTGCATCTATTTTTTATTTACTGGATAATGCTTTAATGGATGTGGGAGATAGGTTTCATTTTCTCATTTACCTGTAGGAGTCTGAGCTCGCTTTTTTCATCTCACATTTTCAGCCATCACAGGACTCAGAGCCCCCTCTGTAACAGCTGTAAAATTGCAGATAATTTTAGCAGATCAATTTGATCCTGCCCTATATAATTTGTCTATTTAAGTGATAATCTAGACTAATTCATGATTGCAAACAAATACAAATACAATAGTGTAAGTGTCCAGTTGGAAGAAAACACAAAAAGAGGAACATGACCTATAAAATATTTTTTGAACACCTAAACTTCTTATAGAATTCTGCAGGAGTTAGAGACAACTGTCTTTGATAATCAGATCATAGAAATGCAGGCAGAAGACATCTAAATTACAGGGTACAGCTGTGTTCTTCATTTATTATCTATTCTAGATCTGAGAGGGAGGTGAGAATCCCCAAAATACCAAAGACTGTAATCACTATGATCATTATTAATCTTTTCTCACCAGCTGCACACAAGCAGACAAACACAAAACTTTGCTTTTGGCACCTGGTTAAACCCTCATGCATGTCATTTTTCAGGAATTGGAGAGAAGCCTTATAAGCAAATAGAATAATTTTAGTTCTTCTAAATATGGAGCATTTTGATTTACATTAAGATGAAAACCAGACTTAATAGTTAGGGGTTTATTTTTATACAGTGGGAAATTTACTGGATGTTCAATCACACAGAAGGTACGAGATAAATTGCACATTTATTCATTATATTTTTAAAATATTTTACAATATACCTGCTTCAAGGTCAAAGTAAAAATCTCAGTGAAATATTGTTAACTGCAGGGAAATTATTTTTAGAAAATTTTAAGATTGCTCCAAAGAGGAAAGTT
This sequence comes from Pyrgilauda ruficollis, assembly GCF_017590135.1. NCBI lineage: Eukaryota > Metazoa > Chordata > Aves > Passeriformes > Passeridae > Pyrgilauda > Pyrgilauda ruficollis. The sequence continues at coordinate 13,280,823 of NW_024524266.1, forward strand.
ATGAGGTCTGTACAGAACAGCTACAAGATGGGAAGAGGTTAGTGTGCATTTGCTACCAAGTAAAAAGCAAATTCAATTTGTAAAACTTAAATATAAGAAACTACAAATTTTATTTAAATATATCCAAGCAGAAAAGAAAGCTTCTACTAATGTACAAAAATTGATACTTTTCTGTGTAGGTAATTAGAAGGATGAAAAAACCCTAAAATGTTGCATAGGAAAAATGAGATTGAGAAAGAAAGTTTATCTGCCCTTAGCTTCTTGACAAAGGTCTGCACAATCTGTATTTGTCTGGTGAAATGTATAAATTAAAAGCAACTCATAATTAGCACACAAAAAAATTTGAAACTTCTTGTTTTGTCTCCCTTAAATGAAATAAAACAGCAAGCATTTATGGAAGAACCTTAGTTATTGGTTTTTTATTTAGAATTTTTATTGACCTGTGCAAAGAGGAGGCAATGCTTTTTCTCTCTCTATGACAGTAGGTCCTTCCTTCCAAGGACACCAAACACAGATGCTGACCGTAGCCATCTGAGTTTATTTAGTGAAAAGAAAATCTCTGATGTATCTCTGGAGTACAACATGAATACTGTGAGCAATTGGATGCTGACCGTAGTCATCTGAGTTTATTTAGTGAAAAGAAAGTCTGATGCAAATCTCTGATGTATCTCTGGAGTACAACATGAATACTGTGAGCAATACAGTCTATAGCAACAGACAAAAGTGGAGCAGCTGTGAGATTTTGTTCAGCAGTCATGCATTTTAGGTAGTTTAGTAGGGATTTATGAACTTATAGTGGGAAAAACGATTCTATTGATTTAAACTACTCAAATACCTCATTACAATACCTGTGGAAATGAGTAAGACCCTGACCTAGGCAGCTGAAATTTTTGGTTGTTCAGGGATCTCTGTCTGATTTATCTTTGTTTCTTGGAAAGGTTGAGGGGCTTACCTGTAAAATGGGGGACATAGAAGAGGAAATTCCATTTTCTAATATTATGCTGCTTAACTGAATGAAACATAGGTGCCTGAGCTGGAACTCCATCAATACAAAAAAATAAATGAAATGGAATTGGAGCCTGAGCCTCTTTGATAACGCATTCAATGACTTTGGGATGCAGAAGCACAGGCTGGGAAATGTACCATTTGATTTAAGTGTCTTCTGCAAGGTGTACCAGGTCCATGGCTGAGCCAACACTCCTTTGATTATGTGACTGTTCAGTAATGTGTCAAGACTGGGGAGAAGGCACTCAGGTGATGATGAGTGGGTTTGGTATAGGAGAATAAGGTGGAGAGTTGATTCATGGAACTATGGTATTGATCTAGTTAGCATTCTTTAATTACTCTTACTACATATTTTTATAATTATTACCTTTTGTGATATAAGTGCTGACTGCTCCAGAGAGCTTGGCTTTGGTTCATTCTTTAATCCTGCTGTGGTTACTTCTCACCTTTGGATGACTTTTACTGGCCCCTTGCTCTTCTCCAGCTCTGGGAGTTATTTCTATTTTTGAGCCTCCACTGTGCTCCTGTGGTTAGCTTTTTGTTCTGTCTGAGCACTAGCCATCCTGCCTCTGTTACCTCGATTTCCTCTAAATTTATGACAAGTTTCATCATCTTAGAAAGCCAGGGAAAATTTTCATATTATGCAGAGAGTGGAAGGAACAGTCTGCTTATCTATTGACCATAACACAGTTTGATTTGAGGGCAGGATAATAGTGCCATCATTGCTATAATTTATTTACATCAGTGTGGAAAACATAGATTCTAACCAAACTCATGGTGTGACTCTCTTCCAAGGAATAGGCAAGACACTGACAAAAAATGAGGTTAAAATCCTTCATGAGAAGTGATCACATATTTTCACCAAGGCATTTTTGGAGGTAAATGCTGCTAGTTTTTAGCCAATATTTGGTATGCTTGCAAGAATATGCCCCTTCCAGTGGCTAGGATTTTACCTCATAAGAGAATATCCTGGCCAAAATAAGAGAGAACACATCCCACATCTCAAAGCACAGAATAACCAATAGCTTAGTAGTGGTGGTCTTCCAAAAGACAAGTGACCTAAATTCTTGCTGGATATTGACTTAAAAAGAAACCTCACCACCCAAATCACTGTCCTGCAAGATGTCCAGGTGTGTCTACATAAGGAAGAGAAAAGATACCCACCTTTTCTCAATCTAATGGAGTTCAGTGGGACAGTCAGTTCATCTTCAGTGCAGTGCCCCAGCTCCTTCCTGCTTACTAGCACACTCCTTGCCAAAGATATTTGGCAACTTCCTTGACAAAAAAATTACCTTTCTATAACTGACAATTTATGACTCTATTTGCAATGAAACATCTGCAATTTAGTGGTAGACCATTCTGTATATTCTTGGAAGCCCTACTACCTGTATGGTGAGAGACGTTCAAGGAATTTGCCATTGGACAATGATTTTGCAAGGCCTAGATATGTGGTATGAGAGCTTATGTGTAAGAATATTTAGTGTCAGTTTTATCACTTAAAACATATAAGGGGAAAATATTTTATTATATTATATATAAGAAGGGAAAATATTTATGAAACATATTCTTCTATCACTAAATCTAGATGTACTGCTCTTTTCTATCTTAAGGCTGAACAAGCAACATTTGCCTTTTAAAAAACTTATTCTGTTGTTGCTTCTTCTTGGACTGAGTGACATCCCACACTGAAACAATGTTCAGATAACTTTCTCTCTTCCTAAATTTCTTGGAAAATGTTTCGATTTTGTACCCTAATTAGCAAATTCCTTGCTTAAGACCTTGGTGTGCATTTTCCATTTAAAAGAATTAAAAGGTTTATTTTGAAACAGACTTACAGACAGTCTACATTGATGTCTAAACACACCAGAAAACTTATTTGAGGATCAGTTGCCAAGAATCTTCAAAACTTGCTTTTTTATTATTAGGGAAGCCACAAAAAGACTATTTTTTTGCCTTTCTCTGTTTAAACTCCACAGAAAAAGGGTGGCATTTAGCTCTTCAACCTTATAAATAAAAGAAAGGGAAAAAAAGTATCACAGAAAACATATTTGCTAGCAGCTTTCAAAATTCACCCTCTTCCTATGACTATTATGACCAAACATTTCTGTCCTACAGCCTTCCTCTTCCAGACCTTCAAGCAGTTTTTTGCTGCAAAATCTGGATCTTCATTATTTACCCAAGGTGTTATTTTTGAGGTACTGCATTTTGTTTTCAGCAGGTTCATTCTTTAGCATCACAGAGATCAATGCTGGATGAAAGACAGCAGGCTACCTCTCCATAGATAACAAAATAATTCAGGGGTTATACACAGCCCTGTCATCACAGCACAGCACAGATCGTTTCTACCACTTATCACCTCTAAAGGCAGGCACCCCAGCAGCAGAATCACCAATGCTCTCATTTGTTTTGGTAGTAGGTATCACCTTTGACTGTGCAGCTGAATTTCAAGCTATCATTAAAAAATCATTACAACCCCAAATGGGAAATTGTGAACCTATGCTTCATCGAGAGTAGTTTTCCTGAGCTCTCACAAAGATGAGAGCAGCAATATCAGTAATGTAAATAAATTGCTGTGCCATATCATCGACATTTTTATTGTGGGTTTCTTCAACCCAGGGCTTCTTTTAAGCCTCTCTGAAGCACAAAGTGAACTCCTTTTTGCACATTGAGAGACGGGGGAGACTGTGTAAAGCTGCACTGAAGATGCTTCTTTATGCAGATCATTATTGGTGCCATGCTATTCATTTTCCATAAGGCACTTCATTTTGAAATGCCTTGATACCCTGAACCTTAATCCTTCCTTTGAGAACTCTAGTACCTGTAAAATCCATGAGCCAGTCTTTGTGTAAATGCTTTATATCCTCTTCAATTGCATGTATACTTTTAACTCAAAATAGTTAACTTAAAACAGACTAGGCCTAATTTAATGGATAGCCAGTAAGATATGTTAATGACATCACAAACTTCTGTGGCACATGTATTATGTATTTTACAGGAAAGAAATAATTTTCTTCTTTGAGTCTGAAACTTTTCATTTCCTGACCAGACACAGCTCTTAGCCTCTTTTGCAGCCAACTTCTTCTAAATGGCCCAATGTCAACCAGAGTGAAAAAATAGTGGTCTTTCTTTACAGAAAACCTGAGATTTATGTCTGTGTATCAAGCAGACATAGCTATTAAATGCACTGACACGTTTCTTCCTCAAAGCACACAGAGCAGCATCACCCAAAGAAACTGTTTCATCACATTTGCTTAGCAGAGTCTAACTCCTTTCTTGTGAAAGTATGTTGATAGGATTGCAGTAAGAAACCTAAAATTAATATCACATTTCAAGTCAGGTAAAGGCCCTACCCATATCATCTAAAGGAATCGATGCAGTTTGTCTGTCAGTGCACTTGCTTGAAGAGGGAAAGTTCTGCAGAGCCTTTTTAGAAATTAAAGATTTTAGTTTTCCCAAAGAAATGTAATATCCAATTACATACCATGAATAAAAATTTCTTTGGGGAAGATCTATCTGCATGGAAACTACAGCTTCTTATAGCTGCGAACCCAGCCTCATGAATTTAATGTTCAAATTCAAAATCAAAGGTCATGTAAGGATTCTGGCTGGGGAGTGCCTAATCATTTAATTCTTTGAGTTCCCTGGAGACAAAAGCATTACCAAGACATAAAATATGCCAGACTCTGGTGCTTATCAGCATTATCTACAACATCTGATCACATATATGTGATGGAAGGAGTATCCTCCATAGGACTGATCCCAATAGATGACAAACAAATTTACAGCTCTTGCTGACATGTAGGATCACTCCTCCCATGGCTAACATAATCCTTCAGAGTGGCACAGCAGCTTCTTATGAAGGGCAAGTTTTCTATTCCTTCCTCAAGGAGGGATTCCTCATTATGCACTGTTCTTCAAAGAGACTGTGAGGAATGCATCTGCCATTCCTCTCTGGTCCCTCTGCAGAATGCTCCTCTGGTGTCTGTTCCCACTGACCCCATAGAATGAGAACATCCAGCAGAATGGGGTAATGAGGGTAGCAAAGGGCTCCATGAGGCTCTTCTGGAGGGATCCTGGAATATTTGTTTACATGGCTCCTGAAAATGACACTGTACTTTCTAGATTTGGAAAAACTGTCACTAACCTTCTTGGAAAGTTCTTTTTATTCATTCTCTGTGTAGGATTTTATTAAATTCTTGTGTGTTTTCAGCTATAACTATTTCCTCTTACTTTTGACTTCCAAATTGTCTGCAAAACTTTCTCTCTCCTTAGTCAAAAACAGCACAGGAAAATACTCAGAGAGAGAAGAGGATTAGAAGCAGAAATGAAGTAAATATTGTTTCATTCCATTGGAGGTGGTAATACATAAAACACCGGAGAAACAAATCTTGTAATGTGGAAGTTTGAAAAAAAGTTGTATGAATAGCAAATTACCTTTTTCAGGAGAAAAACAAGTGTTTGCTTGCTTGCTATTTCTTGGTTATGCAAAATGCTGAGAGAGATTTAAAATGAGAGAATTTATTTACAATTCTGATGGAGGAGTAGGTGTTGAAAACATTATGTGTGATTGCAGGCATGATGTGGTCTAGGCTGCTGGAGGCTGTCTGGTCTACTGTGCAAGGAAAGTGCAGAGCACTGCCCACCAGGCTCTGCAAGGCTCAGCTCTGCTCCTGCCTGGCACTGATCAGCCCCTGTGATGTGCTCTGGGCTCTGTCTCCTGCCTCGGGAGAGCTCAGCTATCCTGCTTGAAGAATACAGTTAGTATTTCTATCCTATTTGGCAATGGGGGAAGCAGAAAAAGATGGGAATAAAGAAGTATTAATTTCCATCTTATTCAGAAAAAAAAAAGAAGGAAGGGTTTTGATGTGGGTAAAATGTGTCTACAATGCAGCAGGATAACTGAAGGACCTCAAATGAGATCAGATGCTTCCAGTGCAACAGCAAAAAAAGATATAAACTCTCCTGTCATGGTACTTGTGTCACTGACGGCACTGCAGCAATAGCGAGAAACACAGGAACTGCATGGAGCCTCCAGTCCCAGCCTCTGCCAGATAAAATGTGCTCATTGAGGGCAGGATTTTGACTGCCTGTCATGTACATGCAATCTATGATGAAAGTCCTGAATACTTAGGACTAAGTGTTTTAGGGACAGTGAATGACCAGAGCTCCTAATCTGATGAAAGTTCACAACCAAGAGACTATTTTTAAATGTTTGTAATATTTTCATTATACCTTTTTTGTTCTGTATTTTGTGGTTGTTTCCAAGAGCTGAGAATTATATTTTTCCTTTTCTAGGGAAAGATAAAGAGGAGATTTTATCTTTCCTGTTTCTCACTATTCCAACTGCTCTGGAACCCAAGAATATTATACATTTTTTCAAACAAAGATATTTTGCATTAAAATAATTAATGTAAATTTACACATACATTTCAATATATGTGTAAATAATTTTGAAAACTTGCTCCTGTTTTGTCGTATTTACTGCAGGAGCTATGCAATTCAATGAAGCATTTAAAAAAAGATTAATTGCTCATTTTACTTAAACTCCTTTCTCTTCTCGGCCCCCTTGCTCAGTTGAGTGCTTGCTATTTTTCACTGCAAGCTCTAGGAAAAAAAATCTACTTAATTTAAATAGAGAGTTCAGGTATTTTTACTTATATCTATAATTCCTGAAAGCAATATTGCTTCTGGAGTCAGCTGAAAGGATGCATGATATTACTATAAAACATATATTTATTAGGAGCTTCCCATCAGCTTTCACCTCAGGTAATCATGGGAATAAAATATTGTTAGACCTATTCTCTTGGAAATATATACACTCTAAACGGTGGGCTCGAAGAACTCACATAAATAATTTTTAATGTTACTTCAGTGGCCAAATCCAAGCACAGCTGAAAAATTAGCCACCTTAGAGAGAATGTTTCAGATTTGATTTACAATTCATCTCAAATCCCAGAAAAGCCATCTACATCTGGTTTTACCAGTGCTTGTCTTCCTCCAATGCTCTAGTACTCTTGACATAAATGCTATAAAGATTTTAGCAAAAGTTCAGATTTATCATATATGCATTTATTTCAGGGACATTATTGTTTTTAAATGTCTAATTTGCATAGAGTTTTTGTGAGTTGCTAAGGTGAATCTTTTTTGGTTCATTTTTGTTTTATTTTCAACAATAATATTAAGTGGATTAAACTGATCCTTTCTGTAACTCTACAGACGTCACTGGAGTGACATTAGGGACATATTAAACCTGTTTGTCTCATCAAGCATCAGGGAAATATGCTTGGAAAATGCTTGGAATTCAATGTCTTTTGATGCCATCTGAATATAAAATATAAATTCCTGCAAAGATTTTCCAGTCTGGCAGGGTTCAGAATTTCATTTCAGTAGATGATATGGAACCAAAAACTTAAAAGATGGCAACAAAGGCAGAAATATTCTATAAAAAAAGGAGAATGAATTAATAATCTTTAGAAAACAGTCTTGTGAGTTACTGTAATTTTGAGGAATTTTTTTTCCTTTGATCCCATCCCAAATTATTGTATTTAAATTTTTAAAGAAGCTTAAAAAAGACAATAAGCACAAAATGAAACACATGAGGCTCTTTTTGAATATCAGGAAACATTTTTGCATCATTTGGGTGACAGAGCACTAACACAAGTTGCCCAGGGTTGTTGTCTTCATCCTTGAGGGTATTCCAAAGCTGTCTGGACAGGATCTGGAGCAACTGGCTCTAGGAAACTCTCATTGAGCAGGGTAGTTAGGATCAGATGATTCCCAGAGATACAAGCCCATCTCAGCCATTCTGTGATTCCATGACTGGAGCCAAAGATGATCCTAAAGGAAGGACCTTTGCACAAATCTCTATCGCCTTTTTGTTTCCTTTCCAAGAAAAGGAAAGTGAAAAGGGCCTTGCTACACAGCTATGCTTTAACATTAGATTACAAGGTCAAGACTAACTGGAAAGAAATGATCAATTATTCCTTGAATTTGCATTTTTTCTATTTTTTGGAGAACATGAGTCCATTAGAATCGTAGCTCCCTTAACATTCAGTATTAACTGATTATTCTGCCTTTGATTTTGTACAGCAAATTTATACTGAGCCACATTATTTAGACACTTTCATTAACCACTGAGACTTGTATTGTTTCAAAACTGGCAATAAAAAGCATGTTCCTTGAAATCAGCTTTGTAACCTGACAGCACTGGAAATAAACCCTACAGTCCTTTACTTTAAAATACTGTCTTAAAACCAGCTTACGCATTTCTGCATTTCCTGTTCAATAGTTTTTATCATAAGACACAGCAAAAAAAGATTTTTTAAATTGTCTCATTATCTCACACATTTCTCCTATGGATGCTGTACATGAACTGCATATATTTAAGAAAACAAAGTCCATTTTCTGAAAAAAACAACAAATTTTTACGTTTTCAAAATGCAAATTTATCCTGAAACTCTTTACTCATGATCAATTTTTTTCTCTATTTTTTTCCCTACTCTTTGCTTGCTGAGGCTACAAGGTCTCATGTTCTGCTCTGCCTTTGATGAATTGGAGTCCTGAAGATATCTCTGGTGATGAGAAAAGGAAAGGTCTATTTCAATAGCTTTTTCATTGAAGATATTTCAACAGCAAATGCAATTGTATATCAATAGAATAAGTAGAATAGGAAATTTTCCTAACATACAAAAATCTTCTGAAAAATGTGCATGTATGCAATTGTTCTAGTAAAACAATTTTAACTGGATAGGAACTTGCTGAACACATTATTGCTCATGTGGAGAAGAATTCAGTTGTTGAACCACACTGTTACTTCTGCCTGCAACTCTGTCTTGTAAAAAATTAGGAAAGATTGTCCCTATATTTTTTCTTGGTTAACTGCAAACACAGCCAGACCAAGGCCAGCTGAGTCTTCCCTTTCTTACTTGGTGTATTTTCTGTCTGTCCAAGAGCCCAGGAAAATTTCACGGCTAATATTGCAGGATAACCAATTTGGCCCTCCAAGTTTGGCTTCATTAGAACTCTCATGATCACAAAAAAAACCACCACCACCCCCACCACCACCACCAAAAATATATATAGGGTGGTGTTGACACGATAAGTCTGTGCACATTTGCGGTCCAAGATGCACAAATAGCATGAGTTCCACTGTAAGCCTGGGCACATTCATTAAGATTTCAGATTCACAAATACTGCAATTTATTGATTGGTGTGACAGAATTAAGTTCAGAAATTTCCACTGATAAATTCAGTAATATCAGAAAGCATAAGCAATAATACTACTGCAAAATAAAGTTTATGCAAAAGGCATTCTTGTAGGGGAGGAGATGGGTACATCCTTTTGACCTCCAGTATACAGAAGTAGACTCTCCAACCTTCTTTTTCCCTTGAATTACATTTATATTGTTTCAGAGAGAAGAGAAAATTTCATCATTAGGTGGAGCTTGAGTGACTTTAGTAATTACATGTAAAGCATGCACGTTTTTATTTCATTAACATACCCAGGGCATAAAAATTCAAATATATTTTCGAGTTGATGAAACATTGTTCAGCTTTTGGTTGCTGTTTAGGTCATTCCTTTGGCTTAATTCCCATTACCTGCATTGATTGAAACAGAACATGATCACAACCCCTCAGTGCCACTCCATTCTTTGTTTCCTGCCTCTCCCAGGGCAGTACACCAAGTTCCCTCAAAGTCCCTGCTCCTAAGGTTTGCAGACAGTTTGTTTCTGGTGAACTTTTGCCAACATGGCACTTCTCCTTGCTGAGTTTTGTCTTTCAGTATTTTTCCACAATCTCTCTCACTGAAATGTTCCTATTATAATTTGGTTTTTCTCCAGGAACCTAAAAGTTATTTCAGTCAGATGAGAGAGGAAAACAGAATACATGATAGCATTGCCATCACAGCTCTTGCTTTTCTATTAGAAAAACCAATAAAAGGTCTATTTGTATCCTGGTTTTGCTTTATTCCTGTCAACTCTTATCATTTTATAGTCACAGTTTGCTTCCACTTGAGTGGAATCTGAATTAAGAAAATGCTTGAGACTCAGACATTGAAATCTTGGCAGTTGTCCTTCAGAGCAAGAGGACTGGTCTTGTGCAGGACCTGAGTTTGATGCTCCTTTTGAGTCCCTTCCAATTCAGCATATTCTATGATTCTGTGATTAAGGACAAAGACAGCTGTAATTTCCTGAAGTGCAAAATAAAACATGCATATCATACAGCTGGAATACAGGTTACTATATAATGCTATATGTTAGAAAACAGTTACTTAAATGGAGACTTTATCGATAAAATATTTGGTTTCAGCCTGATAGTGTGAGCAACAGCAGGTACACTTTCTCTGGGTTTCCAGTTAAGAGAGGCTCAGGGGAAAAAAGCTGATGCTTGTTTGGTGTAGTCTTATGTTTGCAGGATGTAAACATAAGGTCTGTAAACACATGCTTACATATGTTTACGAGGTGTTGGGATACTCTGCCCAAACCTAGTGTTTAAATCCCATCTTTGTAAAAGGAATCTGGTTGTCAGCTTCCTGAATCTGTGCTTTGGCTCTTCTCAAATTTTATATTAACCTTTCACATCAGGAGTTGTCTGTGCTTAGTTAAATATTCAGTGTAATCAAACAAGGTCTAAGGTCTTTCCTAGGTATTTAAAGCCTTCTATAGATTTTCTTTTCCAAATAATTTTTCCTTTTAGGTATATTAAATTTTGGGCATATGAATTTCTTAGAATTACTGTGGTTTTTTCCTACTTCACCTGCTGTCAAATCACAGCTGATCAGTTTAAAAACATGAAAATATGCTGCAAAGTTTTAAGTTATTTATCAAATGCTAGCAGGCAGCTGTAAAGCAGCTTTTATCACATCTACCTGTGATTTTGCCAAAGTACAATGAGAATTAACATTTTACTGGCTGCTAAAAAAACCCTAAAAAAACCAAAAAACAAACCAAAACCCAACAACCCCAGAAAAATAATCCACAAAAGCCCTGTAGAAACAGCACTGGTGACATTCATTGAAACATCAATATAATGTAATATAAAGCAGTGTAAACTTCAGATACTGCTCTCACTCTCTTTGGTGACTGTGAAAACATTTGCTAATTGCCTGCACTCCCACGATCCTCCTTCCTTCTGCTGAGACTTTCCATCAGTAGCTGCATAATCATCAGTCTTTGAAGTCAGTAGCAGTCTGCTAACAGAGCAATTAGTTGAAGCACCATAAGCCAAAGGTGGTAGATGTGTTCCTTCCTTTTTTGTGACATAAACAGCACTTACATGGACTTGCAAAAGATTAAAAATATACACATGGATTTGCTACATGCTTTTATTTTTTCTGTTTGAACAAGGTGAGTGAATGCCAGCTATTAGTATTTGAAAAGAGGGTTGTCAGGCCACAGAAGCTGGTGTGTCAGATCCCAGGATCCTGACCTACAACACATGTCATGTGGCACCAAGAATCCATGTCTGAACAACTGAAATTACATTCATCTGATTGAATATAGTCATTTTATATTGGAACCACCTATATGGACTTCTATTTTGTCAATGAGAAGAAATAAATTAATTGCTTCTTTAAAGTCCTTTATTTAAAGTACATGCATAATGGTGCATTGCTACTCATAAAGAGTTTTATAATATTAATCAAAATGGACATTTTGATGATAACAATTATATTAGTTTGATGATAACAATTATATTAGTTGGACCTCAAACCAAAATGATCTTTCCTGGGTATCTGGATATAGGAATCATATTAAGTATTTCTGGGTAACAGCAAAAAAACTGGATAAAAGATCATTTCTCAGGATTTTTACTGTTACCTGTTGCATTTCAAAATCATAGAAACACTTCAACATTTTGGGAAGCCTTCAAGATGATTTTATTTCTTATTCAAATACATAAACTTCAAAATCGTCTCCACAAAAACTCTTGTAGCTACAACAGTTATATGAAAAGAGTCCTTTCAAGGTTTTTGCATTGATCTGCTGAATGAGCTTGTCAAGGCACCTTTACAGATACTTCCACAATATGTGCTTCTTTTTTTAATATGTTTACTGAAGAAAAGGGGGGGGGGTAAATAATAGAATTCAATAAAATAACACTTGTTTGTGTTAAGAATTATCCATTTGAAATGCATGACAAGAACAAAACATAACCAAAAATGACATAATTATGCCCTGATAATCCAGTCCTGTTTTATTAATAAAAAATTCTTTAAAAGAGAAGACAATCATGTTTCCACCTCCATCTGCCTTTAATTTTTTATCTTGTGTGAAGTTTCCGATTTTTTTCAAAGACTGGAGGCAGATGACAGCAAGCTGAAGAATTACCTTTGTTGCAGAGTAGAGAAAAAATGGAGAAAGGAAAAAAATAGTATGCATATTGCTATTATGTAATATTCAGTGCAAAGAGAACTCTAGAGTGCTGCCCAAAGACAGCACCTCTTTACTGGAATGATTTGCTATATTCACTCTCTGAGCCACAGATGCATAGTTTTAGTAACAAATCTTCCTTGTAAATTTGTTCTACTGCATCCACTACAGCTCAGACAATGCAAACTGAATGTGTTTCTGTGGACAGAAATGTTTTTTAAAGTGCAGCATGTTATGCAAACAGGCTAGAGACACATTAGGCTGCATTTTATTGAACACAGAACATTTTCTGATGTGAATTTTATCTTAAATTTGCAATTAAAAATCTGGTCTGTGGATATATAGTATTAATAATCATGAAAAGCTATTTTATTACGTGTGGAGAGACATGGTACTACTGTGTGAACTGTGGTGTAGTTTTAAGGATTTCCTCTTTTTAATAAACAATATGAAGGTATTGCCTTTCTTCCCCCCTCCCCTCCATTAAAAGTTCTAAATACAATGAAGGTATGAAATAGCAGTACAGATGAGTATATCACTGGAGTTGGAGTATAAATGGATTCTCTGTCCCATGGAGAAGGTGGAGTACAACGCAATAGGCCATGGGGCAGAGAGAATTGAGATCTGGGAAGAGTCTTGAGAGAAGGGATTCAGCTAGGTGCATTTGTTCTAAGACTGAAAATTGCACTGAAGTTCATGTCCAGGAAAATAAATTTTGTCCTGAAAGCTTACTTTTTATTGCAAAGTTGGAGGTTTTGTTGTTTTTCCTCAAAGTGGAGGAATTGCTCTTCATACATTGTATCTAAAGAACAAATGTTGTACTGTATATGAAAGTTACCTCTGCATAATTTCAGGACCTAAAATTTCCTCATATTATTCAAGCCTAGCAAACAGGTTGATTTAACAGAGGAGTTAAATCAAGCTTTATTCCATATATTTGTACAAATATGATTTGTGTTCAGTCAAGTGAGAGAGTATGGGAAGGTATTTAAGGCCACCATGACTTGTAGCAATCAGTCTACATAAAACAAAACAGAAATCTCTTCCCTAATCAAAGGTACATGTGCAATCACAGAGGGAAGACACCCAAACACTGAAACAACAATATCTCTGTTAAGTTAGGCAGAGCGCTCTTTTGTCTCCAGTGTGTTTTTGGTAAGTGTAGTAACCCTACACTGACCTTGTCTCATACCTTCAGAGACACTTGGTGCTCTTCAATTTGAGTGTGACATTTCTCTTTTTATCTGTGCATCCACAATTATGTGGAGATCTCAAATTTCTAACAAAAATTTCTGGGGGAAGCAGGAGGAGTAAGCAGGCTATGAAAATTCTGGCAAGGACCAGTGCAGCAGCTTTTCCTTTGCCCACCTGAGGGAGGAAGGGCTGCACTGTAATGCAACACCCATCCAAACTGCAGCTGCACTCCTGCCCACCAGAGCTTTGCACAGGGCAGGGGGGAAGACAAAATTGCCCCTGTCCAGTCAGGCTCTTAAAGATAAAACAGTTAAAGCTGTTTTCTATGGAAATGTGTCTTCAATAAACAAACTTGGATACATATCTAGCTTTCTCAAAGATGTTGTTACCTCTATAGGGAGAAACTTGTTTCTCAGGTTAATTTCCCATCTTATTAATTCAGAAGGAAGAGGAATGGAAAAGGAAGAGAAAAGGTGTGTCTGCCTTAGGATACAGCACAGACCAAAAGAAATGAATGCATTGAGTGAAACAGGTGAAGCATAACAGGCCTTATGAGACTCTTGTCTGGTCTCATAACAAGAACTTTTTCTAATCAACGTAGTTTTTCTCTAGAATTTGATGAGTTTTTTTATTTTTTTTTAATGACTAGCATAATACTGTGTCTTGATTATTTAATGAATATTTGTTAAAAATCTTCCTGGTTTTACATAATGTTACTGATTGAAAACACCCAGTTCTGTATATTTGAATTAATTTTCCTCATGTGCAACTGGTAGTGACTTAATTTTATTTGTATGTCTACACTTTGAAAGATCCTTTTAGTCGAGCTTTTATTTGCAGAGTAATCCTAGAGGAATTCCCCCCAACTTCCACTTGGCAACAGGTGTATATATATCTGGCATCAGAGCAAGTAAAATTTATCTTTTCAAACTCCATCTGCTTATGTGGGAACAAACTAGAGCATGTAAACATCTCTGTGAAGATGTATTTGTTTCAAAATGTAGTTTAGAATTTTTCTTAATGGTCTGAACTATTGCTCTCTGTGGGATCTCAGCACATCACTGTGGATGTGCAGAGACACCAGGGGGTATTGCTCTCATGTATTTTGTCATATTTGTGTATGTTTTAGCAGACAAATTTAGTGCCCAGTATTTGAAAAACTGAAAATGTACCTATTTTACCAGTGTGCATCTATGGTTACTTTTACATCAAATAGTTTAGAAAAGGAGTGCACTTTCAAAAAAAGACCCCATTACTTTTATTATATATGTTTTCTCTTATCACAGACCAGTATCAGAGCACACATAATGGATTCTTCTAGTGTAAAACTAAACCCAAATACTTGTTCCAAAAACTTTGTTAAGGCAAGTTATCATATGGAGAAGATTGTTTCTACATTTGTGTTTCCAACCCAATTTAAGAGATGTTCAACCTCAATCTTAAACAAAGATTTTCTGAAAGACAGGGATTTGGTGTTTGCAGCAGAGGGAGAGGGCAAAAGAATGTTCAATAGAAACAAGAGAGAGTCTTGATCTCCAAAGACATTGAATATACGCCTTTTATGATTATATATATTTCAGAAGTATATTTAGTTTTGTAAGAAAATTTATTCTGTAAGAAATTTTTTTGAACAGTGAATTGGGAGACTAGTTCAGATTGCCTGAAAAACCAGTGTAATCAATGTAATTTACAGAATTTTCTACCTTTCCTGAAAGCCTAATCTGTACTCAGCCTAGAGATAACCTTTGCTGATCACAAGCATTTGCCAGCACCAGATCCATGCCCTGGCTGAGGAGTTAAAGGCCATCCAAACCCTCCAGCTCCAGCTCTTGCTGCCTACCAGGGCAGCCGGATTCCAGTGCCCTGTTGAAGTTATTTCACTTTGCACAAAATATCTAAATATCTTCTGGATAAGGAGGGAAATGAAAAGTTTCCCTCTGTGGAGGCAGCAGTACAGTGGAGAGACCATTGTGCTTCACAGACTGAATTTATGTTTTTTACCTAAATTGCCCTCATGTCCTAAAATAGAAATTGGAATTCTGCAATTTTGGCAGAGTTTATGTTTATGGAGAGAAGTATTTACATGAGATGAAAATTTTGTGCAGTAAGTGGCATGCCAAGCTTCAAACCTGAGAAGTTTTTTTTAACTTACAGACCTTACAATGATGATGGGCAGTTCGAAACAATAAGATAAAGTGCATTTTTTTCTAATCAAGATCTTGCCAAATATTTTTAAAAAACTATGATTAAAAAACCTTCAGGAAAAAAGATGGTATAATTTAATTGAACAGGAAAAACAATGGTATCATTTAATTTAACATTCACAAAGTCCTAGAAATACCTCTAGTGAATTTATTCAATAAATTTAGGAAGTGGAGAAGAAAATCAAAGTACAGCCATAACAACAAGGAAGAGACAAAATATAAAGCAAAGATAGATTATCTTCTTTAAACTGGTAAGTACTGACAGGAGGATGACAAACTTCATGACATCTACAAGTGTTTGAGTTAGTTGTGATAAAGACTGTGAAGGACTTGAAAAGCAGTAGAAGTATAGACGGTATAATTTGAGAAATTCACATAGTGTTTTGGCTTCCTTTTTCAAAATTGTATTATTTTAAAGAGAATTTTGCATTATGCAAATCAAAATTCCATTTATTTATAGAAGTATCTTCCAGTACCTCTTTGTTGACATCATTGTAACTATTCTAGGAGTTCATGTGGCGTGCTGGAGAACATCTCTTATTTAAGAATCACTAGGAAGGACAGGCATATCAGCAGACTCAAAATAGTCTGCAACTAACATAAAGGATGCATTTATCATCAATGAACTCTAGTTTTAGTTATTCTCCCTACATTAGCTGGCAAAAATGGAATGCTTTATTGGGCTTCCAAATAAACGTACGCAAAGTTGTCTTAGAGATAGGAAGGATTATGTGTTAAGAGCTACCATATGGCTGATATAACAGTGTTATGTGCTTAATTTAGGACATGTATAGGCAGTTAATAATTTGGATATGGAAATATTGAAGTTTATTAAAAGAAAAAAATTTACATCTGCAATATTTAGGGTTCTGCTTACAATGACTACTGTCCCAAGAACTCAAGGAACCCATTTTTCTGAGGTGCATGACTCTGATTTCCTATTTCTGAATCAAAATGACTCATATTTCATTACTGTTTGAAGATGAAGGTTCCCTGTCAGTAATGTCTGAGGAACATACTTTCAATAACTTCCCTCATGTCTATAGGCAGCCTGAAATAAACCACTGGCTCATGAGCATCTACACTTGTGACAACCTGTCAACAAATCACAGAATACTCACAGAACTGCATCAGGGCTCTGCAAACGGTTCACAATTTAACCAGCAAACCAAGGGCCTGGGTTGGATGCTGGCTCAGGAGTCCAGCTCACCATGATATCAAGGTGAATGTCTGAAAGTCACACAGGAAGGTGAGGAAGTGCAGAGACTCCCAGGGGATGCCCACTGGGCTGCCATACCAGGCAAGGGATTCTTTCATCCATACAGCAAATTCAGTTAAGAAGGAATAGAGCAACTGGGTCTAAGCCATTTCTCTCACTGTGAGAAGGGCCTGAGGTTCTTTGTTGTGGATCCATTGTGTCATGTGTCTGAAATATTTATGATAATTCCCCTGATCAATAACTAGTGATGCAGACTACAGACTTTAGCTAAGAAAGGAGGAACTATGCTGCTATAATTCTGTGTATGTGTATTTGTATATATTTCTTGCAGGCTCAGGACCATGGGTGGAGTTTTGAGACATCTTCTGTGAACTCTAACCTGCTGTGAACACTCTTTGGTACAGCAAAACAGAATATAATTTTGTGATTGACAGGAGGGAATTCTGACTCCCTGACCCTTATTAAAAAGATTTTAAAAGACTGAATGGGCTTTAGTGGACAAATGTCAGTGCCATGTACTAATCTCCCTTCAGAGATGAAAAGTAGTGTAACCTTCCATTTTTTAAAGTGTAATGCATTTTGGAGAGTGACATGCAGACTACCTGACAGCCTAAGCTTGAAAGGATTCATTGATCCCTTTTACTTCTGTTTTAATGAGATGGAACTTTAATATCTTAATGTTCCCGAATATTTTGCAGATTTCAAGTATTAAGAGAAGGAGTTCAAAAGGGCCTTGAAATGAGACATTGAATCCAGCACACTGGTCTTGGTTACCAATCCCAAGCTTCAAAAGCCAGTCAAGGTTCATATTTACCTCAGAGATCTCTAGTTCAAATTTCAGGAAAATTTATATCTGCATATGCTCATAGGAGAATAGTTCCTCAGGATGCTGTCCATGGAGAATATTACAGCAAATGCAGCATAAATAATTTTCTCCTAAATAATTTTTCTTTCAGAACGGTTCATATAGGAATTGTGAGATAAAATGTGTATACTAGTCTTAAATGGAATCTTGCAGTCCTAGCTCTGTGATTAAAATACCTTTCTCATTTGACAGTTATGAATGTCAGGGCATCTAAATTCAAACACATTTAATGCAATGCAATTGATAAAGAATTATGATTAATTGTCTATGTCTTGGTGGGGTAGCACTCCCAAACTGACTGTGAGAGGTTAACGTGCTGTGTCTCTCATGGTAAAGAAACTACATGGTACTTCTCTTACCTAAACAATGAAATTTTCATCTCTGCTGTGAAGAGGTCAAAGAAATGGCAAGAAATCAAATGTGCAGTGGATAATTATCAGAATTAGCAGAGGAGTTGGAAAAAAAAAATTATAGGTTACTTGCCACTGTTAATTGTAGATTTTGAACCTTTTGTTATAATTCCAGACATCTATGTAAGAAGAACTACTAATTAACCTCAGTCAGTACCAAACATGAACATGTGTATTACATGCTGTTTTTTGATAATAGGCCAGGCTGTGCTAGGAAAGGGGCATGGTCCAGTAGAATGTCACTGAAAAGAAAGAAGGGGTGGATACATAAAACATGGCTCTCTTATATGAGATGGCCTGAACTGTTACCTTCTTTTGCAAAAGCATGAATACTCTTTTGATATTTGGGTTGTAGTCCAATTACTGTATTGATCAATGCACATTTTCTAGCTCGACAGAAAATCATCATGATGTTTAAAATTGTTTATTTCAGCCTTGCAAAACTGTCACTCCTCTAGCCAAATAATTTTTTTTTTTTCAGCTCTCAGACACGAAGCAGTGTGAGAACTCTGTGCTTGTGCTGAAAGCAGCTGCTCCCAAGCTGATGGGTGAAAGGCCTTTGGCAGCCACAGTCAGATGCTATGAAATTGCATCCAGCTCTTCTCATGTTTTGCCATTGCCAGTAGGTAGGGATGATCTTTACAAAGCAGCAGGTTTCACTGCAGTGGTAGGAGAACAAGTTAGGTATGCAAGAAGTAGCCCCTGACTGCAGTGAAAGTAGGGGACAAAGTTTCCCATTGTTTGGACACTCATTTGTTGAACTGCAGATAATTACATATTTCTTTTGACTGCATGGTTTTATTTTACATTTCTGAGCAATCAAAAAAATACTAAAGCATGTGCAGACCTAGATTTATGAAAGCCTTACATATGCTCATGAAAACTTAAAAATAAGATTACATTATTATTTAACTGCCTTGTACCTACTTATGAAATCTTAAGACTTCATATTATTGTTATTCTGAAATTTATTATTATTATGTTAATATGTTATTAGGTAAAGCCTTAACTAGTATGAACAAAAATATTTTATATTAGAATTAATTTATAGTAAACTCAGCTATTTAATTCATTTTAGCTTAAACATGTTCACAAGTTTTTATCTTTCTTGTGATGTGTATAGAAAAGGACTGAAAATAATGTAATTTATCTGCTTCTAACAAAAAACCTTACAAAGACATTTTGGTTTCTTACTCTTGTACTAATGCCTCATTGTCCAATGTTTACCACAGCAACTTTAAGATTTCTGAGAACTTCGAATGTGACCTTTTCATTTTGTGTCATTTAAATGCAGACAAACTCTCCAGGATGTTTTACAGTTTCCTGTAGGTGTCCAAAAGACAGACCAGTCCTCCCAGCATTCACTATGCATGAGAGAGACAGACATATACTATTCAAATAGCTAAATAAGTATGACTAAAAAAAAAAATCATAGAGATAGATAACCAGCTAAAGTATCAGGGTGTGTTAGTGCAACACTAACCAAACCAAGTATAATTTTGGGGCTATTTTCATTTTAGGGCTAATTCTGAGCTCATTTACTTTAGATATGTGCTTACTTGATTTAATTTTGTAGGCCTAAAAATTATGTACTTAGAAGATCTCCTTCAGAGGTGTATCAAGGCAAGCATCAGCAATAGTATCAGGAAAAAAAACTTAATTCCTGTGTAGACAGCCAACAACATGCACACATTTTGTCTTCTATATCAGCAAATTAATCCCTGAACCATTTGAAGTTATCTGTTCCTGCTGCGAATGACCTGGCTCATTTGAGTTACTGACTTAGTGCCACTGAAAGCTCTGGTTGTGGGCTGTGGTTTGTTGCAAGAGTGTGTACAATTTCATAGCAGGCACCTCCTCTGGAAATAGAAGATGATGAATGAGATCCCTTTTGTAGGATCTGGTGAATGGGCTGGCTGCCAGACTCTCTTGTTTTGTTCAGGACTAGACCAGTGGAATTTGACGGAAACTGGGGGAGAGTCTTGTACCCAGCACATGCCAGTGCTGGTGTTGCACAGTGCTTTGCTCTGTAGAAAGCTTACATTTGTAAGTTTTCCATCTTTCACTTCTAGGACTACAGTCTGCCTTTCATTTTGTATTCAACCTGACACACACACACACAACCCCAGACTGCTGCGACAGTACCTTTTGCTTTTTTATCCCAAAGTGCTGTTAGCCTCATAGCCTCATGCTGGAGGATTCAGAAAATATTATCTCATCGGTAAAGTTGGGATGTATAGGAAATGATTGCCACTGAAATGTGAATTTTCCTTTTCCAGCCATTGCTTTATAGTTTTTCGTTGATAACCTTATGCTAGGGAACACATAAATCTTAATAGATAACTCTAGTAGAAAATAGTGATATAGGTGGCCAGTAAGCATTTGCTGATAATGCACATGCAGAAAACTAAACAGGCAGTTGGTGAGTGCAACATCTGTGCCTGATAAAAGCACAGTCTCATACTGCAATGCAACAGTCCTGAAGAAATCATACTGTTACTGTGTAAAAAATATTCAGAGGAACATCTGCAATGGAGACTATGAACAGACGAGGATGAGCTGGGGCAATCCATACCAGTTATTTCATTAGCCAGCGACTTGGAATTTCCCTTTCCCTTTCCCTTCCCTTTCCCTTCCTTTTCCCTTTCCCTTTCCCTTTCCCTTTCCCTTTCCCTTTCCCTTTCCCTTTCCCTTTCCCTTTCCCTTTCCCTTGGCTTGTTACACAGCAATGCTTTTTGCTGAATGCACTCATGACCCAGGAATAACTCCTTGTCCTTGTTTACTAAGTGTTTTTGAAGACACTAATTTTATCTTAGTTGGCTCTAAAGACTGTGAATACAATAAACTAAAAATGCCCCATAAAAAAAGGAAATAAGCAAATATGTATTCCAATACTAATAAGAAACACTGCTGTGACAAAATAGAGCAATTTAGGCGTGCACCAATATAAAATATCAGGATTCTCTATTTTTTTTTTTAACAGATAGTCAATATCAAGTGAGAAGACACAGCTGCATTTTCTTATAGATTCTTCCACAGATTGAACAATTAATTGTTATTTAACAGGACTTGTATAATTTCTAAATATCACTGAATATTATAGAGCTTAAATTATAGATTTTTTTTTTTTTACATCCCTGTGCACTCATTACAAGATCTTTTATGATTTTTTTCCTGTCATTGTTGTCCTAAAATTGACCCTACTGGTTTTACTTTTTGTTCTCGATCCTACTCTGGAAGAAAAAAAACTTCTTCTTGTTGCCAGTTGGCTGCCATTTTACTGAAAAAAAAAAAAAAAAAATCTGTGGTCCCTCTTAACACACTATCTCCCCAAAAGAGGTTAAAATGAAAAAAATGCATGAAAAATGAATCCAGTTAGGAATGGAAGTTAATTTCATGACTGTAGTGCTACTGGGGAAAAAAATAAGGAGAAAAAATATGCTCTACCATAAATCCACCTTTCCTCATTCCCTGTGCGCTGCACAGGGTGGGAGGAGGTGCAGTGTAGAGGAGTTGAGTGTGAAGGAGTAAAAGTAAGCCTGGTAAGGAGGGATGGGGAAAGGCACTTTTTTAAGGTTTGTGTCTGTTTCTTACCACTCAAATCTAATTTCGCTTAAAAAAACCCTAATTTTTCCTCAAAGTGAGTATTTTTTTTTCCCATGATGGCAATAGGTAAGTGACCTCTCTTGTCACTTACTCTGGTCTCTCTGTTTATGTTGACCAACAAGCTTTCTCACCACATTTTCTCCCCCTGTCCTGTGGAGGAGGGTAAGAGAACACCTGTGTAGCATTTTGACCTTTAAACAATACTCCCCCCAAAACAGTTGTTTATGTGATGGAGAAGATCACTCACTAGAAAGACAATCAGAGGAGAAATACCATCATTTTGACCTGTAAAAATTATTGCATAGCAGTATTCTGAATGGTTGTTAGAAGGACAACTTATGTAGACCACAAATAATATGTTTCTGTACTGAAAAGTAAAATTATATGAGCTTGGTAAAATTTACAATTATATTAACAGAAAATGCTGTGTCATTGATGTACTAAATGAGGAGAGAATCAACATGGCAAGTTAGAATGATAAAAGTCAAATAGGACTCCAGATCTGATGGTGCTGTCCACAGTGGTACAGAATGGAGATGAGGGTTTCAGAACAAAAGGCCAAGCTGTGCTTTTTAGTCTCACTAAATTTTATCTGATGACTAATTATCTGTGATGGATTTCAGAGGAACAAGGAGAGGTTTTGGACAGGAGAGGTAGTGACATTAATTTGTCTTGTATAAACAAAGTCTGAGGTTGAAAATATACTTGTGCAAAAAGTCACTCTAGCAAAACTTTTCAGGATCACATTCTAAGTGAATTACATTATCTTTGAGTTTAAGAGATAAGCTAAAATTCAAAAGACTAACTCCTCATATTTGTCTCAGCATCTCAATGTTGATATTCTCATAGTTTGCTTTCAAAGTTATGGGCTTCTGTTATTAAGTGAGATATCAGACTTTACATTATGTTTTTTTCTGTCACTTTAATTTCTGATTAACTTTAGCAAAGAATTAGATCTATCTTTCCAGGACAGTCACTTTATCTTTATTATTGCTATCTATATTACAAATGAATTAATTAGCATTCTCATCACAAACCCAAGTTCATTATCTGATAAGAATAAAATTTCTTCAGATACATCCTGAGGTATTTGATTTGTCTTATTTATATTCTCAGTAGGCAGCTTTTTTTCACTTGGTAGAGATGGGTATAAGCATGATTCTGCTCATTACTTTCCCCTGATTGAGATTTTATTTCTGTCCTTTGTTACATGGAATCTTTATTTGTTTTCTTCTTTGTTTAATTGGTTTGCGACTCCTGAGATACAATATACTTTCCATTCTTGAGTATGAAAAACAGGTTCTAATTATTTTTAATGTTGTTTATATTCAGCAATATATTAAATTGAGAAGCTTATCTGGGTAATAAATAAAAAAATTAACACATTTAAATATTTTTTTTGCTGAGATGTGTTTAGTACCGAAGTAATGATGGCCATACTACTAAATATGTACAGACAGCTTAATTGGAGGGGGACAGTTTTTGCATTTAGTCTGAGCTTCTCCTCTAATAAAAGATGTACTTTTTCCTCTGTTAATCTAAAAATTTTTATCCTATCTCTATTCAGTTTAGTACCACTCCATTCAGGTACATGCTGCAGCTTTTGCCAGACCTTCTCTAATATCCAAATATAAGCCTCTAAAAGGAAAACAGATTATATTTAGAGTATGGAGACTTTAGGTCATTAAAATTCCTCAATAAATATCTCTATTTTCTGAATTACTCCACAGTATTTTCTCAGTAACCTATGCAGTCTTTTCTTCAGAGTTAATAAAAAAAATGTTCAATTATTCTAATCAGAGATAGAAGTACTCTAAAGGAACTCTTTGTCACCCCACAGCCAGGCCAATAAAATATGAAAAAGCATCAAGTTGTTAAAAGAGTAAACTCATCACAATTATTCTCCACCTTATTTCCCCATTTTACTTACAGAGACCCATTCTTTATTCATTTATTCCCATGAAAGTATTCAGTGCAATTGTGAGACCCCTGAGAGTACGTGAAAGAGCCTCAAGGGTCCTGGCACAGGAAGCAGACAGGAGGCCTGGGGTGATTTCCAAAGGCAGCTGGAGGCTAGGTAGACCTCCAAAAACATCCAGTGGTGCCATATTGCTTATTTTAAGGGAAGTGAGTTGAACCCAGGGTGTTATACAGCTTTGTCTTCCAAGATCTGGAAGCAAAAACTGGAAACTTGAGGGACTCTCCTAGAGATAGTCCAGATAGAAATATGTTCAGTTTATGGGACTAGACTAGAAGTGAGACAAATGAAAATCTGATGTCTGTAGTGTGGACATCAGATCCTTGGTACCAGTTCTCCAGTTCTGCAGATCCATCCTTTCCATTTTGCATGGCTTTCTTACTGTTTGTTGTAGCCATGGCATCTCAGCTATTGTTGTAGCAATTGGAGATCCTGTGAAGAAAAATTATCCAGACCCTAGTTCAACTGTCTAAGATGAAAAAAAAAATGTTAGTTATTGTTTGACAGCATCATTCTATTGTTTGTTCACTAACAGTGTCCTGGTTTTGTATTGCTATCATTAGTAAAATCATTGTTCAAGGTATATAAAAGCACAACAAAGGATTGCATTCAGGTGTCAGACAGATGGAGCCAGATTTTCTCAGTGGCGCTCAGCAACAGGGCAAGAGGCAATGGGCAGAAAGTGGAATGCAGGAAGATCCATCAGAACATGAGGAAGAACTTTCCTGTGCAGGGGAGTGTGGAGTTTCCCTCAGTAGAGGTATTCAAGAACCTTCTGGACACAATCCTTTGCCATGTGCCCTGGGATGGCCCTGCTTGAGCAGGGAGATTGGACCAGATGACCCCACTGTGGTCCCTTCCAACCTGACCAATTCTCTGAATAACAAATTCTCAAAGGCCTTTCTATAAATTTCCTGCTAAATTATCTTATACTGACAAGATATAGCCAGTTTTATTTGATGGCAAGAACACAGCTTGCAGTAGTATAGATAAATCCTTTAAAAAAATATTGCTAAAAAATAGTCAAAGTTTTGACAATTTTTGTATTGCATACCTTGTTTATTGTTTTGTTTGCCTGTTAAATTTGAGCCATAAGTAACCCTTTCCTTTGAGGTGAATTCAATTAATGAAAAACTTCATGATTTATTAGTTAACCTCTGCTTAGTGGGATTCACTATAACCTGGAATGCAGTTGCATAGAAAGAGTATTCCTAAATAATGTCTTTACATTTGTAACAGTACAAAGTGAAATGTTGCCAAAGTGAAACAGGTACCCAAGGGTTCCCTTAGCAATGATGTAATTCTGAAACATAGGTTTTTAGGAAAAATGGGTGCATTGGGCAGAATTGATGAGTTTAAGCCTAGAATGATAGCTAAAGAAATGGTGAAAGAGCAAAAGGAAAAAGGCCATTGAATTATTCAGTCAAATGGATATTTAACACAGAAATAACCATTTACCTAAAGAGATGAAATTTTCAGTCCAGCAGCTTCTTCATTGCATTTACAAGTCAACATTCCTGTTTCACAGTCACACCTGGGGTCCCAAGGAGCTTTGTTTCCCAGCAGTCATGCTGCTGACAGCTCTCACAATGTGCTGGCCAGCTGATTCCTCCTTCCCTCAGACAGAGGGATTCCTCCCACACCAACCTCTGCAACAAGGCCACATCAGAAACAAGGCAATGAGGGGGACAGAAAGGCTTCCAAGGCTCCAGCTTGTGCTGGGCTCTGCATATGACCAGAATGCATATCCAGGTGATACCAACTGGGAAGTGCTTAGAAATCCCAGAATAGTAACATAACTAAGGTTTGTTTGTAATATTACTGTAACCCCCAAAGAGTAGATTTTGCAGTCATTATCTCTCTTTGCACAGATAAGGTCATTTTTTCAGTTCAAGAGCAACCCACTTCAGATACTTCAGACCAACTCCCCTTACCCAAGAGAAGAGGCTCAACTTTCCAGATCAGCTGAGTATTTCTTTCAAACAGAAACTGAGATCTAGAGTGTGAGGATTTCCTGTCAAGCTGCTAGAAAATTTTACTAATTATGATTGTATCTGGACTAGAGCTGAATAGACTTAGAGTGTCTTTAAGGAAGACTTCATGATCTTGATCTTCAGCTTTCTTCACCTTTTGATAATGAATGCAACATAGCTCTGACCAAATTTTTCCTGTATTTCCTTCAAGAGCTCCTTGACATTCATCAAGACATTTAACATTGTCATCTTAAGTGGTTCTTAGGCTGTGTTTGATATG
The DNA here is from genome assembly GCF_017590135.1 of Pyrgilauda ruficollis. Classification (NCBI taxonomy): domain Eukaryota; kingdom Metazoa; phylum Chordata; class Aves; order Passeriformes; family Passeridae; genus Pyrgilauda; species Pyrgilauda ruficollis. The sequence goes on from NW_024524266.1 coordinate 13,306,929, forward strand.
AGAGTTTTATTTACATAATGGACTGAATTTGTAGAGCAGAAAGAATTGCACTCCAAGTGAAAAAATGGGGGAAAATTAAAAGCTACCCCTAAGTTTGCATCTTCATTATTGAAAGGATGCATCATTTCTATAGGTATGCTACAATTTGAGTAGGTCAGTAACTGAAAATGATCACAGGCAAGGGAAATATTTCTCTTTGCTTGTATTATAATAGCTTCAAAAGAGCTAAACAGCTGCTGTAAGCATAGTGTTTACCTATTTAAATCTCCATTAAGCGGCAGTATTGTTTTTCTTCTGCAACGCCTAGGTGATGATGAAAAAAAGTTCTCTAGGTAATTATGACTATATTGCAGCATTCTCTATATCATATGTTAAATTTGGAGATTGGTATATTAATGATGAGGTTTGTATAACAAAGAAATGGATGCTCTTACTGCCTCATTCAGACATACTCTTGTTCTGTAAAGATTTTCCTGTCCTACATTAAATGGACAAAAAGCAATATCTTTGCTGACAAGGAATTGAACTAAATCTGCTCTTTCTTTCCCTTGTCACACTATATTGTTGGTTTGAGCAATAATCTACTGACCTCAATTATGCTTGGGAGATGACCTTCTCATTACTGCCATGTCTACAGCTGTGAGATGGACAGAAATCTTAGCTGTGGATCACTTAATACATATTCAGCAAATCACACGTGTTTCAGCACACATCCCCTGTCTTTTAGTGACACTACTGTTAAAGTAGATAATAACACAGCACCTAAAATGGTCTTGCTTTGGGGGCCTGGGAGACAGTTTTAATAGGCAGCAATTTATTTGACTTATTCTTCAATATACTCTCTTTTGCTTTTCTTTAAAAGTACCACTTTGTGTGATGCATAAGCATCTTTGTCTGCTCATCCCTCCTAATAAAGAACCACTGCTGAATTTCAGATATGGCCTTTTTTTTTTCTATTTCTCTAAGCCTCTTCCTAATCCATTCTCTCATCTCAATTAGAGATAAATCTGCATTCTATTTAAACCATAATAGGTTAGGAATTCAGCATGATTAATTATTAACAAGACTTTGTCTTAGAAAATTAACTTGCTGGGTTTATTTGCCATTTGCACGGATTCTTCCTTCTCTCTTGGCTGTGTGACAGATAGGACACTAATAACAAAAATGTTCTATAAACAGCTCCTAAAATGCAAGTTATTCTTGTTTAAAAAAATCAGACAGTTACGATATGAACATAATATGAAACAGAACAATTTCAAACTTCAATGTAGCATATCATTTCCTAGCGGAAAATGTATGTGAGCAGCTTACCTATAGCCCCATCCTTTCACTAGTTATTTTAAATAGTTCATCTTGGCAAGGCAAGGCTGAAAGAATAAAAGCAAAGCGGAGCAAATGAAATAGAATAAGTAATGTAACATAGCCACAAGCATAGGAACACATTTAATGAAAAAGTTGATTTAAAACTAGAAAACTTTTGGAAATTCCCAGTGTGAGATCAGGGAAAGAAGATCTCCATGGACTTTCACAAAAGTTTAAGGGCAGCAGTTATTCAGTTCTTCTAACTATTTTTCTGACATGAACTGCAACCTGCCTTGTCGACATCATTCATAAGAAAGCAAAAAGGTGTTTCTTAAGACTTCTCTTCTTATAACAAATTTTGACCAAGTAGTAGATTCAACATTTCAGAAGAAATGCACAAGGTGGCAATGCAAATTCCTTATCAGAACATTTTGGGAACATGCTAATCAATCATGCTAATCAACATGACCAAGAAGTGAGAGCACTGAGTATCTTTTATTGTCTTTGCTGGAAAATCTGACTCAGGTCAGTAATTTGAAAATAAAAAAAAACCCAAAAAACAAACAACAACCCAAACAACAAAAACCAAATAGATATGGTTTGAAAATATTCTAATTTTCATGCAAAAATCAGACATATAACTTTAGCCAAACCCAGAAATGTTGTGAAGGAGCTTGTAGGTTTATTGTAATCAGTTTTTTAGGACAATTTGAAATCAGGGGTGCTGACATGGTACGATGCAAAATACGTATTGGAAAAAACCCCATTACTTATTGCTGAAAAACGTTAGCAGAAACATGAAGCTGTATGAGGCCATATCACATTCTAGTTCTCTAATCTATTGTGGAAGAGACCGCTGTGCAACCTTAACAAGTCCTGGCTTAACAGTAGTGCTTACAACAGATCCATACAATACTGTGTAATAACAAATTCCCCTGTAAGGGATCAGGCAGGGGAAAGGCTGATGTTACAGCAGTCTGGCTACGTGCAGCTAATAGTTCAGAGCAAACCTTCTGGGACCCTTGTTCTAGTATCAAAGTTTTAATAGAGCATGACCTTGAGTGGAGAAACAGGCAATTTGTGAGAAACTTTGGGTACGAATGCTTGCTCAGCAACACTTTGAAAAGACCCACACGTGCAGGTCACATTATGTTTGAAATCTGCAGAGGAATAGGGAGCCTATATTCAAGCAGAAACATCCTTATGTTTCAGCCTAAATAATAAAAATACTGTATAATGTGCTGCTATTTTTACCATTTAGGATTTTTCAGGTTATTCTCATTTAAAACCTACAATGCATATGAATACGACTGTTTCACAAGGAGGCCCTAATTTTGTGATTGTGTTTGTATTGTCTTTGTAATAAATAAATATTAATATCCAGAGGAATGCCTGCTAGATTTGTGCAAGATACCCAGGGGAAAATATAAAAAGCTGAAGGAAGGGTCAGCAATTTGCATATAAGATTCATCTTTTTAAAAGAAAATAAGGCTTGATCAGATGTTGAAAAGAGATTTTAAACACTTGAAAAAGATCTTCCTGTTTTGCTGTAACATTTTAGTTTTAGGTACTCTAAGATACAATTGCAGAGCCCAGAGATACTAATGGATTTTTTTTTAAGATGTCCTTGCAGATCTTAACATTTGTGGCATCCCTATTGGTCAGAGAAAAACCAAACAAAAAAACCACCAAGTTCTGGAGTTCATAAGGATAGTGAAAATGTCATTGGACCATCTTGTATTTACAGACACCTTTTGAAAGAAAGATACCTTTTGACTACATCACACATCGCATAAATTGCCATAGTATCACTTGTGCAAATAAAGACCAGAAATACTGCTGAATGATGCAGTTTACAAAGCTTAGTTTTCTTTGTAAGTCTTAAAGAGTAACACTTCCTGCATGCTGTTCTTGAAATATTGACCATCAGGCACTGATCCTAATTTTCTATCTAATCAGGGTAGAGAAACCATGCCTGTAGCAAGTAATCTGTCACAGAGTTCCATTAGCAGATTTCAAATATTGACTAGCAAAGAAGTATTCACTTTCCTGAGATTAACAATCTATAGGATAATATACAATGTGTCTACAATAGCCATTAATGGAAAACTGATGAAGATAAATCTAATTTGTAACAAAGTTACTGGTTTGCAAACACTTCATAAATAAAAGACAAGCCTAACTCAATGAACAGCTCCTAATGAGTATTTCAGCTTTATTGATGCAAAGAACTAAAGTAATACCTGCTATGATAGTAATAATATTGTTTAACTGTAAGGTTTAAAGTTGTAACAGTTTCCTTGTGATTTTCTTTCAATAAGCTCTCCTTACTAAATCAGCATGTTCTAAAAGTTTATAAGGCATGCTGTCTCATTTCAGAACGCAATCAAAACTGGGAAGTGCAGATATCAGCTCTTTTATGTTCATAGATCACTTTAAATCTAAGAAACATAGGTGAAAAATTTCTGTATGTATCAAAATATTTGCATTTGTATTATTTGTCAAGATCAACTTTACTGATGGAAAAGGAAGAGCGCCCAATTATTATTAAAAAGGGTTTTTAAAAATATTAATAATGGGAGTTATTCTAACACTGTAATAGAATATATGCTTGTGCTACTGAAACCAGAAATCTAACATCCATTTAATTGCTCCTCCTTTGGCAAAGTTTAAAATGTCATCTTTTGCATGTATTTATGTGACTGTCACTTCTTTAGTAGTAAGTAGATATTTACTCAATTCCCATTTCTTCTATTATAAGAATCTCTGGATAATCAAAATCAAATCTCTGGAGATATGTTGTTGAGCTCTCCTCTCAGTAGTCTCATCTTGAGACTGAACAGGCCTAGTTTCCCCAGCCTTTCCTCAGAGGAGAGGTGCTCCAGTTCCTTCATCATCTTTATCAGTCTCTGCTGAACTTGCTTCAGGAGCTTGGAGTCTCTTTTGTACCGAGGAGCCCAGAACTGGACGCAGCACTCCAGACTGGCCTCACCAGGGCAGAGCGGAGGGGCAGGATCACCTCCCTCAACTTCCTAATGCATCCCACATGCCCCATCTTTTCCTGCAAGACAAAAGAGAACACAACTTGTGCTGGAGATCCCTTGTGCAGTTGTCTCCAGGGCCCTGGGGTTGGTTATTGCTCATCTTGTGTAAAAATATAGGTAGACCTTCAACAGCAAATCTGGAGACATCAGGATTGTCTTTCGTCAGTATCCTTTCACCTGTGCACATGTAAAGACCAAAAATGTGATCATCATCATTATCTTAGCCTAATTAGGCATTTTGGAAGGTGGTGTATGTCCAAGGACAGGACTGCAGAGGGGAAGACTTAGGCAACCTAAATGTCTTGGGCAACCTAAATGGTTGCTGCTTTGCATTTTCACTCTTCGCAGAAGGTCAAGTCCTTCCTCCTCTAGATGTTTATATTGTGATCACACACTGGGCCTTTATTGCATTATAACTTCACATACATTGTACCTCACTTTTATTAACAGGAGTTTAGTAATTATTGTACTTTGGTGTAGCACAGATCACAATATCTGTCTTTCACCATTTCCTTAGTTTTAATCCAGATTTACATCCTTCAATTCTCCCCACCGCCTTGATGGTTTATGAACACGTATTGCAGGATTCATCAAAAATAAGGTATGACTGTCTGTTTTCGCCTTGTTGACTTTAATTGAATATCCCTATAATCCTTCTAGTGCAATCTCCTGAGTCTTCTAATAACAATTCTTCTACCATAACTTCAAGTTATGGAAATATTTTTAAAACTGTTTATTACTAACTATAAAAGGTGAGAATTAACCCTTTGGCATGGTTTTGTGCATCATCATTTGTAAGAATATTGCAAACATCTATGTTCTGACAGAGAATGAAACCTTTTTTGAAGTTTAGCATCTGTGTGTATATATGAGTGAGGAAAGAGAGAGAAACTAATCTAGGGATATAGCAGCAACAAAATATTTTAGGCTTCAATCCAATCTTACATCTATTAATTAATTGAAAAACTGAATTATCCCACTTGCTATTATTCTTGTCTACATAATTTTTCCCTCAACTGATATCTTAGTTTTCTAAGACGGAATATATACCTACATATATGAATCTGATTGAAGAATCACAAAGAAACTCTGAAATTTCACTAACTCTTTATTGAACCATTAGACTAGCATAGATTCCACTCCTTCTTTGTCACTTTGTCACTTTTAATACACATCATATTTCTGATACTGAGGTATTGCAGGGCACAATGACATTGCAGCCATCTCCCCTGATGCTGGAGGGATCCTGAAATAATGATATGAAGAAAAACGAAGAAATTAGTATTGCAATATTGCACTGTCAGTCTCCGGAGGTTTTTTTGCACTTCCTCCTCCATCTTCTCCAGGTGCAATCTCCTGAGTCTTCTAATAACAATTCTTCTACCATAACTTCAAGTTATGTCAAGATAAGTCTCTGCCTTACAAAACAGCTCATTGCTACTGGGATGCAATGTGAAGTCTCCTTTGAGACTGAATCCATTTCACCCATTTAGTGCAGCTATAAGTGTTAACTGACATAGCAGAAGGAATAAAAGCATATAAAAAAATCCACTCCAGACCCCATCATTTTCTATAGGAATGGTAGATTTTCCTCTAACAGATGACAAAAGTAAAGCAGGAAAACGTAAGTTTACCTTGTTTACATTTTACTGTGAACCTTCTGAAGAAACGTTAGCAAATATTATAAAGAAATTAGTGTCAGCTATTGATTTTATGCTCTACAAGTTTTTTATTTTTATATTCAAATATTAATGAACCTTTATTTCCCTGGCAACAATTTAAAGATGTCCTGACTACAGCAAGTTTCATTTTAAATGTTAATTATTCTATTGAGCACATTGTGGTTAGCAAAACATATCCAATAACAAGCCAGTAAACCAAAAGATCTTCCAGAAGTTACTTTCAGATGGAGTAAAAATAAAAAATGAAGAATAAAGTCTCCTTTCCCAGAGTGTCTTAAACACCATTCTGGAGTCTAAATTGTGTATGCCAACAGTACCTAATCATGTATTTGATCTGGCCTGTGCTGTTGATGCAAGCAACATCTTAATAGCTTTCTCACTTTTGTTTACATTTGAAGCCACTATAAAACATTCCGATCTCTCTTATTTTACAAGACCTTTATCTGTCCTTTATAGGACTATAATTTTCTGTAATAACTATAGAACTGTCATCCTTAAAGGAGATCTCACCTAAAAGTGGGTTCCTTCTTAAGTGCTTTGCAGAACTAGAAACACAACTATCATGTGCCTACTTGCTTAAGGCTTAATTACTTTTTTCAGCATCTCTGATTAAAAAAAATACCTCCCTTGTTGCACTACATTAATTTTATCAAATACAATTTCAAATTCAAGCTCTAGCTGCATCAAGTGAAAAAAGAACACCCACAGAAAATGTTACAGAACCTGCAAGAATCATAGAGCTGCCTTCTGATTAGCTTCCTCATAAATAATATCCATTGCTACCAGATATACTGTAAAGAAGTCCTGTTTTCCTCCAGCTGATCTCTATATTCAGAAAAAAATTCATATCCAATGAAACTTTAATTTCTCCTGCATCTCCTTCTCTTATTTTTACTTTCTGTTATTTTCAATGATCTTTCCACTCTAAGTAATTACAAAGGATTAATGTAATTTCCTTTGTCAATCTGATGAGCTCCCCATTGGAGCATGAAGCTCAGTGCACTGTCCAGGCTCCGTTAGGGAAAGTCCTCTACTGTTGGAAACATCCACACCACCACCACACCCTCCCCAGAACAGGGCAGCCATCTATTCCATCCTCCTTCCCCATCACCATTCACTCCAAATTTGGCAGATATGGGACCACATAATTGAAAATCATGGCTCCATATCAAATAGTTTTGTGCAGTTGTACCAGTTCACTCTTTAATGATCCATTCTCAGCTTTCAAGTGGACTTAAACACACCACACAAAATAAAGAAATAATGCTGAATGTGTTTTCTTGGGTGTAGCAGTACTGGAGAAGGGGATAAATTCTGCTCCTCGAGTATGTAGACATCCATCTACATACACAGACATTCAGTCAGTGCTGTCTCTAGCTTCAAGAGAAAAAACAGGGAGAATAATGTGGAATCATTCCTTTCTAGCTGGGAAGAAAAGGATTCATAGACAGATGGAAAATTCTCTACTAAGATCATATTGTGAAAATCATCTGACATTAATACATTGTAAGAATAATGCATCATTTCCTAGAGCTTTCTGTCTGAATTATGAGCAAAGGTCAAAAATGTTTTGTGAAAATCTTAGTCTTTTTTTTTCCCCAAAACCCAAACAAACAAACTGCAACAACAAAAGAAGAGAAAGAAGTCAGAATTTAGTCACAGTTTATTTTTTCCAACACTGCACCAAACTTTTTATTGAAGCTCTCTAAAATGAATTATATAAATCCTTTATGCCCCATACTATGTTTATTTCATTATGGTATAGCTACTGATAGTCTTGCAAACATATCTTCCAGTCTTTTACTATGAAAACCAGTGGAACAGATTTATGACCTACATATCACCATTATTATTCATTTTTTTAATCTTCCTTTAGTTTCAAAACAAAGAGTTCTTCCCTGAATGAATTTACTTTGATTTGACATGCTAGTATATTTGAATGATTCATTATGTGTGTCTTGGAAGACAGAGAATCTTCTTATGGTGATCACACAGAAAGAGTTTGTTTTTTCTTAACATATTGAAAGTACCATATTGAAGATGCAGAGTGCCTGGGCTTTATGTTGATTTTTTTTTGTTTGTTTGTTTTTGTTTAGTTGTTTTTCTATTAAGAAATGCTTTTCTAATAAATTTATTCTACACAAATGTATATTTGCAATACACATAAATTTCAAATGTAAACCAGTGGTCAGGAAATCATTGTTATGGCATTAATCACCTTCTGCATTAATTAATTAGTTGAGTGCATATGGACACAGCTGACAATGTAGTTTTATTTGCAACCAGGAGGACACAGACAGTGTCTGGTATACCAAAACTCCCCAAGGTTTAATAACCTACAAATTGCCTACATCTTAATGACTTTTCTTCTTCTTCCTACGTGGCTAAAAATAGCTTTTCATTAAACATCAAACCTACTGTATCAACATCTATGAAGAGCAGAAACCACAGATTTCCCTCCAGAAAAGTTGCTTCCAGGTCACTTTCCAGTTTGTTTAGATTTTTAGAACAAAGCAAAGCAGAAAATAATTCAACCACCTCTATGGGCAATATATAAGTATATAATAATAGTTACTGAGGAAGTGTTTAATTACCACTTGCCTTTTTCCCCCTCGTTCTACAACTATCAAATTATATGTGTGAAATGAAAAGTTAAATCAGTTGTAAAAAAAAAAAAAAAAAGGGTTTCTACAATGTGATTTGATGAAATAAGAGAGGAACCAGAATTATCTTGGAGAAGAGAATAAGACGTTTTAAACAGATTAGAAATTGTTACTATAGAAAAAGGTTGTCTGAAACAAGAATGATATGTTTGGGGTTGGAATTTGATAATGTTTCAGAATCAAATTTCAAAGTTTTCAAAATTATCCATCTTTGCACTATGAAGACAATGGTGAGCAAAACAAAAAAAATTACATAATTTTATTTTCTTTGTTTCAATAATTTGAGATTAAGAGTAAAACTGCTCTTGTTTCTCAAGCTGTAATGAATTTAATCTCTGCTTTGTGAAATCCAGAATGAAGAACAAGCTGTAGATGATCTTAAGTCTTTTTATAGGTTTAGCTCCACACCTAGCATGCTTGGAATAATTAATGATAGTGCTAGGGTTCTTAATAAATTAGAAATAACTCTGATATTGTTAATAATCTGGGTAAGGGCAGACATTGTTTGCACCCTCTGGAATGTAGCAGTAGGTTCTTTGCAGTCTTCTGCTCTGTGAATTCACAAGATTACAAGTGTGTCACTTTGCTGACCTAAACCCATGCAAAACGTGTAAAATGCCAAAAACTTCTCATCACTCTAAGATTTCTACACAACCCCATTACTGCACTGTCTGACTGTGATATAATCCTACATCTGTTTATTCTCATATTAAAAACCATATTAAAAAGACAGCAGCTGTTCTTCCTGGCACTGAGAAGAAGAAACTGGACAGAGGCCCCAGGAGCTGAAGAGATTTTCCCAGTGACAACTCTGGGATGGGTCCAGAAATTAAACTTTCAGCTGAAGAGCCATCAAACAAAAAAATTCTTGCTTCAATTATTTATGTATATTCATTTGTGAATTTTACACTTGTGCATTTGAAGATGAATGGTGGACTGAATAAGAGAAATAAAGAGCAGGAGAAGAGCATAATCAGAAGAAGAGAGACAGGTTTGAAGTGTCTTTGAAGCAGGAAGCCCTGATGAGGATATCTTTTGAAGATAAGGTAGAAGGTAAAAAGTTACCAGATGAAGGAAAAAAAATAATTAATTCATGGGAATATCAGAAAAGAGAAAGACTGTTAGCTAAAGGGGGAAAAAAGAGACAATGAAAGGAGACAAAGAAAGAGACAATGAAGACTTTGAGAAAATTAAGTCAGGCAAAAAAGAGTAAAGAGGTGGAACAAAAAAAGGTTGTGAACCAAAATCAAATAAATAAGTTGGAAGAACATTTTTGTCCAGTTGGTTCTGTATCAGGAACAAACTAGAAAGTAGGCAGAAGAGAAATTTAGGCTAAAGAAAGAAGAGAAACCATAGAAGTTAATATATTAAATGCTAAAATGTTAACCCTAGAAGCTAAAATGCATTAAATTATCAATAATTTAGGCCTAAATATCAATAAATCTCAAAAAATAGCTATAATGACAAAACTTCTAGATTTTTTGAAAAAAATGTTATGTAATAATGCATTCATTTTCTATTTGCATGTTGAACTGCAAACCAGAAATTATCTAAACTGTGTCTTTACAGCCTGTGTAGGATAGAGGATTATTGTCAAAGGAAATATACTTCTTGTCCATGCAGAAATGTCAGGTCTTAACGCTATCCAGGAGAAAATACAGATACAAAAAAATCTTAGTAAAGCTGAAGGTTGTATGGACCTGCTAATATGCATTTGCTTGGAGAGCATTTAAAAAGGAGTGATTCTAAAATGTCACAAGAAACATTGAGCTCAAGAGCAAAGAAAAAGTTTAGAGACTCTTAATCCACCTACAGTGAACACAAATTTCTTTTTTCAAACAATAGCTCTTTTACTGTCATGTCAGGATGTATTTTATGCTGGGGTTTTTTGTTTGGTTGTTGGGTTTTTTTTGTATGACAAGTATTTCTGTCATCATTTGTTCCTTTTGTTTTGTTTTTAAATTTTGCTCAAGCTTTATTTTTGAGACATAACACATTTCCTTGATGTTTGTGATGATGCAGTGGTGCTGCTACCATGAAATTGTGAGGTGACTGAAGACATCACATGAAGTTGTAAGCCTCATGTAAAAGACAAAGATCATTCTCACTCACAAAAATCTCAGTTACAATACTTTACATGAGGTAAAAGGAAGACAGCATTTCCACAAGTGGAGGAAAAAACAGCCCATCATGGGTAAAAGATCTAAATTGCTTGATTCACAGGAAAACAAATGCTTCTCTGTAAGAAAATATGTGTTAATCTGTGTCCTCTGATCTGAAAAATAGCAGGTATTTTCAGTTTCTATGTATCAGCTACCACTGTAGCTGGAAAAATATCAGAGCTGTTAGCTGTCGAGAGAAAAGAGTGAATAATTAATGGTGTATCTGCAGATTGCTGTTTCTCCTCGCATTCCTGTAGAAATGGTACAAGCCAGGTTAATTTTTTTTTTTTTTTTTTTTTTTGGGCGCTCTGTCACCACACTTCCCCCTTGCTGGTGTTTCAGTGTGAGCCTCTCAGTCCAGCTCCCAAATTTTCAAAAAGCCCAAGTGGCTCTCCCAATAGCAGCAGCATCTCTGCTCTGCCTTCCCTTTGCCTCCTCCATCCTCCCTCTCCCTCCCGGTATGCAGCAGAGGAGCTGGGCAGTGGTTGGCAGCTGCAGCCCAAGGAGGAATGTGTGTGTCAGCAAATCCCCAGGAGCACTGGCTGAAGGAGCAGGAACAAAGACAGGGACAAGCTGGCAGTCTGTTCCAGCCTGCCTCATCTCACCTGTTGCAAAGGTCCCAGCCGTTGTCACCTGGCCACAAGGTTAAAGCTCCTCTGAGCTCTGTGGTACTGGTGATTACAGAGGTGAGCTATGCTGGCAGCATGGGGACCAGTCCTTCTGAGCTGCAGCCCCACCTGTGCAGGTTTCTGCCCTGGGATGGAGCGCTCTGAGCGCTCCCATGCAATGTCAGTCCTACTGCAGCTTAGCACTTTGCTGCACAGAGGTCCCACACAATCCCTCATCTAGGCCACCATGTCATAAATGTTAGAAAAAAAACCTGCCTGTTTTCCTGGGGCCTGGGGGATAAAAAAAAAAAAACAACCCAAGCATTATCCTTACATTTTTTTGATCCTTTTCTCATGAGGGAAGATAAATTAGATGGTTTTAGATGGTTTGTCCTAAATCTTTTTTCGTTTTTATGCCTCAGTGCAATGAAATCTTGTTCATATCTTAAAGCTTTTCCCCCAGCCCAGTTATGTCAATCCTAAACTGTATGTTATTATATTTCGCAACAGGAATTCCCTATTCTGTTTAGGCTGCCACTGACTAACACTGAAGATCCTTTGCCTTCTGTTCTGTTGGAGTATATGACCAAGTACTTCAGAACTACAGAGAATGTCTTTCGGTATAAAGTATTAAGACAAAATACATATACTGATATAATCTCAAGCAACAAGAACTTGCCTTCTTCTTTTTTTTTTTTTTTTTTTTTTTTTTTTTTAATGTCAGGAGACTGCAGGATTTAAACAAGAACAAAAAAAAGTAATGTTTTGAAATTTCAATTTCTTTCAAATAAGCAAATAACTGATTAAGGTAGCCATACTTCACACTTAATACCATCTACGTGAAAATTGATTTTCTGCCGACTTAAGAAATTGCCAGTCATTATTTAACAAGTGGCACATTACACACAACCCATTGAAATCAATGTAAGAATCCTGTTTTCTTCAGCAATAACTTGCAGGAGAGGACAAAGAAATAAAGCTCATTGCTGCAGCAATGACATCTTTTGAAAGGATGTTGGCACCAGGAGCAAGCAGTCAAATACTTGATCATGAAACTGATACTTACTGGTGACAAAGGTCTCGAAAGTTGGGCTTTTTATTATTTGACTGGCTTATCAACTGTTTTGAGATCGCACTCCATGCATATGTGATTTAATTGGTATTTTATTCATGCAGCTATTGGTGTGATGCTATTTTACAATTCAAGTCTGTAAATGTTAGGCCCAGGAGCACTCAAGATTTTTGCTCTGAAAATGCAGTCTCAAAGATTTTGGCCTGACAGTGCATGGAAGAGACTCCAATACAAACCAGCCTCCTGTATTTTAATTTCCATAGACATCTGATCAGACATGCATACATGTAGGATGAGGAAAGGCATAGAATGTAAGTTTGTATGTAGTCCTATGGATTAGCTTGTCACCCATTTGGAATCCTGGCAACATGAGAAATTTTTCAAATCAGTTGCAGTAAGAACCCTACTTAGTCACACAGATTTCCTGTAATCATCTTGAACACTCCCAGGATGAATGACTTCCAGCAGTACCATTGGGTATTTTGCAAAACTAAGAGGTATGGAAGCACCTTGAATTGATATGAGAACAACAAACTTCTTCCTAAGCATTAGTAGATAAATTCTCAAATACTATTTTTACGTTTTCTTTTCATAGTAAATGTTATTTTTTAAAGATAAAAATAATTCAATTTCAACCCCTGAACTGATATGACATCTTTAAATTAATTTTCTTTCTTTTTATTTTTAATAAATGAATATGTCTCTATAAAACTATAAGTCTTTGCTCAAAGGAAATGTAAATGCTGTCATTCACAACTTTGAGATCAGTTGTTGACCCTCTTATAACTGTAGGCTTGACATCAGCTTTGACTTGTTAGAGAAAAAGCCCTTCAAAGTCTGCTGATACATACACCACTTAAAACAATCATCTACCAATTAAAGCAAATATGATGTGAAAAAATTTATAAAATTGTTTGTGCTCTTGAAGTAGTCTGATTTTTTTTATCAGCTCATCTGGATTTTAGTTGTGACAACATGAATAAGGAGAAAAAGGAAACAGCTACGTTGGATAATCTTAAAAATCAAAGTGCTACTTTCCTAAAAATGTTTTGAGGCTATAGATATTAGCAGTGGCCTCAGAGGTCAAATAACAGCTAGGTAATCATAACTAATGGTCCTAAACCCTGGGATCAATGAATAACACTCAAGGTTTTCCTTTCTTTCCCACTAAATATATTGCTCATTTTTCTTTGAGAATATGCAAATCAGATAATGGGTTGGTAATTTTCTTATTGATGATAAAACCTAAGAATACTAAAATTTTAGGTATTATATATATATAATAATATATATATATAATATTACATAACTATATATATAATTAAATTTTCTTCAGTATTAGAGCTGATGGGACAATGAAACCTCTCCACAGTGCTTTAGGAGAGAAGATTTAGAAGTCAGATTTTCACCATCACTTTTACCCTAATTTTAGTAAAATAATGTTTTGAAGATGGCACAGATTAGTTTCTTTTGCCCAAAAATCATAGAATCATGAAGTAGTTGCATTTGGCTGCTTGAATATAAATTTAAATGTATAGAAGTGTGAGATGCATATAAAAAAGCATCCCAGAGGTCTTTTTCTGATGCACTGGCTCTTTCCTATTCAAAAGAAATGTGAAGTTAAAAGTGTACTCTATAACCTGATTTTTTACTGCTTCTCAATTCTCATACAAAGTAAAGATAAAATGCTATCTGGAACACATAGCTTTGTGTTTGTTTTATAAAATTTTATATGTCTGCTCCCTCTTATTTCACTTCACCCTTCTGAAAAGTGTCATACTCTGCTCTACACCTTCCATTATCACCTTGCAGCTGTAGAGCAGTACATCAGAAAGAATGCCCTGGTCTTTCTTTTCTGAAGGCTGAACAAGCCAAGGTCCCCAGTCTTCTCTTCAAAGCCACATTCTCCAGTGTCCTGACCACCCTGGTGATCTCTCTCCAGTGTATAAATGGTGTCAGAGTGCATGCTCTATGTGTGTTTGCATATATCAGAACCCATCAGAACTTTGTTCTCAGCCTCATTTGTCATTTAACCTCGACTACCAGATTCAGTGACCTCTAATAATTTTTGAAACACATCTATTCCATTCACGCATGATCTGTTGCAGATTCAGCCTACCTTCAGAGCCAGCCATAGACACATAGTCTAGCTTCCTTACACCTGCCCCATCAGACATTTGGGAAATGGCACTTGTATTGGCTCAAAGCAGTGAAAAAAGAGAGGTAATGCTGCCTGCATGAAATTGTCTCAGGGGAGGATTATATTGCAAAAAGATTCTCCACACAGTGGGTCACTGGACACTGGAACAGGACAATGGTCACAACACCAAGCCTGACAGAGCTCAAGAAGCATTTGGACAATGGTCTCAGACACAGGTGGGACCCTGGGGCTGCCCTGAGCAGAGACAGAAGTTGGACTTCATGATTCTTGTGAGACCCTTACAAGTCAGGATATTCTATGATTCTGCACTCCATATTTGGGTAAAACATGTAGCTTACTTTTTTGTGGATCCAGCTGTGGATCCACCCACTCCAATGCTTCCTCCTGTAAGGCTCCAATGCAGTATGTGGGTCACCCAATTACATACTAGTTTTGATCATATAATTCAGCCTTTTCACCTACTGATGCTGTTTATTTCATGTTCCTTTTAGGTTGCTGTGGTTACTAATCTACACGTAAACATTTTTCACCAGTGGATCTCCCCTTTCTTACAGCCAAAGTTGTAAGGGTCAGTACATAACCATTTGTCACTGGCAAGGTCATGGCACCGAGGGAGAGCTCTAGGAACTCAATGTTATCTTCTGCTGCAGAGCCCAGATCTGGACCAGATGTGTTCTCAGCAGGGCTCAGTAGAGAGGAATGATCTTTCTGCCTGCTACTCCCCTCAGGGTAAACCATCCTTGTTTCCCACTACACCCATCAGGATCCCCCACCCCTGTGGAAAAAGACTCGGGTCCTTTTCCATAAAGCTGCTTTCCAGACAGGCAGGCTGCATCAGGCACCGGTGCTTGGAGCTATTCCCCCTCAGGGGCACAACTTTGCATTTACTTTTTTTGAACTTGTTGTTGTTACCATCAGCCCATTTGTCCAATGCCACTTGTCACATACCTCTGAATATCAGCCTTGTCAGCATATCACCTTCTGCCCTCAAATCTCTCTGATCCTCTTGTCCAGATTTTAAAAGGTCACAGCTTTGATTTTTGAGAGATATCACCTGTAACCAGCTGCCAACTGGAGTTTCTATGGCTGATATTACCCTTTGATCCAATGGGAAAGGCAATTTTTGACTCCACTCAACTGCCCATTTACTGAGCTCTTATTTGACCAATTTAGCTCTAAGGTTACTCTGGGGGGAATACATCAAAGGCCTTGATGAAGTTACGGTATACAACAACCACTCTTCTCCTTGTTCATAAATCTAAGCATTTCAACAGAGACGGTGACTTATGATTTTTCCCTCAAGGTAGACATTAAGGATAAACCATCTTAATTGTATTCCTGAAGTATTTACATGAATTTTTTGAGAACTGTATAAATTCACAGTGAGCGAACCCTGGAAACTACAGTATCTGAGGCAATGTGTCAGATATGATTGAAAAGACTAGGAGATAAACAAGCAATTCCTCTTTTTTGATAGCTTCTTACACAAATGAAAAACTACCTACCTTTTATAGATAGGTATTGTTATTCACCCTGATCATAAAAATAAAATGGGAAAGAAAAATATGAAATAATTAATGAGCAGATTTTTTTTTTCATGTGGACATACTCCCAGTGGCAGTGGAAACCCATATAGTTTTGACTGAAACCAGTGGTTTCACAGTTTTTGGAATCCATACAGCAGTCAAGATTCAGCTAGTGACAATAAGTTCAAGACTTGCAAAATGATAACACATTCTTATTGATAGAAACTCAGATTTTCTTTGTTTTCAAATCATTAACCAAAGATACAGAAAAGGTGACTGATTTGCCTATAAGGCAGTATCTTTTAGATAAAGTTGTATAATATTCACTAATAAGTTGTTTCCATAACTCCTCTAATTACTTATAACAGTCCTCTTTAGAAATGGCATTTCCTCAATATTGTTCTGGAATTTCAAGTGCTATTCAAAGCCTACCAAATTAAATGATAATGAGCTTTATATCAGACTTATATAAAGTGACATTTTTGGAAAATGCTGTAGGTAGGACTGTAAGTCATGTACTACAGAAAGATTTGATCTTTCTCGAAAAGTAGGGAGATACATTTAATCTTGCAACACTAAAATCTGAAGAGGCACTATTTATGAACATAGAAAATAAAGACAATCCAAATTATGCCTCCAAGTCACTCTAGGAGCCTTTTTCCTTTTCCTAGAAAGAGGACATTAATTAAATCTGATTTTTCCTGGTAATGGTGGATTAGCCCTGGCTAAGAGCCAAATGTCTACCCAGCTGCTCACTCAGTCCCCTCCACAGTGGGACATGGGGACAAAACCAGGGAGATGCCTAGCAGTTATGTAAGCCAAACAGTTAACAGTTGTAGGCCAAATTAGTTTATTGACAATTAAAACAGATTTGAGTAGTAAGGAATGAAGACAAACATTAGAAAAATATCTTAAAACTCAGTATCAGTCCTTCACTCCAGACTCCTCTACCCCACCTCTAACCAGCACAGGGAGGAACGTGTGTGGAAGTGAGTTAGAACATAATATTTTTTCACTACCACTCCTTCCTTTTCACACTTTCTTCTTTTCCAGAGTGGTCTCCCCCACCAGCTGAAATCCTTCAGGTAAAAATTTTATTCCAGTGTGGGCTCTGCAGAGGTTGCAGGTCCTTCAGGAAGTATCCATCTGCTCCAGAATGGAGTCCCCTCATGTGCTGCAGACAAATACCTGCTTCACCATGGTCTTCTTCACAGGCTGCAGGGAATGCCAGCTCCAGTACCTCAGGCACCTCCTCCTCTCCCTCCTTCTCTGACTTCAGTATTCACACTGTAGTTTCCCACTCTTTTCTCCCCCTCCACCTGTCCAGCAATTTTTTTCTTCTTCTTAAACATGTTTTCCCAAAGAAACAGGAAAACTGTCCTGTGATTGGCCCAATACAGCCAATGGGAACTTGCACTCACTTCCCCATTCCCACCGTCCCTCTGCTGCAAAAACCTTTGCCACCTATCGTAGCCGTGAGCCCCTGAACAGGGAATAATTAGCATTGACTTTATGATTCCAGAAGGCTGATTAATTGCTTTATTATATTATACTGTACTATACTGTACTTCTAAGAAACTTATTGCTCTTGCCGACAGTCCGATACAGTTTGACCAGACTGGTCCTTGATTTCAAAACACCATCACCAGTGGCCAATTAAGAAATCACCCTTTGGTAAACAGATCTCCATAACACATTCCACGTGTGCACAACAGGTGCAGCAAGTGAAGATAAGAATTGTTTCTCATTCTTTTCTCTGAGCTTTCTCACAGCTTCCCAGGGAAATCCTGGGAGAGCTATTTCTCTCTCTGTTTAGAGGATATGTGATTACCACAGCCACCTACCCCCAGTACAGTGATAATTTTGTTTGACCAAGCCCTGGAGCAGAAGCAGGGCATGATGCTGGTCTGCTGCCTGTAGGATTGTCACGGGACTGATATTCAGACTCAGTAGCTGTAGGAATCCCACCTGTCCACCTGGTCTGACAACTCTGTCACTTATCACACTGCTTAGAGTGGAAATTACTGGAAGGATCTGGAACAGCTAGATTTTTTGCTCAGTATTTTATGCTAAGGGATTCAGATAGACAGTGGAATTTCAGGAAGTATCAGCCAGATAGGTGCACGTGGATCTACATGTCCCTTCATAACCTTGCAATTCAGGCACTAAGTTCTTCCATAACCTTGTAATTCAGGCATTAAGTTCTTTAGGACATGGATGAATAATACAATACAAAGCACTGCATTGTCTAAATATTCATTCTGGAGGGATCTCCACAAGCCAGGCATTTATAGACAGTTATTTCTACTCCTTAATCATTTCGGGAAACAAATACATAGCCATTTCAAAAATCCTTTTTAAATAAAACTCTATTTTTCTGTGCCTATTGCTGTTGTGGGACAGTTGTTTGGCTTAAATAAATAAGCTTTAAACAGAATGAGTCACTTATTGTTATAATATTGTGTGGTTTAGTATGCTGGTTGCCTAGCTCTGTTTGCTTTATCTGAGAAGCTGCATTTGTTGAAGCCTTAGGCCATAAGCTAGAGACCTTTACCTAGATATGCTTTCTGCTGTAATAGAGTAAATTTTCTTAACAATTTTCCAAGTAACTGGTATGATGCTGTGTTTTGGCTTTTGTATGAGAAGAATGTTGATAACACACTGGTGTTTTAGTTGTTGCTAAGTTATGATTATTCCAAATGTAGTACTTTAGTTTCCCAGGCTCTGCCATGGAGCAGGTACATGAGAAGCACACACCAGAGCTAAGGAGGGAGGCTAAAAATGTCAGCAGAAGCTGCAGCTCATCAAGATGATAGCAGTTAATGCCCCAACAGAATGGAAAGAAGAGAAAGAATCTGATAAGGTGTCAGAGGACCCCAGACCAAAAATCACCACTGAACTTAAAAGGTGTGTGGAGAGCATGTGAAGGATGGGTACATAAATGGCAAGGGTCTATTTGCCCAGGGATTTCTTTGTTCTGGGTTCCTTTCTGGAGACACCCAGCTTGAGCTGACCTACTGCTGTACCACACTTAAATGATTTCTTTTTTTTTTTTTTTTTTTTTTTTTACAAAAGTGAATACCTAAAAATCTTCTGCAGGAAATACAGGGTTGAGCCTGAAGAAAGAGGAATCCCATCTGAGCATGAGTTAGTCAGAAGGGGCTGCAGCCTATTGGCACATTGGAACAACCTGCTGTGAAGGGTCTCAGGCCCCAGCAGCTGCAGTCTTGAGTGATGCTGCAGCTCCCTGAATTGTGTAATGTTGGAGCTGTGTCTTCTCCCTTAATGTTGCCCTCCTGCATTATTTCATTATAAATTCTGGTATGAATAATGTTATGTAGCCAGAAAAATGTAGCACATTTAAACTGAGTCCTACATATAAGTGAATGTAAAGTTTGTATATGTAGAGCCGCCACATTTTTTCTTCTGCAAGTTAGATGGCAGATTTAAGAGAGAGCAGGCTAAAGATCTGAAGCAGGAAAATGAACCATGATCTGAAAAAAGAAGAGGGTTAGAAGGAGGCAGAGGAAATGAAGGGAATCCTGCTGCATCTGTGTAATAAAGTGTTTACAGCCTTTTTTTTTTGTGAAACAAATTTCACTGCAAATCAAAATCCCTGTTATTCATGCTGAAGGCAAAGGAAATTTCATTTCAACTTTGGTTCAATGAAACACCCACTTTCAAGCATACTAGTTCTGGTTCAGTAAAACACATGGAGGTAAAGATAACTCAATGTAAACATCCATTTGAACCCTGCTGACTTTAGTGATAAGTTAGTTTGCTTTGGAATTGTTAAATTCGATGACTCACATAATACTGCTAGAAATCTCTTCATCTCTTCAGTGTATAGTATTTGGAAACATAGCCCATATTTTTAATTATTTAGAATATTATATTTAGAATAACTGAAGTATTTAGAAGTCAACAGAATGCCCTGTGCACACATCATCTTCAGTGACATAATATTGTGAATAAAAGTGAATACTCTTCTAGAGAGACACTAGTTCATTATTAGAAAGATATACTACAGATCAGAGTTGCCTTCAAAGATGCAGTAATATTTTTTTTTTATAGATTTTAATACTCAGTTTTACAGTCCATATTCTGAAAAGTACACCATTATGTAACGTTATTTTGTGGATGGAAAATATGGGATGTACATGACTATTGCACTTTGCATTTTCAGCTGCAGAGATAATATATTCATTACTATAGGATTTACCAACTCCACGTTCTATTTCAGTTTTCTATATCCTTTCTCTTCCTATTTGCCTTTGATGTTTAATACATAACTGATATAGACAATAAAAGGATGCAAACAAATCACCCCATTATGGGATTCATATGTGACTCCACAAATACCAGTTTCGCTCTATCCAGGTGTGATGATTGTGAGTGCATTAACTTCCTTTGTCTGCCATTTCCAGCCTTACCTGGAAGGACTGTCCATGTATTCTCTGTCAGATTTTTCTGGGAGCTCTGAGTAAGCCCTAGAGCAGACAACCAGTTCTGGCTTGAGCTGCACTGTGGAAGTGCCTCTGCTCAGCCCTGTGCCCTGTTGCCCTGATCTTTCTGGAAGGGCCCCCAGATCAGCCTCCTGTATGATGGCTCTGGCTTTGCCTGGGCTCCTGGCTGAACAATTTCTAAAACAATTTCCCACCTGAGGATTCTGGTTCCACAAAAATGCTGTTTTCCTTGGAAACAAGCTGGTTTTTCTGCATCTTTTATGGAAAACCAGGCAGATAGGGAGGCTTCCCTTCCACCTCTTGCAAGCCAGCTGGCACAGTGCTGGGTGAGGGGCTGCCTGCCCGTCTCACTGGACTTCATGGTTTTCATGGCTGTCCAGCTGCCCTGCTTCCCACCTGGCAGCCTGCTCCAATTGCCTGGCTTCCTGGCTAGCTTTCCACCTGGGTAGCCAAATCCCTGTACAAAAGTTCTTGAAACGTGCCCTATGCAGTTTCAAAACAATCAAGTTTTCTGAAATTAAGTTAGGCAATAAAGCAAAGTTTTCTTTGTTTCCAGTGAGAAAAACAGAAATAAAAAGTAGAAAATTGCCAACAAAACAAAAATTGCACTTTGATTACCTCTTTAGTTTTCACAGCCGTCCCTGTGCAAAAAAAGAAGAAAAAAAATAGAGACTATCATGGCAACATTACTTGTATTAGCAAATAGAAAGGACTTTAAAAGCCACTTTTCCTTTGCTCAGTCTTTTAGTCTATTTAGCATTTTCTTTTTTATTTCCTCAAAAGGAAAAAAGAAAAAAAGTCACTGAAATGTTGCAAGGGCTCTGAGATTTAGCATTGTTATTAAGTGAAATTAGGAACAAATTTAGCATATCTTTATGTAGCTTTCTGTCTTGTAGCATCAAGAAATTAGGATATTTGTTTTATTTTTTTCCGTGTTCGCTTACATATAACTAAAAATAAATGCATGCACACACAATGTACAAACACAGAATTCAACTTAGGTAAGGGGCAAGCCCCAGCTCTGAACTTTAATGTAACTCCCAGGCCACTGGGTAAAGGCTGCTGGGGTGGAGGATCCAGATGAAGTTTTTCAGAACAATTAAGGCCTGTTAGTGCACTCAGGGCACTGAAAATGAGTCTCAATCCAGGGAGGTTTCCAAGGGGTTGTTATGTGAACTCTCCTACGAACCATCTTCCCACCTTGGTCTTGAGCATTTCTCATGACAGAAGTCTCAGGGCCCTGGGCCAGGGTCAAAACACACAGAAATCTGAGATTCCACAGAAGAATGAGGCCAAACAGAGCTTTTCACAGTAGAGAGCTATGATAGGAACACTCTCCAAAGGAACCTTTGCACACTGACCTCCTTTGTCTGTGGTACATGATAAGAGCTCTGTGGGTTGATAAGAGCTTTAAGACTGACTTGTCCACATATTTTGTTGAAGTACATATGTAAAAATCAAGAAACAGATTTTCTGTCTCTAAAGTATGTGTTATTAGAGCAGAACTTAAAACAGTAGTTTATTAAGAGACAAATCCTTGATCTCATGAGTGAGGAAATAAAAATAAAAATTAATTTACAAATATGCCCTCTACCTATTATTGCTCATGCCTATGGATCTGATGCAAAAGTTTTCAAATTAAATATAATGACTTTTCAATTATGAGGAAATCCACAATATTTCCTGTGAATTCAATTATTATTAGTGTTTGTGTCAGCATCAACATTGGTATTATCATTAGTATTATATTTTTCTTGGTTTCAATTTTTAAACTTTTCTTATCTCAACCTATGAGGGTTTTTCCTTTTTTTCCTTTGATTATTATCCCCATCTCACTGGAGAGAGATGGAGGAAATAGTGAGACACTGTGTGGTACTTAGTGTCTGGGGTTAAACCAGTCAACTATAGTAAAATAATATCTTAAACCAGAAGACAGCAGCCAGGACTGGGACAGGCAAAATCTCTGCTGTTTAATTACATCCTTTCCACAGCATTCACTGCATATACAGAATCTCTAAACAAACCAATTACTTATAACATTCATCACGATTTTAATTTCAACTCATCTTCCTTGGAAGTTCCCCAGGAGTGTTCTCTCCTGAGCAAAGAAGGAAGATATCAGGTGGCTGATTCTGGATGTTTTGAGTAGCAGCAGTCTCAGGCAATTATTTGAGATCATGTCATTGCCATCACAAGTTAACTTCTAGGCCAAGATATCTGACAACTTAGGAATGTCTCTAAAACTCCCAATCAAAGGTCGATTGAGTCCAGTGGTGAATTCAGTGGCCCTCAATGACTGCTTGGGAAGAACATTAGACAGAAATTGTGACATTTCCCTAGGACACACTCCTATTCCAGGTAATTTAGTTCAGAGCTACAAAGCTGTCTCAGGCAATAGTGTTTACAGTCAGTGTAGGAGCCATGGTATTGGGGCAAAAGGTGAATTCTGGGGTTTTTCTTTGCTTTTGCCACTGCGCCCTTTTCCATGAAGGAAGTGCTGATAGGTGACACTTGGTATCATCTTCTAATCTCAGCATGGGCTGATAGGTCAGGGAGCTGAGCTCTGAGCTCCTAGTCATCCTACAGGGACATGGATGAGGTTGCTACCTCAGAATTTTGTTTGGTAATAAATACATGCCTGCCCCCTAACATCCTTCTGGGAACTGCCTCTCTCCTTTGACTGGCTGCTGAGAACCAGTCTGTCCTATACCTTTCACACCCTGTAAGAATTCTTTTTTCTTTTGATTCTCCTTCCACTCTTCTAAGTACTTCTCTCTTCTCATACGAAGGGTGGATTACTCTGATCCTTTCTGCTTGAGTATTTACTTTTGATTTTCTCAATCCAATGAAAATTAATAAGATCAAGTGAGTCAAGGGATATAAAAGGAAAGTAAACAGTTCATTTTATGAAAGAGGAAGAGTATAATATCTGACATACTCTGTTGAAATCATTTCACCTGATCAGTCCAAATTCTAACAGATTAGCAGATGGCAAAAGCATTCTAAATTAGTGCAAATCTGTCCTTTGTGCTTTTAGGATCCCAGGAACATAAGATTTATTCTAATGGTAAATATCTAAAAAAATTGCTGGGAAAAGAGGTAATATATTATAACTATGGTACAGCACAAAACTGAAACCACAGAAGGCTATGAATTTTAGAATCCCTGGCTCCGATGAAACTTTAAAATTGAATCTGACATGACATTGAGCCCTGCAGTCCTTGTCCAGACTTTTTTCCCCAAAACTTATACAGTAAAAAATCCTGAATTATTTTAAATTGCATTAATTTTGCAGGTTTTTAAATTGGATTTTCTCTCATTTAACTTGTTCTTCTGTCTTAAACTCCCACATATTCAAATTCTGTAGAATATGACACTCATACCTGATGGAAAACACTGACACAGAGCTTCTCCTGTTTCTGTCTTTCCTTCAAATACAGATAGTTGGATGACTTTGATTCTTATATAAATCCATACCTCATAAGTCTTACCAATTTTTTAAAATCTGGAATTAAAAAATGAATGCATTTTATAGGATTCATTGTTTCAATATCATTTTCTCTGTTATTTCCTCCTTCATCTACAGTGTCAGTATAAGCTGAGGTAACCCAATGGAAATCACTACAGTTACATGAACATTATCCTTGTACTGGCCAAGAGAAAGTAGACAGTCTTCCTATATGAAGGAAAGTAGATTAAATTGAAGTGGAGAATCTGAATATATACCAAAGACTAACTGGAAAAAGAACTTAATGATGTAAATCTCTACAAATGAGAAACTAGGATGTGCAGGAATTCAAAAGTAAAGTGATACTTAAGAGGCAGATAAACATTTTAGAGAGGTGAAGAGCATAGCTTTTACTGCTAAATGCATTAATTCATTCAAATAATTGAGTAAAGCCTTTCTCAATAAAACTGATTATTATGCACTCGCTAAATTCTGGGTTTGTTTGGCAGTGGATTTGATTTGGTGTTGTGTAGTTTTGTTTTGGTTTTTTTGGCAATGTTTGGCATTTAGTTTGAAACACCTGATTGCATCTGAAACCTGAAACATCTCATTGCAATGAGATGACTGCTATTAGCTAGATCTGGTGCTGCATAAAAATTCTAGTGGAAAGATCCAGCTCCCTGCTACTGCTAGATTAGACAGTTGGAACACAATTGAAAGTTGCTTTTTCCCGAGTTCACCAGCAGCAGATTTTCATGGATTTCATCACTAAAATGCACAATAATGTACAGTGAAAACACAGGAGAGATTTAACATCTTTAAGCTGTTAGTATATGCACAGGAATTAGGAGAAAATTCTTGTATACACAGAAGTTGACCTACTTACATTTAGCAGTCTATGTTAAATATCAAAAAACACATTCTGCTGAAGGCATTATATTCCTTGGAAAATAATGGCACCTCTTCTAAACTGTTTTTCATTTATTCGTTCTGAGACAGCTCTTTTCCACTGAGTTTGTGCATGATACAGCAGTTCTTGTAACAGAGATGGCTCTGAACTATTGCAGTAAGTTATACAGAAAACAGAGAGATACTGAGGACAAAAAACAACAGAACATAGTTTTTAAGACATAGTCAAATCTTTAAAATGGGCTCAAAAAATGGAAATACCCATTTATGGATACTGTTTGGGAATTAAACTTCAGGAGGAAAGTTTTTTGTTGCAGAGTTGTCATGACAGGTTGCCATGATGATCACAGATAAACTGCTGGGCCATAAAACTGGAGGAGATATCAATGATGTCACTACTGCTGGAGACTGCCATGATTACATATGTCTATAATTCTACATTGGTAAATCTGGCAAATTCTAGCAGCACATCAAAGGAAAAAAAAGGTATGAACAAGGACAATGAATAATGAATGAAGAAAGTACAAATATAAGGGTCAAAGTGTTAAGAAAATATGGCAGTTTATAACTGAATCCTAAACAATGTGCCAAACACTGTGATTTGACTGTCAGATGTAAATAGTAAGATTGGGATTGTTTTGAATGTCCAAAAAATTTTAAAAACCCATTAAAAATAAAAGAACTATGTAAAATTATTTTACTAATTTAATTTTGGTTTTGTTTAAGGATACAATTTCATATATTTATGAGTCTTCCAAAGTTTGCATTTTCCTCTTTTTGCTACTCCATGTAAAAGAAGAGCTAATGCAATTGGACTTCAACATGCCCAGTGTGCTCAGAGCTGACTCCAGCATGCTCGACATTCCTGGTTCCTGCTGCCTTGGTCAGATGGATGCAGCTCTGCAGTTCATTTCTGTGGGTCCAGTCAGCAGCAGTTCTTACAGACCTACCTCTTGCAGAGAAACCCAGCTGGATCTCTCACCCCTGGCTGATCAGCAGGAGGTTACTGGTGAGCAATGCCTGCACCTGCACTCTGCAGAGTGCATCCCCACGCTTTGTATCAGATGGATAATCCACTCATTTGATCCCGTGGAACACCAAGGCACTTATCCAGCCATCGTGCCAGACTGTGGACATATGTAGGTGCTGGTGTCCTTCTGCTCATCAGCCAGTCCACGCCTGAACTTTGCTAACAACTAAGAAAAACACACAGCTGGACTCACTTCCTGAGTCAGACACAGAAAGCTGCTTGAACAAACATTTCTAGTGCTATTATTGCGTGTTATGCTGTGACTGACACACATAACACACAGATTTATCCATGGGAGCAGGATAACACTGCAGTGGTACCAGGAACCTGTGTTTGGGCAGAGTCATCCTGCTGTATTTGGGTGTCTACAACATAAATGATTACGCATGCCCAGGTATCTAAGCTCTTGTTAGAGCCAGTGGCCATCTAGTCAATACAGTCAATAGAGAAAGAAAACTATTCAGCTCTCCCAAAGCAGATACCTACTTCAGAAGGAGATAGATAGATCCCTAGACTCCACTGACTGTGATGGCTACACTGGATAAAACAATAACTCAATTCTCATGTTTCATCCAGAAATTTGTCATGAAAAATAGGCTGAACTTGTCCTGACTGGTTTTTCTTGGTTTTTTAAAATTTGTTTTGTTTAGGTTATTTTTTTTTGTTGGTTTTGGTTTTTCCTAAAAGAGAAAAGAAATACCTTTAATATAAGAACTGGTATGAGTTGAAAAAAAAAGTCTATGCTTTCAAGTCTTTCTTCATACTATAAACTACATCAGGCTGTGCTCCAGGGCTTTGATTTTCTAGTCTTCTAGAATGGATGTCTGAAGAAGGATACATCTTTAACATGGCCATGTATGAGAAAATAATTGTTCATCTATATGGAATCAAGAATTTCAAAGTATGTAGGTCTCATTCTTTGGAAATCAAGATGTGTCAAAGTGCACATTTTATAATTCACTATTTTTCTCATCTTCTCTAGACAAAACCTAGCCTTAGTTGGTCTAATAAATGGTATTTCTTTTCCCTCATCTAACTGTAACCCACCAAAGTTATTACAATACTGTCATGGCTCATATTGGATCTAGTAGATGTAACAGGCAAGGGCAGCTGACTGAAATTCAAAATGAAACTTCAGGGGTTTGAAATCAACAGATGACTGAAACAGGAATGAGTCAGGACTTCAGAATTTTTGGATTCAGTTCCACTATGAGAAGCTCAGTCGTTATTAGACCACTATTAGATTTAATTAATAATCCATAACTTAAGTCCATTTTCATCCTTATTTTGTTATTATAAATCCTAGTATTGCTTAGCATGTAGTTGCGTCCACAGCATATGGGAGACATTTTTAAATTTTAAAAAAGGAGAGGAGTTTTTTTATGAAGAAGGAAGTGGCCTCTTTTTCTTAGCAGCCACAATAGGATTTTGCATTTATACAGGAAATGGCCTATTTTCTATCAGATTTTAAAAAATGTTGTGAAAAACATATTTCTAGGGAGTTAATGAAATATTATACAAGTATTAGTTTACAAGAAATAGCTCTTTTGTGCCAAAAAATATCTCTCTGTTTGGTCATTTTTATGAAAAGTCACTTAGCACAAGTGGACTACCAGAAAAAGAAAAGGGAAGAAAAGGATGCTAAAGTAGTCTGAAAATACAAGATATACACAAATAGGAACTGGGAAATAAAGTTTTGGAAAACTTGTTTTACTCATCTTCTGATAAATATGAAACTATTTTGTGGAGTTGAAAAATTCAATTAATCTTTCCACTGACATTAAAACCTGCAGCTGATCTTCCATGTGATGTGCACACCAGAGATGTGAAGCTGTATAATTATGAGCAGTCATTGAACAGAAGTTTAGTGAGTTCAGGCAGAATGACTGAGCACCAAATGGAGTGGAAAATTCTATTATTGTGTATTTGGTTTTGGGTAAAGAGCTTTTACCTACAGTCAGGTGTAGAGGTTAGGTGTCATCTTTATACCACTCATCAAATGAATTCATTTTTCAGAAAGATCCTTTCTTTTCTGTTACTTCACTCCCTGGGTGCAGCCACACTGCAGGAGGTTGCTGCTAGTGATGTAGCTTTGTTAGAAAAATTCTTTTAAAAATTTTGATATAGCAGGAACAGAGAGAAAAGCTTTATGTGTTCCAAGAAGAAGCTTCAGATTTTACGCTGAAACAGGCCTCCATTTGCATTTAAAAATCTCATTCACATTCAAAGACTTGATCAGAATAAGTCGGACAAAAGAATGGCTAAAGGTTATAAAAGCACAATTTTTTAGTGCAGTTTCTAATTTAATTACTAGGGAAAAAAACAAAAAAAAAAGGAATGTCTCCTCTAAACCCAGGCATATTGCTGGTGAGATATGAGGAAAAAGCAGAGGCAGTGCAAAGGCAAGGATTATCTCCGCTTTCTGTTTCCTTGTGCAAAAGTATGTGTCTCATTTGAAATCTTGTTGATTTCAGAGCAAATATGTTAAAATGGAAAGAGAGTTTGAAACAATACTTCTTAGTTATGAGCTACTCTATTTGAGAATTGCAAGTATTCACACCTGCCAACTTTCTACAACAACTCTTTTGGAGGCTGTTTCCCTTGTCTTGAAGGAGGTTTTCATTTACATTTTACTGTTTTCTCACATTCTAATCCTCTGCAATTTTAAATGCATCTTTTAATTTTAGAGTTATCACATTCTTTAAGGCTGCATGTTTAATTTCACGGGGGGTGCTTACAGAGTGCAACACATTTGAACATTGTCTCTGTTTTCAATCAGTTTAAAATACTAATATTAAGGCTGTATGGAGTGATTTTTGCCAGGTGAGTAGTTTTTTTTTTATTGTTATTGTGTGAATCCTTCAAATCCATCCAAACCCAAAACCTAACAATTTACATAACACCATGCACAAAAAATTATATTTTGCTTTGATAAAAGAACATCTGTAAATTTGTTTTGTGAGGGTTTTTTCTCCCCCCCCCCCTTTTTTTTTTAACTATAGCATAGATTTGAATTTGTAAATTTAAATTCAAATGCATGTTGACAGAGAAGCAAAAGTTTCATCAAGGCTTTTTTTTTTTTTTTTTTTTTTTTGGATGATGACTAGGATGATGACTAAGAGCGAGGTAGGTAGATTGCTAAGACAGCTGTTCCCCAACTCATGGCAGTCTCAGCAACGTCTGCAATTGGTTCTGTCTGGAGAATGTCAGCATTATTTTCTGGCTTTCCAGTGATGAGGATAATTCCTGTAGTAGTAACACAAGAATGTCTTCCATTTCTCACTATGGGCAATATTAAGTGACCATAAAACCAAGAGATATAAAAGTCATCTGACTCCCACTAAGTAGAGGTAAGGAGCCTCTGGATTGTTGCGTTATATGTTTCTTAAATTCATGAACTTCCAGTGCACGAGATTCAGAATTAAAAAGGCAGTCAGCAGCTCTAGTTTGTACAGTCTGTTTTTGTGTTGAAGACAATGAGAATTTGCCTGTAAGTATTTTAACAAGAATTATTTAAGCATGAAAGAATTAAGTATAAAGATAGAATTCAGTTTCCTCAGAAGATCAAAAGAAAGCTTCAGTAAAAGAAGATGTAGCTATGCAAGAATTACAGAAACACAGTTTTCCTGTTTTGAAAAGGGAATAAATTTATTAAAATTAAAAAACCATATGTGGGATCTTCACAACTTAAACAATTCAGTTCCAGTGTTTGAAACAAATAAACAAAACCAAACCAAACTAAAACAACCCTTCCCAAACAAACAAAAACAAAGATACAAACAGAAACCAAATCAACCAACCAAAAAAACCCCAAAATAATCCCAACCCATTTAGGAGGCAAACATTCTGTTTTTTGCAGGTTCACTGTATGTTATTTTCTGTGTGCAACACATTCAGATATCCAATACTAAATTGAGCAATACCAAAATAAAAGAAGAATTTACTTCTTCTGTTGTCCACCTCCAGACCTTTAAACACATCATCTTTCGACATAAAAGGTTAGGTTTCAAGCTAGACATGAGTTGAAAAGGCTGCATTCCAATTTCAAAACCCAAGAGAACAATGAAAGAAATGCTGGCTAGCTAGTTCTTTAGAGTTGGCTTTGGAGACATGAGGGCCAACTTTGGAAACCATTTCTCTTCTAAGAGATCAAAATGATTGGCGTCCAAGCCTTTACTTATTGGTGACCAACCCTCTACAAGCTCATTAGCCATTTTAATTTGTCAGGTTAGCAGGAATTTTCAGCCTGGGTCATGATTAGAATTAGAATGCTGCTATAACATCTCTAAAAATGGGCCAGGATCATCAAACATGAATAGCTAAATTTTGGCATGTTAAACTACATATAAAAACTGACCTACAAAGATGCAGTCCTCAGAAGTGCTGAATATCCAAACCTTACTGGTTTAATGGAAGCACTTGTGTAAGAAGGAAGTGCTCTATGAAGCTAAAATGTAATTTATTTTTACAGCACTCTTCATGCACTGTGGCACAAAATGCTTTCCAAGAAAGGCAAACTTCTTTTCTCAGTCATAACACTATAAATTCAGCATGACTTTGGATTTAAAGATATCAAAGAGTGAGTAAATTTCATCCAAAATGCTTAAAAACTCTTGTAATTCTTCTTACAAATGTAAGGACTCAGATTTATGACAGAAGAATGAGGAGAATGAGGAAATTGTCTTGAGTTGTTTGATTTTTTGGATTTTTTTTTCTGCTTTATCATTTGGTGCCTGGGATAATCTGCCATTCCCTGGTGATGTCTGACACAGTTGGATGTCGTGTTGGTATGTTTTTATATGCTGGCATGGCTTTTCTTGGGACTCTCAGGGCATCCCCAGCAGCTGTCCTTGCCTGCCCAGGGCCAGGAGCCCCCAGGGCCATCAGCCCTTGTCCCAGCAGTGCTGCTGCAGGGGGGTCTCCAGCTGCCCACAGCCACATCCTGCCCCGCGGGGAACTCCCAGGGCATCCCCTGTGGTCTCACCTCCCAGGACATGCCCTGACAATTTGCTGCTCTGTTTTAGTGACAAATGTCAGTACAGGAGCATGTAAAGAATAATTATGACAGCTGGTATGCACTAAATAAAGTTCATGAGGTAGCTGTTTTATACTTTAGTCTTATATGCAAATATAAGTATATAAGTATATATAATATAAATGAAAATAAAATAGAAAAAAATAGTTGTAAGTTTTTATTCAATATATCTTTGAAACAGACATAAGGGGCTTGTATTTCATCAAAATGTGCTTTGTTGAATCCCACCCAGGTATGTTTTAAATAGCAAAACATCATTTCCTTTTACTGCATTCCAATGTAAATTGTGGCATTGATAAATTTTTGCTGCTTTAAGGAAATTACTTATTTTAAAAGAGCTGACTGATTTTCACAGACTAGCACATGTGTGGCTGTGCACAATATTTACTTCCAAATGCTCACTGTCAGATAAAAAAAAGGAAGATATAAAAGTCATGGGGGGAGAGAATATTTCTTTCCTATTTTAGCCAGAGGGTGGAATCCTTGGGTTTTTTATGACCTGTTTTATTTATAATTTTATTAACAAGTGAATGCATTTTTAAACTTTAATTCTGGCTTTCATTTTTATAGGAATTAGAAATAGGGACCAAGGTCTAGGAAGTAAATTAGAAGGCTCCAGTTCTGTATATCTTGGTGAGAGTAATACGTCTTTATGACATGGTTTAACCACAGCCAGCCTCTTGCTCACTCTCCAGACTCCCTATTCCATGTCCCAGTGGGGAGGAGAATTTAAAAGAAAAGGTACACTTTGTGGTTTTAGATAAGAACAATTTACTGATTCAAATAAAATATAATCATAATAATAAATAAATGAATAAATAAATAAATGTAGTATCAACAACAACAACAATAATAACAAAAATAATAGAAAAATATTTTGAATAGGGAGAGAGTAGCAAAACCATAAAAACAAATAATTTACAATACAATTTCACAACACCTGCTGACTGATGCCCATCCCTGAGCCATGAAAAGTCCCCTTCCAGCTAACTCTCCTCAGTTCAAATATTGGGCATGACATTCTATGGTATGGGATATTCTTTTGGGGAGTTTGGGTCAGTTCTCCTGACTGTGCTGCCTCCCAGCTTTTTGTGCATCTCCTCCCTGCAGAGCATCAGGCACTGAAAAGGCCTTGATTTAGGGTAAGCACTGCTCAGCAACAGCCAAAACATCAGTGTGTTATCAACATTATTCTCATCATGAATCAAACCCACGGTGTTGTACCAGCTACCAGGGTGAAAATTGAAGTCTGTTCCCAACAAAATCAGGACACTGTGTAATAGCCTTTGAGTCTGGATAAAAATTCTGTTCCTTCAAAACTTCTTCTGCAAAAAATGCAAAGAAAGGGTAGAAATTGTGTTCAGCTGTAGTGATTCTAATTCTGTGAACTGGTTCACAACACTTTGTCTTTGGCCATGACACATATTTCTGCAGCCAAGAACATGATCAAGCATCTTCAAGTGGTATTTTTGCCACTGACACGATGGTCTGAGTACAATGTTCCCACAGAATGGTAGAGTAATAAGGAAACTGTAAACATTTCAAAACATAGAAATGTTCTGGCTTGAAATAAACTCAACATGGTGAAATTCCAGTAGGTCAGCCACAATGAATATGTAGTCACACATGACAATTACAATAATACGCATTTTTGTAGTTGTCTAGAATCCCACAGGGATTTACTTCCACTCAGTTTGTTCCAGAATAAATTAATGATAGGTTTGAAACTGTTGCAATCCAGGGCTAAAGGCAAATGACAGAAGGCCTTTGAAATCTACCATTAGCATAGCTTCTCTACCTAAAATTCTGATCAGAAGCTGTTCTCTTTTCTTTCTAACTTTCCTGCTATTTCCTCTGGGAAATGAGGGGACCTAAGAATCAAAGGCAGGGGAACAAAAGATATTTCCCACATGCAGCATTTTCAGTTTTCCAGTTTCTTTTGTTGTAATCAGTTCTTGAATGAGACAGACAAAATGTCCAAAATGTTGAGTATTTCCTGACCTGCTCTTTTCTGTGACAGATTTTTGAGTAAATCTAATTTTCTACTGGCATCCCTGAGGAGTCATAGGATAATAATGCTATGTACAGCCATTCCTGTCTCATTTGAAACAGCCCTTGGCTGCCCTTCCCAGCATGGCTGGAGAGCTGACTTAAGCTCTTT
The DNA here is from genome assembly GCF_017590135.1 of Pyrgilauda ruficollis. Classification (NCBI taxonomy): domain Eukaryota; kingdom Metazoa; phylum Chordata; class Aves; order Passeriformes; family Passeridae; genus Pyrgilauda; species Pyrgilauda ruficollis. The sequence goes on from NW_024524266.1 coordinate 13,340,198, forward strand.
CAGAGCATGCTGCTTCTGAAATGGAATATGGGAGAGGCAGTAGCCAGCCTACTGGAATAATCCACCCATAAGGAATGACACACTTACAGTAGGATTGGCCAAGTTACTTTAAAGGCATTATCAAACATGAGAGAACAGAAAAATTAGGGAAGTAACTACACTGCACCCCAAATAATTTCACACATATGCACCTGCAGTAAGACCAAACCGGGTTTAAGGAATATGGTGAAATATGCCTACCATTCACATGCATACTTCTACCACTTCTCAGGGACTAACACAAAAGGCAGAAAAGAAAGGAAATGATTTGATTTTGGGGCAACAGCTTTGCTTTGGCCAGTGATACCCAAGAGCTGTTGACTAGAAAGGTAGAGGCACAGCAAGAGAATGCGGCCAGGTAAAGGACACATTTCCTTCAGGCCCTTCTGCTCTGAAGTAGGAAAACAGTTTACTTGCTGTGACAGCTGAAAAAGAGGAAAATCATTTGTCTCCTGGGTGGTATTTTAGCAGTATCACACTGCCAGGCAGAGAGGGCAGAGCTGCCTCAGTGCCACAGCAGCGCTGGTGCCAAGGAAGTCGAGGCTTCCTGCAGACATTCCCTCAGGCTTCATCCCCCTCTCGTCTCTTTTGGTGCTGCCGCCAGAGGGCACGAGGAGCCAAACTTTGGTGGCTTCACAGTGAAATCGTTCCCTTTTTCCTACAGAAGGAACAGAGTGACTAAACTGTGTTTTATCATCTCTGCAGTCTAGACATTCCTTTAGAAGACGACCCATTTGTGTCCCGGAGTTCAGATCAGTTCAGAGGAATGTTTTCCCAGGGACCTTGTCAGATTTAAGAAAGAGATCAGGGCCAGGCCTTTTTTACAAATTTATACAGACTGCTGGCACAGTATTGTGTGCCATGAAAATTGCTGTTTAGTGATGTTGTCACCTATTTAGCAACTTTTAATGAAATGAATAGTCAGTTTAACTGAGAAAATGCAAAAAAATTAATTAGCAAACTACAGGCTCTGGGTGACTGTTTTATAAGGCTGCCACTCCAGTTTAACTCTTCAGTGTGGAAGTGACATGGAAGAGGTGTGGGGCAATGACCAACCCTGTGAGTTTGAGAAGAAGGCCAACATACAACTCTGTTCCATCCCATCCCATCCCATCCCATCCCATCCCATCCCATCCCATCCCATCCCATCCATCATTTTCTATTCATAGAAGAGGACAGTTCTCTGAGTCTGATCAGGCACCTCCTCATTCATCCCCAAAGCAGCCACACACTACTGTGGTCACACAGTATTAGTGCAAGAGCCTGGGGTCTTTTTGCCATGTCACCACCAGGCTGGCAGCGTCCTGTGGCCAGGAACTGGGAGCATCAGGGATTTCCTTTGGGATATAACTTGGCAGCCAAGGTCCATTCCACACCCAGCCAGAAGCTGGCACCTGGGGGTACACATGGACAGCTTCAGCCCTGGACACCATGAGCTGCTCAGGGGGGACTGAGGCTGGACCAGGATCTGGACCAGGATCTAGAACAACAGGTGGGTTTGGGTTGATATGGCCCCTCTCTGGTCAGGACAGGGCTGTGAGGAACTGGGGGCCACTTCTGCTATGGTGTCAGTGGGACAGAAGCTGATAGCTCCATGGGGCTGACGTGGGATCCTGGGTCATGGGCAGGGCTGGAGGAGTCACGCAGCGGCTGTGTAGGGGCAGCCCGAGCTGGTGGTGCCTCCTGGTGCCTGAGGCTTCCCTCTCTTCCAATATACAGGTCACATTTCCTACAGAAACTGAAAGCCTGAAAAAAAGGAGCAATTCCCAGGAACATGTGCTTGTGGTCAACCCTCATTTTATAAAGATGACCTAACTATCAAAGGAAATACAGCAACATTTGAAAGGAAGAAAGAAAAAAGGCTGAAAATATCAAACATAGCATCACCTTTTCTGGTCCCTGATAAATAAAGGCTCTTCAACAGCTGTTTCTTCACCTTCTGTTTGAAGTTTTTACATGCATGTTTTAGCTGTGTTTTACTAGTTATGTCTGCCAGAATATCTATTAAAAGACATTTCCTATGTTCCTGGGGAGGAAGAAAGCTTTGTTGTTGTCTTTCCAATTTTTCAAGCATCGAAGTATTTGAACAGTTGATATTAGCAGAAGCCAAGTGGCACCATGGCTTGCAAACCAAGACATGTACAATTTGCTCAATTCACTGAAAAACGACTTTCAGAGTAATAAAGTGATTGTCATGTGTGTGCTCAAAGGTAAGTGCATTTGGTGCATAAACATTGTTTTTCCAAACTGAATGACAGCATTGTACACATCATATTTCTGATATACATAATATCCATGAATTCCTGGACTGTACTTTTAAAAGGCAAGATGGGTTCAGAAAAAAATATGGCTTTGAAAAACAGCTTTGGTAGGAGCATGTGCCTCAGAAAGTAAACACTGACTGTGAAAAATAACCTGTAAAACAAAATTAAAAGAAGATATTAAAGCAGAATAATATTCACCCTTTCTTTTCTGCTAATAATACAGTAAAAATCTTCCACCTCAATTCTTTTAACAAGACAATAAAGCCTAACATGTGGATGTATTTTACATGTAACACCTTTTGTTACATGGATAAATTTCTAACCACAGCCTCCTCAGCTATGAAAGTGAAACTTCAATCCTTGTGAGTCATTGGTTTAAAATGAAAGAAATTATCCATCTTTGAGAGACAGAACACAGGAAAATAACTAGAGCTAAAGTGAGATGTGGCACCAATCAGTTCATAAAAGAAATTACAAAAAAACATTTTATGAAAGAAATATAAAATTAATTCAAAATTCACAAAAATATTCAATAAACTTTCAGTGAATGGGAAAGAACAAGTGAATATTTGGTGATGTGGTGTGACTGCTAAATACAGAATTTTTCTGGTAAATTCTTTGCTAAATACAGAATTTTTCCTGACTGCCTCAAGGAGGAATGCCTCTGTTGCCCTGGCTTATCTAGGCTCACACATGCATTCTTCCTGCACATTGTCCAGTAGTTCCTGAACAATGTCATCAGGTTACTCAGGTTTCTTCTCGTGGTCTACGACTCCTGTTTAGTTGTCCAAGTAGAATGAAACTTCATCTCACTTTTCCTGATCAATCTGTTCCATGTATCAAGGTTTGCTGATGAGCTCTGCTGTACACCTTAGCTCTTTTACATCCTGTTAAACCTAGTTTTTGGAAACTTTCTCTTAATTCTACATCCAAACAGTGAAAAGTGTCATCCCTGATGTTTTCACCAGGTAGGGGTGGTATCCTTGCCTGGTCCTGCTGGTTTGCAGATACCAAGTGATTTTTTTTTTCATATTTTCTATCACTGCTTAACAGGAAAACCTGGAAATGGGCAAGTTCAAAACTTAGAGGATAATAAACCCTCCAGCTTGTTTCACTAACAAATTTTTTCTTTTGAAAAACATCATTTTAGTCTCCAGGTTTTTAATGAATTTGTGACAGCTTTTCAGCACATGTATCTGGCAAGACATTAAGAGGACATTCTCTTTCAAGGTATTCAGGGAAATTCAGAAATGTCTTTTATCAGGTCATCAAAAACAGATCAAAGAATAGCTTTCCTCTTTCTGTGGGGAAGAGATCAACAGCTCCAGGAGGGGCAAAAGCTGTTCAGACATTGGGATATCATGCTCCTGTTTCTGCCTTGATATCGAGGCAAGTATTTTGGATCAAACCATCTGTTTTTACTTCTGAGTATTGGTTTTCCAAATCTGAAAATGGAAAACTGCTTTTGCAGGTAAAAATGTCCTATTCTCAGCCTAAAACCTCTGGTCATAAATGTTTAAAACAATAAACAATTACCCATATGTTGACAAAGAAACATCTTCGGACACTTCTAGGAGCAACTCTTCCCATGACACATCTGTCTGGAGGTAAGGTTTGGAACATTTCTCAGGGGTTATAAGGAGCACTATGTATTTTGTTGAGACTGATGCTGCTACTGTTTCTATGTGAAAAAATAATTTTGGATTCTAAAAAGGGCACTAAGATACCTGTGATATGTATACTTGGAAAAATCTTTCTTGGTTTTGACACTTCACAAGCAGAATTAATTAAATCATTACAATGGTATTTACCTCATTTGGGGAAATAAGGGATTTACAGTAAGGACTTCAGTTAAGCTCCCCACAAATTTGAAAAAAAAATTTACAGAAATATTTCTTATCTATTAATTAATTAATGTGAGAAACTATAAAACATACAGTATTTTCAGGTGTTAAAGTAACTGATCATCATTCTCCAAGGAAAATTAAAAAAACACCTTTCCTACTGTAGCTAGGTGACCCTACAAGAATAGTGATAAAAGAGTGTTGCTAGAACTTCTGGGTCATCAGAAATAGAAAAGAAAAACAGTAAGGGCTGCTATTAACATCTTTCAACTATTGCCTGTTTCCTACAGACCAACTTCAGAATAGCTGATCATCATTCTCCAAGGAATATTAAAAAAAACACCTTTCCTACTGTAGCTAGGTGACCCTACAAGAATAGTGATAAAAGAGTGTTGCTAGAACTTCTGGGTCATCAGAAATAGAAAAGAAAAACAGTAAGGGCTGCTATTAACATCTTTCAACTATTGCCTGTTTCCTACAGACCACCCTCCGCAACTTCAGAAGGGGCATGGTTCTTGAAATTCTCCTTTTCTGTGAAACCATTATTAAGGAGGGCACCATATGGATTTACCACCGACACCAACATGAAGCTCCTCCATACCTCAGAATTTAATTTTCTCTTAGATGCATTTAGAAAGATAACTTTAAATTTAAGGAAGTGATTCCCCTGGCTGTGAGAAGCTGCATGTTTTGAGTCTTGAAAAAATTAATGGGGTGTTATGTTCATCAAATTGAAACTTACTTGACACTTCAGCTAAGTAGTCACCGAACTGATGAGCCCCAATTTCCTCTAGAATTTCTGAATATCCAAGCTGTGGATATCACCTCTGTCATGATAAAGTCATGCAGCACACGGAAGAGAAAGCTAACATTGCACTATGGGGCCACATTCCCTTTGGCATGCTTCACAAGGCAGCAGAAAAAAGAACATTGACAGGTGCACAATGTGACTTTTTCCTTCTGGAGGAATTAATTGCCACAGCTAGGGGACAAAGCTGTGCCTGTTTCCCACACACATCATCTGGTATATAGAAGATGAAACATGCAAACACAAAGACTCACAAATAAAGGTATGCACAAGGGTATGTTCTTGGATTTCCTCCCTTCTGAAGGAAACCTCCACTTTCTTCCTTCCCAATCAGCAGCCTGGTTAGGGGCTGCAGAGATGACAAAGCTCAGTTTAGTCACTGTTCCTTCTGCAGGAAGAGAAGAATTTCGCTGTGAAGTCACCAAAGTTTGGCTCCTCGTGCCCTCTGGCGGCAGCACCAAAAGTGAGGAGAGGAGGATGAAGCCTGAGGTCTTGTGCTCCGAGGGAGGAAAAAAAGCAAAACGTACCCCAACCCAGACCCATTTATGTGATGCTTGCAAAGCCCTTTGCCACAGCTGGAGGCAGCACAGAAGCTCCTGGTTTGGCCCTGGACACATCCCTTGACACCAAGTGTCAGCCCAGGGAATGTCTGCCGCAGGGAGCTCCAACCTGCCGGGTCCCAGCGCTGCTGTGGCACTGAGGCAGCTCTGCCCTCTCTGCCCGGCAGTGTGATGCTGCTAAAATACCACCCAGGAGACAAACGTTTTTCCTCTTTTTCAGCTGTCACAGCAAGTAAACTGTTTTCCTACTTCAGAGCAGAAGGGCCTGAAGGAAATGTGTCCTTTACCTGGCAGCATTCTCTTGATGTGCCTCTACCTTTCTAGTCAACAGCTCTTGGGTATCACTGGCCAAAGCAAAGCTGTTGCCCCAAAATCAAATAATTTCCTTTCTTTTCTGCCTTTTGTGTTAGTCCCTGAGAAGTGGTAGAAGTATGCATGTTAGTTGTACATAGGTCATATTCTTGAAAACTGGTTTGGTCTTACTGCAGTTGTACCTGCATGAGTGACATGATTTAGGAATTGTTTTCATGTAAAATTTTGTCACTGAAAAGAATGGGACAGGAAATTCTCAGGTTATTGGATGTTTTCGTTCATCTTACTCAAAAAATAATTAGAGAAAAAGAACATGGAAAGATGAAAATATTGCACATAGGAAAAATAAGTTTTATTCCCCTGTCATTGTTTGTTAGCTCCCGTCTTCCCACAAGAACTACAGGTCAGAGCTTTAGGTATAAAATAACTATGCCCAAAATGAATTTTAAAGATCTTCTGCCATTTTCCCTTAAGCCTGTGGTGAAAAACCTATTTTTTAAATCTAGTTCTTCATGTATTCAAATAAGAATAGTGTAAAATCTTACCCATGAATATAATAAACACACATTATTATAAAACCACATATTTGCTTGCAGTTTGGATGCCAGTTCCAGAGGAACCTTCTCTCACTTTTTTTTTTTTTTCAGAGCTTTTGATCCATGTTTTTCTGCTGATAGCTAAGGCTCACATTATGAATGCACCTTCCACACTTATAACAAGGATTATAAAGCAAATGGGATTACCTGTTAAAGACAGTTACCAACAGCAGAAATAAACATTTACTGGATTGCTCTGCAGAGATTTTGATACTGTAATGTGGGCATGGTTACATGAGATTATTTACAATTTCCTTGCTGACATTTTTTCAGTAAAATAAAATACTGAGTTTCTTTTTCTACCACATGGTTTTAATCCATGCTTCATTTCTGGTTTCTCATTATTCTTTTAATGGATTTGTATCACTAAAAAAGTTTTTTTGGAAAGAAGCTGCATGCTTCTCACATCCAGGGATGGGATCCAATCCCTATGGGATTCAAGACAACAATTAGGGTGCATGCCCCTGTTTTTACCTCTGCTATAACATGTGAGACCACGTGTTCATAATGACTGGTATATAGAAATGCTTCCATATTAAGAATAAGACGTTGGTCTCTACATGACATTATTAATATTAATTTGCATATTTGCCATAGAGATGTATTGTAAGAATATTGATGCTTTAAGTAGTAATTAATGCATTTGTCATATGGATGAGATATGAATCTCAGACTTAAATCTTGCTCTTCTTCTTCATGTCAGTGATACTAAAAACAATGTTATACTAATGATGGTACAATATAAATGTAGCTCTTAATTAACAGAAGTCTGATAATTAACAAATTACATTTTATGTCCTGGAGCCTTTTGCTATTAATCATGATTTGTTTGGGGATATAAGAAAAACATCATTAATGATAGTAAGCAGACTGTGATTATGGAATTAAATGTAGCATTTTTTTTTACTGAATCCTATTAAGATAGTTTTCCAGTCAGAAGCTCATAGTTATTTTCTGCTGAAGCCTTGAACTTACTAAGCATAGTTTTTTGGGTTGGGTAGGAATTAGCAGGTTTTTGATCATTCCAGAAAATAGGATAGAAGGACCAACAGTGCCATAATAGTCTCACCCTCTCATTGCAAAATTTTATCTTGCTTTTCTTTGTGAGACAGCTTTGTTGCCATTCCTTACTCAGGACAAAAAGATACAGCTGTGCTTAGAATATATTTTGGAAGATAGAGGCCAAAATACAAGACACAGGATTTAAGTCCTTTCTGCCACTACCTCCAATTTTGTGTTGTGATATTTTATACAGAAGATAGTCTAAAATGTGTTACTGAAAAAAACACAACAAAACCAGAAACTGTTCAGCCAAGCTCAGACGAACTTCAAAATCTCTGTCTCTGCATTACAACGTCTGCCATGAATTGTGCAATTGAGCTTCCTGTATTTAGGGAAACTCCAGGGGCCAGCACAGCCCTCTTGCAAAGAATGAACCTCACCCTGAGAAAATCACCTTCCCCGTCGTGTTCTCCCTCCTCCTGTACAAGATGGAAAGATTACTCCCACACTTAATAGTCACATTATTTGACTTTAGAAGCCTCCCTCCTTCCATAAATCAAGAATTTAACTTGGAGTAAAAAGCTGTAACACACCTCTGGGCCCATCTCCTTCTGCTTTTGAAAAGATTCCCTGGATGGACTCTGAATCTCATTGATAATTGCTTGTCTTGACTGTTGGCAGATGGTGTAACCAACCCCTGCTCCTGCCAGCTCTGTTGATGCCCTGAGGGACTGAAGTGTGGCCAGAGAGGCTGCGCCCCTGCCTCATTCCCCACCTTGGCTCACTCCTGTTCTTGCAAATCCCTGGCAGGAATGTCCTTCCTGTCCATTTCAGCATCTGTAGGAACAGGTTCTGCTCACCAGACTGCATTTTACATACCCACAGTTTGGTCCTCTCTGCCATGAAAATCACTTGAAAAATGCAAAAGAGACTAAGTCCAGCAGGAGATGCCTGTGGGAATTTCTAAAACTGGTTGAAATTCACACCTAGAGAGATCCAGTATGGATTAGTCCAATAATTTGTTTTGCAGGCAGAGAGGAACTAAATCAGCCACCTTGGCTAAAGTCAATCTATTGTTTCTTATCAACAAATTGTCTCAGCTGGTCTGCCCAAGGAATTGATCACTTGAGTGCCCTGGGTATACATAGGGGCACAGCTGCTGTGAAACTCACCTGCACCACAAATATATCTGCAGAGCAAGCATAATTTTATGCCTATATCTCTTAATTCTAGTCTTTTTGCCAAATAATTTACACAAGTTTTTCAGAGTCTTTCAGAATGTAAAAGAATCAAATGTGTAGTTTAAGTATCCACACGTTATTATACCTTCCCACAATTCCTTTTTGAACAAAAGTGTTATTTTAATATTTCTGACAAAGTACAAGACTAGAAAATACTTATTTCTGATAGAATTATGCAGTTTAAGGCAAATAAATGTTGTTGTTATTACTGTAGTCTGTAAAGACTAACTTTATTTTCTTTTACAAGTTGTTTACTTACAAAAATGTGGAAAGATTTTAAGAGCCGAATGAAAAGCAAGATTTTAATTTTTTTAATATATATATATTACTATTTATTTTTGTCAAGAGTATCTTAAAGAGGAGGCTCTTTACCTAATACAGACAACAAACCCATATTCCAGCTCTCTGGTAGCAGCAGACTAGGTGCTTGTGTCTCATTGGATTAGGCTAGCATAACAACTGCAAGGTAGGGTAGCACATACAGCTTAAAGACACATTTCATCTGATTTTAGGGGCAAACTGGCCCAGATCCCTGTTCATCTACAGAGTAGCCAATATATCTGGAGAACACTTTGCATTTGTGCCATCTGCAGAAGATCATGCATCAAGCAAGGTGAGTCAGACATGTACAAGTCCTTCAACATACCCCTTGGTCTCAGAAATGGTGTAGAGTAAACTGTGAGCTGACAAATACATTCAGTTCTAGTATCTGAATGTTCCTGATAGCTACTGATGCATCGAAGGAATTCTTGCTAACATGTTGAAATTGTGAATTTTACATGCTGGAGTCTGAATGATACCTATGAAGCAGGTCAGCTGTGAAAATAGAGTCTCTTTTCCAAGGAATATAATTTTAGATGGATTCTCTGGTGGTTCTAAGCTCTTCCTATCTTTCTTCCACTTTGCAGTTGGTGAATGGACCATAGCTATTTGAAATGTAGTGAGGAGAGAGCATCTATGTAAAATGAATCTCTGGCAGATGTTTTTGCCTCTAGAAACTGTTCAGAGGACATTGCAAGTATAAGTGCTTTTTATATTAATACATATGTATAAATATATGCACAGTATGTAGTTTCTGAATATATGAACTTTTAATTTTATGGTCTCTTTAACACCAAAAAAAAAAAAAAAAAAAAAAAAAGAAAAAGCAACATACAGATTCCTACCAAGCTGGCTAATTTTCAATATCTAGCTTAAGATGGTCAATGCTCTGAACCTTAACATCCAGACTCTTGAACAGTTTATCATTTGACACTGAGTGTAAGTGAAACTAGAAAGACTAGTGTAAATGTGGATATATATCATAGGATCAAAGATTCATTAAGGTTGGAAAAATACCTTTAAGATTACCAGTCAACTGTAATCCTAGCACCACCATCATATTTGCTGTCAAATCCTTGTCAAGTGCCATACCTACACCTTTTTTGAATACTTGTAGTGGGGTGACTCCTTAATTTCCCTGGGAAATCTGTTCTGATGCTTTACAAACCTTTCCGTGAATAAATTTTCCCCAATATCCAATCTAAGCCTCCCCTGGCACAACTTAGGGCCATTTTCTCTCACCCTGTCTCTTGTTACTTGGAGGAGAGACCAACACTCACCTTAGAATTACCTCCTTACAGAGTGCTACATGTGATTTCACATTCAATATCATTCCACATGAGGATAGTGAAATTGTGTACTGCACTTTGTGCACAAACACAAAGACTTAAATAGTTTTGTAGCAGAAACATGATAGTAGTTTTTTGTTTGTGTTTTGTGTGTGGGATGTGTTTGTTTATTTGGTTTGGTTGTTTTGCTGGGTTTTTTCTGTTTGCTTTGTTGGGTTTTTTGTTTTGCTTTTTTTTGTTTTGTTTTGTTTTGTTTTGTTTTTGTTTTGCAAGGATGATCTTGGAGGGATGTCGCATTCTTCCCAAGAACATTTTGGATTTGGTGAAAATGAAACGTGTGGCTTGAATGTGTCCCAAAATGAAGCTAAGCATTAAGAAGCTGTGTCTGTAACTTCTGGTGAGATTGCAATTATTTCTGAGTGCCACCCAAATGCCTTTGGCAGTCATAGGACCTTCTCTAGACAGCATTGGAAGTTTTTATATACAGACAAGTGCAACATAATTTAAAATCCACAAACCTGCAGTGTTATCTCCATAGCTTTGACAAAAATATTAATAGAGAGTTAAGGGGAATCTTTGCTTCCCACATTTTCCTTTTTTTACATATGTGTATTTCAGAGAGTATATATTTGTGTCAATAGATTGAAAATGTTGGTGGTGGTAGTTTTGTTACTGAGTTGTCATTCACCTAATATGACAATGAGTTCATCTTTTGCAAAAGAGAGCTCTGGGACCATTTTTCATAAGTTTTCCTCATTACCTCCTCATTCTGCCTTCTAATCTAGTCTAATTACTCTAATTCAATCTCTCTGCTGCTTTTAGGAATGTAGATAACAAGTCAGAAGATGGAAGAGTCCTTCTTCTATGGCCTTGTTTTGATTCATTTGTATAGGAGATTTTGGTTAGTTTTTGGTTTCTTTCTAGATTTTTTGTATCTTTTATTTCCATTAACAAGTTACAGAACAAAACTATTGAAGCAAAACTATAGATACAAATTACTTGCTTTCCAAAGTTTCCTATTTACTTTTACCAGCTCAGAGGTTTTTTTAATATACCCTGTTGAAATGGGATAGGGGACAAATGTACATTTTGATAACAAGTGAGAAAATCCTGTCTCTAGCAATGTCTTTGGGTAAGTCTTTTCTTAGAGAAAATGGATATTAATTGTGGAATTTTTATTTTTTTTTAATAAATAGAATTACATTATTTTTAAATCAGGTAACTTATTCATAGAAAAGCCTACTGTGATAGTTTTACATACTACACTCACAAAACAGCTGCCTATTTAGATGTTGTTTACAATATGGAGTTTATACTTTTAAAGCTGTGTTGGCAGGGATGAAGCAATGGTGGGAGAGTTCACAAGGGAATCTCTCTAAGGACATGTCAAGTGGACATGAGTACACTACAGCTTTGCTGTCTGTCACTTGGCTTCTGCCAAAAAGAAAGATTTTTTGAGTGAGGGGAAGCCAGTGACAGATGAATAAGGTTAATGGGTGAGAAGGTGAAGGGGACACGAATGTCTTTTTATGGCTTTGTGTTTTGAAAATACCAACTGTAAATGGCATGCAGGGTGATGTGGATCAGAATATCACACCAGCTTTTCTTAAATGAAATGGTCCCAGGTTTACATCTCCTTCACTATAAATATCTGTGTCATGTCGTTATCAAAATGTGCATAAATATTGTCTAATATGGCAATCCAAAATGTACCTCCTTTGTTTGAATCTTTTGGGAATCCCACATAGAATTTAGGATATTTCCCTTACCACCAGAACCAATAACTGGATGAGTTACTGCTTAGATACAATGTATGATTTGCAATAGCTGTGTAATAGTCAATCTGTTTTTCATTTGAAAGAGGAACTTCAAAGGACCTTATGGTTCATTTAATTTGCTGGAAATTCCAGAGAAATAATAAAAAAACCCCACAATTATTGTAGAACCTTCTGGGTTTTTTTTTAAATTTATTTTTATTTTAAATAAAGAATTGTATATTTGAAATGTTCATTTTCTGTAAGTGCATTTAAGAAAAAAGGGAAAATCATGCTCAGACACAGGGTTTCATGACTTGATATCTAAAATAAGTATCTGTTCAATGGTCCTTATAGAATAGCCTGTTCCAATGCCATTAGAATAGAACAGGTCTGTAAGAGGACATTTATCATCAACAAGTCAGAAAACTTTCTTCAATAAAATTTTGAAGATTCATATTCTTGTCCTGTACACTACTCAGATTTTAGCATGCAAAGGCTGTAACATCAGATATGCAAACACAGAGTTACTTAGCATGACCAAGAAGATGCCTTTTTCATTTTTTTGTAATAGAGGCAATCATTTTACTATTTATCATTTCTGAACTTTAACCATGTCCTAGAGTCCTCATAAAATCCTGTCACTGCATGCTCTGCTTCACAGATTATGTTAACCCAGGTCCTTCCTCCTCATGTCAAAAATACTGGAGGGAAAACGCAGAGCAATGAAAATACAGCTGTATCAGGAGGAAAGCAGGACACCATTGTTAACTTCCTTTCAGTCCCAAACCATCGGCTTCCACCTCTTGCAAAGATCTGCACTCATCTAGGAATTATATAAGAAGCTCTTGCAAAGTACAGGAAGGGAAACAATCTCCATTTTAGCATCAAGGATGTAGTCTGATGGGTATGCAGGTAATATAGTTCTCCAGGTTTGTTGCTTTCCTTACTCTCCTCAGTTTTCTTATTTCTGCATGTAGATTATAGAGATTTGTCTGACAGTATCCTCCTATTCTCATTCCCCATTTTGGGGCTAAGGCATTAGCAATTATTCTGCTTTTATTTTACACTTATCTTCACTTTTGTAGAAGGGATATTCTAGATTTAGTAGACAAAGTTCATAATTATTTAGGTAGTGTAACAACGTAAATTAGTGATTCCCTACCCTAAATTCATCATCAGAGTAGAGTGCTAATTATGCAAAATATAAAGAAGATGAAGGAAAGCATGAGTAAAGGCCAGAATGTTCAGTCATTTTGTATAGTTCAGCAATTTGCAATCCTTGTTTTAACTTAGACAATTGAGAGCTCAGAATAATTTGGCTGTTATGACCAGAGTCTTCAAACATGCAAATAGACTGTTGTTTATTTTCTTTGCCTTGATATTTCAAACATCTTGTCCTGCTGTATTTTATATGTGAATTTTACTTTTTTTTTTTTTAACTGAGATTTGGATGAAATTCTTTTTAAGCGGGAACATGTTTCAAATAAACAAATGCAACTACATAAGACTGAAAGGAACATGCATGTTGGAAAGGAACATGGATGGATGGATGGATTATAGATAGATAGATATATAGATAGATAGATGATAGATATCTTAGAGAGCCCTATCTGTTTTCATTAGAAATGTTCTAAAGGCCTGTGTAGTGTGTTTATGGGGCAAGGTTTGCAAGCAGGAGAGCTGCAGGGGTGACTTTTTTGAGAAGTCATACAGAGCCAGTTTCAGCCAGTTTCAAGATGGACCCGTCACTGGCCAAAGCTGAGTAAAACAATGATAGTGGTAGTACCTCTGCAACTTCCTGTTTCAGAAAGACTGAGAAAGAGCAGCTGGGAGAGAGGAATAAGAATATGAGCAAAACAGCCCTACAGACACAAAGAGCCATGGAGAAGTAGTGGGAGGGAGTGCTGCAGGCATTGGAGAAAAGATTTTCCTGAAGCCCTTGGAGAAAATTTTGGGGATGCTGGTTGTCCCCTGCAGATGGTGGAGCAGATATCCACCTGCAGGCTGTGGACATGCCCTGAAGGAACCTGGAGACCACGGAAAGCCAACACCAGAGGAGGCTCCTGACTGGGAGACCACTGTACACCGGGGAGTTAGTGATCCACATGAAAGATGACATGGCTGTGACCAAGCCTGTGCCGTGCTTGTATTGCACTTCACTGTGCTGTAATTGCATTGTCTTGTAAGAACAAATTCCAGTGACTGAAATGAGAGAACTTTCTATGGATGGGGTCTGCCCAGTGTGCTGTACATGGATTGGAGATCCATGAGAAGCAAAACCACCTGGAGTTCCACAGAGATTTAAGATTATCCATACTATTATGTCCTTGCGGTGCAAGTGCTAATAAATTGGATTTTCTGAGTTTCCTTCTTACTGAGATCATAGCATAACAGCACGTCCTGGAGCAAAAGAGAACTAAGTTTGGGATTAGTATCTCAAGTCAGAATGCATCCTGGAATGTTGTTAAAAAGATAATGCTGAACCCAGAAGGCTGTCCTTGATAACTCATGGTTGCAGTAATTACAGATGCAAAATACAATTCTCAGGACACAGAAATGTTTTTTCTTGAGTGACTACACATGTATGTACCTTTGAATTGGCATGGCAATCCACACAGATCCTGAGTCCATTTTTAATTTTTCAGGATTTTTGTGCACCAGGAAACTATTTGGCCCTAGGAAGATACAGTAGCCAAGTTGCAGCTGCTTGAAGCATTTTCCCATTTAAATGTAATGGCACTAAAGTGGAAGTGCCAAAGGCCATTATGCACTGACAGTATAGTCAAGAAAATACCCATCTGCAGAAAGCATGCAGCAAGGTAGAAACAGAGCACTGAAATAACCATGAAAGCAGCTGGAGCCTCAGGACAAGAAAAACAAGTGATTTGCTGCGATGCTTAACAACAAAAGGAGAGATCTGAACAGTTATTTGGGCTTTCAGAGCTACAAGTGTAGGATGAGTGAGCAATATTGCCTTTGGCATAGATCCCTGTTCCCACTGTAGTGCTCTCTTCCTCTCTGGAAAGCCAGGTCCCCCCAAGAGCAATCATAGCCTCATCATGAGAAATAAGATTTGAATCACAAAAGTCTGCTTTTGTAGAAATCCTTCATACCTCAGCTCTTGGTGCAATAACAAAACTCCATAAATGGAGTTAAATCAGGGGAAAAAAAACCAAACCAAAAAAAAAAAAAAAAAAACAAACAAACAAACAAAAAAAAACCTACCAAAAAACCGACATGCAAAGCCAAAACACCAAGTTTGATCTTTAAAGCAGTGGTGAATCAAAATAGTTGTCAAAAATTAAGACGCCTTATTAATGTTCTAGCTTCTGCTTTACATATCATATTAGTTGAACCTGTGTGCGGGTCAGGACAATAGCTAAATCTGAAATGTGACTCAATACAGCATCAGTTGGACAAAGAAGCAGACCTTGGTTTTTGTTGTGCCATTTTGAGTGTATTCAACTTCTATCTGTCATTATATTGTTGATTTGTGATATCAAAATGTCATACATGGTCAAGCACAGGGCTGTAGAAGGCAGAAAACTGGATAAATAGCAGTTTAGAGTACAGCTACAGAGGGAAAAGAGCAATTTATATGTTTTTAAGTCTTTTCTGAGAGTAATAATGCAGGTGCAAGGAATAGAAACTGCATGAATAAATTATTACTAAAACAGAGACTAAGTTTTGCTCAGTCCTGCTTAGAGGAAAACCTGATTTTTTTCCTTAGCTATGGCATAGTGAATTAATAGAATTTTAGTAGATCAATCATATTGTTCTACCAGTTTGAATTTCCTATTAATTTAATTACCACCACTTGTGTCACACAATAGACTTCTCTAGCATCAGTGAGCTTTGTCTTCCTCTGGTCCCAAACAGGTTGTTGTGTGCACAAAGGATGGAGTGCCACATGATGACTCAATTAAAAAAAAACCCAAAAACCTGCATCCTTCTTATGTGTCTCAGCTTTTCTTCAATAACTTTTTAAAATAGGGACCATGAATTCATCAAATGCTCAGCAAGTTGTTTAAAAAGTGCAACTACTTTTCCTGATCAGCTGAAGATTTGTTTTGAACAGTATAATTTGCATGGTTTAGAATCATAATGGCTCATTATTAGTCCTTTGTATTGTCATCAGATCCCAGTAGTTTTCACTTCCATTTTTCTCTCTTAATCTACCTGTTTTCTCTCCTTTTAAATACTGCTCTTTCTCTATGGTTTGCATCTGGTTAAGTTCTATTAGAGATTCTTTTTCCAAGCTCTACCTCAGTCACCTTTACCTGTGCAACAAGCATCAGTGGTCTCTGGTGCCTACTCAGATAATTATTATTATATCAACTTCTTATTTAATTCTCCCCTGCTCTCCATCATTTTTCTTCTATTCTGTCAGAAAAAAAAAATAAAGAAAAAAGAAAAAAATAAAGGCAGCAATGAGAAACAATTAAATAGCAAACATAATTTTAAAATGTGCAAATGAAAAATTACCTATTAACTGATACTCAGATGTCTATCTATACAAGTAGATTGTGGGGAGACAAAAATAAAACTCCTTCAGAAACGTGTGTCTTTAGCAATGAATTGCTGCAACAGCAGGGGACCAAAAAAGAACTTGGCAGTAAGTAGCAAGCCGTGGTGCAAGATATTTCTATGGCTAAAGTTCAAGGTTACAAAATATTTTTAAAAAAAGTATATGCATTGACTAGGATTTTATCCTATTTTCTGAGTACTATTGTGTGTTTTGTTTCAATGGTCAATGACAGCAGTTGAGTAGTTGAGTTTGAGGTAAGGAATTGAAATGCAAACCAATGTAAATATAAAATTTTAAGCCCTATCACAGTCCTCAGGAAAAGACTTTGAAAAAGCAGTTGAAACATAGAGTTTATATTTGGAGAAAAGGATGAGTATCCATGATTGTACTGAGTGTCCGTGTTCCTGAAGTCTGAGGACAGTGGGAATGACTCAGAGAGCCTCTGCCTCCAGCTTGTGAGGCTACTTCTGGATTCAAGTGATTAGAAGTTAATGGGGTTCAGGCGCTGATGATGGTGTCTCTTTCTGATCCCTACCTCAGACCTGAGCTACTCTCAGGAACAAGTCTATCAGAGGAAATCCTGGGTTACAAGCAGCTCTTTGTTCTCCCTTTTTCAGCTCCCCCAGAATGCGACATGAGAGAAGCAGGGGCACTTCTGAGAATCAGCAAGTGACCCTCTCGTGTGCAGTCCTGTGTGATCAGAAATTATGTTACTCTCAGTTCGAGAAGTGAAACTCCTGAGAATCAGCACATCTTCCCTATTGATTCTACATTTCAATTTAATGTCTTTAAACTTAAATTTCTGAAAGAAATTGATCATAAATGATTGCACAATTAATGATTGTACAACTCAGCAATACAAAAAGATAAGCTGCAAAGCAGGAGTGTGATCTAATCTCTCACAGAACAATTTGAGCAAGACTAAAACTAGGCAGCACTTTTCCATTCTCAAGAATTTCTAGTTGCCTTGTAACTATTGTAACTTTGCTAATCAGCAGAGTGAAAATATTTTTATACACTCAAACCATAATTCAGCTTTATATTCAAGCATTTAATTAATTTACATTGTCATGAAAGGATTATGTATGTGCTTAATGTTAAGTACCTGTTTAAGTAGCAAGCAAAGGACAGGAAAAAAACCCCAGAGTGAATTAAAAAACCCAGTTTTTTAACAAAAATATATAATTAAATAATGAAACCTTCTGCCACAAGATGTTACACTTCAGATTTTTTTTCTATATATAATATCAAAGAGAGTCTAGACAAGCAAAGTAGGAAAAATGCATGTAAGGTTTGTTTTAATATTTTAATAAAAATATTTAATAATAAAAATCTTCCTATTGAGCCTCAATGTTCTGCAGTTAAAACCTATGCACATTGAGGAAGTTCTATGCCATGCTTACCCTGTTCTTGTATCCTGTCCTGAGCATCTTTTGGCCAGCCAAAAACTGTGCAGCTACAAGAATTGTTATATTAGTGAGCTATTTGGCCTTCAGAAGGACACAACACAACCCTTCTGTTCTAGTACTGGTGCTTTGATTAGTCATCTGCGCAGACATCTGGAGAAATGAAAAAGCCCCTGTCATTGCCTACAGGAGACATTTAATCTAAAGTCTTCTCTTAGTCACTGACTTTAATCATGTGGTTTTGGAAAGTAACATAGCATCTCACCTTACTTTAGAAATTGTTGTGTTTAACTGATCTTAGCATTAATTTTCTTTTATTGCTGTATTTTTCCTTATATAGATTATTTGCATATCAAATGTGTTCAAGGAATGATGATGCAGTCTTCATAGGCATAGGAAGACATACTGCGTTTGTGATCTTGTATATTTGTTCTCCCTGAAATGCATGGCAGCATAGTGCTGTGGATAATTAAATATTTTTAAATGTAAAAATGTTTTTGTATAAGGTTTATTGTGCCTGCTGTACTTTTCCTTAAGCTCCTTTTTCACCTTTCTGAGCCACATAAACAGAATCACAGACAGGTTGAAGTTGGAAGGGACATCTGGAGCTCACCTGATCCAATCCTTTTCTTTAGCAGGACCAGCTAGGCCACCTAGATTGTCCAGGACCACATCTGGATAAATTTTCAGCATCTCCAAGAAGGGAGACCTCACAAATTCTCTGTGCAGCTTGTGCCAGGGCTCAGTCACCCTCCCACTGAAAGATTTGTTCCTGATGTTCAGAGGGATCCTCCTGTGTTTAAGTTTGGGCGCCTTTGGAGCCTGGCCTCATCCTCTGTTCACCCTCCCTGCAGGTGTTAGTGCACATTAAGATTCTCCTGAGCCTTCTCCAGGCTAAGCAGTCTCATTTTTCCCAGCCCTTCCCTTTACGGGAGGTGCTCCAATCTATTAATGTGCTTGGGGACCCTGTGCTGGACTCTCTCCAGCAAATGAGCACTGCCAAAGGCATTAAGAAGCTCTAAGGTGGGAGTTAAGTTCCTAACGTTTTAAAGCTCTCTTGAAAACCCTATAGACAGCTATTTTTAGACACCTAAATGCCTTTGAGTGTCTAACTGTAATGTTCTTAAAATTATTTTAATTCAAATTATACAGGAATGAGTTCAAAAGAAGATTTTTATTAATTTGGCCTTTCTACATTGATAAGTAAACTTTCATTTTTCCTCCTTTTCTGCAAAGCATATAGAATATAATATGGAAAATATAGAGTATTTAAGATACCAGCTTTCTTAGCATGGTAACACAACTGAATACATAGGGAAAGCATATTTATGACTTAGACATAATGTTTGTAATAATTTTCATAATACTGTCTATTTTCATATTAATGTTAGTAGAAAAAAAATCAATTTTAATTCCTATTTTTTAAATTTAGGGGGTATAATCCTCTACTGAAAAACAAAAGAAAGTAAATCAAGACTTTGAGTGGCTGGCTGTGAAATTAACCACTGCAATTTCATCATAATTTCATTGAATGAATTCTTCCTCTCTTGGTTTTCACAAACATAATGGGTAATGTTTTCTCTCAGATAAGGTGATGACTATATAGGTTCTGTTTCTATGCAGTTTTGGCATAATGTGTTCTCTGGATGTTGTTAATATTTATAAATTACATGTTCCTAATTGGTTTTATCTTGGTACAGTCAACTAATAAAATACTTACTAGTAAAATTATTGGAGATCTTCCATACTCATTTTCAAGCAATGGATAAATATCCGGAGACCTGAAAGATGCTTTGGAATAAATTTTCAAAATATTCAATCTTATGTCAATAAACAGAGAAGAAAGTCAATAAACAAAGAAGAAAAAGGTGAATATTAAACACAAAAGGTGTGTATGAAAATTTTTTTTCTTACCAATCCTTTTCTTGACTTGAAACATTTATGCATTTTTCTTGATATTTACATCTTCATTTGAAAGATGCACTCTGCTTTGCCATTGTTATATAATAATAACTTACATAGTCTAATGCTTCTTTTTCTTCCAATTTTTTAAACTGAAAACCCTAGAGTGACTGGCTGCTGGCAGTTATACTTTTACATGTCATCCTTTATTATTCATTGGCATGAAGATTATTGGCAAAAGAAAAGAGGAGATAGTCAGCCCAGTCAAGCATGCTTTCTGCTATCCAATTTTTCTTGAAACACCACCAGTTTTCCAGATTTCCTTTTTTGCTCTTGTTGTTTTTTTAATCACAAGACATACACCTTACTAGCAGAATGTTAGCTGAAAATGGCACCACTGTAAATAGCTATATTTGCTGAATTCTAATATCATCATTTTCAAGTCTTTCCATGCCCACAAATCTTATCAGTTGCTTTGTCTTCTTCGTCATACTATGACAATTTGTGTTGTAGTGTGCTTTTATACTTTGTAATACTTTGTAATAGTATTTTGTTTTGATTAGCGTTTTGGTTTGTTTGGTTAGTGTAATAGTATAGTGTTTTGATTTTGTATCCCCTTATTTTCCCCAGATGATGTACCCCCTTTTTGTACCCGTGTGTAACCATTCTCCTGTGTTGAGATCATCCCCAAATCCCCGCCCTGGCTCTCTGTCAGTCACTCAGCATCCCACCCCTTCTATCTAGAACTTTCGGACAAAGCCGTCGAGTGATTAGCCCGAAGCCAGGTGTCAGCCCCCCAAGGATGATGCTATACGCTATCCCAAATGCCCATCCCTAAGGCTGCATCCCTGGAGGCTCTTTATTGGTCAGCAAATGTATCTACCCTCGGTTTTCTCCCCCCCTTTAAATGTAACCTTGAGATTCCTTTGTTTCGCTCTGAGCACGGCACCCACTGAGGTGTGGAGCCCCCTGAGGAGCTCCAAATAAATCTTGGATGGCCCCTTACTCAGAGTCGGCCTTTTACCCTCTACCGATGTCTCCAGTGTCTCTTCTGCTGCAAAGGTGACAAGCC